>NC_058163.1:21533380-22240255 GCF_020080835.1 Cotesia glomerata
AACAATTTAGGAAAAATTTTTTTATTATTAAAAAAATGTATTTTAATTAAAAAATTGATATTTTTTTATTTATTTTTCTTATTAATTATTTTATTTTTAACAGACTGAAAAATATGCAATTTTTTAAAAAAATTTAAATATTATTTTATTCCTAATTGATTATTTTTATTTTAGACCGTAAATTTGATTATTATTTAAGTATAAAAAAATTAATTAAATAAAAATTTTTAATTAACGTGATATTCAATTTTCAAGTTCTAAATTAATTTAAAAATATATGCTAATTTTTATAATAAAAATTAACTAGCTACAAGTTTTTCTGACTTATAGAAAAAATTAAACATCAAATAATCAATAAAAATATCAAAAATGTTCAAAAATTACTTGTAAATTATAAAATTTTTTAAAATAATCATAAACTGCAAAAAGAAGTTTAAAATAGAATAATTGAAAGTAAAATTAAAATTGGCCCGATAGCTGCGGGCTTTAAAAAATTTCTTACCGGATACATTAGCCCTCCCTTTTCTGCGTACATCGTACAATACAATAAAGTACCGTGTAATTAGATGTAAATTTATTTAAATAATTAGTTTAGGACAATAAAAAATTGAGTATGGATATGCGATAGATAATAAATAATAACTAATAACAGCATGTTGTATATATCAATAAAAATGAAATGATGATGATCACAACAAAAATAATAATAATGATATGTAATGTATTATACTGACATAGCCACACACAAATTAACGAGATAATCTAGAACAAGACATTGACCTTTTTGTAGATACTTATCTTATATGCGTCTCCTCAGTCCTCAGCCGTACCGGGCCGATCGCATCAGAGAACAAAGCAAGTCACGCTTATACAAACTCGATCCAAACTCGTACTTTGTACATTTAACATACACGGTAGGCCATTTTACTTTTTAGATTGTGTTCTATGCCAGCATTAACAGCAATAATGATAATAGCGATAGCAATAGCAATAGCAATAATGGTAATGCCAGAAGTGATAAAATAAAGATTGCCGAGTTGAAAGTACAGGAGAGAAATTTTTCACACTGATGTGCAAATTTTGATCTTTTTTAGTAGATAGATTTTTTTTTTCAATTTCTTAATATAAAATTTTTTTATTGAAATATTTTTTAAAAATTTTAACTTTTAATTCTTTTGAATTTTTACGTGTAGAATTTTTTTCTTAATTGCATTTTTAATTTTTTTATTTATATTTGTAAAATTTTTTTTAAAAATTTGGACTTGATTTTTTGAAATTTTTAGATGTAGAATTTTTTTATAATAATTTGTAAAAAAAAATCTATTAGTTTGACTATCAGATAGAATATAAGTTTTTGCTTCAGTGGCTAAAAGTCGTTTTGTCTTTCGGCAAGTGCATGAAATAAAAATAATGGCATAAGTGAATAAAAACGAAGGTAAGTAAATGAAAGGAGTCGAGAAATAGGTAAAAAGATGAGAGACACGAATTGCTTAGCACCCGCACATTTTAAGCTGATAAGAAACTGCACCGAGGACACGAACGTGCCATTCTCGCAGTGCATACCTATTCCTTGTTAGCTCGCATTAATATTACCGCGGTGATGATAAAATTCACTATTTTATGTTTAAACTTTTTGATTGTGACGTTTTTATATACTTGCCTTTCGGTGCATTATTTAAATTAACTTGTTTTATCAACGAATGTTTGCTTTTTATATTATTTCAAATATTATACACGCGAAATTATATTCGACCTCCTGGAATATTTCCACCGGTTTTTGTGCTTCGGAGTAATTACTGAAGCTTGTCACACTCTGTTAGGCGGAAGCAAAAAATTCGCAAATATTAGGTTTCTTTTTTTCTTCAGTCTAGAAAATTGCTTCTAATATTTGACTCCAATTAGATAACTTTAAAGTTTGTAGAACGAATTTGAGTGCGAATAAAAATTTAATAATAAAAAAGCATACTCCAATTTTTCTAAAAGTTCTACGTGCATTTTGATAATTGTTTTTTTAAATTTATTTGACAGCTTTCTTTGTGTAATTTTTAAAAATAAAATAAAAATAATACAATATGACTTTTTTAACATTTTCACATGTGTATTATTATTTATTTTTTGAGTAAAAATTTTTGACATTAAAATATATTTGATAATTTTTTATTTTAAGGCAATTTTTAAAGAATCTTTTTTTTAATAAATTAATTTTTTAAATAAAACCAAAAAAATTGTCTGATTATTTTTTAAAGAGAAATTTTTAAACGTAATATTTTTTTATATTCATAATTTTTTAATAATTTAATATTAATTTTTTTATATTAATAATTTTAAAGCAAAAATAATAAATAAATTTTATGATGATTTTAAAAATATTATAATTAAATAATTTAGTGAAAAAAATAAATTATACTCCGAAAAATTCCCCTAAAAAACTAATGACAGTAAAACAAACAATATCTCGTCTTACTTACCACCCATATAATAAGCGCCTGTAAAAATTTTCCAGCAGCTGAGAACTTTTACCCGAAAGACCATACCAAATACCAGTCGCGATAGCAATCAGCTCGACTAAGCCCCGCTTACATCCCGTGAGATCATTAACCCGACAAGAGATTCTAATCACGCAACATTGCACATCGTTTTAGCATAAACCCGAATCCCTGGCGCGCAACAACGCCCCCGTCAACATTTCCCTCTCATTTCCTGCTTCCACTGGCCAGCAATTCGCCCGAAACTTCAGTGCTATCCGCCACATTTTTAAAAACAATTTTTCCGACATCATATCCTCCTGCACAATTAAACATCACATGACATCCTACTAAATATAATACAATATAAAATAATATCAATCCTTCTCAATCGGCCACCCTCGTCGGAATTCTACCTACAGAAGTAAAAATAATAAAAACCAATTCACGATCGATCAAACCTCCCCTTCGCTCGCCGAAAAACCTCTGCCCGAAGCAAGAAAAATAAAATAGTATAAAAAAAACAGCACATATAATTCTCACATTAATTTTCAAAAAAAAAAACATGCATTAAAATTATCATAATGAAATCAACAGACATTTGATAGCTTTAAAATTTTTAAAAGAAAAATTCCAGAAATTTAAATTTAAAAAAATTAAATTAAATTTTTAATAAAAAAATAAGACTATTTTAGAAATTTTTATGAAAATTAATTTAGAATATATTTAATAATTTTAAAAATTCTATGACAAATAAATTATGGCAAAAAAAAATTATAAAAAAATTGAAAATTTTTAAAAATAAAAAATGCAATTTTTTAAATGTGATTTTTTAGGACAAATTTTTTTGTTAAATAAAATTAAAAAATTTTTAAGTGACTGCTAACTTTAATGTTAAATATTTTTTTATAATTTTATAACAATAAAATTATTGTAAAAAATTTAATAAAAAAAATTCCACGTGAAAATTAAAATAAAATTGACAGCTGTCAGCTAACTTAAGTATCATTAAAAATATGAAAATTAATTTAGCAAATATTTAATAACTTTAAGAATTTTTTTAACAAATAAATTATGGCAAAAAAAAATTGACATGTAGAAATTTTTAAAAATTAAAAATGCAATTTTTTTAAAATAATTTTTCAAACCAAATTTGTTTGTTAAAAAAAAAATAAAAAAATGGTCAAGACTGCTAATTTTAATATGAAAATTAAGTTAGTCGACATCTAAAAATTTTTAGAATTTTTTTTTATTGAAAAAATTATTACAAAAAAATAAAAAAAAAAATTTCATTTGTAAAAAACTTAAAAAACTATGAGCGCAATTTTAAAAAAATATTTTTCTGTTATAATTTAATATTTAAAAAAAAAATCAAAAAATTAAAAACGTCGGCTAACTTTAGTATTGTAACTTTAATGTAATTTAAAAATACTTTTTTTAATACCGATAAATTAAAAAAAAAAAACTCCAAAAAACTATCAGCTGTCTGTTTATATTTCAGTACAATGATTAATTTACCTTCAAGTAGTATCCAAAGGTTCGCGTCAAACCAATAAAATTCTTCAGAATGTTGTCACGAATCACATAATGCACATTATCACACTTCACTGATAATCACTTCGTTCACGTAATAATAATAATTACTATTAAAATCAAATAATAATAACCTATGTCAATCGCACCGCCTGCAACAAAAACCCAAGACAGTAAAAATAAACTGTCAAAACAAAGTATCAATCACTCACTTTTAAAAAACTCAACTTTTTAAAATTCCCGCCAAATTAAAAAATTTGAATTGTCTAGTTCTCAAAACTTCCACTAGGTCACTGTTGGCAAATAATTTTTTGAGTCAGCGAATAAGTAAAGGGTAAAAATTACAGCGAGCGAAAAGTAAATAAATAAGCTAAGCTCGCCGGGTGTTCTCGTAAATATATATTTAAGTGGGAGAAATACGTACGGTTTGATATATTTATATTGTTTGGTAAGTATGAAGACGTCAAGTACTACATACTTGAATATAAAAAAAATTTAAGTGAGTTTTATATTATAAACAGTGTTGGTTGTTTTAGCTTGAGGTCCTGAGACAGCTCCTGGATGCGGCTGGCTGTCGTCGATAACAATGGCGGCGGCAGGATACGGGAAAACGTTAAGTGTTGGACCGGTACAAGGATTGAGACTGATAATAATAAAACGCGATGAAACCTGCGAGAACGAGGACACATTCGATTCTGAGGCAGTGTTTGATACTGAACTGGCACTGGCTGCTAACCAGAACGACCGACTACCGAGGAGCGAAGCTAACAGGGCGAGGGGTGCCGGTACTGTGCTCTGACCGCCGCTATGCTGCCTGCTGCCTACCGTTACCGCCAGAGTGGGGGAAGGAGTGGGGCTGAGCATGCGCGGGAAGGTTTGAATTTTTTAATTTTCATATTTTTTTTTTTTTTATTTTTGCCAATTTTGACAATTTTGGGACTGATTTTTTTTCAAGAAAAATTTTTTTGGAAAATTTAAAGGTGCTTAGGGGAAATTTTTGGGGAAGCGGAGAAACGCCAGGAGAAGGGCGTCGCTCGATGCCGGTGACTCTGGTGATATGACTGAGGAAACTCGGGCGTTTTCGGCGCACCTCGCCGCGGGTGTACGTATACATATGTGGACGAGGATGTTGGTGACTACCACGAGCAAGCCATGTCTGGAGGATCACTGGAGTGGGAACCAGGTACACATTATATTATGAATGGAGAGGGAACGACAAGCGACACGTGTGTTGAGAGTGTGTGAACAAGTTCAACTGCTGCCCTCTAGCGGGGGGTATGGAAAGTAAAGTGATTTACTTTTTTAAACAGAGATGGTATGTACTTTTTTTTTTTTTTTTAATTTGTTTTGTAAAAAATTTGGGAAATTTTTTTTTTAAAAAAGAATTTTTAAAAATTTTAATGCAATTTTTTGGAATATTTTTTTATTGATTTATTAAGGGGGAACACTGTGACGGTAAAAAAATAAAAGGTGATTTTTGGGAATTTTTGTGACTGGGAAAATAAAGGAATTGGAGGATCGGAGTTTTTTTATTTTATTGAGGGTACATTGAAAATTATTACCCTAAATTTTTATTAAAAAACTAGCTGACCCAGTGAACTTCGTATCACCTACAATATATTTTAATTACACCTTTTGATCACACTGAAAAAAAAGATAACTTGAATCAAGACGAAAAATTCTTGAATCAAGTAAAATTTCCTTAAATCAAGAAAAATTTCCTTAAATTGAGAATTTACTACTCAAATCAAGAATATCAAGTTCTTTAAAATTATATACTAGGGTGCGTCAAAATTTAATCTTCGAAAGCAACCTTTTAAAATTGGAATTTTGAGTTTCGCTTTTAACTGGAGCTGTATTTGGGCATTTCCTAATATATTTAGGTGTGTCACGATTTATTTGATATTCACAGAATTTTTTAACAGGAGCTTCGTTTGGCCAAATTTTGAAATTTTTAAATTCCAGAAAAAATGCTTAAACAAAACTCCTGTTAAAAAATTATGTAAATATCAAATGAATCTTGACACATCAAAATATGTCAGGAAATGCCCAAACCTAACTCCTGCTAAAGGCGGAACTCAAAAATCCAATTTTAAAAGGTTGCTTTTAGAGATTAAATTTTGACGCACCCTATTATATACTTGATTCATGAACATTTCTTTTTCTGTGCAGCGATTATCAATTCTTAAACTCTAATCTACTTCGATAAAGAATAAATACTGGCTGTATGAAGTGCAGTTAGAATTTTGTCAAGTTATTAAATGAAACTTGCTTCTCATTATCGCCTGAAAATCTAGATCCCAAAAAATCAACACTGAATTTATGAAATTTTTTTTTTGTCCATATATACAGAAGATAAATGATTAACAATTTTAGATCTGTTGATTTCCTTAGCTGAACTTACGGATTTTCCAAAAATTTTATTCTTTCGAAAACATCCCTGAACTATAGCGAACAAAAAAAAAAGAAAATTATTGAAATCAGTCCAGTCGTTTTTTAGTTTTAGCGAGACTAATGCACAGCTATTCATTTTTATATATTATATATAGATATTTAATTACTACAAAATTATTAACAATCTCGTAGAGCACTAGAAAAACTTTCCTTTCCATAGTCGCATCTATAACTCAAAAACGGATCATCTGGAAATAAAAATCCTAATTATTTATTAATCAGTAAGGATATAGTTATCGTTGTAGGTACGAAATTTTGAAAATTTTAATTTTCAAAAAAATGACGACTGATTGAAAATTTTCTCATTATTTTTATTGTTTTATTTTTGTTTTACCCTAGCCAAAAAAATCTTTAGAATCAAAATTCTTTAAATTCCGTACGTTCAACGATAACTACATCCTTACTGATTAAAAAGCAATTTGGGTTTTTATTTTCAGACGATCCGTTTTTGAGTTATTGATGCAACCATGGAGGGAGAAATTTTTTCTAGTGCTCTACGAGATTGTTAATAACCTTACAATAATTAAGTATTTTTTAATAAAAATTTAGGGTAATAATCTTTAATGTACCCTTAATAAAATAAAAAAAATCCGATCCCCAAATTCTTTTATTTTCCCTGTCAAAAAAATTCCCGAAAATCACTTTCTTTTTTCGACCGTCACAGTGGTGTTCCCCCTTAAAAAAATTTCAGAAATAAAATGATTTCTAAAAATATAATTATTTAAATTTTTAAATGTAAAAGTCAAAGAATTGACATTTAAAAATTTTTATATGAAATAATAAATTTTTAATAATCATTTTTGGTGTTTAAAAATTTTTTTTATAAAATTAAAAGTTTTAAAATTAATTAAAAACTTTTTTTATGTATCAACGTAAAATACAATAATAATCATAAATATTTAGCAAAATAAATTTTTCTTTTTAAATTGACCATCAATATAAAAAATTTCTAACAAAAATAAAAAATTTTGAGAATCGAGGTTTGAAAATGAAATTGAGAAGATCTCCAGGTCAGCCTACAAGCTATAAGACACTGTCATGTCTTGAGGTGCCGCCTCGACGGAAGAATCCGAGGGAGGCAAGAGGGTGTAAAATGGTCGAGTGTCACGCCCGACGGAGACGCATCGGGCGAGACGTCGTCGCCTTTAATGAGGCGCAGCCTGACTACTCGTTGCTTCTATTTACATTGCGAGTGTTCAGTACCCCTGCGCCCTTCTCTCTTTTTCCTCCCCGCCATTTCTTGCTTTATTTTCATTTTTATTATTATTATGATAATTATTATTATTATTATTATTAAGCTGACGTCGATTATCGTGATGGATTTAAGATTCAACGTGATTGTGCGACCATTCGTACAGACCGCGGCTTAATGACCGTCCGCATGCTCCTGGTCTCTACTCTACTCTTCTTTTCTCTCCGCACGTCAAGGGTTAATCCCTATATTTTCTCTCTCTTTCTCTGCCGGCATGTATAAGTATAAGCTCGAAATATTTTTTATTTTTTCATTCATTTTTTCGCTTGGCCAAGCATTTCTTGGTGGTTTCGCTCGATTGGTTTTTTCCACTCGTTGCACCTTTGCAAATCACCTTCATTCGGATCACACGTGAGAAACCGTTTTCACAACCTCTACTCTGCCTTATCCTTTTATTATTTTTGACTCATTAACATATTATACACACAATAAAACTATCCCAGTTCCAAAACTAACAATGCTCTTTAATAAAATTATTCTATTTATTAAATTTAAACTAAATCTTTATTTTTAACGTTACTAAAATTCAATACGATCATTTGCACTACACGGAGAAAGAAAAATTTCTTGACTGGAGAACAAAATTCTTGGCTCAAGAAAATTTTCGGGTGCCTGAAGGAAGACCGAAGCTGTGTTGGTTGAAGTAAAAATTTTTCTTGAAATTCTATTCTTGGTGGAAGTAATTTTTTCTTAATTCAAATTATCATAAATACTTGATACAATAAATTTTTATATTTGATCAAGATTTTTTAGATACTTTAGGGAAGCAGCGCCACCTACTTCAGCTGTGAAATAGTATATTACACACCTGTGGCAAGAAAATGAGAAATGTCTCAGAACACATATATGTTGCCCGAGGCGAAGCCGAGGTCGACATATATGTGATCTGAGATATTTATTATTTTCCTGCCATAGGTTTGTATACTATTTTTCTGTCCGACAGAGGCGGAAAGCGGCAATTTCGTTTAGCGCAGCGGGCCGAAAGTTGCCACTTTCCGCCTGGAGGGCAGAAAATTTTCTCTCCAGGCGGAAAGCGTCAATTTTCCGCCCGCTGCGCTAAATGAAAATGCCGCTTTCCGCCTCCGTCGAGGAGAAAAATAGAATTCTCACCACGGGCAGGAAATAAGAAAGCCTCAGATCACATGTTTGTCGACCTCGGCTTCGCCTCGGTCAACAATTACATGTAATCTGAAACATTTCTTATTTTCCTGCCCTAGGTAAGAAATATACTATTCTCACCTTGAGAAAATTTTTCTCTTGAATATTTGATACCCATTTTATATTATTTTAGCGTGCAATTATACATATTGAATGAAAAAAAATGATTTAATATTATTTGATCTTCCCATTTGACATGTCAATCAATAAAAATATTAATGAAAATTTACTTCTATCAAGAACTAAATTTTTTGGAGCAAGAGACTGAATTTTCTCAAAACGAGAAGATTTTCTTGACTTAAATAAATTTTCTTGGTTCAAGTGAACCTTTTTTTCTGTGCACTGATAAAAAAAGTTAACTTGATTTAAGAGAAAAAATCTTAAAAAAAAAATTTTGAGCCAAGAAATTATTCTCACGACTTAAAAAAATTATTTTCTTTAAAATAATATTTTTAGTTTAAAATTTTTTCTCTTGAACAAAATTAACTTTTTTATCGGTGCAAAAATACTATGTTAAAATAAAATACTTTAATTTCTTTCTTAATAATAAAAAAATTTTTAATTTTACATAAAAATTACTAAAAAGAAATTCGAGATGTTGGATAAAATCAAAAATGGACTACTTATGTAATAAGTTTGTTTTTTCTTTTTTTCTTTTTTTTATTCACTGTATTATTAATTGTATAATTGGAATTTTACATTAAATTTTGTTATTTTTATATAAATTCTTTAAATTCTATGTACAAATGCTTTGCATCTATAAAAAATGTAGGTCGGAATTAAAATAAAATAAAGACTCAGAAGTCTCCACTCAAATAACTAAAATAATTCATTAAAAATGTCATTGTAATTATTGTTATAAACAAATGAAATATTTAGAAACGCCAGAAAAATTAATGATTACTGATTATAATTTTTAAATCTATTTAAATTCACATCCGCTAAAGTTAGTATACTGAATCGGGATGATTTAAAATTGATGAGTCTTTGATAAAATAAAAGTAGATCATTTTATCCAATAAAATTACTAAACTGTGTCTCAGTCTATCTGTCTGTCTGACACACTAGTAATGAAAAACGATTTTTAATTTCAGGAGATGAATTTTTGATCAACAGAAACTCACCTCCAGACTTTAGAGAGTGTAAATTGGGTCATATTACCGACATTAAGTAAATATTGGCTTTTTTTTTTTTTTTTAAATAATTAACAGGCGAGACCATTTTTTTCTCGCTTTGCTCTCACGGAGTTCAACAGAACTATCTCTGTCGCACTCCCAACAGCAGAGCAATTGCAGTTTCGATTGGTTTCACGAAACGAATGAAATTTTTGAAAAAAACGCTTTGTTGTGAAATAGTTTATTAAATTATTTATTATCTCTAAAAATGTTTTTTCAAAATTTCCATTCGTTTCGCTAAGCCGATTGAAACTGCAATCACTGGTCTCGGCTGTTAAGTGCTTTTCTCGTTTTGAAATCAGATCATCTCATGTTGATAAATAATTCAAAGATCAGTTTTTTCGACAAATGTATTTGGAAATAGGATTAAATTATAAGTTTTATTTAATTGAAAGTGAGAATAAGAGTATTGTATCAAAATAAATAAGATATAAATTTAAAATCTTAATTTTTAAGTACACAATAAAATTATATTGACATTAACGGGTTAAATTGTCAATTCCTGTAAAAATTCAAGAGTAATTGAGTTTTTATAATTAAATGGATTTGAAATTCAAATTAGAGAAGGTTAATAAGTAAGCAGTGATGTCAATTGAATAAATTTTAAAAGTTACCAGACAAACTTTAAAATACAAGCAAGAAATTTAGTGTAAAAATAAAATAAAATTTTTTTTAACTCACCAAAATAATAAATATTTTTTTTATGGTCCAACTTACCCCAAAAAGTATGACACTGAAGTTAGTGGACATCTAAAAATTTTAGATTTTTTTTATTAATTAAATTACAACTATAAAGATATTTATAAAAAATTACACTAATAGTTTTTCAAGTTTTTCACATGCAAAGTTTTTTTTTTTTAATTGTTTAATTAAAATTTTTTCAACAAAAAATTTCTAAAAATTTTAAAATGTCGGCTAACTATAATAATAAAATTAGCCAACATTTTTGATTTTTCTATTTTGCATAACTTTTTAAATTATAACTAAAAAATATTTTTAAAAAATTGCACTTATAGTTTTTGAAGTTTTTAACAAATGAAAAAATTTTTTTTATAATAATTCTTTAATAAGAAAAATCATAAAAATTTTTAGATGTCCACTAACTTTATTTTCATCGTCTAACTTCATTTTCATTAAAAAGTACAAAAATTCTAAATTTTAATAATTAATTTAATTTAATAAAAAATATTGACATTTAAAATTCTCCCGCAGGTGCGCGCGCAGCTTTTTGACTACAGCGCATTCTAATTTTGGCGGTCTGCGCATTTTCATAATGGCGCAGGCGTTTCACGGTTTTGTGTTGTGCAGTGACGTTTGGGCCTACAATTAAACAAGTAAACATAAAAAATTCGAGTTTAACTTAAAAAACTAAATAAAAAAATGTTTTATTATTCCAATTACTTAATTAAAGCGCTTTTTAATCCGAAAAAATATAAATTCGGGCATGACAAGCTGCCGTGTCGCAACAATCGATTTATTAATACCCAGAGGAGACGGATGCAACAGAACGCATGTAAAAAAAAAACAAAAGTAAGTATTATTAAACAAATTTATAAAAAGAAAATATTTAGTTACCCCTCAATTTCTTTGTTTCAGCGTAAAAATAAAAAAAAAAGTAAAATGACCGAGTGTTTTGTTAGCTGATGTGATGAGTGCAAACAATGAGAGCCAATTTGAGTGCAGTGTACATCCAGTGAGTAGTTTGTTTTTTTAATCAACCTCTACTCTCTTTCTACTTCTCTTTCTCTTTACACTTTTCACCATTCTTCATTCCTTCTCTTTGTCAAATATTTTTTATTATTAATAACAAATTGCCGCTCGTAAAAAAGGCACCTTAGTGCAGGCTCTTGGTAGTGTCGATGTGGAGCTAGTTAACCGTAGTGGGCTATCCAACATTCAGGGCTCCATAGTGCTAGGAATGTGTCCAAAGTTGAGCTGGCTGGAAGAACCAGAGAAGAAAAAGGGCCATAAAATACATACCAGGATTTACTTTTTTTCTATAAGATTTTTAAAATGGAATTGCTGGCGTTCCACGTCCGACCGATGTTCGCTGATTCCTCGGCTAGTCTATTCTATTTTCCTGTTTTAAGTTTCTGTATACATATATATGTATATATGTATGAATAATGTACATTCACGCATACATTTAAACTAGGTATCCATATGATGGTTATAATATTGCGAAATATTTCGCTTAACAACCAGAAATTGAACGTGTACTGGAATGGGGATGTTAGATAGGACATGAGAGGACAACTAGATCTTTTTATACATGTTAGTAAATTTATATACACTAAAAAAAATAAGTTCAAGAAAAATTTTTGAACCAAGAAAATAAATTTTAAGTTTCATTGTTTTAAGTAAAGAAAGATTTTTTAAAAAATTAGAAAAAATTTCTTAGGTCAAAAATTTTTATTCTGAATCGAATAAATTTTTTTTTTAATTAAGGAAGATTGATCTATATTATTAAGAGAATAAGCAAAATTTTGGGACCAGTGTATTTATATGATGGGTTTTTATGGTTAAATTTGGTATCGTTGGAAAAGTCTTAACCTAGAGTTGTGTCTTTTCAAGGTTTCATATCATTTCCACCAATAGTCAATTTATTATGATTAGTATTTAGGCTACATTCGAAAATACTCTATCTCTAGATAAATAATTAAGAAATTACCTTTTATCTTGTGAACTATTGACAATTATAAAGATATAAGCTCATCCCGATGTTACACTCATCACGACCTTTCATTTGAGTATACTGAGAAAACGGTTTGTTTGAGTCAAATGCACAAATTTATTTGAAATAAATCAAAAATATTTATTTAATGTTAACAAATTTCTTTTATTTAAATATATATTACTTTGAATCAAATACTACACTGAGAAAACAGTTCATTTAAATGAAATGAGGCTCGTTAACTATAAATAAATCTCTTATTTAAATATCACAAGAAATATTTATTTGATACAAATAAATTGATTTATTTGAGACAAAGTTACAGTATATTTGAATGAAATCCAGATTTGTTTATAGTTAACAAATATTTCTTTGGTGCTAACAATGATATATTTCAACCAAATCAGATTTGTTAACTATAAATAAATGGTATGTTTGAATATACTCAAAGCAATGATTTTTAGTTTTAGGTCAGGAAAGTAGTAAAAGTAGACATATCGAACGTTTGGGGTTAAATGGGCAATTCTTTTGGAATTATTAATTATACTGAAATTAACAATAATACTATAAAGTTAATCGACGTTTTTAATTTTTTTTTTTTTTATTTATTAAATTAGATCTAGAAAATATTTTTTTTAAAATTGCACTTATAATTTTTCAAGTTTTTTACGATTGAAGTTTTTTAAAAAAATTTCTTTTGTAACAATTTTTTCAATAAAAAAAATTCTAGAAATTTTTAGATGACGGTTTTAGCTCTAACTTAATTTTCATAAATTAACAAACATCTGTCAATTTTTAGGACTTTTATAATAATAAAATTATCACGAAAAAATTTTAATTAAAAAGTTCCACGTCTAAAAATTAAAAAAAAATTACAAGCGCATTAAAATATGTGTTTTCGTTGATCTGTAATAAAAATTAAAAAAATTGACAGCTGTCTGCTAACTTAAACATCATAATTATTAATGTCTATTATAGTTAACTATTTCAATACATATTTGTCTAAGCATATATATATATATATATATATATATATATATATATATATATATATATATATATATATATATTTTTTTTTTTATTTTATTTATTTCTACAAAAATTAAACAAAATACATTTATAAACTGAGTTAATTTTTATTATTTATTTTTTACAAATCACGTCGAGAAATAACAGTGGCGACCGTAGCGACACCAAGCGTAATTTACTTAAAGTGAGATTTGTTAATAGTTAACAAATCTTTATTTAAATGAAATAAATGAGTCGATTCAGTTAAATAAACCAAAACGAGGTAATATTTGATTCAAAGTAATATATATTTGAATAAAAGAAATTTGTTAACATTAAATATATATTTTTAATTTATTTCAAATAAATCTGCGCATTTGAGCCAAACAAACTGTTTTCTCAGTGTACTTCGTTTTGGTTTATTTAATTGAATCGACTCATTTATTTCATTCAAATAAAGATTTGTTAACTATTAACAAATCTCGTTTCAAGTAAATTACGCTTGGTGTCGCTATTTTTGAATGTAAGAGTATTGTTTAGTTTTGACTTTTTTGTGACCAACCACTATTTCTTTTATATTTATTTTATCATAATATTAATTTACCTATTGATCTTAAAGAAATTTTATTTTTTCCGGTTGTAAATTACTATTTTTTTTTTTTCACTAAATTTTTTTTTATATTTCATGCAGTTATTGAAACGAAAAAAAAAATTTCTTAACCTAAAATCCGTGTCGTTTAGTAATAATTTTTTTACAGAAAATTTTCAAATGTGTATTGAATATAAAATTTGTATATTTTATAACAATATTAGTTTATTTCCGTAAAAAAATATATCTATTACTTAAAATACTAATAAAAATACTATGATACTGAAGTTAGCCGTCAGCTGTCAATTTTAAAAATTTTAATAATAAATCAATTACAATAAAAAAATGCTTCTAAAAAATTTACACTTATAATTTTTATTAATTTCAACATGTGAAATTTTTTAATTAAAATTTTTTCATAATAATTTTATTGTTATAAAAGTCGAAAAAATTTACAGATGTCTGTTAATTTATAATAATAAAGTTAGTCGAAATTTTTTATTTTTTTATTTTGCTTAATGTGTTAAATTAGAACTAAATAATATTTTTTTTTAATTGCACACTTACAGTTTTTCGAATTTTTAACAAATAAAATTAAAAAAAAAATTTTTTTCAATAAAAAAAATTCTAAAAATTTTTAGATGTCGGCTAACTTTATTGTCATTGTTAATTTCAGTATAAGTAATAATTCCAAAATAAGTACCCATTTTACCCCAAACGTTCGACATGTCCACTTTTACAACTTTATAACCTAAAACTAAAAATCATTGCTTTGAGTATATTCAAACATACCATTTATTTATAGTTAACAAATCTGATTTGGTTGAAATATACGATTGTTAGCACCAAAGAAATATTTGTTAACTATAAACAAATCTATATTTCATTCAAATATACTACAACTTTGTCTCAAATAAATATTTCTGGTGATATTTAAATAAGACATTTATTTATAGTTAACGAGCCTCATTTCATTTAAATGAATTGTTTTCTCAGTGTACCCACATCAATTTTTCATATATTTTATATATATCATATATATGTAATACATATATACATATTATGTATGTATGAAAAATATATCAAAATGCATGTGGGTACTCAAATGAAAGCTCTCGATGATTGTAACATCGGGATGAGCTTATATCGTTAAAAATGTCAATAATTAAGAAATGACCTTATATCTCGTCAACTAATAACATTTTTAAAGATATAAGCTCACCCCGACATTACACTCATCGAGACCTTTCATTTGAGTACCCACATCAATTTTTCATATATTTATATATATATATATATATATATATATATATATATATATATATATATATATATATATATATATATATATATATATATTATATGTGAGTATATATGAAAAATATATCAAAAATGCATGTGGGTACTTAAATCAACGCTACTAATGAGTGTAACATCGGGATGAGTTTACATTTTTAAAAATATCGATAATTAAGAAATGACCTTATATCTCGTCAACTAATGACATTTTTAAAGATATAAGCTCACCTCGACATTACACTCATCGAGACCTTTCATTTGAGTACCCACATCAATTTTTCATATATTTATGTATATTATATAAATGTACATATGAAAAATATATCAAAATGTATGTGGGTACTCAAATGAAAGCTATTGATGAGTGTAATATCGGGATAAGCTTGTATCTTTTAAAACGTCAATAGTTAAATAAGTACAGTGCAATTTAACAAAAGTCATTATTTAATAAAGCAAAATTTTATTTATTTATAGTTCACAAGTCACGACAGTCACATAGTGACTGCAAGGTTGCTAGCAAAAAAATTAATTTGGTTCAAGAGAAAAAATTTTAAACCAAAAAAATTATTTTTTAAGAATAATTTTGAATTTTTCTTGATTAATAAATTTTTTACTTGATCCAGAAGACAAAAATTTTCTGACCAGTGTGAATAGTTAGGAAAAATATAAATGATAGTTTTATGTTAATGAATTATTGAGAAATTGAGTAATTTGTTAAAGGATTTTCCATTGCTGTATCACGTAATTGAACTAACAAATATTACATAATATGTATAAACGATTCGGAAGCTTAGTATTCTATTTAGCATTTAGATATAAACCATGTAAACCGTTAAATTGATGATACACTTGTTTGCATTCAAACATTAGCTATTTAATGATTTCAACAAATAGAGATAAACCGTCAACGAACCGCACAATTCAATTAATTACAAGTCTTTGTCTGGCGTTTCATTTCGGTGGCATTTATAATTTTAATTGTAATTACAATTAAAATGAAAATATAAATTAAACACATGATAGACAAACATGAAAAGCAAATACACCAGAATCAGGAATAGATTGTGTTTGTCTTGACAATATTTTTGTTTTCCACAAAAGTGGATGCAACAGTTGACAAATATTTAAATTAATCTAAACTCAGTTGGCGGTTCTCGTGTTCTACTTGCTTTTTCGTTTAACGTTTTCGGGTGAATCCGTAATAAGTTTACATCTCGTTGTATATGGAAGCTAGCAGAGAAACGGTACAGTAAGGGGACGTATAGCTGTGATTACCGAGTCACTTATCATAATTTTGCTGTTCGTCTTCCATTCGGTTTTCGGTCCTCGCAACTCGGTTTTTTAAAGTTTAGCTTCATTCAGCATATACTTAAGATTTTCCGAGGGTGGCCGAGGGTGTATTGCTGCTTTTTATTCAGTTAGAGGATAAGAGCGCACTGTTGTAGTAGTCGTGCTTTACCGATTCACTCTACAATTTTATCTGTCTCGCGGGTTTTTCTCGAACAAGTCTACGTGTTCGTCCATACACGTGTATTTATACGGATGTGGGGGTGTGTGCCAATGTCGATGTCGAGGAGCGAGTAGTCACTTACTTTATCATACTTAAACTACTACAACTTGTTCATATTCCCGAGTACCCGCGGAATTCGTTCAATTTTTTAAAAAATGGAATTTAAATATTTAAACCCCGTGACTTATAAAATGCCGCGGGGGATGTCAGCGTCGCGCAAACAAGGGAAGCGCAAATATTACCAGCGCGGCTACCTAGATTGCTCTCGGGTACAGTTATTCCTATATATATATATATATATATATATATATATATATATATATATATATATATATAAAAATTTATATATAGGTATATATATGCTTCTGTTAAATTCTGGGATATTTGAATTGTGAAAAATAAAAAAAAAAGTTAAATAAAAAATTAGGTAAAAAATATAATAAAAATAATAAAAAGGAGATAAAGTTTAAGTAAAGAAAAAGTAAAGCTTGACGAAGAGTTACTCATTACCGCCTGAGTCATTCATTGGATTTAGTTGGCTAAAATAAAGAAGAAGAATAAAAAGTTTTTGGAATAGAAACTGGAGGTTGGGAGGAAAATTTATTACAAGAAATTGCTCGTTTGAATTTTGTTGGAAAAATTATTTTCGGGAGTTAAATATAAATTTTTGGGATTTACTGTAACTGTTTAAACTATTACTGTAGACAATTAAATTTATATGGATGCAAAAAAAAATTGATAGAAAAATTTGTTCAATATTAATAAATTGATTTATTTTAAAACAATTTATTCATTTATTAACAGTTAATAAATGATTTGTTAATTATTAATAAATCTATAGTATTAAGAAAATAAGCAAAATTTTGTTGCCAGTGTATTTAGATGATAAAATGGGTTTTTATGGTTAAATTTGGTATCGTTCAAAAAGTCTTGACCTAAAGTTGTGCCTTTCCATATCATTTTCACCAATAGTCAATTTATGATGAGAAGTATTTAGGCTATATTCGAAAATATTCTATTTCTAGATACATAATTAAAAAATTACCTTGTACCTTTGGAACTATTGACATTTTTAAAGATGTAAGCTCATCCCGATGTAACACTCATCAAGATCTTTCATTTAAGTACCCACATCAATTTTTTATATATTTATATACATTATATATATATATGTATATATGAAAAATATATCAAAATGCATGTGGGTACTCAAATGAAAGCTCTTGATGAGTGTAACATCGGGATGAGCTTATATCTTTAAAAATATCGATAGTTAAGAAATTACCTTGTATCTTGTGAACTAATGACATTTTTAAAGATATAAGCTCATCCCGATGTTACACTCATCAAGACCTTTCATGTAAGTACCCACATCAATTTTTCATATATTTATATATATTATGTATATGTATATATGAAAAATATATCAAAATGCATTTGGGTACTCAAGTGAAAGGTCTTGATGAGTGTAACGTCGGCATGAGCTTACATCTTTAAAAACGTCAACAGTTAAAAAAGTACAGTGCAATTTAACAAAAGTCATTTTTTAATAAAGCAAAATTTTATTTATTTATAGTTCACAAGTCACATAGTGACGGCAAGGTTGCAAGTATTTATTAAATTTTCTATCAGTTGAAAAATTCTTAAATCAAGTTTATTTTTTTTTATGTGTACCAATATATCTAATAGATTTTCGAGATGACTTTGAAAACGGTCGCCCCGTAAAAATGATTTTATTAAATGTACATACGTTTTGCACATATGTGCAGGTGTATGTAGAGAGTATGTGATATGGTATGTTATAGAGCCAAAGCACTTTGAGAGAGTAGCGCGTTTAATGCGCGTAATAACTGCGGTACCGCCGTAATAACCCACGCTAAGTGCCGATTTTTGTCCGTGTAGGCATATGTGTCACATACGAGATAATTAAGTCGTCAGCCATATAATGTATTCCTTTTTTAGAAAAATTTTAAAGCTACTCTTTTACTGTCACTTTAAATCTATTAATTAGCAAGCTCTCATTTTTTTTTTATTTAACAGACGATATTTATTTTTGACTGCCAATTTATTCATTAATGTGATCCAGTTTTGATATTTAGATGGACTTTTTTTTCTTTAAAATTTTATAAAGAGTTCATTTATAGAAATTTTTTTATTGGAAAAAATTAGCAAGCTTTAATTTATATTTTTAACAAGTTAGAATTTCTTTTTCTAGAATTTTTTGAGATAATAATTTATAAGATTATTTTTAAAGTCTTAAATTTCTTTTTTATCAAGTAGCTTTTTACACCCAATAAATATTCAAAGGAGCGATGATTAATTTGCTCCAAAAAATATGTTGAAATTTTTCCTCGTACCTCAAACCAACAAAAACAAAATAATTTAAGAAAAGATAAGTGACCTCTGAATTATTGGATAGTTTAAAATTAGTGTAAGATGGGTAAGTTAGCAATGAGGTTTTCGGGTTCAATTTACTGTTCTCAATAGCGTAGCATCGTAAATAGAGATTCCACCAAATGGCTAATGGATCCGAATGACATGGATTATTCGGATTTTCTCGAGCATCTCTTCTCGCTTGAAAGCACCTATCTCAGTAATATAACGGTCTTTCTCGTCCTACCCCGTCCCTGCAGAACTATATAATCTAGATCTACTTAATAATATATATCTGCATATACAACATACATACCTAGACCCACATCTAACTACGTACAAGTATCCGTTCGCTTAATCCAATTTTATCTAACAAAAATAACAATGATAGTGATCGATGACTCCACGATAATTATCCAGATTAATTGGAGGAATTTTTAAATATTTCAAATATCTCAAGTCTTTCCGCTTCGTTAACCCGCTTAACGATCAATATATTTTATATACGTATATATCTATAAGCATCTATGAAAAATATGCCGATCCGGTGAAAAACGTTTTTTCAACAACGAGCGGGGTACGGGCGTAAGACTCATGTGTGTCGATGGATATTACGATTATCCGGCTTTATGCTTCTCCCACATTTTTATTTGACTTTTTTACTCGTTTTATTATAATTATCTGGGATAAAAACGGGGAAACTGAACTGGGTTAGGTCGAAAGTTTACATTTTTCGTTATAAATTCATTTATAGGCATATTTTAGATTGAATTTAAAAGTAATCGCGCTGTAATTATTCTCGGTATTTCGAATATTTTAATAATTTATTTTTAGTTTTTACTTTTGTTAAAGTAAATTGTTAATTTTTTTTAATTTAAAATTTAAAATCTGAAAATTGTTTGGTTTTTTTGACCATTTTTGAACCTCTTCATTTTTTTATAAAGTAAAAACACTCAAAAATTTACCAGTCACACAGTAAAAAATTTTGCGTCATTAAGTCAAAAAACTTAGTGTTAAAAATTTTTGTGTTAAATATTTAAAACTTTTATGTGTAAATTTAACACTTATTCTATTAAATTAGCACAAAAAAGTGTTAAATATTTAACATACAAATTTTTAACACAATTTTTTGACGCAAAATTTTTTACTGTGCAGTAAAATTTGAGCTAAAAAATTTGGAAATCGTTGTAACAGTCAAGAATTTGTTTTCTCGAAATTAGCAATAACAAAAATTAACTTTATATTTAAAAAAAAAATTACAAACTATAAAAGCGAAAAATTAAAAAATGACTCTATGGGTTGCAAAATAACAAAACTGACATTGATATAGATTTTGTTTCACGATGAGTAAAATGGAAAATGAATAACCTGTCAATTAAAAAAAATGGATTAGAATTGGAAGTAAAAAAGTGGAAACAGCGAAACCTTTTATGAATATAAAAATAATAAACAGGGAAAGTTATTGAGCTGTTATTATTAATATTAATACAGATAATAATTAATCAACTGTGATGAGTGATGAGTGAAAATTTACTCACCGGTCAACCTATATAATATATTATATGTATTTATAAATGGAAGTAAAGGATGAGTGCATAATTTAAATCCTGAGTACGTGAACCGTTAAATATCATTTAAACATTATGATCGACGATTTTACATCCAGTATAAACCGATTATATTTGTCTCTATTTTTATATTTTTAATATTTTTTCCTACTGAAAAATTAACATTCAAACAAAACATTATTAATGAAAAATTTATTTTTGGTCGGGTGCATTGAAGCTAAAATTATTCCGTCAGGAATTACAAATTTTTTTTAGCGAAAAATATCTCGACGGAGAAAAAAAATATAAGATGAGGAAAAATATTAACCACTTAAATATTAATTTTAATTAACCGCTTCTCGGAAAGAAATGGGGAGCGAGAAAAGGGAATCAAAAATGGTGGTGTATTATAAAAATGTAATAATAACATTCTATTTGGAAGTCGGAGTCAGGATAGGAGTAAATTAAGAGTTTGCGAGGAAAGATCAGAGGAGAGAAGAGAGAACAAAATATGCTGCTGAGAGTTGTAGAGATGAGCTAGGAAAATGGCCTGTGGCATAGCTTTGTGCTACCGACGGGTTTCGAACCCTCATCCTCGAGCAGAGGTACTATTATGTACTAACCCATCTTCCATCTACCATATACTTTATGTTATATACCTTCTATGCCATAACTACACGTGTCTGTGGATTTTTCACGGTGTATTTAATATGATTTACTCGCTCACAGTTTGAAGATTCATCTCAAACTAACCGTGTTTCCGGTCCTTGTCTGCAATTAGCCAATTATTGTATCAATAGACTCTGTAACTCTCGCTGGCAATCCCCAGTTCTATTTCAGGCCGTCGAGAAAAGAAATATTGGAGGTAGAAAGCCGAACTAAAAAATAAACAAAATTTATTGAAGGATTTTAAACTCTTTGGAATTTTTATCAGTCGAACCCGAGTCGAAAAAATGAACTTAGATGAGCTTAAATCAATTTTAGTATAGCAGTTAAGTTCATTTAAGTTAATTTTTCCAACTCGGGAATAAAGTTGCTATTGGAATACTAGTTCAGATGAATAAGTAGTTATAAGGAGCCGTTGAATATGCATCTATATCTGATTGTTTATTATAACACACAGAGAAAAAAAGTTTACTTGAATCAAATAAATAATTTTGAAAAATTTAATTTTTTTAGTTTAAGTTGAAAAATTCTTAAACCAAGAAATTGTATTTGGTTTAAGTAAATTTTACTTGATTAGAGAATTTTTCCTCTTGATTCAAGATAATGAGCTTCTTCAAAATTATTTTCTTGATTCAAGAATTGCACGACTCATGATGCGAAGCATCAGAGGGTGCTTTACGATCGAAAAATTTTTTTCGCCTCATTTTGGCAACTATTTTTAGTAGATTTCATAGAAATCTAACTATTTCATTGGTCCTCATGACGGAATTTTTGAAAAATTTTGCTATATTTCGACTCAGCTCGTCAAGCGGATTCAGAAAATTCATATGGTTCAAAAGTTTATATATATATATATATATATATACACGATATAATCGGCATTGTCTCTTCTCTAACTCCCGTAATTCTATACGGATCTCAATAAAACGTAACATACTTATTCTTAGGATGATTTCCGAGGTTAAGTTCTAAGATGAGCTAAATCTGTCGATTGGTTGAAAAATGAGAGCAATTCAAAAATTTTCAAAATCGCAAAAAATTTTCACTTTTACCTTATTTCTGTGCAATAACAATGGAACGCGATATACTATCGGATTTCTGTAAATTGCATTTGAAAGCTTATTTAATAAGCTTTAATTTGTGTACTTATTTATTTCTCCAAATTAAATAGTTTAGGAATAATAGCAATTCAAAAATTTTCAAAAATCGCAAAAATTTTCACTTTCACCGTATTTTCGTGCAATACAATTGAACGCGATATTTTATCAAAATTCTATAAATAGCATGTGAAAGCTTATCAAATAAGCTTTAATTTGTGTACCTCATTATCAGTCTAGGCCAAAAATCACCTAGTTTCTCAGACAGATTTAATGAAATTTTACTTTTGTTTAATCAAACAGAAATTTATTTTTTTTTTTTTTCGTATGCAACCCTAGTAGTATTTTTATTATTAATCATGAAATCTACTTCCATTTCGGCTGCCGAATGGCCTTTTTATTATTATAGTCTTGTTAGATCACGGAATCAAGATATTTTGCATACTATTGTCAAGATAATTTAATGGAGATTAATTTTTGACACTTTTCAAAAATTGATTTAGTGCAATAGCACTTTTGAATTTTCCAAACTTTTTTACTCTTGATTCAAGTTAATTTTTTTTTTCAGTACAGACTTTGACTAAACTGCAACTTTACTTGACTCTATCACTGGACCTTGACTGCAACTTTATTTGATTATGCTGTACTGGAACTTGACTTCAACTTTATTTGATTATGCTGTACTGTAACTTGACTTTGTCTAAACTGCGACTTTACTTGACTTTACCACTGGAAGTTTACACGGAAAAAAGAAAACGCTAAAAATGACATTATATAATGTAACGTGGCGCTCCGTGATGAAAACTGGAAAAATTAGTTTTAGATTGTAATTATTAAAGATTTTATAAGAATTACATTGTAGAATGTAATACTTACATTGAAAGCTCTGAAAGTTAACATTCAAAGTTTGAATTTAGAAAAATGTTATTTCGGATTGGAATTTTTCTAGTTTTTAATATAACGGAACACTTATTACTATTTATAATGTAATTTTATGAGTTTTCTTTTTTCCGTGTAAGTGAAGTTACATTCAATATAACTCAAGTGCAGTTTAGTCAAAGTCTGTTGCAATAAACCATCAGGTATAGATGCACATTTAACGGCTCCTTGTAACTACTTATTTACCTGAACCAGTATTCCACTAGAGATTCCAACAGTTGCATCCAAATCTCAATTAAAAGATATCGCGGTTTAAAAATTAAAAAATTTCTTGATTTGTGCATATTTTGCCTAATATATTTATATATTCCAAAATATAATTTTTTGACAAAATTTAGTTTTGAAAATTTCCAACAGATGGCGTATAATCGAAAAATTTTCTCGTTACTAGAGAGTTAAGATATAAAATATAAATTATTTTCGAATTTTCTAAGGAATTTTTTCTGACATTTTTTGTTAGATTAATTAACTACATGATAAAATAAATTAATTTGATTCAATAAAACAAGATTTTAAATCAAGAGAAAAAATTAGTGACTAAAGTAAAATTTTTTTGAACTAAAAACAATTTTTTTAGTTAAAAATTTTTCTACTTGGTTCAAAACGATGAAGCTCTTTAAAATAATTTTATTGTTCGAGTTTTTTTTTTAATCAAGTTGATTTTTTTTTTTTTCAGTGTAATAAACTAATTTTTGGCCAATACGATATTATAATTTATTTTCTTATTTTTAGAAAATACAAAAATAAAAGAATTATAAAAAATAATTTTTTTACACTAATATTTAACCTAATATGGTCAGATATGAAACTTTTCACTCTAAAGTACAAAATAAACTTCCACTAGACCAGAACTCTGTTTTACTTTAGTATAAAACTGAAATGAAGTTCATGAACGTCCATTTCGTGGTTTCCCTCCTACTAAAAAAATTACATCAGTATCTTTTTATATTTTTAAGGTTAGATATGTGGCATGTCAATTAAGATATACATTTATATTTGAAATATGAGCATGAGCGGGAGTAAAAAAACAGAGTAAGCAAGCTTGAAGCTCGAAGCTTGAGGAGGGTAAAAGAATAGAAGAAAATAAATATAATAGAGGTTCATTAGCTCGTTGGTTGAAATAACTCGACACTTTTAATTCTTTCCTCGCGTGTAATTTTTATTGTTTCTGTTCCGCAGTTGTATGAATTGTTTCCGCGGTTGATGTGGGTGTAGTCTGTAGTTTGTCGGATCAAGGTGTGAGTGCGGGTAGTTTTATTCTATTTGTAACTAGAGTAACAGAGACACGCAGACAGAGTGAGCTTGAGATAGAGTGGCTCATGGACCTTTAGATCTTTCCTCTTAACATTTCAGGGATGGTATTTTTCAGTCGGGATTACGTATTCAAACGGCCTCTGCTTCGTCACATAAACATTTTACCTGTGCTGGTGTGTGGGCGCCGCGCTCTGCAGATCCTCACGCAAAAAGATACCAAATGATAATAACAATAATAATAATAATAATAATAATTGAATAAACAGAGAAAAAGTTCAGGCAATATAAATATAGGAATTAAGCTGAAACAAAATAAAACAAAATAAAGACGGGGATGGTTAAATAAAATATAAAGAACATATATGTTTTTTAAATGGATTATAATAAAAGAATCTCTTGCAATTACATGCAGATGTTGCCACTTTCGAGCGTGACGTGTAAGACAATTTTTAAAATGCACTTTTTTCAGATTTTTTCCGTGTCCTAGCTTTGATGGGTTGCTGATGTTTATTTTTCGGTTAATTTTACTGATTTATTTTTGGGCAAATTTTTGTTGAGCTTTAAAAAATTCTTAAATCAAAAAAATTATTTTTAAACAGATATCGATATTATTGAAAGAATAAGAAAAATTTTGTGGCTAGCGTATTTATATGATAAAATGGGTTTTTATGGTTAAATTTTGTATCTTTAGAGGGGTCTTGACCTGGAGTTGTGTCTTTTCAAGGTTTCATATCATTCTCACCGATAGTTAATTTATATAATAATTATTTAGGCTATATTTTAAAATACTTTATTTCTAGATACATAATTAAGAAATTACCTTGTATCTTTTGAACTATTGACATTTTTGAAGATATATCTTTCATTTGAGTACCCACATCAATTTTTCATATATTTATTTATATTATATATATATATATATATATATATTAAAGCTGAATATGTTGCATCTTCAGCAAACTCAGAAGACAAACATCCAGAGTACTTATTCGTTGAAATATTGAGTTCATCAAAGCAAAAGATACTAGTTGGTGTGGTCTATAAACCACCTAACATGGGACATTTAGATGATTTAGAGGAGGAGATGGAAAACATAATGGTGCCATTTAATAATATTATTATTGTTGGAGATTTAAATTCAGACTAGTAAGTAAAAAGAATTTTTATGGTGATCAACTGCGGAGGTTTTGTGATTGTTTAGACTTGCATATTGTTGAGTATGCTCCTACTCATCACTTACAAAACTCGGATTCTTGGATTGATGTTTGCATTGTGGATGATCTGTCCAAGGTGTTGGCGTCAGAACAATCTTCAGAGCCATTTATTTCTGATCATGACTTAATTTCTGTGACTTATAATTACAAAGTTGAATTACAACAGCTGAACAGCTTTACATTCAGAAATTAGAATGATATTGATGATGATAAGCTGCGAGAATTGTGTGAAGGTATTGATTATGAAACTCTGAAGGAGCTGGGCTCAGTTGATGAAATGAACACTTGTTTACATGCACACCTTGAACGTATTATAAATGCTATTGCGCCTGAAAAATTGGTTGTTCCGCGTCGACCACCGGCTCCATGGTTCACTGATGATATTAGAAGTCTCCAATGTCGGAGAAATAAGCTTTATCGCATCTACAGAAGGACGAGTTATGCTTATAAAGAGTACTCTAACGTCAGGCGATTGGTTAAAAAACGTATTACTGAAGCAAAGAAAAAATACTTTGACAATCAATTAATTAATGCAAAAAACTCGAGGGAACTTTGGAATGATCTAAGAAGATTAGGCATTGTTAAACAGAAGAAATCACAAACTATTATAAAAGTTGACTTGAATGAATTCTTTGCACGTGCGTCGGGTAACGTCATCGATTCAGATGTTGACACGTCAGACATATTGTTGGTTGATAATAATGGCGATGAATTCACTTTCCCAGAATTGAACATAGTAACAGTTAGAAAATCAATTATGAGATTGACGTCAAATTCATGTGGCTCGGATGGCTTTTCTATCAAGTCATATAAATGTGTGCTGCCTTTTTTTCAGCAAGCAATTACAGACCTCTTCAACGTGTCATTAACTACAGGAGTCTTTCCGGAGAATTGGAAGCTATCACATGTGATTCTTATTCCAAAAAAGGCTTATCCAGTAAACTGTGAAGATTATAGACCTATATCGATATTGCCAAACTTGTCAAAAGCCTTGGAACGGTGTGCTCATGACCAAATTGTTAAATATATCAATGACAATAATTACTTCGATGAATATCAGACAGCATTTCGTGGAGGTTTGGGTACGCAGACTGCCATTGTAAAGTTCTGTGACGATATAAGACAAGCGGTGAATGAGTCAAAGGTTTTAATTGCGATCTCGTTTGACCTTAGCAAGGCCTTTGATTCTGTTAATCACAAAAGATTATTATGTAAATTGTCATCTATGAACATGTCGAATTCAGCCGTTGATTGGATTGGATCTTATTTAGCAAACAGAAAGCAGTCCGTACGCTCTAGCGAAGGTAACTCGTCGTGGGAAGAAATTGTAAGTGGTGTACCTCAGGGAAGTGTGCTTGGTCCGTTATTATTTTCACTATACATCACAGATTTAGCTAAACGTTTAGATTGCCAATACTTATTCTATGCTGATGACTTACTGATATACCTTTCTTGCCATCTTTCTCAAATCAGTGTTTGTGTGAATAAGCTTAACGGTGAAATAATAAAAATCACAGATTGGTGCAGAACTAATCATCTAAAAATGAATCCTTCGAAGACGAAAGCAATTATTTGTGGAAGTAGAGCAAAAATTAGTAGTGATGAGTGCAGACTAGCCGACACAATCTTTGTGGAGGGGTGTGCTAGTCCTTATAGTAGCACTGTAAAATACCTTGGGGTGACTATAGATAGTTCTCTCATGGGAGAATCAAGTAACAAATTTGTGCAATCGCGCTATGAGTATTCTAGCACAACTAAAAATAAACAATGAAATATTTAGTGAAAGTTTACGTATTAAGCTAGTATCTACTCTAATAATTCCTCTCTTTGATTATTGTTGTGCGGCGTATACGAATATGTCAAACAAATTATTATTAAAGATGCAGCGTAAATTGAATTCATGTGTTAGATTTATCTATAAAGTACCAAAATATGAACATGTTACTCCATATTTCAAAAAGTTAGGTTCGCTAAAGCTTGCAGCGAGAAGAGACTATTTCATTGCTTGTATGTTTTATAAGGAAATTCGACTAAATTATCGGCAGCTATTTGGCTCAAAACTAGACTTTTTGCCAAATTTAAGCAAATTTTATTAAAATCCAACATTTTTTGTCTAAATTTAAGAAAAAACTTTTAAAAATTATTTTCTTGGTTCAAAAATTTTTTTAAGACTTCAAATAAAATTTTTTTTAGTAAGAGTAAAAAGTTTCGATACTTTATAAATTATTTGGGTCAGCATCAGAAGTTTTTTGTAGATAATTATTGAAATAATAAATTTTTTAGATGTAATTATTTCAATAATAAATTGATCGGGTATGTAAAGATAGTCGCAGGAAATTATGAGGATAAAAAATTGTTTTATTATGGATTGATTATGTTATTATGTATGCAATAATTATCCTTTGATTTTTCAAGGAAAGTATTGAGTCTTCCTAATAATTTTTTTTTCTAAAGATTTATTTTTTGTATCGTGAATAAAATCTAGAAAAGTTATCGAGTTTTCTGGTGTATGCCCCGCACTAATGATGCTTTAAAACACGTAGACGTGTGTTTAATACCGCATGAATAATTTCGTGATAAATGGAAGAGAAATTGAAATATTGCATGTAAATGTATAAGTTAAATAAAAACCAGTATATTAAATTCGAATGATAATCCCGCGGCAGATTAGTGATTTTGAATATGATAATACTCGCTGGTAGTCTTTGGCTGGTTATTTTATGTATTTTCGGGGATTATGTTATTTTAATTATTTCGTCTGTCTGTTTTCAATTTAATAAATTAGTATTAATAATTCACGTGATAATAATTATTAACAAAAATTTAATGGAATTTATTAATCATCAATATATTGTTGGGAAAATTTTAATTTTATTCGGTGTAGCTCTTTTATTTTTATCTATTAAATTAATTAAATGAAATCAAAATTTATCATTAAATAGATCTTAGTACTTAATAGGTAAAAGAAATATTAACTTGATTCATTTTTGGTTTTAATCAGGGTTGCCAGATGCGGCGACTTATCGCCATTTAGGCTACTTTTAACAAGGCTCGGCGACTAAAATGTTATTGAAGGCGACTCGTCGCCGATAGGCGACTTTTGTAATTAAACAACAGAACGAAAATTTTTAACTTCCCCCTAAGAAAATCAAAGATTTTCAGAAATCGGGAAGTTATTGTTTTCACCCCGCTTTGCAAAAATCGAGTTTTCATCATATCTCGACGTTTTAAGGCCATAGGAAGCTTCCCTGACTACCCCCGCGATGTTGTCACTATGTCTGTATGCATGTGTGTGTGTGTGTGTTTTTTTTTTCTTCCTTAGGGGGGGGGGGGGAATCCTTTCTACGGATTCTAGGCATAGCTGTTTGGCCTGGATATGTGGCGACTCGACGCAGCGTCATACTAAAACTCGACGCTGACGCCCCTACCCACTAAATCCTAAACCCCTTTCTTTTCTATCCTCTGATCCCCCATGGTACCGCCGTAAGCCATTTCTTCGCGGGGGGAGGAATTAGCTGCCGCTCTTCCTTCTGGTGGCTAAGATGTTATTTCTTTCTTCTAGATTCTGTCTTTCGCTCTTTTCCTCTCAATGGATCGCAACTCTGTAAGCACTTTTGTAGCAAAAGTGCTTGTGGCGTTCCAGGCAGCTTCTGACGACAACATTGCTTCTACTATTGATTCTGGTTGGGTTCTCCTTTTCAGAATCTTCTCTAACTCATCGCGCTGTTGGTTGAAACGTGGACACCCAGGGAAAACATGCTCCGCATCTTCATTGACCCCAGGACAAGACGGGCACTCTGGGATATCATCGTGCTTAAAGCGGTGAAGATACTTCCGGTAACATCCGTGTCCTGATAACATCTGCGTTAAATAATAGTTGATCTCACCGTGACTCCGGTTGAACCACACATCAATCCGAGGTATGAGACGGTACGTCCACTGAGCTTTCTCTACAGAATTCCACTCCTGTTGCCATCTTGCGATGCTGTGTTGCCGTTCTTCCCTTCTAAGTTCTTCAGGGCTCAGTGTGGTTGACCTTTTTCGTTGATATAGGTTCCGTCTTTCCTCAGCTAGGACTTTGAGAGGCAGAGTACCGGAAATAACACACACTGCTTCCTCTGATATTGTGCGGAAGGCGCTAGTTACTCGTAGGGCACTCAGTCGATATACTGGTCCAGCCTTTCTCCATGATTCTTGCGTCTTTAGTGCGTCGGCCCAAATGGATATTCCGTAAGTGAGCACCGATGTGACTACTGATGACAATAATAGCCTCCTGCTCTGCTTTGGGCCTCCGACGTTCGGCATCAGTCGTGCGAGACTAGCCCTCACTACTGACGCTTTGGCGCCGACATGTTCCACTTGCTGCTTGAAGTTGAGTCGGGCATCAAGCATCACTCCCAAATATCGGATGAAAGGTTGTGATGTGATTTCTTGTTCGCCGAATTTCAGCTTAATGGTCTCTACCACTTTTCTGCTGGTAGTAAGCACTGCCTCAGTTGTGTTGCGCCAGTTGCAGGTTCACTGCGTCCATCCACCGGTTAACGCGCTCAAAAGTGAGATCGAACATATGGTTTATCTCGTCCAGGTGTTTGGCAACGATCACTACGGCTACGTCATCTGCATATGCTACGAGTTTGACGTTTCTTGGCAGAGTTAGTCTTAATAGACCGTCATACATAATATTCCACAGGAGCGGGCCTAGAACTGAACCTTGTGGTATACCTCCAGTAATATCATACTCCCTCGGACCGTTCTTCGTGTCATACTTCAGGACCCTGTTTTCAAAGTAGCTTGCTACGATCTTAAGAAGGTATTCTGGTACATTCTTCTCTTGGAGGGCCTGCATGATGCATTCCCAATTGGCGGAGTTGAAGGCGTTTCTGATGTCTAGAGTCGCCACCAGGCAATACTTCTTCATTCCACCCTTCCATCTGGTTCCTGCGATTGCTTCCTTGGCCGTATTAACAACCAGTTTGATTGCGTCCAGGGTTGATCGTCCTTTCCGAAATCCATACTGATTGTCTGCCAGGAGTGGGTCGACTACTGCTTCAATTCTCTGGTGAATTATGCGTTCAAATATCTTACCCGCTGTATCTAGCATGCAAAGTGGGCGGTAAGATGACGGTTCATCCGGTGGCTTTTTCCCTTTAGGAAGCAGCACTAACCGTTGCTGTTTCCACTTTCGAGGAAAAATCCCTTCTTTGAGGCAGGTGGTGTAAACATTCAGGCATAATGCCGGTGCTGCCTTTATAGCTGTTTTAAGGCAATATTAGGGATTCCATCTAATCCTGGTGCTTTATTATTCCCTACGCGTTTGCAAGCCTCCGTCAGTTCTTCTTCCGTGACAGGTGGAATGTCCTCCAGTTCGCCTTGAGCTAACTGGTAATGAAGCTCGCGTTGCTGCGGAAACAGCGCGGTAACGATTCTCTGCAGAAGTTGTGGGCATGTGGGTGCCGGCATTTGTTTGACTTTTAGGTGAGTCATGACCACCTTGTACGGTCTACCCCACAGGTCTTTGTCCACCTCGTTGATGAGCTCTTTCCAGCACTGCCTCTTACTATCCTTGATGGCTTTGTTCAATGATCGACGGGCTTTTTTGTACTCTGCGACCAGATCCGCAGAATTAGGTCGTCGATGGCCACGCTGGGATATTCTTCTTTTCTTTAGACACTCTTTCCGAAGAACGCTAATGTGGTCGTTCCACCAGTGTACTGCCGGGCGTTGGCTTATGCTGCGTTTCCGGACCATACTTACGTCACAGGCCTGGACAACTCTTTTCATCAGGTCCTTGGTCATTTCTTCTGCGGATCCAGTAGTAATCGGTTCACTATTCAGGGCTATTACCAATGTGCTTGTTTCAAAAGACTTCACTTTCCATCCAATGGTATTGAGTGACTTGATTGGTCTTCTTGTATTCCGGTCATGTGATATTTCCCAGAGAATTGCCTTGTGGTTGCTGGCTGTGTAGATATCCATCACCTTCCAGTCGTATTTCCCACTGATGAGGTTGCTGCTGACGAAAGTGAGATCTACAATAGAGCTTGCTTCTCCTTTAGTATAGGTTGGCGTATCACCACTGTTAAGCTGGACTACATCTAGTGTAGTAAAAGCTTCTAGTAGTGCTTTTCCTCGCGCATTGGTCTGCTTGCTGCCCCAGTCTACTGCCCAGGAGTTGAAGTCACCGGCAATCGCGACTGGATAATGCTGCTTGGCGTCCTCGGTCAGTTTGTCCAAGAATTCAGTGAATTCAACAATGCATAGGCTAGGTGGTGCATAACAGCTGTAGAAACGGATGCCGTTAACTGTTGCTGCTACAAAGCCGACATTATCATTGTTAACTATCCTCTGGAAGGGATGCTTACCACAGGACCAGATGACAGCCTTGCCGGTGCTGTCAGATTCCCAAGGCTGGGTATTCAGGTGCCTGTATGGCTCTGCTATCATTACTAAGTCTAACTCTAGTTCTCTTGCTGTTTGCATAAGCAGATCATGTGCAGCTTCGCAATGGTTTAGGTTTAGCTGCAATATTTTCATGTCTGTTTGTTTGTTATCTTCTGGAGTGCCTCTTTAAATACTGGGCACCTGGATGCGCCGGCATGATGGGCCGCGTTCTCCGCACTTTGGTCCGCGCATAATACACATTTCGCTGGGTTTTTGCATTCAGCAATCTTGTGTCCCTCTTGTCCGCACCTAATACATAGCTTAGACCGATTTACATTGCTCTTGCACTGGGATCCATGGTGTCCAAAGTGCCAGCACTTGGCAGATTGGATTAGTCTCCTCGTAGCTCTGATTCGGCAGTTGGCCCGGCCGATCCGGACTTTACCGCTTTCTGCCATTATCTTCTGCGCTGCAGCTGCTTCTAGTGTTACAACAGCTGTCTGAGTACCTCTATAGGCCATACCAATCTTAATTATCCCTAGTGGTATCTCGCAGGTTTCTCCGATTACCGTTCGCAAGGCGGCCTGAATATCCTCCTGTAAGGCTTGGCCTCGGTCAGTGCTCTTCCTCGAAAGCGTAATCAGCAAGCTCCCGGTCCTAGTTCTTTGGATCTTATCCACTGTAGTACGGACCTGTTCGTCAGGGACGTCCTGCTTTATTCGCTTCAGAATCTCAGCATACTTTGCCGTCTCTGCTGGGCGGATGATCAGTGCGTCTGGCCTGATCCGTTTGCGCGGTTTTTTCCGCTTAGGCTCTGGCCTGGGCTCCTTTGGCGGTTGCTTCTGGAGCTTTTCTTTTGATTGCTCTCTCTTGGACTTCCTTGACTGGACTTTTTGCCACTCATTCACCTCCTTTTTTCGCCGTTCTGTGTTACCGCGTTTTTCGGAGGACTTGGTTTAAGGTCCTTCTTCTTCTTAGTACGGCTGGTCATTAAGTCTGGGGAATTTCGCTCCTTCCTTTTCCCAGGCCTGATATCAGTTCCAGTTTCCTCACCGTCTTCGACAACTGACTCGACGTCACCCTCGCCACCTGTGTCCATCTCTTCGACAAACGTGTCGGCTTTTGAAGGTGAAACCGCTGTCGCACTCATCTTCATAACGACATTACCGTATTGCTGTTGGATGTTCTGCCACTCTTTGTCCAGTTTCTTGAACCTTCTCAGGGCACTGCAGATGTTCGTCGACTTCGACTTGATCTCCTTGTGGACATTTTGCTTGGTTTGGAGAAAGTCCTGCAGTCCACTGACTAGCTTCTCCAGATGTACCAGAACATCTGTCCTCTTCATGTTTGCACTAAGTAGCAGTGCGTCTTGCTGGGCATGAGGCCCGTTTTCACTCTTGTTTGTTTCCTGTGAATTACTCATACTTTTTGATTTACCAGCGCATCGTACGGAGTGGAGCGGGTTGCCATAACTAGGAACGGGTGTACCCTCGGAGATAGTAGTCCAACCCCAGTTCCCTGAGGCCTAGCCGACACTACACGGACGGACTAGACTCGCTCGGGGTGGTGAAGATTCCGATCTCTAACACTCACTGCGTACTTCCTGATCAAGGCCCGAAGTGGCTGGCTCCTGATCCACTGCTGCAACTTACACCTCGGCAGAGCAAGCTCACATCAGCCGTGGCCTGCATCGTCGGAAACTACGATACAGGTTCCGGTCACTCCCAGTGGGTCACAGCAGAGAACGATCGTCTTGCTAGGTCAGTTAGTGTGACCAACCCATTACAGGGGAGTTTTGTCCACGGGAGCTTATTTTGTTTGGTTATTTTGCTTGGCTCCTACCCGCTGTACCTCATCAACTAAGAGATTAAGTGTCATCCAAGGACAGCGAGCATCCTCCCATGCGCTCGGGGAGACGCGTCCGGTAGCAGTTTCTCCTCAGCCCCTGATAGTCGCAGGAAATTATGAGGATAAAAAATTGTTTTATTATGGATTGATTATGTTATTATGTATGCAATAATTATCCTTTGATTTTTCAAGGAAAGTATTGAGTCTTCCTAATAATTTTTTTTCCTAAGGATTTATTTTTTGTATCGTGAATAAAATCTAGAAAAGTTATCGAGTTTTCTGGTGTATGCCCCGCACTAATGATGCTTTAAAACACGTAGACTTGTGTTTAATACCGCATGAATAATTTCGTGATAAATGGAAGAGAAATTGAAATATTGCATGTAAATGTATAAGTTAAATAAAAACCAGTATATTAAATTCGAATGATAATGCCGCGGCAGATTAGAGATTTTGAATATGATAATACTCGCTGGTAGTCTTTGGCTGGTTATTTTATGTATTTTCAGGGATTATGTTATTTTAATTATTTCGTCTGTCTGTTTTCAATTTAATAAATTAGTATTAATAATTCACGTGATAATAATTATTAACAAAAATTTAATGGAATTTATTAATCATCAATATATTGTCGGGAAAATTTTGATTTTATTCCGTGTAGCTCTTTTATTTTTATCTATTAAATTATTTAAATAAAATCAAAATTTATCATTGAATAGATCTTAGTACTTAATAGGTAAAAGAAATATTAACTTGATTCATTTTTGGTTTTAATCAGGGTTGCCAGATGCGGCGACTTATCGCCATTTAGGCTACTTTTAACAAGGCTCGGCGACTAAAATGTTATTGAAGGCGACTCGTCGCCGATAGGCGACTTTTGAAATTAAACAACAGAACGAAAATTTTTAACTTCCCCCTAAGAAAATCAAAAATTTTCAGAAATCGGGAAGTTATTGTTTTCACCCCGCTTTGCAAAAATCGAGTTTTCATCATATCTCGACGTTTTAAGGCCATAGGAAGCTTCCCTGACTACCTCCGCGATGTTGTCACTATGTCTGTATGCATGTATATGTGTGTGTGTGTGTGTGTTTTAGCTGTTTGGCCTGGATATGTGACGACTCGACGCAGCGTCATACTAAAACTCGACGCTAACGCCCCTACTCACTAAACCCTAAACCCCTTTTCTTCTTTCCTCTAATCCCTCATGGAAACCGCCGTCAGGCATTACTTCGTGAGGGGAGGAACTAGCTACTGCTCTTCCTTCTGGTGGCTAAGGTGTTAACTTCCTTCCTTCTGTCTTCTGGTATTTGCTCTTCTTCTTTCGGTGGAACGCAAGTCTTTGAGGACTTCTGTTGCAAACGTGTTGGTAGCGTTCCAGGCAGCTTCTAACGACAACATTGCTACCACTAGTGAATCTGGTTGCATTCTCTGGTTCAGAATCCTCTCCAACTCTTCACGTTGTGGTTCGAAACGAGGACATACAAAGAAGACGTGCTCCGCATCTTCATCAACTTCTGGGCAGGACGGGCATTCCGAAGAATCATCGTGCTTAAAGAGGTGCAGATACTCGGAAACACCCGTGTCCCGACAACATCTGTGTGAGATAGTAATTGACCTCGCCGTGATTCCGGTTCAGCCAAATGTCGATCCGAGGAATGAGGCGGTGCGTCCACCTACCCTTCTCTGCAGCATCCCATTGTAGTTGCCATCGGCCTATGCTGTTCTGTCGTTCTTCAATTCTAAGTTCTTCAGGGCTCAGTGCAGTTGACCTTTTTCGTTGGTAAAGGGCCCGTCTTTCCTCTGCTAGAACTCTAAGAGGTAGTGTTCCGGCAATGACGCACACTGCTTCTTCTGATATTGTGCGGAAGGCACTAGCTATTCGTAGGGCACTCAGTCGATATACTGGTCCAGCTTTTCTCCATGATTCTTGAGTTTCCAGTGCATCAGCCCAAATGGATATTCCGTAAGTGAGCACTGATGTGACTACTGATGACAATAGTAGCCTCCTGATCTGCATTGGGCCTCCGATGTTAGGCATCAGTCGTGCGAGACTAGCCCTCACTACTGACGCTTTGGCATTGACGTGTTCCACCTGCTGCTTGAAATTGAGTCGGGCATCCAGCATCACTCCCAGATAACGGATAAATGGTTGTGATGTGATTTCTTATTCTCCGACTCTCAACTCGATAGTTTCTACCGTTTTTCTGCTGCTGATGAACACTGCCTCGGTTTTATGCTTGGCTAGTTGCAAGTTCACCATGTCCATCCACAAATTGACTCGTCTGAATGTAATATCAAATGCCATTTCTATCTCTTCGAGGTGCTTTGCGACGATCACGACAGCTACGTCATCCGCATATGCTACAAGTTTGACTCCCGTAGGCAATGCTATTCTCAGGAGGCCATCCATACATGATGTTCCATAGCAGAGGACCTAAAACTGATCCCTGTGTCACTCCTCCGGTGATTTCGTACTCTTCCGTACCGTTCTTCGTGTCATATTTCAGAACCCTATTCGTGAAGTAGCTCGCTACCATTCTGCGAAGGTATCCTGGTACGTTTTTTTCTTCTAGAGCCCGCATAACTCAGTCCCAGTTAGCGGAGTTGAAGGCATTCTTGATGTCCAAAGCAGCCACCAAGCAGTATTTCTTCTTTCCACCCTTCCATCTCGTTCCGGCGATTGAATCCTTGGCTGTATCAACAACCAATTTGATCGCATATAGAGTTGACCGTGCTTTTCGGAAACCAAACTGGTTCTCTGCCTGGAGTGGATCGACTACAGCCTCTATTCTCTGATGAATTATGCGCTCGAATATCTTGCCGGCCGTGTCTAATATGCAGAGTGGTCGATAGGATGACGGTTCTTCCGGCGGCTTTTTCCCCTTCGGAAGTAGTACTAGCCGTTGCTGTTTCCACTTCTGGGGAAAAGTCCCTTCCTTCAGGCATGTATCGTAAACGTCCAGGAATAATGTCGGTGCTGCCCTAAGAATTGATTTCAGGGCAATATTAGGGATTCCGTCCAATCCCGGCGCCTTATTATTCCCTACTCGATTGCCTGCCTCTATCAACTCGTCCAACGTGATAGTTGGGATGTCTTCAGGGTTGAGCTGCTCCAACTTGTAGGTGAATACCGGCTGTTGGGGAAACAGCGCAGTAACAATCTTCTCTAGGAGCTGTGGACACGTAGGTGATGGCATTGGCTGGCTTTTCAGGTGGGTCATAACCACCTTATACGGTCTGCTCCATGGATCTTTCTCTACTTCTGCGACCAGTTCCTTCCAGCAGCGTCTTTTGCTTTCTTTAATGGCTCTGTTTAGTTTTCGACGGGCCTTTTTATACTCTGCCAACAGCTCTGCGGAGTTAGGTCGTCTGTAGCCACGCTGAGACTTCTTTTTTTAAGACACTCTGAACGTAGAATGCTAATGTGATCGTTCCACCAGTGCACCGAAGGTCTTGAATTCATGCCACGTTTCCGAGACATACTGGCGTCGCAAGCCTGGGTGACTCTTCTCATTAGGTCCTTGGTCTTCTCTTCAGCAGTTTCTACGATGATCGGATCGCACTCTAGGGCTACTACTATGGTCAATTAGTGTGACCAACCTATTAAAGGGGGGGGGGGGGAGTTTTGTCCACGGGAGCGTATTTTATTTGGCTCCTACCTTCTGTACCTCATCAACTAAGAAATCTAGTGTCATCCAAGGACAGCGAGCGTTCTCCCATCCGCTACGGGGAGACGTGCCTGGTAGCAGTTTCTCCTCTGCCGCAGGTGTGTGTGTGTGTGTGTGTGTGTGTATGTGTGACTATGTGACTCGCTTATAACTTTTGAACGACTAAACCGATCGGAATCTACTAAACGGCGTTCTAAAGAGTTCCCTCAAACTTAGATTTCCTGTGAAATTGAACCGATTCGGACCGATAGATTTTGAGAAATTTTGAAAAATCTCAAAAAAAATGAGAAAAAATTTTTTTTTGAAAGTGGTTTTTTTGGAATAACTTTTAAACGGCTTTATCGATCAACTTCAAAAACTAATCCGCCCTTAAGCTTGAAAAACCACGTCGATCACCACCTAGCTGGTCGAAATCGGTTGATTCGTTCGAGAGATATCGTGAACGAAAGAAAACCGAAAAAAGTGTTTTTTCGGGATTACTCCGTAATTTCTGGTTCGATCAATTAAAACCTGAAAACAACTTATGAGAATGATAAAACTGCGTCGAATGCCGCCAACTAGTGCCCATTAGATTTTTAGTTCGTGATCTAATAAAAAATATCAGACCCATATAAGCCCTTAACCCTCTGAGCCTTCTGAGCGTTTCCCCCACTCTTGGTGAAACGACCCCTTCTACATTTACTTTACACGCTCCCCACTCCCGTGCCACGCGGCTCACTTAGTCCAAGTTCGGCGTTAAAGGGTTAATATCGATACATTTCCCATTTAAATAATTTTGGGTTTTGGCACGTTTTACAATTAATTTTTTTGTTTCTGTGCCAATCCATAGATGGCAATGGCAAACAAGTATTTTTGTAGAAAATTGAACGTTCTATACATAGAAACAAAAAAAATTAATTGTAAAACGTGCCAAAACCCCATGTTATTTAAATGAGAAATGTATCGTCTTTGTGGCACGGTTCAATATCAATATTAAGGGCTTATATAGGTCTGATATTTTTTAATAGGTCACGAACTAAAAATCTAATGGGCACTGCAAAGTCAAAAACCAAATTGGTAAATAACGGACACCCTAATATAACATATATGTTAATTTATCTAAACTAATTTTATGATGAAAATTTCACTTCATAAAATTTACTTGAATTTTGTATTCTAACTTATAGTTTTGTTAAATGATAATAACTTTATAATTTTCAATAAACCAGATTTGAAAAAAAAATTGTTATTTAATTTTTATAATTTGAATTGATCGCGGCAACTTTGGGCGACTTTAGCGCCACAGATCGGCTACGCGCCGAAAAGAAAGTCTGGGTACCCTGGTTTTAATTTTTTTTATTAATGTTCCAATAAAATTTTTTTTCGATGTAATTTTTAGAAAATAATTATTTAAAGTAATTTTTGAGTTTTAAATTAAAACTTTTTTTTTAATAATTGCAATTTTTAATTTGTATTTTCAATTTTTCGAAATTAGAAAAAAATTTTTGAATATAAATAATTATGGACAAATTTTCTTCACTGTATAATCAATAATTATTGAAAATCTTGGAGACTAGAGTGAAGAACAGGGAGAACGATTCCATCAAGACATAAGTAAAATGGAGACTAGGTATCAAGGAAATTGGAATATTAATACGTTGGCAAATTTTTACTGGACACTTAAAAGGGATACACCAAGAAATAATAACAAACGGAAGAAAAATTCACTGCGTAGATCGTTTGAGAACAAAAGAGTTCTATACCAACGAAGAACAGTTTGAAATTCGAGAAAATTGTTCTCTTTATTTTAGTTATACGTCATTTTTTATAGATATCACAATATTTTATATTTTCAGATTCTAAACTTGTATTTTATGCGTGAAAAAATACAAGAAAAGTATTTAATCATGTTTTATAGATTTTTTTTTTTTTTTTATATATGTAACTGCAATTTTCCCGATTTTTTTGGTTTTCTGAAATTTTTTTTAATTTTAAAACGTTAACGGGGCAAGAAAACTTCAGATTCGAACTCAGCGGAACAAAATACATGAAAATCATACTCAATCTGAGTCCAAAAAAAAGTGTGTGTGTACTTATGTACGCACGTTAGAAGTTATACTTCTTTGACGTCACAAGATAAAAATCTTTCTAAATATTTTATCTATCGCGTTATCCTACGTTTGTAGAAAAAACGACACTAATAATAGAAAAAAAGGTATTTAATACATTGAAAGTGTTATTATAACGAATTGTCTAGTTAAATAAAGTTTATTTAAATATCATAAAAAAATTATTTCTACATAATCAAAAAAATCTGGAAATCGGTTGACCGTGCAGGCCAACCCTAGAACTTCCTGCGAAGTTTGCATTTCAAGCGGATCTGGCGCATATTCCCAGTGGTTATTTTTTATAAAGTATTTTTGGGTTGGTATTCCAGTCGCTTAAGATAAAACAGGTAATAATATTTAAATATTTTAATAAACGCTTGAGTAATAGTACCGGGCGGATTTCAAACTGAAATTTGTTATTGTTTTTTTCAAAGCTCTAAGTCACAATTAAATCTTTTAAGATAAAATGAAAGATAAAAACATGTAATTTCCAAATCGTAGATGTCATATTATTCCTATTCCACTTCACGCGTAATCTGGATTTGAACAAGATGGTTGAACAGCACTTTTCCGGCATTTTCCATTACTGTAATAAAAACATTATTAATATGTGTTTATTTATGTGTTGGTTAGAAGATTCATGTCTTAAACAGAAGAATAGAATCTATTTTTAAATTTGTTCTGCTGCAGTTGTCTGTGTGTGTGTTTTTGCGTTTGTGAGCCATAGGGATCAATTCTTGATGCATTTGGGGTGTTAAATACTGAACACCATCTAGGTGCAACTGATTAATTGGCCCTCGACTAATATGAGCCCAAATCCACAGCGTCGTTTTCCCAGGAGGCCACGTAAAAGTTGCATTTGTACCTAAAATATTAGAGATCAATAATAAAAAGTTGGAAAAAAGCTAAAAGGTGTCAAAAATTTCACATACTTAATTTAACAATATTTTTCCTTAAGTGCACTTTGTTTTGGAGTATAGAACACTGTTCAAAGAACGCTTTAATTGTAATCGTACCAGCCTTTAAGTTATTCCAACGAATGTTCAGATTGGAACCTAAAGTAGCTGGACGATTACTAATTACTTGTGAATCACATTGTCTGATATAGGCTTTTTCTTTGCTCAAAGAAAGGCTAATTATTTGATGATGTGCTTTGACAACAGATGAAACGAGAACTTCTGGAAATTATAACAGTAATTTTATTATTTGAAAGAAGAAAATGTAAATGGATCAATATTGTAGGAAATGAAGCTATTACTTTATAATATTGCAAGAAAATGATAAATAGTTTAGGCTATCTATAAATAGTTTAGCACTCGCTGAATAATTTTAACAAATTTAAAATAAAATTTAATTCCTTTCAATTTATTCTTTATTATATCATCATGAAAATTATTTTTCTAATTGGTCTTTATAATGTTAATTTTTTACATTTGTTATGAATATACATATTAGTATCATTGGGAATTTGAACGGTTCATATTCCCCACTTGGTATTCATAAAAAACAAAAACGCATCGCGCGATTTATAAGTAACAATGCATCTCGAAATCATACGTCTAAGAATTTATTCTTTGTTTTATCGTCTTCGTGCTATTATCATGGGTCTTCCAGTAGAAAAACGTAAAGTCCATGCTGCTAATAGTTTAAATTTTGATGGATTTACGTATAATCTCCATTCAAAATTAGAAAACGCCGAAAATACTTGGTAAGTACCGTAAATAAATACCTATACACACTTTTTAATCCTTTTTTTTAACTTCCCGCTAAGAAAATTGAAAATTTTTTTTTTAAACATGATTTAATTTAATTTTACATTGATAACTATTGAAGCTATTTATTTATTTATTTTTTCATTATATTAAAAATATGAATTGACTAGCAGACCCAACAGACGTTGTCTTGTACCTACGTCTTAAATTTAGAAATTTTAGAAATGAGCTTGTATAGTTCAAAACATCATTAGTTAACAATATGCAATTGGCATTCCTCAATAATTAACATTTTCTTAAATATAATCCCATTCTGATTTTATACTCATCGAGACCTTCCATTTGAGTACCCACATGAATTTTTTTATATCTTATGTATATGATAATTATGAAATATATAAAATATATAAAAAATGCATGTGGGTACTCAAATGAAAGGTCTCGATGAGTGTAACATCGGGATGAGCTTATATCTTTAAAAACGTCAATAATTAATAAATTACATTGTATCTTCTCAACTAATGATATTTTTAAAGATATAGGCTCATCTCGACATTATACTCATCGAGACCTATCATTTGAGTACCCACATCAATTTTTAATATATTTCATATATTTATATATACATAAATATGAAAAATATATCAAAAATGCTTAAATATAATATATATATATATATATATATATATATATATATATATATATTCCTCGGTCCGAAAGTTAAGGGGGTATTCTAGAAGCATGAATTTCAGGCAATTTTTGAAGTGCCGTAAAAAAAGACAATCAATATTTTTACTATCCATTTTTTATAAGTTATTTATTAACATTACAAGAATACAGAAAAAATAAAAAAGTTGAAGATTCAAAAATTAGCACGTGACCATGCCCACGATTCCAACCTCCTAGCAATCCGAAATAAAAAGTAAAAAAGATTATTAATCTAGAGTAATGTCGTTATGGCATAAACTAGGAAAAAGTTTTCGAATATTTTAAAAATAGTAAAAATTGAAATTTGGGGATAACCGTAGTTCATGCTATAGCGACATTACTCTAGATTAATAATGTTTTTATTTCGGATTGCACTTCATCAGCTGCTAATTTTTTGAATTTTTAACTCTTTATTCTTTTCTGTATTCTTGTAATGTTAATAAATAACTTATAAAAAATGGATGGTGAAAATATTGATTGCTTTTTTTTACGGCACTTCAAAAAATTGCCTGAAATTCATGCTTCTAGACTAGAATACCCCTTTAATATAATAAATTGTTAATTTGAACAAATATCTTAAGAAAAAAATATTCTTGTCGGGATAGAATTTTTTTTCTCAATGAATCTGATTGTTTTATGAAAACTTAATAATTTCTTAAAATATCAATTCTACAGGTATGTTGAGTGCAACCAGAGGAAAAAAAGAAAAGGGGATGAGAACGGAGAAGGGTGTAGAGTTTCTGGTCGTGTCTTTTTCCCAGCAAACGAACCACCGGTATTTACAATTAGCAAAAAACCCGAGAAAAGCCGACATACCCACACTGAAAAAAAATATATACGCATGTATGCTGACAAAAATATATATACGTCGCACATATAAAATATATACGCCACATACTTTTTTTTTGCCCCCGTATATGCGGCATATATTTTTTTTCAGTACGGGTAACCATCCCAAATTTGAAGAGGTAGCCGAGGTTCATAAATTGAAAGTTGCCTTGAAAGAATCGGCGAAGAGTTTACCTATTAGAGGCCAATTAAATGTGGCTTATCAAGCATTGATTCCTGAGTAAGTTTTTTTTTCATTTTTAGTCGAGCAACTTTGTAGTCACTACGTGACTGCCGAAACTTGTTAACTATGAATAGAAAAAATTTTGCTTAATTAAATAATAAATTTGTTAAATTGCACTGTACTTTCTTAACTATTGACATTCTTAAAGATATAAGCTCATCCCGTTGTTACACTTATTAAGAGCTTTCATTCAAGTTCCCACATGCATTGTTGATATATTTGTCATATATATATATATATATATATATATATATATATATATATATATATATATATATATATATAAATATAATATTTATATAAAAAATTGATGTGGGTACTCAAATAAAAGGTCTCGATGAGTGTAACATCGGGAAGAGCTTATATTTCTAAAAATATCAATAGTTCACAAGATACAAGGTTATTTCTTAATTACGTAGCTAGAATTTTCAAATGCAGCATTACTTATCATAATAAATTAACTATCGGTGGGAATTATATGAAATCTTGAAGAAGCACAAATTCAAGTCAAGACCTTTGCAATCACACTAAATTTCACTAAAAAAAAAACCGGTTTCATCATATGACATATTTGACTATCCTGGAGACAAAATTTTCTTATTTTCTTAATTTTTTTATGTAATAAGTTCGTATTTTAAGACTATCCAATTTTCCGTGAATTAAATCGGAAATTTTTTTAAGTATTATGCTTTAATATATATGTACTGATGAAACAATTAATTTTACTCAAGAAAAAGAAATTGAACTAAGAAAAATTTAATCAAATGAAAAATACTTCATTGGTTCAAAAATTTTACCTCTCAGCTCACAACAGTATTTTTTTTTTTAATAATATTATTTATTTCCTTTTTTTTTTCTTTAATCAAGTTCATGATTTTATCAATGCACTAATTTATACTTCAGTCATTTCCTGGCAACAGTAAAAACTCCATATGCGAAAGTTCGGAGCCAATTTGGACGAGATGTCCGAAAGAACATTCCAAAATAAAAATGATAACAAACTTTTAACCTTTATATTTGAAAATTAATTATAATTATTGTTAGTTTTAATTTTTTAATTGTATGAATGTATCCTTCATTTGTTTTCCTTTACAAATTTTATTATTTATTTTTAGACCGTCCCGGTTGTTTAATTTCTAATGCCCAATAAGGAGCAAATAACTAACAGAGTTTGTCTAAAATATTTCAAAAATGAAATTTGTCCACGATGGCACCCACAAGCTATTGTATCAGATTGGGAAACTGCAATTCGAAACGAGACGCAAGCTACTTTCCCAGCTGCAGATTTGATTGGTTGCTTTTTCCATTATACTCAAGTGAGTTTTCATCTCAATTTTCGAAATTATTTTTAGATATTAACTCTGCATGATTTTTTTAATTCCAAACTATTTCTATTTTTATTAGTATACCAATATGTAAAGTAGTACACTGATTAAAAATTTAACTTGACTTGAGAGCAACAATCTTGAGCTAGGAACACCATTTTGAAGAAAATGAATTTCTTGAGCCAATTTTCTTAAGAGAAAAAGTTCTTGAGTCAAGAAGAGAAATTCTTGAGCCAAGAAAATTTTCTTGGATTAAGTATTTTTCTTCTTGACTCAAGAAATTCATCTTCTTCAAAATGATGTTCTAGGTTCAAGATTCTTGCTTTTTAGCCAAGTTAAATTTTTATCAGTGTAGTGTAAAATAGTTCATATAAATATTGCATTTATTCATAATAATTTTTTATGAATAATTAATCAGGCTATTCAACGGAATTGGCAAAAAAGAGGTTTTTTGAAGTCATTAAAATGTAATAATGAAGCTGATATTATTAAGAAATAAATAATGGCATTACCACTAGCTTCAGCTAAAGAAATTAATACATTGTTCATTCATATCATTAATAAAGCTTTACCTGAAGTCGCTTGTATTTTAAATGATTTTTTTGGGTATGTATATTCGGAGTGGTTATGCAAGATTGGGCCTGATAATTTGTCAGTCTTTGGTAAACTTAAGCTCCGAACTAACAATCGGTCTGAAGCAATCAATCGTGACATAAATAGATTCCTCTATCAAATTAAGAAGCCAAAAGCGATGCAGTTTACAAGTATGTATATAATATCATACATTATTTTTTGTTTGTAAATAATATCCTGTCTCATCTAATTAATTTTGAAAAGTTTTGCTTTCAATTATCGTAAGCCTAAACTATTTATCATTTTCTTACAATATTATAAAGTAATAGCTTCATTTCCTACAATATTGATCCATTTACATTTTCTTCTTTCAAATAATAAAATTACTGTTATAATTTCCAGAAGTTCTCGTTTCATCTGTTGTCAAAGCACATCATCAAATAATTAGCCTTTCTTTGAGCAAAGAAAAAGCCTATGTCAGACAATCTGATTCACAAGTAATTAGTAATCGTCCAGCTACTTTAGGTTCCAATCTGAACATTCTTTGGAATAACTTGAAGGCTGGTACGATTACAATTAAAGCGTTCTTTGAACAGTGTTCTATACTCCAAAACAAAGTGCACTTAAGGAAAAATATTGTTAAATTAAGTATGTGAAATTTTTGACACCTTTTAGCTTTTTTCCAACTTTTTATTATTGATCTCTAATATTTTAGGTACAAATGCAACTTTTACGTGGCCTCCTGGGAAAACGACGCTGTGGATTTGGGCTCATATTAGTCGAGGGCCAATTAATCAGTTGCACCTAGATGGTGTTCAGTATTTAACACCCCAAATGCATCAAGAATTGATCCCTATTGTTAGGCAAAATTTGAAAATCGGTAATTACACACAAACGCAAAAACACACACACAGACAACTGCAGCGGAACAAATTAAAAAATAGATTCTATTCTTCTGTTTAAGACATGAATTTTCTAACCAACACATAAATAAACACATATTAATAATGTTTTTATTACAGTAATGGAAAATGCCGGAAAAGTGCTGTTCGACCATCTTGTTCAAATCCAGATTACGCGTGAAGTGGAATAGGAATAATATGACATCTACGATTTGGAAATTACATGTTTTTATCTTTCATTTTATCTTAAAAGATTTAATTGTGACCTATCTTAAGTGATTTTATTATATTTCATTATTTAATATAATTAATAAAATATTGTGCAAAACAGTTGAGCTGATCCAAATGTTTGTCTCTTATTGAATAAAATTTGAATATTCTCCCATCAATTTTCACTAATAACCTTAGGACAACTTTCATAACTTTGATAATTTCATTTTAAACTTTAATCGAAAAAATAGTTATCGATTTTATACTATAAAAATAAAGGAAGTATATTTTATTAAAAGAAATTAAATTTTATTTTAAATTTGTTCAAATTATTCAGCGAGTGCTATTAATTTAAATTGTACCCTGGGAATATGCGCCGCGCAAATTCCTCAAGAAAAATTTTTAAGATTAAAAAATAAAATAATTATTTACTGGGAATATGCGCCGCGCAAATTCCTCAAGAAAAATTTTTGAAGTTTCAAGGTGAGGTTTAAAAAGAAAAAAATCATTTACTTGGAATATGCGCCGCGCAAATTCCCCAAGAAAAATTTTTTGAGTCTCAAGGTGAGCTTTAAAAAGAAAAGTCATTTACTGGGAATATGCGCTGCGCAAATTCCCCAAGAAAAATTTTTTGAGTCTCAAGGTGAACTTTAAAAAGAAAAATCATTTGCTGGGAATATGCGCCGCGCAAATTCCCCAAGAAAAATTTTTCCAGCCTGAAAGTGAGCTTTACAATAAAAAAATCATTTACTGGGAATATGCGCCGCGCAAATTCCTCAGGATACATTTTTTAAGTTCAAGAGAGAGCTTTGAAAAAAACAATAACAAATTTCAGTTTTAAATTCGCCCGGTACTATCACTCAAGCGTTTATTAAAATATTTAAATATTAGTACCTGTTTTATTTTAAGAGACTGGAATACCAACCTAAAAATACTTTATAAAAAATAACCACTGGGAATATGCGCCAGACCCTTTCAAGCACCTTAAAATGTGTTTTTTGATTAATATTTGAGCTTTTCAAGCTCAAAGCGCAGTTTTTCACATTTTGAGCTCCTCGAGCTCCAAACGTATTTATTAAACAACTGTAACTTTTGAATACGTCGTTCGATTTTGTTTTTTGAAAAAGCATTCGATGCAGTTTTTAAAGCACAAAAAGAAAATGTACAAGTTTTTATTGATCGGTTGAAGAAACTGGAAAATATCTTAAAAAAATACCGAAAAAAAAAAATTTTGTGAATTTCTAAACAACTATAATTTTTAAATGCGTCGTTCGATTTTCATTTTTAAAAAAGCATTGGACGCAGTTTTTTAGCAAAAAAATGTAAACATGGTTTCATTATGATTTTTTCGTACGCTTTAAAGTTATTTTTAAGAAACATAAAAATTCAAATTTTTTTTTTAATTTCTTTGGAATGGCTTGATGAATTAACTCTTAAATCTAATCAGATCTACGTTTTGATAGACCCTTTCGAATGACGTGTCGTAGAACTCAATACAATCGGTTTATTCATTTTTGAGAAACCGTACGACAAAAATTTATTGACACACACACACAGCCGGACACCTCGGTATGAATAATCAGAATGGCTTCCTGGGACCTTAAAACGTGGACATCCGATGAAAACTCGACTTTTAAAAATTGGACCGAAATCAATAACTTCCCATTAATAAAAATTTTCTTAGCGGGAAGTTAAAAATATATATTTATATGAAATATCGTGAATACAGTAGCCAGTTCTCACGCAAACATACGGAGATGTACTTATTTTTATTTTGTTGGTAACTTTTTTTAAAAAACTAAAATGTTGAGTCGCTAACTTCATGGTGTCGGTTTTTCGTGACGGTGTGCGCGCGCATCGTAAAAATTTACCCTCATCATTTTTGCCTAACGTGCCAAAAGAAGTAAAACTTCAAAAATTTTTATTTTGAAAACTTCAATTTTTCGTGATTAATTGCAATTTTTTTGACTTTTTCGTTTTTTTTTTTTCAAATTTGGATGGCTCACCGGGCTAATTAACTTTTAGATTTAGATTCAGTAATTTGAAATACATAAAAATCATACGTGATCCGGGTCCACAAAAATTTTTTCATTGCTGTGACTGCAATTTTTTGCAATTTTTTACCTTTTTTTGAGGTTTTTTGCATTTTACTCAAAACTGGAGGGTGACCGGGCCAAACAGACTTCAAATTCAGATTCAGCGGGTCGAAATAAACGTCGGTAGATAGGTCCGGTCCAAAGTACATTCCACTTTCTTTCTTTTTTTTTTTTTTTGTACCGGTGTAATTATTTATTTTTAATGAATTTTCACACTGTTTTATCATTAATAGGAGTTTACAATCAATACTAAGAATTATAAAAATTTGTACTGACAAGTTTAAGTCTTAAATGCATATAAATTTTTTTTTTCAAATTTCTTGAGGGAGGAGTTAAAGTTTTCTCAATCATAATTCACAACTTCAGCCACATAGTGCCCCACAATAATTACCAAAAGTGACAAAAATAAACTCTTACAGAGTTGCTATTACTCGGCAAAGAAAAAAGTATAATCCCGGAGGTAATAATAATTATATAGGATGAACTTTAAGACAGGTAGAGAAGATGAATTGGTACACTTGTCATTCGTCGATACGAAAACTGTCAAAGCTTTGCGAGGAAGGGGCAGAGGGGGTGTAATACACTGTATCTATCAAGAGGCTTCTCGTTGGCTATGTAGCAGATGGTTTCCGAGTTACACTTACTTCTATACATATGTATTATATTCTATACATAAAGATAAAGTTATAGATAGTAACTAAATAGCGAGAAGCTTGTCCCCATGTAATACCAGCGCCAGTAAGTATTATGGTAGGTATCTCCATCTCTGCCTACTAGTAGTTGGTTAGCAGATCTGAGGCTACATATAGCGTTAACGCTACATACTGCACGCTACAGACTACATAAGCTCTCATATATATAATGTATATAATATAAGATAGACTAACGTTGATGGATGGATGAACCGGCTAGGCGAGCTGGATTCAATCTTTCCGATGGACATTTTGTAATTGCTTCTATATATCCCGCTTGAATTTAACAACCGACATTTAACTGCCAAATTTAATGACACTTTTTTTTTTAACATCCTCCTTAAATAAACGCATTAGAGATTGTTTTTTTATATTTTTATTTATATGAGACCTATAATTGAATAATAAAATTTTTTACCGCCCTCGAAGGTATCGTATGCATTTATGAATTTTTTTATAGAGTCGGGTCCGTTAATTTTATCGCTAAATAAGAACCATTGGTATTGATTCCAATAACCGCAAATTTTTTTTTCTGTTCGGTGTTTTCATTTTTAGTTATCGACCGATAGGGTAATTATTTATTGTGGTTCGTAAATATTTTGTTATTGATTGCAGTTATTCAATTTTTTCTTCACAATGTAATAATTCATTATCGTAACTCATGAAAAAATTTTATATTTTCATATCTAGCCTAATATATAGTCGGGAATGTCTATACACTGATAAAAAAAATATCTTCCTCCAAGAAAAATATTCTTGTTCCAAGAAAATTATTTTTCATATAACCTGCATTGAAAATGTGAGCTTCAATGCCTGTTGAGCCAACCGAAACTAGACAATTTCAGACCAATGCGACTGTGCCGGGCAGGTATCAATTATTTCTTCCCGGCGGACAGAAAATGACGATTTTCTGTCCGCGAGGCGAAGTTGCAGCTTTATTTTCAATCCTATCAATTGTTTGTTTATTTTATATCTTTATAATTGTCATTCTAACCGTTAACTGTACTGACATATTATAATTCTGTTATTAAGCATAAATAAGAATGATAAAAGAAAAATTGTCAATTTACGAATAATGTTTGGTAAAAAATAAACTATTACTTTCTATTTTATTATAAGTTTCATAATAAAATGGTATTTTCGCTGTTCGTCTGAAACTATCTAGTTCTGGTTGGCTCCAGACATTGAAACTAGCATTTTTAATGCAACTTATATGAAAAATATAATGTGTGACGCGGGATGAAACACGATTTCAGACCGAGTGATGCCAGCCCTCGCTTCGCTCGGGCAGGCAACTTCACTGGTCTGAAATCGTTTTGTTTCATCCCTAGTCACACAATATACTATTGAAGAGAACAACACAAAAAAAAGGTTCACTTGAGCCAAGATACTTATTTTTGATACGTATGCGCAAAGGTAGGGATTTTGACGGCTTGAAGTGACGTCACGAGTTTGAGGCTATGGCGCATTCTTATCAAGACCAAGTTATTTATTCGGACGAGCGTAGCGAGTATAATGAGTATATATACTCGCTACGCTAAGTTATGCAAAATCCAAAATTTCACTATTTCCAAAAAAAAAAAAAAAAAAAAAATTTAGGAAAAAATTTTTTTTTAACAAATTTCAAAAATTCATATTTTTAAAAAAACAAAAAACACAGTTCCAAAAATTTCAGGATCTTTTAAGATTGGTACAAGGTAGTACACAAAAAAATTTAAGCCAAAAATTTATTGTCTACGGTCAATTTTGACAATTTTCAAAAATTCAAAATTTCAAAAATAGGAGATTTAAAAAAATTTTTTTTTATAATAGCCTCAAGTATTCCCTTTGAAACTTACTCAATGCGATTTTTTTAATTGCAATAGTTTTCGAGATTTTTAAAACATAAGTTTAAAAAATATGGAAAATAGTGAAATTTTGGATTTTGCATAACTTTTGAAAAAAATTTTTTTAATTTTTTTCCTTTGGCAGAACTTCGTTATAAGATAAAAGAAAACTTCTGACCAAAATCTGTCCAAATCGAAAGAGGTCGAGTCCAACTATTGGTCGATTTGACGTGGAATGACCCAAATAAAAACATTATAATAATAATTAAAATGAAATATTATTAAAAATAGTAAATTAAATTTTTAATAATTAAATATAAAAAGGGTTTATAAAAATATTTTCTTTACAAAAATTTATTTATGTCTAAATTCATTTATTTTGGAAGTGAATGCGGAGTGAATTTTATTGTTAATAAAAATTAACTCCTTCTCGGAGTAAATATCACTCCCGCTGGGAGTGAATCAATTAAAAATCATTCACTCTTCATTCATTCCGCGTTCACCTCGCCAATTTTTTACAGTGTATCGTAGAATAATTTTTGCGATTTCATGTAAACATAGATAATTTTATAAATCTACATTTAGATACCATTATTATATATAAATATTGGCAATTAATAATTAATAAATTAGATAATAGTATATTGTGCAACAAGTGCGACAACGTCGCACGAGTTGCACATACTATTTTGTATTACAAATGCGGCGATAGATGTGGGTACAAAATTGGGGTCCAGGGGCGGAGCCCCTGCGGGGGGTTGGGGGCGGAGCCCCCCCCACTCCATAAAAACAAATAAAAAGTTAATAAAGAAACAAATATATATAACATTATAAATGCAAAGTCACTAATATTAATTAACAAAAAATAAATTTAGACATTGAAACAATCAACACATAAAATTAAATGACATTAAATTTAGCTGTCACTACAATTTTTTAATCTTCTTAAAAAAACAAATTTTTTCCAAAAAATTATTCATAAAAAATTGCATTTTATATTTTATAAAATTCCTACATGTCAATTTAAAAAAAAATTTTTTTTTGTCATAATTTATTTTTTAGAAAAATTATTAAAATGATCAAATTTCTGCTCAATTAATTTTTATCACAATTAGCTCAATATTAATTAATTATTTTTACTTTCGTTAAAAGTATGAACTTTGTAATGTCAACCTCACTTCTTTAATATTGACAGTTAGATTATGTTTTTTTTTGTTATTTATTTTAATTTTAGCCATTTTCACAGTCAATTGCATGCGACAAGTATAGTTTGAGTACGCCAAGAATAATTTGCGTGCGACAAGTAAACTTGTCGCACTTAAATAACGGTTTCATTTATGAAAAAACTCATGCGTAATTTTAAAATGGGAAAACAGCCCTTTTTCAACCGCAACAGCGAGCGCCAAGATACTACTTTTCCCGCATGAGTAATACAAAAAATTTTGTTCACTACGAATCGATCATGTATACAATTTGCATTACTTGTAGTTATAATAAACTTTGTTCTCCAAGTAAGTCTCTTAGGTAAACGGGTAGTGAATTAGTCTTTCAAGCAGTAGGTCCACGGTTCGATTCCCACTCGCGCTGATTTTTTTTTTTCCTATGGAAATAATTATATATAATTATACCTAATTATACATAATTATATAGGGCCATTTTTCATTTATAATTATGTAATATAATGATATATAATTTTTTTTACCCGGGCGGGTACATAGTCTGATATACTTATATCAATACATATATAGTCTGATATGGCCAATTTCCATATCAGGCCTGATATGGACGGTTTATATCAGGCCTGATATAGTCTGATCAGAAAATTTTTTCACGGGTAATATTTTCATTGATTAACATGTCAAATGGGAAGATCAAATAATATTTAATCATTTTTTTTTTTTCATTTAATATGTATAATTGCACGCTAAAATAATATAAAATGGGTATCAAATATTCAAGAGTAAAATTTTCTCAAGGTGAGAAAATTTTTTTCTCAGCTGAAGTAGGTGGCGCTGCTTCCCTAAAGTATCTAAAAATCTTGATCAAATATAAAAATTTATTGTATCAAGTATTTATGATAATTTGAATTAAAAAAAATTGACTTCCACCAAGAATAGAATTTCAAGAAAAATTTGTAATTCGGCTAACACAACTTCAGTCTTCTTTCAGGCACCCGAAAATTTTCTTGAGCCAAGAATTTTGTTCTCTAGTCAAGAAATTTTTCTTTCTGTGCGGGTATGTCTATACACTGAAAAAAAAAATATCTTCATTCAAAAACAATATTCTTGCTCCAAGAAAATTATTTTGAAGTGAACTAGTCTTATTTCAAGAAATTCTTGTCTTGATTTCATGTTTGTTGTAGTAAGAGATCTAATCACTCCGATCGATAACATTTTTACTTGGTTCAAGATTATATTATTTTCGATCGATACAAGTGAATTCTTTATTAAAAAACGATTCTCTTCAATAAAGAATAATTTTATTTCCTTTGAAGAAGTGTTGATTGTTGATTCAAGAACAAACTTTTTTATTTATAATGTTATAATTTTAAGGCAGAAAAATATTTTGAAATAGAAAAATTTTTATTTCTCTATATGCCGAAAAATATTTATTAATACAGAGAATAGCAAAAATACAAAAATTTATAAGCTTAAAATAAGTAAAATACTATCATAATTAAAGAGCCGCGCCGTACTTGGAACAAGTCGGTAATATCTTGAACCAATGTTACCGTCTATCTTAATCCAAGAGAAAGAAATTCTTGGGCGAAGTTGTAAAAATCTTATTTTAAAACAACCAAGTTTCTTAATTCGAAAATCAATTTCTTAAGTTAAGAGAATTGAATTACTTAAAACAAGAATGACATTTTAAAGAAAAAAGTTTTTCTTTAATCAGATCATTTTTTTATCAGTGTATGTAATTTTATTTTTTAAATTAAAAGCTTACGGAATTTTATTAATGCTAAATTAACATTTTTTTGATAAAAAATTTTTTTCCATGCAGTCTGACATAAAAAACAGCCTTATCAAAAAATATTTTCCCAAGAAACAACAAAATAAATTTAAAAAACTCTCCAAGAACCCATTTCTCAAAATTAAAATTTTATCAGCGCAAAGTAAACAAATTCATTCTTACTCTCCATGAAAAAAAAAAGAAATTCAAAATTGATCTCATTAAAATAACGAAAAACAATTTAGTGTGTGTGTTTTGACGGTAAAATATCCATAAATAAAAGGTTGGTACGGGATAGGGCGGCTTTGATTCCGAACTCATATGAGTGTACGCAGCAGAGGAACGAAAGTGTTTCCTATATACTTTTTATGCACCCACGCACCTCGCACAATCGTTAAATAATTTATGTGTGCTCGTCCCCAGCCCCATCATTCTCATCCTCATCCCCGTCCCGGATAGGATATTCCCGTCTCTATCATTATCTCTCTTTATCTCACTCGTTTTCGGCTCCATGCGCCGGTTGATATAGTCACGGAAAATATTCTTCCATTAAAAGGTTGGAATATTCATAATCCATGCTTTATCTTTTTTTTTTATTTTTTTACTCATCTCCATCTCCCTCTGTTCGTTTTTCTTTTACTTTGACTGTTGTATGTATAAATATATGTATATATATAATATTCCATACTTTAGATTCGCTTCGCTTATCCCGATTACACGGCCGACCGAACCTTGGAGGCTTTATATTCAGATTTTGAACGCAGCTTGCGAGCACTCGCGCGTATCTTTAACAGTCTACATACTACCTACTACCTACTACCTACTATGTAATAGTTAGGAATAGGAAAATACTATATACTTTATACGGATAGGACTTTAGAACTACCGTCCAGTGATGATGAGAGATGAGCGGTGAAAAATTTTAATCTTTCATTATTATATCTTTTATATTATGTCTTTTATCTCGTTAAATCATATTTATACGCGGATAAAAAAATTAACTTGATTTCCGAAAAATGATTTTTCACTAAAAAGAAAAATAATTCTCTATTTAAAAGCTCAAAATTTTTTTCTAAAAATTATGTCTTCACATAATTGTCAAAATTTCGAAATAATTTACGGTTTATATTTTTAAGAATTAAATGATTAAATAATTTTTCTTCTGAAAACAAAAATAAGGTAAAGTACCTAGTACTTAAACAGACTTTTAGAATTGTTGTAATACAAAATCCGTATATTTATTATGATTAATATGCGCATGTTATAATTATTCAATGATACAGTAATTGATTTCTGTAAGTTGTTTCAATTATAAATCAAAACTATTATATTTTTGTTAACTTAAAAGTTGACATGTCGAGAATAGCCGATAGATGCTATTTTTTCATGAAAAAGGTACTAAACCGTAAACCGAAAAATCAGTAAAAAAAATGGTATATCATCATTTTAAGTAAAAAAATTTTACCACCCGATGAAATAGTCTTTTCTAAATAATACATATTTTTGGCAAAGACATAACCTATAATTTTTATATTAAATTTTAGTGTCTAACTATACCTTCAAATTTTCAAAGCGGTACCCAGAACTTGAACAAGCTGGAGCTGTATAATTTTAACAGCACTCTAATCTCTAATAGGTTTATAGACTAGTAATCAGCATTGTGATTTGTATTAATTACTGCAAATTAAATAAGTTTTATAGCTAAAAATGAGTGTGGTTAAAAATTAATGAACGTTTTGAATTGAGTTTTTTTTATTTATAATTGAAAATTTGCTTTGTCATTCATAAAAAATGTAATTAAAAAATTAAATACAAATATTTCTCATTTTTAAATCAACATATTAAATATTCACAGTATTATTTTCAATATTAATCAATAATCTATACTAATAAATGGAGAGCCGGTTTTTTGTCCGGTTATACTGCGAAAACTACTGAATCAATCGGAATAATACTTATACCATAAGATGCAGCATGTTTTGGAGAAGGTTTTAGTATATGATATGGTGGTGATTACTTATCCGTAACCTATATTTTTTTGACTTAGAAATAATGAATTTTTATTGTAACTAAATTTATTCTATTCGATTGTCATTTGTTTAAAATAAATTTTTTAATTCTATTGGTTATGTTTATATACTAGGCAGATTTCTTCACTTATGAGACCTGCAATTTCTTTAACTGAAACTTTCAATACTCATTACAAATTTTTTTTTTCAAATCAATTATTATTAATTTTTGTAAGAAAGACACGGGAATGTTATAATGATTGCACATTGAAAGTTACAATGAATATTAGCTAGAATAATTACATGGATCAAAGGTGCATGCCAATTCGATAGAATTGGGAATCTGTGCAAGTCAAAACAATACTCTAATTAAATTTCAAGTCTAGATCTAAAAATGCAATTTTATAAAGCGCCCAGCGGAGTGGGCGAGTAACAGCTAGTATGGTATAATTCTTTAGATATTTCAATACAATGTTGAAAATTTTTGCTGCGCCTATTGCCATATATTTTATTAGTTCAACTACTGCGGCTTGTCAGAATTGATTGTTCAACTACTAATCCTTTCATAGTCTATTTTAAAAACATTGTCAAAATATAAATATTCAATTATCTTTGTTATTTAGCGTTTCAATCAATTCAAAATTGTTTATATTTTCATGAAAATCACTAATTTGAACTAACTAGACACAACACGCTCGCTTCGCTCGCCTTCATTCTTTCAAAAATCCCGCCACTATCTCAGTCGACCAATCAACAACCGAATAAAACAGTCACAGAAGTGACGTAAAACGATACGACATCCGGCCATCAACTTTTTAGAAGAGGATAATTACATCTTTATATATTAAAAGTAAGGTCAAATACGTTTTATTTTAAAACCTGTTCAACTACTGGGTACCTTAGAAATTTTTTTTACAAATATAAATAATGCTGTGAAGTGGGAAAGAATAGGCGTTACGGTAATTATTACTTGAAGCGTTCCACATTCACGTAACAGGATGTTGGTAGGAAAGGATTGAGAAAGGAAATTGGAGAGGATCATCTTAATGTGAGTTTATAGAATATGCGAGAAAAAATTATTAGATAGCTCGGACTGGGATTCGAACCCAGAACCTTCCGAAGACATGTCGGCTACTCTACCATTTGAGCTATCCGGTCTATACTAAATTTCCTTTCGCTTATTCTATATACATTAAGCCACACCGTCCATCTTACGGCAAGCATTTTTACAAATATAAATAATTCTGTGAAGCGGGAAAGAATAGGAGTTACGGTAATTATTACGTGAAGCGTTCCACATTCACGTAACAGGATATTGGTAGGAAAGGATTGAGAAAGGAATGTGGAGAGGATCATCTTAATGTGAGTTTATAGAATATGCGAGAAAAAATTACCTTAGAAATTCTCAACAAATTCTATTCTATTACTATAATTTAGTGCATTGCGTCGTCCTACTGCGCAGCCCCACTCCTCAGCGGCCGAGCTAAGTAGGGGAAGCCTTTCGCGCAGTCTGCTTTGTAACTCCATACGAACACCTTCTACTCTTTAATCCATTAAACACAAAACTACTAATTCTTCGGCCTTAAAAAAAAAAACTTAAATTATTCCACAGCTTCGAAATTTTTTTTAATATCTCGATCAATAATCCAATTCCTAAAATGATTAATCATTAGACATTCTCGAGCAAATAGCCGTAAAAACAAATATTTTATTCCCCTTCACCCATCCTTATTCTCAAGTAGTTTTGTCAAGTAAAGAGACCCATTTCCTCGGGTATTCGGGTAGTCGGATGACGTCACACTATTTGATATATTACGTCAGCGTAACTACAAGCAGAATACGAAGAGTACAAAGCTTCCTTGGGCAACAGGGGAGAATGTTCAGTTCCAGAGTGCCGATAGATGGAGGGTGTTATTCACCCGCTGCTTCTCTGTATACATATGTACATATATTTATACACATATATATACGATGATACTATTTGAAGACTTTTTTCTTCTCATTCGACGAAAAAAGGTTAAGGAATAAAAAATAAACTAATGTTGGGAGTAAGGAGGGCAATAGTCACTCTCCTTGCTTTCCTGACTCTTTACTCCCTTGCTCACGGTCGGATCTCAACTCTCCGGCAGTCTGCAGCTGGTTGCCGGCATAATGGACAATCGATACGTCAATTTCAGCTAATTTTAAGTCGCTAAACTTTTCATATTCCTCAGACTCAGTCTGGATATCATTATTTTCGACTCGGTATTATTTTAGACAGTGAGTACTTTTATCCTCATTTACATCTTGCACTTACTTTTCCATCAATTAGCCCACTAACCCGTCACTTATACTTATAATTTATATTAATAATAGTAGAATATAAAATGTACTGTTGCTATTACTATTACTATTAACATTAATAATGACGATGACGATGGAGGTGCTCTTTGCTAGATCAAAATAATTAATCGCGATGAAACAATATCAAACAATAAAATTTAATTTCTCGGTAGATATTTAGATATACAAATATACACGGGGGCATAAAAGATACAATAACTACTTCCATATAACTCGGGCATAATTTTTCATACATTCGAGAACTGGAAATAACAGTCACGCGATCTGTAGATTAACGAGGTCACTGAAATAAAATGGAGAAAAAATATAAAATAACCTACTGGTTATATAATCAAATTTTTTTTTATTTTAACAACTTGTTTAATTTATTGCCGTTAAATGTACGACGGCGCTTTATGTTTGTTGTTTGAATAAGAGGTGATGGAGAGCTTAGTCATTTTAGTTGTAAAACAAAAAAATTTTTTACTTTAAAATATACTCATGAAAATTTATAACGACCATACAGAAAATATTTATATTATAAAAAGATCTTATTTATGCAAAAACAAAATTATTTTATTTGTCTTGGTTCAAAAATTTGTTTTTTTTGAAACTTATTTTTTTTTTTATTAGTCAAATTTTAAATTCAAAGATCAAGAGTACTAAGATTAAGAATACAAAGAGTACTATCAATATTTCCAATTTTTCTTCATATATATTATTAATAGAATAAGAAACATTTTGTGTCCAGGATAGTCATATGATAAAATCGATTTTTTTAGTGAAATGTAGTGTCATAGTAAAGGTCTTGACTTAAATTTATGCCTTTTCAAGGTTTCCTTTCATTCTCACCGATAGTCAATTCATTATGATAAGTATTTAGGCTGCATTCGAAAATTCTCTATTTCTAGAAACGTAATTAAGAAATGACCTTGAATCTCGTGAACTATTGATGTTTTTAAAGATATAAGCTAATCTCGATGTTACACTCATCAAGACCTTTCATTTGAGTACCCACATCAATTTTTCATATATTTATATATATTGCATATATGTATATTAGGGTGGCGCAAAAAGACCGACTATTTTTATTTTTGAGTCTCGAGTGAAAAAATGTTAGTATTTGATGTTTTAAGAGCCTCACCAAAGGACAGCTTAAAAAAATTTTTTAAGAGGTCACTCCAAATTTTTAAAATTTCAAAATCGTCAAAAATCGAATTTTTTTTTTTTTTAATTTTTTTTCTCGTTATGGTATAATTTTCTAGACCAAAAAAAATAAGTTTCTGAAAGTTTCAGTTCAAAATTTAAATTTTGAAAAGTCGCTCATAATTTTTTTTTTTTTTCTCTAATTAGTCATATCGCCGACTTTAAGTGTTAGGAGTGGTACGTTGGGGTCTTTTTGGTTTGAAAAAATCTTAACCTACGCGGCAAGGTCAAATTTCAACCAAGCTGGTTTCTAAAACCAGCTTGGGATTCGAACCCACGCCTGGCAGTTGATTAAATAATATTATTAAATTAAAAAAAAAAATTATATTTTATATGTTGTGCTTGATTTTTAGTTCATCTCGTGATGTATTTTTTATCGATTATTGTCCTAAATAAAAAAAAAAAAATGCATGGAATTTTAATTTGAATAGTAAAGGTCGCTCGAAAAAATCTAAACTAATGCACTAATAAATTGAAAAAAATTATGAGCGACTTTTCAAAATTCAAATTTTGAACTGAAATTTTCAGAAACTTGTTTTTTTTTAGTCTATAAAATTATCCCGTAACGAGAAAAAAAATAAAAAAAAAAAAAATTCGATTTTTGACGATTTTTGAAATTTAAAAAAATTTGGAGCGACATCTTAAAAATTTTTTTTTAAGCTGTCCTCTGGAGAGAGCTCTTAAAACATCAAAAACTAACATTTTTTCACTCGAGACTAAAAAAAAAAAAATAGTCGGTTTTTTTGCGCCACCCTAATGCATATATGTATATATCAAAATGCATGTGGGTACTCAAATGGAAGCTCTCAATGAGTGTAACATCGGGATGAGCTTATATCTTTGAAAACGTCAATATTTAAGAAAGTACTGTGCAATTTAACGAGTCATTATTTAACAAAGCAAAATTTTATTTATTCATATTCCACAAGTCACGGCAGTCATATAGTGACTACAAGGCTGCTAGTACACTGTAAAAAATTCGGAGTGAATCGGAAGTGAATTTCACTCCCATTTCACTCCCATCACTCGGAGTTCCGGAGTGAAGTAATTAATCACTCCGCGTAGGGAGTGAATCCGGAGTTTTTATTTGCGGAGTGATTTCAGAGTGATTTCGAATTTCACTCCGAAAAACATCCGCGTTCGGAGTTTTTAAAATAAATAAAATAAGGATGAATTTCCGTTCTACAAAAAAAATCTCAAAATTAATCTTTATATATATATATATATATATATATATATATATATATATATATATATATATATATATATATATTTCTTCTGTGCGTGTGTTTGTCACTGAACTCCTCCTAAACGGCTGGACCGATTTTAATGAAATTTTTTGTGTGTCTTCCGGTGGATTCCAGAATTGTTTAGATTCACAATTCAGTCCACGAGAAAATGTTTATTTAATAGATTTTTTATTTATAAATTGTTGTTGATCTCTACGACCCACATACACTTTTCATATATTTTATAAATATCATAAATATAAGATATATGAAAAAATTCATGTGGGTACTCAAATGAAAGGTCTCGATGAGTATAAAATCATAATGGACTTATATTTATGAAAATGTTAACAATTAACGAATGATAATGTATTTTGTTAACTAATGATGTTTTTAACGATATAAGTTCATTCCGATGTTACACTCATCAAGAGCTTTCATTTGAGTACCCACATAACATTTTTTATATATTTTATATATATACATTAATTGTGAAATATATAAATATATAAAATATATCAAAAATGCATGTGGGTACTCAAATGAAAGCTCTTGATGAGTATAAAATCAGAATGGGCTTATATTTACGAAAATGTTAATTATTGAAGAATGCCCATTGCATATTGTTAACTAATGATGTTTTTAACTATACAAGCTCATTCCTAAAATTTCTAAATTTAAGACGTGTGTCCATGACAACGTCTGTTTGGTCCGCTAGTGTATATATATATATATATATATATATATATATATATATATATATATATATATATATATATATATATATATATATCTACATATTTTTGACAATTTTTAATTGTAATTAATTTATAAAAAAAAATAAATAAAAACATTATAATAATAATTAAAATGAAATATTAATAAAAATAATAAATTAAATTTTTAATAATTAAATATAAAAAGGGTTTATAAAAATATTTTCTTTACAAAAATTTATTTATTTCTAAATTCATTTATTTTGGGAGTTAATGCGGAGTGAATTTTATTATTAATAAAAATTAACTCCTTCTTGGAGTAAATATCACTCCCGCTGGGAGTGAATCAATTAAAAATCATTCACTCTTCATTCACTCCGCGTTCACTCCGCAAATTTTTTACAGTGTATATATTAATAATTCAACTTATATAAAATTTATAAAAAAAATTTTACATACTTTTTCAATCAAAATAGATACATATTTTTTCTGTAGGAGTATAATAAAAAAAAAATTCTCAAAAACTAACAATTATTTTTTCTTCATTTAACAATTTTATATTGTTAGTTTCAAAACAAGTTTTTCCATTAAAAATATCAAAAAAAAAATTTTTTTTTCAACTTATCTCTCGATTCTATTTATACATTTTTTTAATAAATTCCAACTATTTATCTCCGCACAAGATTAAAATTTCCAAAATATTTTCCTCGAATCAATTATATTTTCTATTTAAACAAATAAAAATATCGAAAAGCCAAATATATTTTGCATAGGCGACAAAAACCGTCGAAAAGACAGTCCTTGCAAAAAAGTTTGTAACGCACTGGATAGAAGTACCATTCTCTAAATACGTGAAAGGTAATCGTCACTTTAGCCAGGGGCGTAACTTTCATTAAAGCGGTTGCTTTTATTTGACTTACCGGCAAAAAGGCTTAGGGGGCGAAGGGGCGAGATGAAAGCAATCTTTGCTGGGAAAGGACATGCATCCATATCTATAGCTCGACAAAACGAAGGAAAGAATGAAGGGAGATAAAAAGAAGAGTGTACTTAATAAAAAAGGGGGTTGTAGCTTGTATCAGGATGATACTGTACGTGGTGAATTTTCGTACGCAGTGCCCCGGGGATCTTCCGACAAAAAGGATAACCAAAAAGAAGAGCCAGAGATAGTCCAGCCAAACAATCAGCAATATTTGCACTCGCTCGTTCCTTTGTCACCTTATTCGCTTGCACATCCCCCGTCCTCGTCCTCCATTCGTCCCTTCTCTCTCCTTTTCTGTTTTCTCTTCTCCGGTGCAGATAACCTCTCACACCATCTGCCAAACGAGTCAAAGACGAGAGAGATATTAATGCTGAAATATCGCCGGCTATATCGTCAGTACTCGAAATTAATTTTCCACTTTTATTTATTTTTATATCTGTACTCCTTTCCTGTCTTTCCTGTCCGAGGAGCCAACAGGAGAGGAGTTTAGCTATTTATTTAGTTTTCGAGCTCTAAATTTGTTTCCACTCCCGGATTTATTTACTGCTCTATAACTTATAGTTATAAGTTGTAAGTTCACTTACTCCGTAATTAAGGGTTTTATTTTTAACTAAGGTCAAGAGTTGTCTACGGTCTAGACTTTACACCGTTAATGTTGATTATATGCAAGTCTATACACTATTTTTGTCCATATTAATCTATTAATATTAATATATTTAACCGAGTATTTGAATCCAATCATTACTTAGAAATTATTCAATAAGAATTATTGATTTAGTTTTATTTTTATTCTGTTCAGTGACTAATTTTATTATTAGATTTGACATGCTTGCACAGAATAAAAGGTTCACTTAAGCCAAGACAATATTTTTTTTCTTAATTATTTTATTGAGCGAAAAAAAAATTTTTTTTTGACACAAGAAATTTCACTTATTCCAACAAAATTTATTCTCTTGCTTCAAGAAATACGTATCTTGATCCAAGAAAATTTGTTTAAGTCAAGAAAATCTTGTTGTTTTGAGAAAATTCAGCCTCTTGCTCCAAAAAATTTAGTTCTTGATAGAAGTAAATTTTCTTGTCTTGAGAAAATTTCTCTCTTGCTCCAAAAAATTAAACATAAAGATAGAAGTAAATTTTCATTAATATTTTTATTGATTGACATGTCAAATGGGACGATCAAATAATATTGAATCATTTTTTTTCATTCAATATGTATAATTGCACGCTAAAATAATATAAAAAGGTATCAAATATTCAAGAGAAAAATTTTCTCAAGGTGAGAAAATTTTTTTCTCAGCTGAAGTAGGTGGCGCTGCTTCCCTAAAGTATCTAAAAATCTTGATCAAATATAAAAATTTATTGTATCAAGTATTTATGATAATTTGAATTAAAAAAAAATGACTTCCACCAAGAATAGAATTTCAAGAAAAATTTTTACTTCGGCCAACACAACTTCGATCTTTTTTCAGGCACCCGAAAATTTTCTTGAGCCAAGAATTTTGTTCTCCAGTCAAGAAATTTTTCTTTCTGTGCAGCCTCTTGCTCCAAAAAATTAAATATCTCGATAGAAGTATATTTTCATTAATGTTTTTATTGATTAACATGTCAAATGGGATGATCAAATAATATTGAAACATTTTTTTTCATTTAATATGTATAATTGCACGCTAAAATAGTATAAAATGGGTATTAAATATTCAAGAGAAAAATTTTCTCAAGGTGAGAAAATTTTTTTCTCAGCTGAAGTAGGTGGTGCTGCTTCCCTAAAGTATCTAAAAATCTTGATCAAATATAAAAATTTATTGTATCAAGTATTTATGATAATTAGAATTAAGAAAAAATTACTTCTACCAAGAATAGAATTTCAAGAAAAATTTTTACTTTGGCCAACACAACTTCGGTCTTCCTTCAGGCACCCGAAAATTTTCTTGAGCCAAGAATTTTGTTCTCCAGTCAAGAAATCTTTCTTTCTGTGTGCTTTAAAATGATCAGAGAAAAAAAATACAAGTATATATTTGTTTAATTAAATTTTTTAATTAATTATTAAATTAAATTTTCTGATGGTAAATAAAATTCTTTTAATTATCCTTGAGACACTTATTAATCCGATGTAAATTCGCCACAGGGTTAAGAAACAATTACGGTAAAAATAGCCGTCTATTAATAAACAAGTTAACGCCCGAAATAAATCTCCCTTAAAGTAGGTCGCGCTAAATACATGAGATCTCCAAATGAAGGGGTCGGGGAATAAATGAAAGGATCATATAATTTAAATATTCATCAGTTTCATCTGGAACTGTCATAGCAAAGTCGTCGTCATTAACTTGCCTTCGGGTGAATCCTAATTCGTACTCTCAGTATCCACCCACCCTAATTCTACTCTTCACCCTCACTCTCCCATCAGTTAAACGACCCAAACGTTCGTATAATTCATCTATTTGCCGTTGAAAATCTACAATCCGACTTTAAACATCTTCAATTATATTCTCCGTATTCTACAGAGCTGATAATATACTGGTAAATTTATACTCTATTTAAAAATAATTATATTTTTATGACAGATATTTGAGAAAAATTTATTTTTGATAAAATTAAAGTAAAATAAAATTTCCCATAAGAGAAAAAATATAAATTTAGTATGTAAAAAAATTTTAATTTACATGGAAAAATTTACTAATTTTGTGTATAGAAAAATAATTAAATTTACACAAAAAAAAAAATTCTTGCACCAAGAAAATTTTAATGAAGACAAAAGTCATTTTGGAGCAAGAAAAAATTTTTTTGACTCAGGAAACCTTAACTTCATTCAAGAAATTTTCAATCTTTCTTAATATTTTCTTGAGCCAAGACAATATTTTTCTTCCTAATTACTTTCTTGAGCGAAAACAAAATTTTTTTTTTGACACAAGAAATTTCACTTATTCCAACAAAATTAATTCTCTTGCTTTAAGAAATACGTATCTTGATCCAAGAAAATTTATTTAAGTCAAGAAAATCTTGTTTTGAGAAAATTCAGCCTCTTGCTCCAAAAAATTTAGTTCTTGATAGAAGTAAATTTGCTTGTCTTGAGAAAATTTCTCTCTTGCTCCAAAAAATTAAACATAAAGATAGAAGTAAATTTTCATTAATATTTTTATTGATTAACATGTCAAATGGGAAGATCAAATAATATTGAAACATTTTTTTTCATTTAATATGTATAATTGCACGCTAAAATAGTATAAAATGGGTATTAAATATTCAAGAGAAAAATTTTCTCAAGGTGAGAAAATTTTTTTCTCAGCTGAAGTAGGTGGCGCTGCTTCCCTAAAGTATCTAAAAATCTTGATCAAATATAAAAATTTATTGTATCAAGTATTTATGATAATTTGAATTAAGAAAAAATTACTTCCACCAAGAATAGAATTTCAAGAAAAATTTTTACTTCGGTCAACACAACTTCGGTCTTTCTTCAGGCACCCGAAAATTTTCTTGAGCCAAGAATTTTGTTCTCGTCAGAAATTTTTTTTCAGTTTACAAGAAAAAATATGTAAATTAACCATTAAAAATTTGTAAATTTTACAATCTGCATTTACAGTTCTTTTAAGTTTCTACTTTTTATTATTTTTTCTCTTTTATTAATCCTTAAAAAAATTTTTTTAAGTCATAAAGTGAATTACATAAATGAGTATCACCTATATATTAGATAATAAATATCATGAAACTATAAAAAAAAAGCCGTAATCCATCCTAATGAAAGTCTAATCCCTATCAACGAAAAACAATGCCAGTAATATTTAACAAAATGGAATGAATTGAATACATTTACCTGAGGTAGGTCTGAACTATGTAGAAAACTAGGTATGTGTTTACAGGTAGGTGTATCGAGGTCACGCGAGCTGGCTAGGCGCAGGTCTGCCGGTGGCGAACAAACCCCTGAAACCTTCGGCAACCCCTTCACCCGCGGATAGTTTTCTCCGTCTATCTCGGATATGCCTTCTACTCGCTTTGTCTGCTCCTTGCCCTTAGTGCTGTTGATACTGCCTTAGAATTATAGTTATAGTTATAGATAGTTCTTCCTTCCCCATTTCCACCCCCGGCTGATGGTGGCTGTTCTCCAAGCGGTAAACGGTAGAGCCTGAACTGGGTAACGTTATCGTAAGAGAGCACCCGCCTAGAAGTAGCCTACAGACTTGTCAGGTTCCACCTGCCTGGTATTAGTATACTCTGCTGCTAAAGAGTCGCGTTCGCGCCCTCAAGCTACTCTCTATTTCATCTACCATTGCAATTTCTCTTTACTTGTTATTATTATTAGTATTAGTACTATTGTTATTGTTGTTGTTTTTACGGTAAACGTTGAGGTGATTCTTGTTGATAAGTTGGTGGTTTTGCGTTTTAATAAACAAGTGTATTGTGGTTGATTAAGGATGTAAGGTAATTTTTAATTGATAATTATTATTTTAAATTATTAAATGTTTATGGAGTCTCAAATGAAAATAGTAAAATTTTAATTATTTTACAGTTGAATTCAAGCTATTGTAAGTTAGTAAATATTCACTCAATATTGATTAATTTAGTAAAAAAAAAAATAATCAATAATTTAAGAGTTAAAATACGATTTATTATTTTTTTATATATATAAAACTAAAATCAGAAGATTTAAATCATTTTTAGCCGTAATAATAATAATAATAATAATAATAATCTCATGACTTAAAAATGTATTATTGTTAATACGAAGATCGTATTAATGTATTAAAAATGCTACTTAAAAACTTTATTAAAATCAATATTAGTTATGCTGACAAAATTTAATGATGAGCAATTTATAAGATAAAATGTGATAATGTATGTTATAAGTATTATTTTATAAAAAATGTATATTTGATGTAAATAGCTATAAGCTAACTGGATCAACTATTTTATATTATTATTATTATTATTCTAAGATCGGTGATTTTACTTATTAAAGAGCATTTATTATTATTATGCTAACATATTATTATTATTATTATTATTATTATTATTATTATTATTAAATAGAAAAATTTGTATTATTATATAATATTTAATGACAGCGTAATAAAATTAAAAACGTAAAGTTTAATAAAAAAAAAAAAAAAAAAAAAAATACTAAACATATGTTACGTCGACTTACGTTCATCATATATTAAAATAATCATAGTTTTTAATATATCAAATTATGTTTACATTCACGTGTGAGCCGTACAAAGATTATATATTAAGATAATCATAAATTCACTAAAACTAAAATATCTCGAGTATTAAAATTAAACATCAAAAAACATTTTTAATCCTTTGTAAACTCCAAAAAAAAAATAGATAGTCATCAAAAAGTAATTAATCGGATGAAACGTATGATAAACCGTAGTACCAACAAGACAAATTTGTTTATAAAATAAATTAGAAATTGATTAGTTTACTATTAAATTTGTTTATTCATGAGTAATGCATATTTTGCAAGTTTCGAGAATCATTAGTAAAACAACAAACGTGCTCGTGGCGGTCGTTTATTGTAGAATTCGACAGCGTAAACATTGAAACAATTACTGTGAAAGTGGGTAAAAGGGATAAATGTATACAGCACACCCGCACACAGACTATCAACCACCCTCACATGCGAAAGATCAGCTACACTACTATTACCACTACCATACTAGTCTGTAGTATTAGTTTACCAGGTCGCAACAATGAGCAATAACCGTCTGGTAACGTCCTGTCACAATTAGTTGCTCGACTATCGAAACTTTTGAGTTTGCATACAAATATATAAGTACAATGTATATAGATATATACTACATATATCCAATATCTCTTAAATCGTATTAGAGTAGCTCAAAAAATCTCAATTTTTTATTATTAACTAGCATGAACTGCGAGCTACGTAATATGCGCGGGTAATATGCCTGCAATAAAATCACATTAAAATAAAAATTACATACAAATAATTCGTACACTAACACCGATATATAAGAATTAAATACAAAATTAATAATACAAAATATGTAAAAAACAAAAAAAAAATAAACATATCAGTGAAGTTAATTACAAATAAAATTAATACACGGAGAAAAAAGTATTGCTATTGTAGCGATCCAGTGGATCGTGAACGTAGTATTGTGATTAGCTCAAAACAGTATTGTCATTTTCACAATATTATAACCTGATATACTCAATACTTCGGATTCTTATATTCACTTGCCGTGGTATGTGAATATGTCAAAACGTATTGTGATCATAAAGAAACGTTTCCTTACTACGGCGAAACGGATCGTGATTATCACGATCCACGACGCCTTCAGCGCCACCACGCATAACCAAGTCTGAAACTTACGAGTGGATTTGTTTACAATTTTGGTGATGAAATAGTGATAATTACATAAATTAGTGAATTAATAATAATAGCTATATAGATGATTGGGTTGTTGATAAATTACTCGAGTGAAATCTTGAAAAACTTGTGCCGATTTTCGAAGGCTAGTAAAGAAATAAATCTTCCTATGTTAACTGTGTTAATGCTGTGTCCATGGTTATTGTATATAATTCTACTGCGTTGATAAGGAAAAACAATGTACATTATATATTGTATTAAATAAATAAAATTTTTGTTTTCATAAAAGTATTTTTTAGCATAAATGATTTGATCCCATACTGTTTTATACAAAAATATGTTATTGTATGAAATATGTACAGTAATAAAGGAGTAAAAATTCCATTAAAAAATTTTTTTCTTATGATAAAAATATTTGCCTCTTTTAAATGAATACTTCGATAATACAAATTTCTAGCCTAATAATAATAATATTTGTAAAAATAAAAAGGCCATTCGGCAGCCGAAATGGAAGTAGATTTCATGGTGAATAATAAAAATACTACTAGGGTTGCATACGAAAAAAAAAATAAATTTCTGTTTGATTAAACAACACAGACGTCAAAACGAATGCAAAAGTAAAATTTCATTAAATCTGTCTAAAGCATGTGATTTTTGGCCTAGACTGATAATGAGGTACACAAATTAAAGCTTATTTAATAAGCTTTCAGATGCCATTTATAGAATTTTGATAAGATATCGCGTTCAATTGTAATTGCACGAAAATACGGTGAAAGTGAAAATTTTTGCGATTTTTGAAAATTTTTGAATTGCTATTATTCCTAAACTATTTAATTTGGAGAAATAAATAAGTACACACATTGAAGCTTATTAAATAAGCTCTCAAATGCAATTTACAGAAATCCGATTGGACGTCGCGTTCCATTGTTATTGCACGGAAATAAGGTAAAATTGAAAATTTTTTGCGATTTTTGAAAATTTTTTAATTGCTCTCATTTCTAAACTAATCGACAGATTTGGCTCATCTTAGAACTTATCCTCGGAAATCGTCCTAAGAATAAGTATGTTACGTTTTATTGAGATCTGTATAGAATTACGGAAGTTAGAGAAGAGACAATGCCGATTATATCGTATATATATATATATATATATATATATATATATATATATTGAAACACTAAATTTTTGCTTAATTTAAAAATTTAATTATTTAGACCATTAAACCTCGCGGATAAAAAATAATCGCCTAAACTTCTAAAAATTGGGATTCGCTGCTCTGGGATATTCCGCTCCCGTGAACCAATGAGTGTCTTTGTCTTTAGATGAATTTATTAGTTTTAGACACACTGATAGAAGGATTTGTTTATAGTTAAAAAGATTTGTTAATATTCAACAAATCATTTATTAGAAGCCATTTGTTAGGCCTTAACAAATATTTATTAGTATTTAAAAAGATTTATTAATATTTAATAAATGGATATCAGATTTATTAAATACAAACAAATCATTTTAAATACTAAGAAATATATATTTAATATTAAAAAATGGTCTCTAATAAATGATTTGTTAGCTATTAACAAATATTATTCAATACAAATAAATTCTTCTATCAGTGCAGAAGTTCTCACGCGTGCCAGTTAACTTGCTTTAATTACTTACAATTTTTAACTGCAAAGATGACCCTTCGTCCTTGATTGACCCTTTGGCAGGTTGCAGGTAGTCGTGGTAAAGAGGTGTTGGTGTTTTCAACAATAAATGGTGATTGGCGACAAGGATTATAACAAACTTAACTTTATTTCACCAAATCAACACTTTAAATATAAACTTGTAGGATTTCAGTAACGCAATTCAACGAAATACTTGTAAAAATAGGACACTTATACTTAGAATTATAACTAATTAAATATTAATGAATAAACGTGGTGAGTAATCACCCCCCTAGACAATGCCCCCATAGAATACCCCATAGCAACCTAGCAACCGTTGCTAGGCAACGCTTCCACAACAGTTGCCTAGCAACGAGGCTTCACATCTTACCAAACCAACTTTTTATTTGAAGACTTTGAATTTTTTACACTATAAAAAAATTAACTTTATTTAAGAAAAAAATTTTTGAACTAAAAAACTTTTTTTATAAAAATTTTTGCGCTACTTTTAAAAATAAAATTATTAGCACAAAAAAAAACAATAATCGGTTTTTTTTGCCATTCTGAAGCACACATGCTCTTTTTACTTCTATTTCATCATAATCAAAAAAGTTATGCCAGAAACTTAATAATGCAAATAGTCAATCAATTTTAAAATTTCCAATTTGAAATAAACATGCATGCGAACAGATGTGCCGAAATGTTTGATCAATTTGAGTAATAGTTTTTTTACAAAATAGGATTTTTTGAGGAATTTTATCCGTAAATTACGTGGTTTTGTGTAATTGATTTAGCAGACGTTCAAGTACTCGGTGAATATGATTGATTGCTAGGTTGCCAGTTACATACATACATTTATCTCTTTTCGAATATCTCTTTATAACTCGAAACTCGTACCTCTGTACTCAAACTCTCCGCTCTCTGGACTTAAACTCTATCCGCTGAATTCCATTACAATTGTAATTACAATTCTGCACATGCCTTTTGAATACCACTCTGACTCGATACTATAACGCAACAGCGCAACATTCTTTTAATTTAAGGTACTCTGAAGAAATCTGATTGCGCTACTCTGAACTATTAAATTGAAAATGAAAATATCGAAAGTCAACAAATCATAGAATCGATAAATAACTTTTTTGTCTAGATATCTTCACCCTCCGAATTAATAATGCTTGGTAATATTTTTAATCAAACTAATTGCAATAATAATTTAATTGGATGCGATAAATCACTGGAAATTTATTTATTGCTGTTATTTTTTTTTTTTTTTTCGTGTATTGATAAGTACAATAATTTTAATTATTACACGCAAAAACAGTCCGTTCAAAATGATAAAAACTTGTGAAATTTACAGTTTTATTACTGTCAAGGCGTAGCTGTCAAATTTACACTTTTAGAACTGTAATTTTTATTAATTAAAAGCTGTAAATTTTAAATGAGAGAAAGTTTTTATTTTATGTTCCAAAAAATGGAATTTTAGCATCTAAAAAAAAAAAATCTTAAATTTTCACGGAAAAAATGTAAATTTAGACCGTGGAAAAATGTTTAATTTACATGGAAAAAATATAAATTTATAAATTTTTATTACTACAGTAAGTGAAAAAATATTAAATTTATATAAAAAAAATGTAAATTTGCACCAAAAATGTAAACTAAATAAGAGGAACAGGATTTTAATCTTTTGTACGGAAAATTGTAAACTTAGTAGGTGAAAAATGTTAAATTTACACGATAAACGTAAATTTAGTATGAGAAAAAAGATATAAATTTTTTGTATAGAAAAAATGTAAATTTAGCAGGTGAGAAAAATGTTAAATTTACACACGCATAAAACGTTTTTATTGAAATAACAAAAGACGGGATAACTGAAAAATATGTTGTGGTAACAAATGAGTATAGTTATAGCAACAAATCCATTAGTTGCATTAACAAAATGTTTCCAGTTGTATTAACAAACCAATTTGTTAATTCACAAAATCAATTTGTTGCCCTAACGAAATAATTTTGTTGCAATAACAAAACTAATTTGTTGCTAAAATCTTTTCCAAATCGGCTATAGCTGATTATAGCATATTTTTTAAATTATGTATTTTCTTAATTACTTTAACAAATTGTCTTTGTTACTCCAATAACTTCTCTTTGTTGTTTTAATAGCATAATTTTGCTGTTTCAACAAAAAAATTTGTCATACCAACTAAAGTATTTTATCGAATCAACTTAAAGATTTTGCTATAGTAAAGAAGCTGTTTTGTTGTTATAACATATCAATAACTTTGTTAGAATCTAAATTTTGTTATTTTAACTTATAATTTGTTATCCCTATGTTAACAAATTCATTTGTTACCCCAACATATCTTACGTTATCTTAACAAAACTTTTTTCTGCGTGCATGAAAAAAATGTAAATTCAAACGGAAAATTTAAATTTAGCGTAAGGAAAAAGATGTAAATTTTTTGTATGTTATTTTTACAAATCTAAACCTACACGGAGAAAAATTTAAAGAAACCTTTCCAAAAATTATGGGAATGGTTCCTATAATATTATAGGAATGGTCCCTATATTATTAAAGGAATTGTTCTTATAATATTATAGAAATGGTTCCTATAATATTATAGGAATGGTTCCTATGATATTATGGGAATGATGCACATAATTATAGAAAAATGTTTATGTTCATAATAATAGAGCAATCACATCAAAAATATAAAGTAATTATTATATATTTTTTTGCTAATAATTTTTTTTTTTGTAAATAAAAATTGATCTTTCACTAGAGTGAAAAAATTTCTTTTTCATAATTTTTATTCACGTGTTTACTTAATCTTAAATTGTTTATTCCAACTCAGTTATTATTGTGTTAGATAATATTGAAAAATGTTGTAGCAATTCTAAAGTTTCTCTAATAAAAGGGATATTTTCTCACTATACAATTAAAGGAGCAAGGTAGATATGGAAATTCATTGTTTATTTTTACAATTTCATTTAATTTTTAAAACAAATTATTTACAATACATACATTGAATATTTATTAAATCCACATTTTGGGTATGTAACTTTTATTATTTATATGAACAATATTACTTATTTTCAATATTTCAAATGATGTGATTGGGAAGCAAGTAAAATTATCGAAATTACTAATAATCTCAAATGCTTCTAAGTGGTCATCGAAGTCACAACTAACTTGAGTTGTAATGATAAATATCTCAATATTATTAGGCATCATCACTATAATATTATAGGAATTATTCCCATAATATTATAGGAATGGTTCCTATAATATTATAGAAACTATTCCTATATACTCCAGGGTCGTCGTGACAAACTCTACCGAATTTACAAGAGAACTGGTTACGCATACAAGGAATATGTAGGTGTCAGACGTTTAGTGAAAAAGAGAATAAGTGAAGAAAAGAAAAGGTACTTTGATCAGCAGTTACACAGTGCGAAAAACTCTCGGGATATGTGGAATGATTTAAGAAAACTAGGCTTAGTAAAACAAAAAAAAATACTCAAGTGGCAATGCGAATAGATTTGAATGTTTTGAATGATTATTTTATACAGTCATCTAGCTGTCGTGACGGACCTGATGTTGGTGTCCAAGATATTGTATTGATTCGTAGAAATGACAATGTATTTAATTTCTCAGAACTGAATACATTTACTGTTAAAAAATCGATAATGCGTATAACGTCGAATTCAGTAGGACCTGATAAGTTTTCAATTAAATCATATAAATGTACATTGTCATTCCTACTGCCGCTAATTACAGAATTATTTAATAAGTCTTTGTCTACGGGAGTGTTTCCGATAGAATGGAAGTTGTCACATATCATACCCATTCCAAAGAAACCTAATGCCTCTGATTGTACTGATTATCGACCTATATCATTATTATCTAATTTGTCAAAAGCATTAGAACGGTGTGTGCATGATCAAATTGTGAGATACATTAATGACAATGATTATTTGGATAAATATCAGACCGGCTTTCGAGAAGGTTTAAACACTCAGACTGCGGTAATAAAATTTTGTGATGATGTACGACTAGCGATTAATGAATCTAATATAACAATAGCTGTACTCTTTGATTTAAGTAAAGCGTTTGACTCGGTAAACCACAAAAGGTTATTGCATAAATTACAATTTATGAACTTCTCTGATTCATCAATAGATTGGATTAACTCTTACTTAACTCAAAGAAGACAGTCGGTCTATTTCAATAGTCATGAGTCATCTTGGAAGGATATTATAAATGGCGTACCTCAGGGTAGTGTGCTTGGACCCTTACTCTTTTCTTTATATATTTCTGATCTTGCGAAACGGTTAAAATGTAAATATTTATTTTATGCAGACGATCTAATTATATATGCTTCATGTTGCCCATCGCAAATTAATGAATATGTTGCTATGTTGAATAATGAGATTGAAAGAATTATTGATTGGTGCAATTTAAATTGTTGAAATTGAATGCTACAAAAACTAGGTGCTATTATACTGGGAAGTAGGCAGAGAGTTAGCAGTAATTTTTGTAAAAAGTGCCCAAAATATAATTGTCAGTAATCATGTGATTCCATATGTACAATCAGTTAAATACTTGGGTTTGATAATTGATAATACTCTATCGTGGGAGAATCAAGTTGTAAGCGTATGTATTCGTGCGATGAAAACGCTAGCGCAACTAAAAATTAATAATGAAATTTTTAATGAACAGTTACGCATAAAATTGGTTACGACCTTGATTTTTCCCATCTTCGATTACTGCTGTGCTGCTTATACAAACATCTCAGGCAAATTACAGCATAGATTGCAGCGTAAAATAAACTCATGTATAAGATATATTTTAAAATTTCGAGATTTGAGCACACTACTCCGTATTATAAAAATTAGGCTGGTTAAAACTTGATGTTAGAAGAGATTATTTCATAGCTTGTTTATTTTACAAAGAAATTAAGTTAAATTACTGTCAATTATTTAAATCGAATTTAGAATTTCTGCCGATTGTGCTAAGGAGAGGTGACGTCAGGAATGATTATCTACGTCTGCCAAGAAGTAATTGTGCAATTTATGAAAACTCTTTCCTAATTCATGGTATAAAAGTTTGGAACTCGTTACCGGCCGAAATTACATTAATTGACAATTTCGAACAATTTCAACAGGCTTGCTATGACTTCTTCTTACAATAAATGTTAATGTTATTATTTCTCTGTTAATATGTTATTATTTTAAGAATTAATATGTTCTTACTTTTAATAATTTAATATCAAATATTTAAATTGTATTAAAAACACTGTATCAAATGTATACATGTAAATGATAAAATTTATGTATTGTTGATGGTCCTGAAGGAGCTTAGAACTCTAGGATCAAATAAATTTTTCTATCTATCTATCTATCTATCTATATATTATGGGAACCATTCCTATATATTGTGGGAATCATGCCGATATTACAGTTATAATTATAGGTATCGTTGCTATAATTATAGGAACCATTCCCATAATTATACAGTAAAAAATTTTTCGTCACTTTGTAGAGTGTTAAAATTTGTGTGTTGAATATTACACTCTAGTGTGTAGAATTTAACATTCTCATATGTTGATTTAATGATTTAACACACTAGAATGTTAAATTTTATACATTAGAGTGTAATATTCAACACACAAATTTTAACACTCTACACAATGACGAAAAATTTTTTACTGTGTATAGTAACATTTCCCAAAAATTATGGGTACAATTCCCATAATTTAAGTAATCGCTCCTAAAATGGTATAGGAAAACATTTAATTAAAATTATAGGAATGATTTCCATATTTTTCTCTCCGTGTATAATTTTAACACTTTTCTATTGTAAACATTGCATAAAACATCCGTATAATTTTTCCATTACCATTATTCTGTAATTTCCACCTAAAGTTTTTCGCATGCAGTAACTGCACTTTATTTGCCGCGACAATTACACTAAAACAGCAACAGAAAATGATAACTGAGTGGTACGTATCTATAAAAAGTCGTCATTTGATAAAATATTTACCGAAATCGATGAAATCGGAGTGAGGATCTGGTGAAATAAAAAAGCAGCCTCAAATGCGTGATGTCAATATTTAATTACTTTAGTCGAGTCGAACAAAAGTCGGATAAAAATAAACTGGTGTTTATCTGTCATTGGTATTAATGCCTGTGTGTCGCGTAAAATAATAAAATACAGCAATCACGCATATGTGGACTAGAGCGACATCATATGATATATGTAATGTATAATATATAATGTAGTGAGGGATGAAAATGAGATTCAATATTAGCGGGCGTTTGAAAAATTCATGAGCTAGAACTACTGTTAGGTTTGTCGATAGATAAGCTATCCAGTCTGCCTTCACACACACATACGTGTTTGAATAAGTGCGTGTCTCATGGCCATCAACATTTACGATGATAAATACACAAATGTGTGTACGAGTAACACAACGATCCAGTACTCGAGCTTTTATATTGTTTCCAATACATTCTAAGAATATTATTAATACTAATACAACAACAAATGTTAAAGTATATAATCATTTTAACTCACCTCTCCTTTATCATTATAATGCCCTAACAATACTTTGACCAAATTACTACTTGGGATATTAACTTACCATCCTAAAATTGTGTATTACATTAGGGGAAGATGCTCTGATATGATAAATTTAATATTCTATAATTTTTATTCCTGCTCAATATTTTATTTATTTAGTTCACAATTTTCAAACTCAATAAATGGGAGTTTTAATTTTAGATGTTTTACATTTGCTTAATTCAATATTTTAAATATTAATCGAACAAGACTTTAATATTTCCTTTGAAAAATTAATAAGAGAGTATCTATTCGCTTTACATTTAAATAACTGCTCCCAAAATTTCAATTAATTTAATGAATTTCTGTTAATAGTTCATTATTAACAACTTTTCAATTCAATTATAGTTATAAATTTAGTAACTTTATAAAGTCATTCTTATCCGTCGTTAAGCAAACACCAGCAGCGCCAGACGGCTGTTTGAATAATTAAAATTTTTTGGTTCCAGGTCAAGCCGATAAAATAGAAAGTTTCAGTGATTGAATTAAAAAATTATTTATAATTAAACTTTGTATTGGATGCTTTCAATTCATTTTTGGTTGAGGCAAATCATCAATAAGTCTCCAATTAATTTATTTAAAAGACTTCAAAACTTGATTTTAATAATTAATATAAATTATTTTTTATAATTTATAATGTTTAAATTTTACATATTATGTAAAAAGTAGTTTAATACTATAAAAAATATCGAATAAGCTTTTTAGGAGGGTAAAAAGTAATGATTTATATATAGTGTTAAAATTTAACTCTCTATAAGGGAGAAGATTTAACGACCATGCACTACCTGTCGGAAATTTCCAAAACTAATTTTAATAAAAAAATTATTTAATAAAAAAATTATTTATTTAAAATTATTAAAACAATTTTAAATTGACTAATTAGAGTGTAAAAATTTTTTATGGGTAATTAAGGGGCACAACCAGTGTGAAATTTTCAAAAAATCGATTTTTTTTTCGTATTTCGATAGGATATACTTTTAAAAAGGCCATTCGGCAGCCGAAATGGAAGTAGATTCCACATAAAGTAAATTTTCATTATAAATATTAATAATAATTTATTTATTTATTAATTATATATAATAATAACAACATAATTTATTTATTTATTAATTATTATATAATAACTTAAAATTTTTTACATTTATTTTCTTTTTACGAATTTTTTATTTTCAATATTTTAACACAAAATTTTAATTTTATATTATAACATAATAAAATACAAAAATTCGATAGGTTATTTCATTCAAAAGTTATGCGCGAAAGAATCAGCCAAAAAGTAAATTTTTAGGATTTTGAAAATTTTGAAACCATATAATTTCTGAACTACTTGACCGATTAAGCTCATCTTTGAACTTGGCCTTGGTATTTGTCTAAAAATGAAGTATGTTGAGTTTGAAAAGGATCCATTAACAACTATAGACGCTATCGTCCGGATAAGCCGCGTTATATCGTATATATATATATATATATCTATATATATATATATATATATATATATATATATATATATATATATATATATATATATATATAAATACATACATATATAAACTTTTGAACTAATGGCATTTTCTGAACCAGCTTGACGAACTAAGTCAGAAAATACCAAAATTTTTCAAAAGTTGCGTCATGAGGACAAATGCAATAGTTAGATTTCTATGAAATCTACTAAAAATAGCATATTAAAATTTTAAATTGATATCTCAAATAGTTTTTCAGTTACTGCCATTTAAAGAGTAGCTGCTCGGCAGGTAGAATAGGATTATTTTATCTTTAAACGCGTTTTTCTCGAAACAGCATTTTTGCAAATGATCCGATCACTACCAACTTTTTTTCTGCATGTTCTGTATATAGTTCTCCATACGATGACCCTCCAGATTTTTGATCTGATCAAAAATCAAATTTTGGCAGGCCAAAAACGAACAAAATTTTGGGTAGAATTCAACTTTTTTTTTTTTAAAAACGCCGCCATATTTTCAATTTTTGATATTTTTTTCAACCGTAACTCAGAAAATATTTAATTTTTTTCTTCAAAAATTTTACTGTATATTCTTAAAATATGTACTAATATACCTTTAAAATTTTAAAACAGTTCATACAGGAGTTTTTTTTTATTTTAATTCCGAAAAATCGCCTTTTTTTTAGGCTGTCACACTGGTTATGCCCCTTAAATAAATACAATAAAAAATACTAAATTTATTTAAAAAAATTTCTGTTTTAGAGAAAAATGGAGCAACAATTAAGCAACAAAAAGATGATAACCAAAGAGCAAGTGAGATTAAAAAAATGACAGTGAAAAAAAATGTAAACAATCGGTTTTTTCGCTGAGAACAAGAGTAGAAAGCCTGAGAATAAAAATAATAAAAGCTAGTATTAAATAACGAAAGTAAAGACGAATATAAAGTATTTCACGGAACCGGCCCATAATGTCTTTCTTCAGTTGGGCTAAGAGCGGACGAGAAAACGCAGAGCACTCGGGACGCAATTTACAAGATGGCCTCTTCCAAATAGCCTCCCAAGCTTGTCACATACTTGTGCAGGTACCAACAATGCCAACTCTCGACTCTAGTTTAATTAAAGTAAAAGCTTCCAACACTTGAGATTAGCCGATTTGTAACCAAACGAATCTGCTTTTATCAAATTAAACTCCTCAACATTTACATCCACATCTACATACACTTGCAAACTCCGGGATTCGTATAATACACTCAAAAATAAAAGCAATGATAATAAAATAAAAGAACAATGACACTAACGAGTTTTGGCTCTGAAATAGGTTAACAATACTCACAACGTCAGCTACGGAGGCAGTAACACCGTGACCAATGTGGCTTACTCAAAGTACCCATCAAGCTCACGCGTTCCATCAACCGGGAGTTCGCCAATGAGTGCATCGGGCTCCGGTAAATCGTATCCATCAACCAGCAGTAATTCGCACCAGCACTTAGAGACTCCCAGACGAGCCAAGGACCAAGATGTCGTTGTTCTATTGCCCAGTCGTAAAAGCCGGACTCCCAGGGTGAAGCACAAGCTCTCGGTAAGTAACTTCTCTGCCATACCTGTTAGCACGTAAAAACTAATATGTAACGTGTAATGCGTGATAACAAAGTGTGTTTAATGTTTCCCAAGAGAAGGTAATTCTCAAACTACCGTGTATGCTCCATTCCTGGATACTGCCGGGGATAAGTGTTATACATTGTCATTTATATCACTTAACATTGTCATCAGAGTTAGCTAACAGAGATCGGAAATAACAAAAATTTTTTAGTATTTACTATTTGGTCAATTAAACTCTTATTGTTTGTTTTTGCGAATGTTTGAATCGATTTTTCCATGAAAAAAATTTTTTTTATATTTTATAGGAATTTTTACTTTAATTAGCGTCGAATTAAATAAAAATTAACTTATTAGTTTGTTAAAATAAAATTTAATCTCAGATAAGCTTCTTAAAAATATCAAAAAATGATTATTTTTTTTTTTAATTATTATCTTTATTAATATATTTTATAGTATACAGATACAAATTTTTGTATACAATGTTGTTTATTTATAATTCCTGTCCTAAAAGACTCTACTTATGATAGAATTTACATTATTTTTTATTTATATAGAATATAAAATTTTTATTTTGATATTTATTTTATTTTTAGGAAAAAATTTTTAATTAAAACCTAAATTAATCTATCAAAAAATGATTTTTATTTTAGAAGTAATATAATCTCAAAATGAACTCTCTTATAGGGAGAAGATTTATTAACTATGCGCCACCTGTCGGAAATTTTCAAAACTATTCCGGTCGAAAAATTGTAAATTGACATATATGGACATATCAAGACAAATATGGCCTATTATGCCTCCAAATTCATGGCTCATTTCCAAAACATCCGATTTAAAAAAAAATCCATAGACATTTTTTTCATGAATCCAATGATTATAGACTTTTCTCTAAATGTTTCCCCCATTTTAGATTTATTCATGATCGTTTTCGTCGCGCTTTAAGTACAGTATTTATATTCATCTATATATTAAGAATTTTATAAATAACAGACGCTGAAGTAGACAAATTATTTGCTGGTATTGCAGAATTTGGGTCACAATTTGAATAGTCTGTAGGTGTAGTAAGTGGCAATTTAAACGGTACCTAACTGAAACTCTGGCTAAGGTCAGGGTTGAAAGCTCCCATTAAATCACGTGCTATTGGAATCGACTTTGCCGTAGTTCCTCTACCTACGAAACAGACTATAATCTTATTCCTGGTCCTATTCTCGTTCTCCAAGTAGTCGGTAGTTGGTAGTCTCTCGTTGTCGTATAAGTGAGAATTTTATCGCGACAGAACACGAGATGCGCTGGTGTAGGTTAGGCCACTAAGAAAGTTACTGCCAATAAAATAACCTTCCAAGACGGAAAATTCTGTCTGCTTAGGTAGAAAAGACAAAAATTTACAGCGTGTACCTATATAGAAAAAAAGGAAAAAAATTAATGTCGGAAAAAAAGAGACAAAGAAGAGCAACTGCTCAATCTTGTTCTTGCTTGAGTATTTTAAGACGTTAAAGATGAAACTCCGTACGTGTATGGCCGGGCGGTGGGTGGTCATGGTTGAAGAAAAAAAAATTATTATATGTAAGATTTTTTTGTTTTTCCGAAAGTAAAGTAAAGTAAAACCAGAATTAGATCGTGTGGCTTTTGCTGGGACCATTACCGAGTGCCATTGCACTACTGTCCGGAATTGCTTGACATTTCATGGATGTAATGGAGACAACAGTGACCATTCAGAGAAACCTTTTGCCGTTTCTAAAAGACAGTTTGTACTTTCTTGAGTTATCACTGTGTCTTTGTGTTTGGATTTTTTACCAGCTTACTCTGAATGACAATTCAGACCCTGAAAGAAGAAGCGAACCGTGAACGATGATGTTAATGGTGATGATGATGATAAATGGTGACTGACGAATCGATTGAACCGTGAAAAATTTATATTAAAGTAACTGAGTAAATAATAAAATAAAATTGCCCAAAGGAGTGTCTCGTCTCCTCGAATTGTCGCGTGCTGAGCGGGTATGAAGTGTTGGATCGAATTCACGCAAAAATATATCTCCTGAAGGATATAAGAGCTGGTGATAGATCTGAATGATGCTATCAGTTAATTTCGAAACTTCCTCGCCACGCGATTTCCCCGAATGAAATACAATAAATATATCGCTAAAATATATTAAATTTTTTTCCTTAAATTGTAGAAGATATTTAATATCTTATATTGAAATCCTGGGAATCCTACAATGCACGCCTTTCACAATCATGGTTGAATTTAAATTTCATTTGCTGATACTTGGGTTGTCATTTTTAATCCTAATTTTTTTTGGACATTGAAAATTACATTTGTAGTTGTATTGATAATGTATTAACAACTTATACGCATGCTTAAAATTAAAAAAAAATTGTCATTATTTTTATAATGTACTAGCCGTTCCCGCCCGCTTCGCTGGACGAATTTCAAAAGGAAATAAATTAAATTTTATGTATCATTTCTATTTTTTTTTTATTTAAATGTTTATATTCTCTTTTTTTTTTAATTTAAAAAAAATTTTTTTTTTAATTTTTATTTTTTTTTCTCAAATTTATTTCATTCTTTAAATAAGAGACAAATTAATTTAAAAGAAAATTTATTAATATAATAACTTATTACTTTTATAATAAAAATAAATGTTGATAAACAATCAAGTAAAGAATAAATAGGAAAAAAATTATATGATAAGATAAACTTCGGTGAAATTCATAGCAAAATCCGTGTTAATCTGTCTCCATCTCACATTCGACGACTCGTCGCTCATACGTCGCGTTTTTCGGGACAAAAAACATAGTTGTTAATATAACTGCGTTAAAACCAAACACCCGAAATTCAAAAAGTGAATAATTTTTGTTGACTGCAAAGCTGTGACCATATTGGCAGACCGCGCGAATCGTCAACACCTTCAAAAATTACAAAAAAAAATAATATTATATATTTTATAAAAAAAGAAATCTTATAATATTTTTTAATGGAAATGGAAAAACGTACGACCACTGCGGACCAGTACGGTGAACAAAGAGTACGTTTAATCACAACCTTTTTCAAGTAAGATTTAAAAAAAATTGTCATTATTCTTATAATGTATTTTTTTAATGAAAAATTTTTAAATTTTCTATTTTCTAATGCTCAATTTACAATGCATATATTATAAAATTTATATTTTCAGGTTGACAATTTTTAAACTAAAAATTACATTTATAAAAATATAAATTTTACAAATTTGCTTCCAATTTTGACCGAAATTTTTTTTTCCGTTCACAATTAATAATTCTGTTAAATATTATATAGCTTTAGAAACAATTACTCAAATTTTCCATTTAAAATTTATCTATAAATCCGCAATTTTATTAAAACTTGTTATTTTCATTATTCCTCAATTAATCACTGATTAATATCTTATTTTATCAAAATTTAATTAAATTTTTTAATTTCTGGAATAGAAAAGATTAAAAAATACTGAGTTATTTTTATGGTCCAAGTTCCTGATAATTTTCATTATTATTTATAAATTATGGACGATAACAGAAGTCATAATTAAAAAATACTCTCTCAAAATAAAAAAATTTCTCATTTTCGGTCATAAAAGTCAATAGAATAGAACATATTAATAACCTCGAAATGGAGTCTATATCTCCAAAATGTCGGCACATAATCACGTGACTTAGGCCCGAGGGAACCGAAGTTATAAAGTTACATTAACCTTACAGTTTCCAGCTTACAGCACAGGTTTTCTCTTACCAGCGATTGTAATTTGTGTATTTTACTGTCGCATGTTTACACGTGAAATGACGCGATAGGCACATCAGAGTAGTAGGACAATGGAATTTTCCTTTGTCCGCGTCTGTTAATGGAGGATCAACACGCCCGATTAATTTCTCATTCAGTGTATATTACGCGAAAACAGGTCTTTGCTGGTAGCGTACTCTGTGCCCGTTCTCCGACAGTAATACTATGTCCTGTGTGCTGTCCTGTGTCTACCACACTATAGATATACACCCGAACTGTATAAAATATGTAGTGGATAGTGGATGTATGTCTATGACGGTGGGTGTTGATACACGCTCGGACGCCATTGCTCGATGCGTTTAAACGTACAGACAATAATAACATTCAGTCGAACGGGCAAGAACTGACAGTACGAGTGATGGAATATATACATATAGACGGAGATAATTAAAGGAAGGGTCATCGGAAGTGAAGTAACAACATTTGAAAGTGGAGGCTTTTGTTTTACCAATGACTCAATGTAATGGTAATAATTACTGGTATACATAACAATCATTAAATATTCTGTTTATCTAACCCGGTGGGCTTACGGCGATATTCCGATTTCAAGTGTACATATAGTACATTTATACCCATGCATAACATAACCAATAATAAATGATTATCCGAGCGTAAAATTATCTCCCACTGATGAATACCCGACAAATGACCACTCACTATCTCTCACCAGAACACTGGCATAGACTATTAATTTTAAACAGCTTTCAATATTCACCCTGCTGATACTTATTTTTTGTTTTTTCTGACGAAAAATTTTAACTCTCGAGTTTATGCAACGATAGATAATTAATTACCCAGTACGATTTCGGGAGAACTATTTACAACTCTGCTCGGTGAACCGGAGTTATAGCTGGCTAATGCTATCAAATCGAGGATACTAACAATACTAAGGAACGAGAGTGTTTTCTCAATCCGGGATCATTCTGTTCGAGACTAGTCGGAAGTTATGGAATTCGCGGTTATATTGGCTGTGTAACTCCTCGAGTTGTAAACTTTGGATTACAATACATTAATCCTGGTTTATCTGGACGGACTATTGATACTTAAATTTTGATTGTAGTATTTGATGTTCGGCTCTTAATTTCGATGTTTTGGTTTCAATTGTAGAACAGTTTATAGTTTTCAACGAAATTTTTATCGGGTTTAAGATAACATCAATTCTTAAAAATTTTTGCCATTAAATAGTTTTTATATAATTTTTGAAACTAATTAATCTTATAAAAATTTCGAAGATTATTTTTACCATACTACACTGATAGAAGGATTTAGTACGGAGTAATAAACTGATTTAGTAAAAAAATTTTTAGTCATTTAAGGTAAAAGACCCAGTTATTAGGTGACTGAATGGTAGTTACGGGCAATGTCTCGGATAGCTTAATTGGTAGAGCTTTTAGCGCGTAACCAAACGATCCGGGTTCGAATCCCGGTCTGGGCTGTCCGAATTATTTTTTCGGTTACCGAAAATTCCTACTGAGTAAGGCCCCCTCCCCCATTATCCTTTATTTCTCCTGTTCCCAAATTTGTCTTTAATTACAAATTTAACTATGAATTATGGCCTAGTTTTTGACACTTGCAATTTTATTTGAATTAAAAAAAAAACAAATCAACTCTAATAAATTAATAAATATAATTTTTGAATTATAAATTTTAAGAAAATTGGTTTTTTGAGAACATTTAATTTTTTTGATTATAATAAAATTGCAAGTGTCAAACAACTAGGCCAGTGTCAATAACTGGGTCTTTTACCTTATTTGAGAAAAAAAAAAATATTTTTTATTCATCAATAATATTTGTTACAGTTTAATAAATGATTTTTTTATTCTAAATAAATTATATAAATATAAACAATGCCTTATTATATGGAAATAAATATTTGTTTCCACCAAATAATATTTAGTAGTATGATATATAACCTATTCACTGACAGATTATTTTATTCAGCTCGATTTTGGGAGATTTATCAAACGTTTGAAAACACACATACTTCAATAAATGGTTTCTATAATATGTCTTTTCTCAGTGGAGTTTAGTTTACATTTTTCGATTTGTCTGTTATTGATATGTTAAAAACTTGTTTAATTTTTAATTTTATAAATGTCTCAAATAAAAAATTTCAACTTAACGTAATTCTTTTCTTTATAATACCTTATAGTATTACTTAAAATTATTTTGATTTATTTTGAGTAAAAAAGTTAGTTATACGCTAAATTAGTTAAAAAATTTATTTCTTTAATACCAGTAAACGATTTATTGAGTAGCAATAAATCATTTGTTAAATACTACTATTTATTTGGTGAAAATAAATGGGCTTTAATAACAGATTTAGTAACTATTACTAAATATTTAGTAATGAAAGGTTTGTTACTAAACCATTAAGTAACTATTACTAAATCTTATTAAATAGAACTAAATCCTATGAGTGTATTAATTCCTCCGATAAAAATTAAATTGCTTCAAATCAATTTATATGTACTAAAAAAAATGTTAAAGTGATAAGCAGGACTGAAAGAAACAACTCTAATCTCATCCCTCGCGTGCCAAAAAAGCATAACCAAAAAAATAATAAAATACTGAGGGATGTTATTCACACGCCAGGAGATTACAAGTAAGAAGGATCTATAGTCATAGTTATAACTATTATATATACCCGAGACGTATTTTTTCGTCGAGGGAGTTTCAGATTAAATTTCGGAAATTACACAACTTCTTCTTCTGGTTTCCCCCTCCAAACCCCTGGTGTCGCGAATCTCCATCCCCAGATAAGTACATGCATAGATCCAAGCGGAATATTATAAGAAGGCATGAACTTGTTCTTATTATTTCGTTTCAGTGTTAGCAGAAATGAAACGGCAGAGTGCCCCAAAAATAGTTAACTGTGCCACGACACGATACGAATTAAAGCCCCGAAAGAGGGCTGTCCAAGAGTACTTATTACAAGTGATTATTTTTACGTTCCTTCCCCTTTAGCTTCTACCACTTCCCGTGGAATATGTAATCATTGTATTTTTGAGGTTGTGCCACAAACTCACCCCATTTTTAAGTATCACCTTCGCCGCTTAATGCTGGCTGGTGGTGATTTCCACCAAGAATATAAAGAAGAAATAACAAGACCGTGAACCAGAGGACGACGGAGATGGCGACAAAGACAAGAAAGAAAGAAGAGAAGAAAAGGAGAATGACTAAGTAGAGGACAGCCCTTAAGTTTCACATGCTGGGCTTCGGCTTTCAATTTAGCAAAGTCATTCTCGTGTTACCGCCCACGTCTAGGCCCCATCTAGCAGCATTACTATACTATAGTTACACCCGCAAAGTCCTGGACGATTTTTATGAAGACTATCTGACACAAGAATAAGGGTAACAAATGGCCGAGGCTAGAACAAACTCTAAATGGAAACTTTAAAACTTTATTTTCTTCTCTTTGGATTTTCACCCTCCCAGTTTGCCTCTTCTCTTCTTGTCAAGAAGAGAAGAAAATTTTCCTGATATCTACCCCTTGAAAGACGCAACCACGGAGTTTACCAGCAGTCCCAGTGGCTCATCAACTTTCGACCTCGATGGCATATTGATCGTTAGATTAATATATTCTCCAGGAAGCATTAACGTACACGAACTTCTGGGACGAATATCGCCCTCGATGTTTCCACAGAACCTTCGACAGTGTGCACTAAGATCAATAAATATAATATGTCTTTTATCAATATTGTTATTTAACGTTTTTCACATGCGATCGAACAATTATCTACACGGGGGACATTAACAAGCGCCATCTTTCTTAACGTTATTACTTTAATTACTAAATTGATTTGACCGTGAAATTAATTAGGGTTGTTATTGTAAGCTTGCTACGTACTAAGCACCAACTGGCCTGGGATATATCTAGTAGAGGTTATGCTTTTTTATCTTTGCTCAAGGGGGTAATTCTCAATTAATTACCTCATTTTTATGCCTCAATAACGGCTGCACGCTTAATAGAATGTTTTATTTCAAAATTATATTTTTTATCCGTAAAAAATTTTTTTGCAATAATCATGTTAAAAAATTTGATATTTTTTTATTTGGTTTATTAAAAATGACGTATATGTCCTAATATAACTCAACATAACCATTATCAAGGCTAATATGATTATATTATTTTTTTTAGCAAAGTTAGTATCGAAATTCTCCAACAGGTGGCGTATTGTCGCTTTATCGTCTTCTGACAAGAGAGTTAAATTTTTAAATACTTAAGTTTTATAAAAAATTTCTTTTTTGCTCTTTTAAGGAGCTTAAGGCGACACCTAGCAGCCTTTTTATCGAACTAAATTTATAAAAAGCGCTAATTAAGTCTATTATAATTAATTTCTCGTAGAAAAAAGATCAAAAGTGGAAATTTTCAAGGACCGTAACGTCAAATTAGGGAAATTAAATAATTATATAATTTTTTAAAATTTAGTTTCGACATTCTCCAACAGGTGGTGTATTGTCGCTTTATCGTCTCGTTAAAAGAGAGTTGAATTTTTAAATTCTTAAGTTTTATAAGAAATCTTTCGTTCATTCTCAAAGGATTTTAGGCGTTACCTAGCGGTTTTTTCTCGAACTAAATAAGTGAAAAGCGCAATTTAAATGTATTATAATTAATTTTTCCCGCATCTATAGAATATGAAGCGGGAAACTCCTATTCTTTCCCGCTTCACAGCGTTATTTATATTTATAAAAATGCTTACCGTAAGGTGGACGGTGTGGCTTAATGTACATAGAATAAGCGAAAGGAAATTTAGTATAGACCGGATAGCTCAAATGGTAGAGTAGCCGACATGTCTTCGGAAGGTTCTGGGTTCAAATCCCAGTCCGAGCTATCTAATAATTTTTTCTCGCATATTCTATAAACTCACATTAAGATGATCCTCTCCACATTCCTTTCTCAATCCTTTCCTACCAATATCCTGTTACATAAATGTGGAACGATTCACGTAATAATTACCGTAACTCCTATTCTTTCCCGCTTCACAGCGTTATTTATATTTATAAAAAATGTGGAACGCTTCACGATTTTGCGTGTCATCCTTGCGCAATATTCTATAAATGTATTATAATTACTTTCTTCAAGAAAAAAGATAATTTTTAAAAACATTATCGTCAAATTAGGGACATTAAATAGTTATATAATTTTCTTAGCAAAGTTAGTTTAGAAATTCTCCAACAGGTGGGGTATTATCGCTTTATCGTCTCCTAACAAAAGAATTAAAATTTTTAAGTTTTAAAAAAAATCTTTTGTTCACTCTTTTAAGGAGCTTTTAGTCGACATCTAGCGGCTTTTTATTGAACCAAATTTGTAAAGAGCGCTAGTTTATACAAATATAAATAATGCTGTGAAGCAGGAAAGAATAGGAGTTATGGTAATTATTACGTGAAGCGTTCCACATTCACGTAACAGGATATTGGTAGGAAAGGATTGAGAAAGGAATGTGGAGAGGATCATCCTAATGTGAGTTTATAGAATATGCGAGAAAAAATTATTAGATAGCTCGGACTGGGATTCGAACCCAGAACCTTCCGAAGACATGTCGGCTACTCTACCATTTGAGCTATCTGGTCTATACTGTTTCCTTTCGCTTATTCTATATACATTAAGCCACACCGTCCATCTTACGGCAAGCATTTTTACAAATATAAATAATGCTGTGAAGTAGGAAAGAATAGGAGTTACGGTAATTATTACGTGAAGCGTTCCACATTCACGTAACAGGATAATTGGTAGGAAAGGATTGAAAAAGGAATGTGGAGAGGATCATCTTAATGTGAGTTTATAGAATATGCGAGAAAAAATTATTAGATAGCTCGGACTGGGATTCTTTACAAATATAAATATAAATAATGCTGTGAAGCGGGAAAGAATAGGAGTTACGGTAATTATTACATGAAGCGTTCCACATTCACGTAACAGGATAATTGGTAGGAAAGGATTGAGAAAGGAATGTGGAGAGGATCATCTCAATGTGAGTTTATAGAATATGCGAGAAAAAATTATTAGATAGCTCGGACTGGGATTCGAACCCAGAACCTTCCGAAGACATGTCGGCTATTCTACCATTTGAGCTATCCGGTCTATACTAAATTTCCTTTCGCTTATTTTATATACATTAAGCCACACCTCTTATCTTACGGCAAGCATTTTTACAAATATAAATACTGCTCTGAAGCGGGAAAGAATAGGAGTTACGGTAATTATTACGTGAAGCGTTCCACTAGTTAAATGAATTATAATTAATTTCTTGGAGGAAAAAGATTGAAAGTGGAAATTTTAAGGATCTTAACGTCAAATTAAGGAGATTAAATAATTATGTAATTTTATTAATAAGTTGACGGGTTTCAGCATTGCATGATAATGAAAATAAAATCGAATTTGGTGTGACGTAATGAGACCTCAGAGCCCAATTGCTCACAGATTCCTCGGTTAATGAGAAACGAGAAGCGGGAAGCTGGCTGAGTAAACACGTGTAAACAATTAATTTAACAACTCCCGTGGGTATTTGGTGGTTTTCTATTGGTTGAAGCCAGCGACCGTGATTTTCCTACTCATTGCTTTTCGTAGCCACTGCTGTACTGTATGTATGTGTGTGCTCTGGTGTGCATGCCGTAAGTGATTGTAACAGTGATTGCGATTGTGAGTGTGGTGGTAATCTCCAGCAGAGCAACTCAGCTCGACTGTTAGTGTAACATTCGTCGCGAAAACACGCTCGATAAAAGGGAAACGAGATGGTTTACAGTTAAAAGGGTCGTATGTTTAAGTATATAGGTTTTATTTTGGCGAACGGTTCAACGCCTCAACGACTCGCCGGCTGTTTCTCGGCTACACTTGTATTCTACTTTCCACTCTGTATAATATGAAGGGGGTTGAAAGCTAAGAATGGCGAGTAAGCCCGAGCCGAAAGGACCAAAGGTATTTCTGAAAAGTAATTTTCTCTGCTCCTGGTCCAGTCACTCCGTCTAGGTTTAAAAAGTTACTGTCACTTCCATTAGGACAAACTCACAACTGGCTTAACCGTGGTTTTCGTTCGAGGCTTTAAGATAAACTTTTTATTTTCCGACAAAACATCCAACCGTTCGAGACTTTTGTACTTTGTTATTAGTCGACCCTCAAAGTTTATTGTTTGAGAGGGAAATCCCGATGAGAATTTCTAAAAATTCTGCTTTTTTTACATTTCAATAATAGATCATTTTTATGAGCGATTTTTTCGGTAATTTTTTTTTCATAAACTGCTCGGGCTATAATTCAAAATAAAAAACTCAATAAGTTTACTTGATTATTAATTTTATTATTTTGAAGATTTATTTTTTTATGCATAGCTCAAAAATCTAAAGAAATTTTTTTTCTTCAGATCAATATAAAACTATAAGACTAGAGTTTTGGATTTTGTCTAAAAAAAAAAAAATTTGACTGAACTGAAGGATCGAAAAAATAGGTGATTTTCGAGAATTTTTTTTACTGGGATAATAAAGGAATTTAGAGATCGGATTTTTTGATTTTTTAATATATACATTGAAGATGATACTTCTAAATTTTGATCAAAAAATATCATGTTGTTACAAAGTCATAAGCATTTTTGTGGAGCACCAAAAAAATTTCCTACATCATGGTGAGATCTCTAACTCAAAAACGGATTATCTAAAACAAAAAAACCAAACTGCGTTGTAATCTGCATGCATGTGGTTATCATTCCACGTAGGGAATTTTGAAAATTTGGATTTGAAAAAAAATGGCGGTATATTAAAAATTTTTTCGTTTTTTTTCTCATTTTTTTAGATTCAAACAGCCCAAAAAAGTCTTTAGAATCAAAATTTTCAAAATACCCTACGTGCAACTATAGCTACTGAATAGACGAATACGGAAAAAAAAGTTGCAAATCGGTTCGTATTTATGCAAATTGCAGATCCCATCAGTTCAAAAAAAGTAGTGTCGAGAAAAACGTGTTTTTGTCGCCGCGCGTGCAATGGTCATTTGACACGCTGTTACAAAAATGACTATAACTCGAAAAATATTCGGAATTTTCGTATAAAACTCTAGATACATATTTTTGAATGTATGAACTTTGATTTAATAAAAAAAAAATTTTTTTTTTTTTGAAATTTCACAGTGGCTATCCCCCTTAAAACAATATAAAAACTTTCTAAAGTTCAAATTTAAAAATATGATTTTTTTTTCATACATAAAAATACTAGCTCTTACTCGCCCGCTCTGCTGGGCGCTTTATAGAATTGCATTTTTAGCTCTAGATATGAAATTTAATTATTGTTTCGACTTGCACAGATTCCAAATTCTTTCGAATTGGCATGCACCTTTTATCCAAGTAATTATTCTAGCTAATATTCATTGTAACTTTCAATGTGCAATCATTATAACATTCCCGTGTCTTTCTTACAAAAATGAATAATAATTGATATGAAAAAACAAAAAATTTGTAATGAGCATCGAAAGTTTCAGTTAAAGAAATTGCAGGTTTCATAAGTGAAGAAATCTGCCTAGAATATAAATATAATCAACAGAATAAAAAAATTTATTTTAAACAAATGACAATCGAATAGAATAAATTTAGTTACAATAAAATTCATTATTTCTAGGTCAAAAAAATTTATGTTCCGGATAAGTAATCACCAACATATCATATAGAGGAGAAGGGGGTCAATTGAACCAAAAAAAGTTGAGTAATTTTGCACGACTCATGATGCGAAGGATCAGAGAGTGCTTTACGATCGAAAAATTTTTTTCGCCTCATTTTAGCAACTATTTTTAGTATTATAGCCTTGTTAGTTCACGGAATCAAGATATTTTGCATACTATTGTCGAGATAATTTAATGGAGATTAATTCCATACTTTCTAAAAATTGATTTACTGCAATAGAAACGGAAAAAAACATCAAAATAGGTCAAAAAATTTTCCTGCCCGTCATGTATGAAACCCCGGAAACACTGTAACTTGTGAAAAAATCAATTATTTGAGTTAAATTTTTTTTTTTTTTTAATTTTAATCGACGATTGTAGGTCACTGAATGCGAATGGTTAATTAATTCAGTGTCGTTTAATTACAATTAATAAAAAACGAAAACTACAAGACTGTATATCTATATATATCCATGTAAAATTAACATGGATGGTGATATATCTATATCTATAGATATTATGTACATTTTATTCCACCAGGGGCGCTTGTGCAGTACCTTCCTACTACAGCTGCTTTTTCGGCAATTAATTTTGAACGACTTAAGTTTTTTTTTTTTTTTTTTTTATATTTCATAATTAAATGAGCATTATGAGACGTGCACTTTTGGATTTTCCAAACTTTTTTACTATTCGAATTAAAACTAAATAATAATTTTTTTCTTGGAATGGTAGTTTATTAAGTTTACCATCATTACACAGAAAGAATGGTTCACTTGAACCAAGAAAATATTTTTCTTGCTAATTATTTTCTTGGGCGAAAAAAAAATTTTTTTTTTGAGACAAGAAATTTCACTTATTCCAACAAAATTAATTCTCTTGCTTCAAGAAATACGTATCTTGATCCAAGACAATTTATTTAAATCAAGAAAATTTTCTTATTTTGAGAAAATATTTCTCTTGCTCCAAAAAATTAAGTTCTTGACAGAAGTAAATTTTCTTGTCTTGAGAAAATTTTTCTCTTTCTTCAAAAAATTAAATATCTCGATAATAAATTTTCATTAATATTTTTATTGACGAATATGTCAAATGGGAAGATCAAATAATATTGAACCATTTTCTTTCATTCAATATGTATAATTGCGTGCTAAAATAATCTAAAATGGGTATCAAATATTCAAGAGAAAAATTTTCTCAGCTGAAGTAGGTGACGCTGCTTCCCTAAAATATCTAAAAATCTTGATCCAATATAAAAATGTATTGTATCAAGTATTTATGATAATTTGAATTAAGAAAAATTACTTCCACCAAGAATAGAATTTCAAGAAAAATTTTTACTTCGGCCAAGACAACTTCGGGCACCCGAAAATTTACTTGAGCCAAGAATTTTATTCTCCAGTCAAGAAATCTTTTTTTCTGTGTATCAATACATAAATTAGTTAATAAACAACGTGAATTTTTAAAAATGATTAATTTATTCAAACGCGTCGAATGGTTCAATTGACCCCCGCTCGGGGGCAATTGAACCAATAACATTTATAACTCAAAACCGAACTTTTAATAAATAACATATTAATTGTTACTTGCTAATATTACTGTTGCACATTTTTAATACACATATATTATATTTAATAAATTAAAAATCAATTTAAAAATAATTTTCATTATAAATTCAGTTTATCAAATTGTTAGGTTATTTCCCTGAGTATTTTTCACGTCGAGACAAGATGCGCGCGCATGTCCCATGCTTCTCCGTATAGTTCAATCGTCCCCGGGACTGCTGGTTCAATTGACCCCATATAATTTTAAAACAATTAATAGTAAATAATAAATAAACAAACCATTCTATCACTATAAACAAAGTTGAAGATTATAAAATATAAGTATATACAACTATAACTACTACAATTCAAACTTTATCAATTAATTCAAAAATTGAAATATTATTAAACAATTTGTCACCAGCTGAAAAGAAAGTTTGCATGTCTAAAAATGAGAAAATCTCAATTTTTCAAAATTTATTAATCGCAATGGTTTTAAATTTTGATCATATACGAGTTTAACATATTAGAATCTAATTCTAAGAGCATGAAGCGTTTTTTCAATTTTTTAAGTCGAGTGGTTCAATTGCCCCGTGGTTCATTTGACCCCCTTCTCCACTACTAAAATCTTCTTCAAAACACGCTGCATTTTATGGTATAAGTATTATTCCGATCGGTTCAGTAATTTTCGCAGCATAACCGGACAAAAAAATCGGCTCTCCATTTATTAGTATAGATAATAAATGATTATTTTTGGGCCGTAGAAATTTTTACATAGACAATCTTGACATCTAATCAGTTTAAAATCGCATTGAAGCAAACTTTAAACTTCAAGTAAGCTTATAATCAATATTTATCCAAAGATAACAGCAATTTTTGTTATTCCAAAAAAGCAGCAGCTGATGGCTCCTGAATTGCACCCGGTGCAGAGACTTTTAGTCCGAAACCCAACATTGACCATTTCAAGATAATATCCACCGTGGAACATAAGTGTTTAAAAAATGATAGGCAATAGAACTCGAATGTCCATTGAAAGACTACTTTGTTCTTAGCTTAATATGGCATCTTGTCACGAAACACACCACATCTCCCTTTTTCATTGTTATATTAGTTGTTTTCTTATTTTCTTTGTTTACTCCCGTGTTTTTCATAGCTCACAAGTGATTGCCCTGGGAATTCGAAATTGAGAATCGTGTGTACATCTACGTTGATATACATCTTATATACTATAGACGCCACACGAAGACACCGCTTTTACATTTACATTCGCTCTAATGAAACCGATAACGATCTGAGCAAACAATTGTGTACACACATTATCGAGGGACTTTATTTCAGTTATTCCCTCGGCGATAAATTAACGAGTAGGTGTGAAGAATCATTATTTCTTTTTCGATATACGTTATTATTGTTGCTACTACGAGGGATTATTGTTTATTGTCATGTTGAGATAATTAACACGAGTTATTGAACCCGAGATATTGATATGATAAAAAAATAAAGAAAAGCCGTCGCTTTTTAGTCAATAGAATAGAAATTATCTCCTTTTTTACTTGTCAAAAGTTTCAATAGATGGCGACCGTAGTCATAATGCCACAACTGTGTATAAAAATGATGTTTTTCACGTTAAAAGCGCGGGTTTTTTTTGAAAAACAATAATTTCAAATGACAAACTTAAAAGTCATTGAATTCATTATTTTAATTACAAAAATGGTTAAGATATTAATTTTTTCTCTCTTATAACAATGACGAGGTAATTTTTCACGAAATGAAATTCATTCGCATTCTTAAGTAATAAGAATAAGCTATTATTAATATTATTTATAAACGTGACATAAATTAATTATGGCCCGAGTCGAAATTTAAATCGTAGATTCAACGTATTGAACATTCAAATCATAGGTTCAGCGTATTAGACGTTGAAAACGTAGGATCAACGTATTGAACGTTGAAATCGTCATTTGAACGTAATGGACGTTAAAAACGTATGTTGAACGTATCCAACGTATTATAAATGTGAAGAGAACCAATAATGGGTGAAAATAAGTAATATTAAAACTACTCAAATAACTACACATGTTTGAAACGTAAATAGACAAAAAAAAATTAGGAAAACGGTTGACTCTAAAGGCCATCCCTGCATCTTCCCGCTAATTCCGTTAATACCTGGGCGCTTAAAATTACACCTACGAAGTTTTTGAGCTCTTCGAGCTCAAAAAGATACCTTTTCTATGCTTTTGAGCTCTTTGAGCTCAAAAGTCTGATAAAAGTTTCATAGAACACTATTTTTTGAATTTTCAAACCGCAATAACTTTTAAATGAATGAACCGATTTGTACGCGGTTGGCGGCATTCTAATCAGTTTTTTAAGCCTCATTAATTTCTAAGTTTTAATTGGTCATTAATTTCTAAGTTTTAATTGGTCAAACTAGAAATTTCGGAGTAATTCCGAAAAAACACTTTTTTAGGTTTTCTTTCCTGCACGATATCTCTCGAACGAGTCAACCGATTTAGCGGATATTTTTGACCGGATTAGCGGCAATCGACGTGGTTTTTCGATGTTAAGAGCTGATTAGTTTTTGGAGTTGATTGATAAAGCCGTTTAAAAGTTATTCCAAAAAAACCACTTTTGAAAAAATTTTTTTTTACAGTTTTTTTTAGATTTTTCGAAATCCATCGGTCTGAATCAGTCCAAATTGTATTCAAAATCTAAGTTTGGCCAAGCCCTTTCGAATAGCACCAACCGCGATGAAATCGGTTTAACCGTTGAAAAGTTATAAGAGGTTTACATACACACACACACACACACACATACACACACACACACATACAGACATAGTGACACCCTCGCGGGAATAGTCAGGGAAGCTTCCTAGGACCTCAAAACGTCGAGATCTGATGAAGACTCGATTTTCGAAAAACGGGGTAAAACCAATAACTTCCCGATTTTTGAAAATTTTCAATTTTCTTAGCAGGAAGTTAAAAATTTTTTTTTAGTTTTGTTAGGGAGATTTTACATTTCTTAGCTTAAATTTACCATTTTTTTTGACAGAAATGCTTTATCGAAATTTTTTACCCTCAGAATGGTTTCCAAAATTATGAAATATCATTCATACGATTTTATACCAAAAATGGCCTCTGTATATAAAATGATAACTTTTTATCCAATTTTATAAAATTTTTTACTACTGGATTTTTACAAAAAAAAATAAAATTTTTAACTTCCCGCTAAGAAAATTAAAAATGTTTAGTTATTTGAGTAGTTTTAATATTACTATTTTAACCCATTATTGGTTTTCTTCATATTTATAATACGTTGGGTACATTCAATATACGTTTTCAACGTGCATTACGTTCAAATGACGATTTCGACGTTCAATACGTTGATCCTACGTTTTCAACGTCTTATACGCTCAACCTACGATTTGAACGTTCAATACGTTGAATCTACGATTTAAATTTCGACTCGGGTGTATTTGAAAAATTTATAAAATTAGTAATAATAACAAACTATCATTGTTGGATCGATGATACAGTAATTATTTTCATTTTTAGTTATCAAAAATGCCAACAAATGGCTGCAGTAGTGCAAATATCATTTCTATACATAAAAAAACGTTTTTCGCGTTAAAAGCGCGGGTTTTTTTGAAAATATAATTAATACAAACTTTCACGTCATTAAATTTATTATTTTAATTACAAAAGTGGTTGAGATATCAATTATTTCTCTTTTATATCAATAACTACGTAATTTTTCACGAAACAAAATTTAATCGCATTCTTAAGTAATAAGCTATTTTTGTTATTATTTATAAAAGTGACATGAATTAATTATTGTACTTGAAATATTAATTAAAATGAAGAATCACAACAAATTGTTATTTTTGGATCGATAAAACTATAATTATTTTTATTTTTAGTTATCAAAAGTCCCAACAGATGGCGACAGTATTGCAAATACCACCTCTATACAAAAAAATGACGTTTTTGTGTTAAAAGTGCGGGTTTTTTTGAAAACATAATCAATACAACTTTAAAGTCATTAAATTTATTATTTTAATTACAAAAGTGGTTAAAATATCAAATTTTTTTGTCTTTTATATCAATAACTACGTAATTTATCACACTATGGTATTGTATATTATTATTTATTTATGTTTGTAAAAGTGAAATAAATTAATTATTGTACTTAAAATATTGATAAAATAAGAAATAATAACAAATTATTATTGTTGGATCGATAAAGCAGTAATTATTTTAATTTAGCTATCAAAAGTCCCAACAGATGGCGACAGTAGTGCAAATACCTCTCCCATATATAAAAATGACATTTTTTATGTTAAAAGCGCGGATTTTTTAAAAACCAGAACGAAACAAACTTTAAATTCACAAAATTCAGTATTTAAATTACAAAAATGGTCAAGATATGAATTTTTTTCCATTTATATCGTTAACTATGTGATTTATCAGCGTATGATATTTACCCGCATGCATAAATAATAAGCAATTATTTTTATTTATATATTTGTAAAAGTGACATTAATTCGCGGAAGATTGTGGTGGTGGATAATTTACCGGATTATACATATACGATGTACGACGTACGTGAGCCCGGTGCCAGGTAATACGCTAAGTAATACAAGGGAGAATTGCAATAATATAAAGTAAAGTTGAGAACGAACGACATGCGAAGAGTAAAGATATATCGCGCGTGTTGGTTATTATCACGATTCATATGCACGCCTTTACTCGACAGTCCTCAATCCTCAGGATACGACTCTGAAAGGTTCAGTATGCGCTGGCTGTTTGTCTGTTACGGTTTGTTGCTACTGCCTACGTTTCATTCTAATATTTAATTTATTGCAATTCGTTGCAGCGAAATAATTCGAGTAAATATAAAGGGTGATTGCACGTAAAAAGTCGGGTTAGCAATTATTTCTCTGGATTATCGACTGGTGCTGCCAAAGGTATCCTCATTATTGATTTTTATATACAATTAACATACTTTTTCGATTTTATTGTTGAAAAATAATTTATTGTCGTACAATTAGTTCGTTACATTTTTTTGGAGGTGTTAGTGCTTTCAAGGTTAATTTCGACCGCTATTTTATTGATTATTTCAGTGTAAACAACTCAATGAAGCTCATAAATAGACAAACGCTGCGAATCGTAAAAGTTGATTACTTTTTTATGTTTATCTAGTAAACAATTTTATTTTATATGTATTGATAAAATTTCTTTTTTATATTCTTTGTATTGAAAAAATCTTTAATTACAATAAAATGAAAAAAAATTAATTTATAGAAACAATGAAAATTCACATATCTTCCATCGGTAATAATTTGGCTGTGAAAAATTTAAACATTATCGACTTTTTTCAAATATTTCACATTATTGACGTTTTTCTCAAAATTTACTTAAAACTTCTGACATCATGTAAAAAATCAAGAATTTGAAGACTAAAAACCAGAAAAATGGAATTTTGATTTGGAGGCGCTAAAATTTTGTCAAAAAAATTAAAAATCAAAAAAATTTATATTGTATCTTAAAGCTGAGACTCTAAGGGTTCTAAAAATACTGGCGAAGACATAAAAATAATTTAATAACAATTTATAAAACCTATAATTGTTCCAATTTTTCTCTGTACTCATCTGTATCCGTCAAAACTTATAAATAAATTTAGCATATCTATATCATTAAGAGAAAAGCAAAATTTTGTGGCCAGTCTATTTATATAAGAAAATGGGTTTTCATGGTTGAATTTGGTATCGTTGAAAAAGTCTTGACGTGAAGTTGTGCCTTTTCATGGTTCTATATCATTCTTACCAATAGTCAATTTATTATGATAAGTAATTAGGCTGCATTCGAAAATGCTCTATCTCTAGATAGAAAATTAAAAAATGACCTTGTATCTTGTGAACTATTGTCATTTTTAAAGATATAAGCTCATCCTGATGTTATACTCATTGAGACCTTTCATTTGAATACCCACATAATTTTTTCATATATTTACATATATTACATTTATGTATATATGAAAAATATGTCAAAAATTCATGTGGGTATTCAAATGAAAGCTCTTGATGAGCGTAACATCAGGATGAGCTTACATCTTTAAAAATATCAATAATTAAGAAATGACCTTATATCTTGCCAACTATTGACATTTTTAAAGATATAAGCTCATCCCGATGTTACACTCATCAAGATCTTTCATTTAAGTACCCACATCATTTTTTCATATATATATATATATATATATATATATATATATATATATATATATATATATATATATATACTCAAATAATTGATTTTTTCACAAGTTACAGTGTTTCCGGAATTTCATACATGACGGACAGGAAAATTTTTTGACCTATTTTGATGTTTTTTTCCGTTTCTATTGCAGTAAATCAATTTTTAGAAAGTATGGAATTAATCTCCATTAAATTATCTCGACAATAGTATGCAAAATATCTTGATTCCGTGAACTAACAAGGCTATAATACTAAAAATAGTTGCTAAAATGAGGCGAAAAAAATTTTCCGATCGTAAAGCACTCTCTGATGCTTCGCATCATGAGTCGTGCAAAATGCATGTGGGTACTCAAATGAAAGCTCTTGATGAGTGTAACATCAGGATGAGCTTACATCTTTAAAAATATCAATAATTAAGATATGATCTTTTTTTTTTTTTTTTTTTTATTTATTATTATTTAGAGTCGGTTTTAACTGCTGTGGTCATATCGCCGACTTTTAACTGTTGGGAGTGGTACGTTGGGTCTTTTTGGGTTGTGTAAATCTTAACCTACGCGGCAAGGGCCGAATATTAACCAAGTTGGTTTCTAAGACCAGCTTGGGATTCAAACCCACGCCTGGCCGGTAAGTTAGTCCGAGTTCTCTATAGGCCATGCACCTTAGACGACTCGGCTAACGTCACCGGTTAAGATATGATCTTGTATCTTGTAAACTACTGACATTTTTAAAGATTTAAGCTCATCCTGACATTATAATCATCGAGACCTTTCATTTGAGTACCCACATCACTTTTTCATATATTTATAGATTTATATATATGTATATAAAAATTTCCCAGTGTTTTTTCATCAAAAAGAAGCTTTTTAGGGGGCGCCGCAAAAAATTTAATTTTTAACGACCACCCTAATATATATGTATATATGAAAAATATATCAAAAATTCATGTGGGTACTCAAATGAAAACTCTTAATGACTGTAACATCGGGATGAGCTTATATTTGTAAAAACATCAATATTTAAGAAATTACAGTGCAATTTGACAAAAGTCATTATTCAATAAAGCAAAATTTTATTTATTTATAGTTCACAAATCACGGCAGTCACATAGTGACCGCAAGGTTGCTAGTATTTAATAATTTTAAGTATTTTATAACAAACAATGTCAAAAAAAATTGACATGTAGAAATTAAAAAAAATAAAGAGTGCAATTTTGTACAATAATTTGTTTGATCAATAAAATTAAAAAATTGCCAAGTAACTGCTAACTTTAATGTCATTAAAAACTTTTAAACTAACTTAATTAATTCAAACAACGAAATTTATTACCAGCAATTAATTCCCGATTCTAAACCGTATTTCAGCATCCAAAAAAATCACTACTAATTGAACGGCCATCTGTAAGTCAAGGTCGCGCTCTGTCCACCGAAAAAGCGTATCGATTCCCAAAAATGCGTGACTAAAAGCACCCCTTGGGTCGATCGAGAATAACAATAACAATAACAATTAAAGCATAGAAGCAGAAGTTAATAAGGTTGATCACGCGGGTTAGGCCGAAAGCAGTGCGACCCAGTTCAAAAGTATGCAATGTAGTCTAGAGGAGTTTGTAGTTGAATATTAGCTCTCGTGTAGCCTTATTTGAAGCATGCAGCATAGAAACGATTAATCAGGCTGCTCCCACCCTCTACATTATCCCTCCACACACTCACTGATCCACCGAGTATATTTACACGGCAACACTCATATCAAAGCACCCTTTGCACAGAAGCACTATCAGCGTTGCAATGAAGCGCCGTGTAAATGCTCACCTGCATGTTCACCTACTAGTGAAAAAAGTTTTTTTCATAACCGCTGCGGCAGCCGCTGCGGAGTTTCGCGTACTCACGGAACAACTCCGCAACTACTACATCTCCGTCTACTTATACTTTTACCTCCGAGCAATAACTTCGAGCCCAATACACAACATTGCCCAGGTTCCTACGGCTCGCTGGTGCGAGTATGAGTACCGAGTACAGAGTACTGGCCCTCCCACTCCCACCTGCACCTTCCACCTTCTACCTCAATTCACTGGCACTGCTCGCCCATTCAAACAGAAGGGTCAAGTATTTTCAGTTTCTGTTCTGTTGTTCACCAACTATCTAGTTCATAGTCTAATACTCTGTTGTTTTCAACTACAGTTACCCCTTCCGACTACCTGGTCCAAAAAATTATAACAGTTAATTGTTCCTTCGAATTTTGACACCTGAAATGTTTATCTTGTTTTAATTAAAAGTTTCTGATGTATCTAAAGCAATTGTCTCTTCAATTGGTCAGTTTAGTTACTCTTTTTATGATTGGTCAATGATAATAAAACTTACGGTAAGAATTTTTTTTTATAAAGTTTGAATTTTTATTCGTAAAGCTTCCAAGCTCATTTGTTTTCTTAAAAAAAATTTTTAATTGAATCAAAGAAATAATTTTTAATTTTTAATTTAAGTAGAAAAATTCTTAAATTAAAAAATTTTATTAAATTCAACAATTTTTCTCTTGACTCAAGTTAATTTTTTTTAGTGCATACACTGATAAAAAAAATACTTTTATTAAAAAAAATTTTTTTTTACAAGCACGTGTATTTTTTAGAAAATAATTTTGTCTCAAGAAATTAATTAACAATAATTAAATGAATATTTTTAATGGATTTTTTGCACTACAAATTTTGTTTGGACGTTAAAATGATTTTTTTTTTTTTTAAGTGTAATTAACGTGTTAAATCAAAGTATTTTAGAGAGTAATTTTTTGAAGTGTTCTTTTCAAAAATAAATAAGATGTTTGAATACATAGGAAGTTTCTGAATCAATTCTGATAAGGTTAGGAATAAAAATATATTTTAAGAAACTAAATGATTTAAAAAGTCTTCTTTAAACATGTGTGGCGATCGAAGCTTCTTAACAATGTAAAACTCTTTTGAAATGATACCTTTGTATTGCTTGTTTTATTAGATTGCTATAGTACTTGGACTAGAGCAGACTAAAGAATCACAATTATTAAGAAAAAGATTAGAAAGAAACTTTTTTTTTTATTAAAAATTAAAATTATTTGTAAATTTATTTTTTTAAGAGAAGTTTTAAATCTTCACTTACTTTTTATAATTTAATATTATTAGTTAACAAATATACAAAAAGATCAACTTGTTTCAAGAAAAAATATCCTGAACTAAAAACATTAACTAGAATTAAACAAAAAATTTTTCAAATAAAATATAATTAATTTAAATCAAAAAAAAAATTTTATTCAATAATTTTCTGCTTGATTAAAGTCAATTTTTATTTTTGAATCAAATAAATTTATTTTTAAACCCAAAAAAAAACTTGACCTAGGAAATCTTCCAGTCTTTCCCAAAAATACATAAAAAAAATTTAATTTTTTCCAGAAAAAATATTTTGAACTAAAAACATTAACTAGAATTAAACAAAAAATTTATCAAATGAAATTAAATTAATTTAAATCAAAAGAAAAAAATTTTTATTCAATAATTTTCTACTTGCTTAAAATCAACTTTTTTTTTAATCAAGCAAATTCTTATTTAAAGCCAAAAAAAAAAACTTGACCCGGAAAATTTTCCAATATTTCCCAAAAATACATAAAAAAATTAAATTACTTCCAGAAAAAATATTTTAAACTAAAAACACCAACTAGAATTAAACAGAAAATTTTTCAAATGAAATAAAATTAACAAACCAAAAAAAAAAATTTTATTCAATAATTTTCTGCTTGATTAAAGTCAATTTTTTTTTAATCAAGTAAATTTATTTTTAAACCAAAAAAAAACTTGACCCGGAGAATTTTCTAGTATTTCCCAAAAATACATAAAAAAAAATTAAATTGTTTCCAGAAAAAATATTTTAAACTAAAAACACCAACTAGAATTAAACAAAAAATTTTTCAAATAAAATAAAATTAACTTAAATCAAAAGAAAAAAAAAATTTTATTCAATAATTTTCTACTTGATTAAAGTCAATTTTTTTTTTTTAATTTATTTTTAAACCCAAAAAAAAACTTGGCCTGGAAAATTTTCAAGTCTTTCCCAAAAATACATAAAAAAATTAAACTGTTTTCAGAAAAAATATTTTGAACTAAAAACACCAACTAGAAGTAAATAAAAAATGTTTTTTATTCAATACTTTTCTTGAACCGAGTAAATTTATAAACCTAAAAAGAACTTAACCCTCGAAATTTTCCACTACTTCCTAAAAAGTTGGTGTTATAACCACATCGACACTACATATATCTATATATAATAAGATATTCTCTCGGGAGATCCTCGAGTCAGTAGTAAACTCTACGGCAACTCTAATAAACCGCTCGTCATCGTCTTGACGGGACGGAAACGTCATCTAGACACTTCCGTCTTGCTTTCTGCGACATCAAGACAAACTTTTAGCCATTTCTAACTATACTTAGCAAATGTATATAACCTAGACATTCATAACATCTAGCCGAGACTGTGAAGAGGGAGCAGGAGAGAGTTTGATCCTTCCCTTTGGTGAAAGAGTGTTTTGCGTGGAGACTGTCGCGTCAAGACGAACCGGCGTACGTGTGTCATCTAGGATCCCGGGGATCAACGCCACTGATAGGTGACAGACACACTAGAACTAGAGATAGCTCGTGGTGTACGAGTGCCAAGTTGATGCTCTCACGCGTAGCTTGATTCTCCATTATTATCATCATTATTATCACGCAGTAAGAGGCATCATCGATAAGCGTATCTGCCGAACGACGTTTCCGAGGTGGCGAAGCCCACGGTCAATATTTACTCAACCGATGGCTATGGATCCATGTTGATCGTGATGATCACCGGCGCCGTCACCGCTGCTCCTGCTATCGGAATCCGATCAATGCCAAAGCGACCAAATGGCCAGTGTGTACCGAGGATTCGCCGTCCCTTTTCCATCTTCACAGCTTTTCTTCGCCTCTTATTCAACCTCCCTCTGGGAGAGAACGAGTGGAGAAAAGGGAACAAGAAATGAACCCGGGAACTAATTTTGCCGGACGGCGCTTTGATCGATGGAACGTTAATCATCAACTTCAGTTTCCAGATTGAGAGATTGAGTGTTGCTGTTATTATAGAGCCAGGCGACACTTAGATCTTTACTTTACTTCACGAGGTTGCGGCCCGAGTGTCTGCCTGGACCCTGGCCTCCAAAGGCTCGCTGAAAGCCTTTATCGCTCGCTCATAATGTTATTATTGAAAATTTAATTTTATTATTGTGTTATGGGGTATATATCTTGTCCATGTGTGCATTCATCGAGAGGCTGCAAGATGAGAGCTAGGTGATTAAGGCTTTTTGCAGTGGCTATTAGTGACCGCCTTTTTAAGCCCTTAAAGAGATGAGGATAGGCTAATTTTTAGTGGATTTTTTTTACAAAAAAAAAAAATATGGAAAATTTATTTCTAAAAGTATGAACATTTTTGTGTATTGAAATTAATAGTCTAGGCGCAGTTATATAAAATATTTTTTTTATATAAAACAGACCAGATACATCAGTCATCTTTTTAAACTAAATTATAAACAACAGAAAATTAATTAATAAATAATTTTTTTTTTTTAAATAACAAAACAAAATCAATATTTTAAATAAATTAAGAACGAGTGTCTTGAATTATTCGAACATTGTGAAAATAAATTAATTTGTTAAAAATTCTTTATTATGATTTTTTATTTTTATTATTATCATTTTCAAATTTTTTATGAAACATTTTTATAAATTTTTGATAATTTATTTGTTAAAAACATTTTTTGTTTTAAATCAAATTTTATTATTTTTTATTTTTATTGTTATTATTTTCAAATTTTTTTACAATAATTTATTTGGTAAAAAATGTTTTTTTTACTTATCAGATAATCTGATTGAGATTATTATTTTTCATTTTTTATAAATTTTTCTTATAATTTATTTGTTAAAAACATTTTTTTTTTTTAAATCAAATTTTATTATTTTTTATTTTTATTGTTATTATTTTCAAATTTTTTTACAATAATTTATTTGTTAAAAAATGTTTTTTTTTACTTATCAGATAATCTGATTGAGATTATTTTTCATTTTTTATAAATTTTTTTTAAAAAATCAAATTTTATTATTATTTTTTAATTTTATTGTTATTATTTTCAAATTTTTTATAATAATTTATTTGTTAAAAAATGTTTTTTTTAATTATCAGATAATCTGATTCAGATTATTATTATTATTTTTTATTTTTTATAAATTTTTTTAATAATTTATTTGTTAAAAAAAACTCTTGAAACTATTATTTTTATTTTTTGATGAAAAAAAATTTTCTAGATTTAAAAAAAAATTTTTTAGATTAATTTGAGAACTTTCATTCAAAATTTTTTTTATTCCCAAATCTAAAAATTTTTTTTGAACAAAAAAATTACTGTGAGAAAAAATTTCATTTTTTCAGTTTAGAAATCAACTTTTCTTTTTAATTTTTGACAAATTTAATTATAATTACAAAAATGTCAATATTATTTTAAATAAATTTTTTTTTCTATGTAATATTTGAAATTTTAAGATAATAATATTAGAAAATTGTTATTATTGATATTATTATTATTATTATTGAATAGAAAAATTTATTTTTAAAGAATAGTTTTTCAGGAATGCATTTCATTTAAATTACAGTTCTGTTACGAGCTGGATGTCACAGAAGGATTCAATTAAATAGGAAAATTTATTGAAAGTCTTTTGACACAAGCTCTCGATATTGAAGAATATATTTTTTACTTGCAATAAAATTATTCGTACTTTTATCGGCGATAAACTGATACATGGAAAAAATACTGCCTGTTAGTTTTTTATTGCTTCTATTTTGTAAGGATGTTATTTATATTACCTTCAAGGGAATAAACGAGAATATTTTTAATAAATTATTGTCTTTAGAAGCATAAAATTTAGTTTAATAGCGAACTACGTTGAGAAAATAATTTTGAATTTTTTAGTTAATTGAAAATAGGAATAAATAAATAAGAAATTTTTCTTTGTAATTTAAAAAGTGATGTGCTTTAGAATAAAAAAAGTTGTTGAAATCAATTATTAAATTTACAAAAAAAAAAAATTTATAAGTAGTAAAGTTAATCAGTAAATTGTAAGTTTGAAATATATTTATTAAATTTGCTCATTTTTATACATCTACATTTACATATCGACGTTCTAATTAGCAAATTGTCTAACTCCAATTTAGAGAATCTTCTATTTGTACGAAAAAAACAATTAGTTCAAAATTTATTATCACTTTAAAAAACCATTTAATATCATTAATATCTATAATAGAGATATAATATTTAGGTTTAAATCATTCAAATAATTTATAATTGGATTATTGCTACATCAAAATGTTAAAAAATCACCCTCTAAAAAATAAGGAGTTAGACAAATTGCTAATTAGACCGTCGATATATGGTTAAAAAATGAGCTTATTATATATTTAAAAACATTTTCGTAAAATTACAAGATTAAAAATATAAAAATTTTGCTTAAAACTTGCAAGATTGTAAAAATTCATAATATTAATATTTTATTAAATAATCATAAATATATAAGTAATTTTCAATGCATTAAAGATAAAATTTTAAATTTATTTAATAAGAATTTAATTGAAATTTAATAAATTATCCAAAGAATAACTTTTATTAAAATTTAATAAAAAATTCGCCCTTAAAATTTTATATAAAATTTTTCATCTGAAATTTTTTTACTAAGTTTTTTTTAAATAATTAAATTGACATAAAAATTTTGAATCTTCGTTAATTGCAGTAAAATTATTGTAAAAAAAAAATTGAATAAGATTTTCAGACCAAAGAAGACATCTGTTGACTGGCATGAGAAATTCTTCTCCGAAATATCGGTACTCGATGCTGCAGTTCTCTTTTCTTAAGTAAAATTTTTCTTCATCATCAATTTATTATTATTATTATTATTATCTCAATTCTTTCATTACATAACAGTTTGAACTATTATATATATTTATACATCTATAGTCGAACTCAGTATAGTAGAATTACAATACTCGACACATATGTTATCTGTAGTGCGCGTTGCTATAAACACTCGGGAGAATATTGAGTCACAAAAGTTCGTTATCGAATTATGTAAAAAAACGTTATGAATTCTATTTATCTGCATTATTAAATGCTACTTGAAACCGGGTGATATAATAATTGGGCGATATAATACAATATAGAACAATGCAATCCGAATTCTATATATAATACAATATAATTTAATGTAATACAATGTAGAATATAATCGAAGTTTAAGTGTAACTCGAACTCTTAATTCATTATTAACAACATCGATACTATGAATTATTGAGAATGTTTCGATTTAATGATTACATGTAATGTGTAATGTATTGGTATTGATAAAGCGAATATACTTCGATTTTAACACCTGTAGCATTGTGTCGTTGAACTATAATAGTATACTCAATAATGTGCTAGATAAAGTCATTTTATTTATTATTTACTCCCTTTAAATTTCTTAGTTTTTTAATGAGTATTAATATTTTAAGTCATTGCTATTGTTAGAAATGGTTGCTTCTAAATTTCATGGGAAATCTGGTAAAAAGGTGAATTATTATATATTACTTTTTTAATTTTTTGGAGTTTTTAAAGTTAATTTATTAATGTAAAGAAAATAATTTTAATAAATAGCTAATATTTTTGTTTATTATCTTTGAGAAGAATTTTTTATAATTTATTTGTTAAAAAAAAAAAAATTCAAGAACTATTATCTATATTATTAAGAAAATAAGAAAAATTTTGTGTCCAGGATAGAAATACGATAAAATCAGTTTTTTTACTGAGATTTAATATCATTGCAAAGATTTTGACTTGAATTTGTGCCTTTTCAAGTTTTTATATCATTCTCACCGATATTAGTTAATTTATTATGATAAATATTTAAGCTACATTCGAAAATACTTTACCTCTAGATACATAATTAAGGAATGATCTTTTATATTGATATTTTTAAAGATATAAACTCATCTCAATGTTACACTCATCAAGACTTTTCATTTGAGTACCCACATCAATTTTTCATATATTTTATATATTTATATATATGCATAGATGAAAAATATATCAAAAATGCATGTTAAGCTATTTTAAAAATTTTATTTCTATATGAAGGTAATGACTAATCCTTTCAAATTTTTTTTACACTTATTCTATTGCTTATCAACTACACAAAAATGAAAATTAAGACAAAAAACAATTTTTTTTTAAATTAAAAAATGGTGCTGAAGTTCCCCTCTCCAAAAAAAGTGGACCTGACTGGCGGGGGTTGATTGATCTTTACCTCTGATCTGAAATTTAAAAAAATGACGGATTTTAAATAAGTATAAGTATAGTTATCGCAGGAACTAGAATAAAAAAAAAATTATTTGAAAAAATGGCGCGTAGTTAAGTATTTTCTGAAAACGAGTTTCAGATTTGTAACGGTTCCCTTAATAGACCAAAATCAACTGGGAAAATTTTTGAATTTGGATTTTTGTTTATTGTTATTTTGATCAAATATTGTTATTTTTATTGATTTGAGTTCTATAATTTTTTATATTTCGAATAAAATTGTATTTTTCCTGAAAAATTCCCCAAAAAGATGATTATACCCAAAAATTAACTTAGATCGTGTAGAGGCACTTGTTGTTTTGAATTAAAAAAAAAAAAAAAATTTCCCAGTGTTTTTTCATCAAAAAGAAGCTTTTTAGGGGGCGCCGCAAAAAATTTAATTTTTAACGACCACCCTAATATATATGTATATATGAAAAATATATCAAAAATTCATGTGGGTACTCAAATGAAAACTCTTAATGACTGTAACATCGAGATGAGCTTATATTTGTAAAAACATCAATATTTAAGAAAGTACAGTGCAATTTGACAAAAGTCATTATTCAATAAACCAAAATTTTATTTATTTATAGTACACAAGTCACGGTAGTCACATAATAACTGCAAGGTTGCTCGTTATTACTATTTTTACAAAATATTCTAAAATTATTTATTTTGCAGACTGTATCAGAAAATGCAAAGCTTGAAACAGTATCAGTTGACGATGACTACGATACTTGGGATCAAACTGGTTTCATGCTGAGAAGTGATATTGGTGACCACCTTACGCACTCAAAGTAAGTCATAATTACTCATTATTCTCATTACAAATAAATCAAAATTCCTTCTTCTTAGTTACAGAATTTTTTATAAAATCTCAGTTTGAGACTGTAATTTCTTCAGTTCTTTTTCCGACGCGCTACATTACAGTACAAAATTTAATTTTTTTTTGCTGTCTAAAATAAACACATATGTTTTAATTAGATAAGAATATTCTTACAAATTTACCAGAAGGAATTTTTATTTTTGCTGACGTTTTGTTATTTAATACTTAAATATCTTATATTTTTTTTTTTATAGCTAGAAAAAATTTTTTACTAATATAATAATTATTAAATTATAAAGTGAGTCATTATGGTCATTATGATTTAAGGCTAAAGATTAAAATATAATGTATAGTAGACTGTAAGAAAATTAATGTATCAGTAACATGTGTGATAACACAAAGTGTATTAAAACCATGTAAAATGTTGTAAGGAAAATGCAAATGATCTAAGAGCATGCATTGAAAAATAAATATATATATAATTATTAAATTAATTTTTTTTTCAGGTGGGGAGCGCAAGGCTGGTGCCGCCCGAGCTGTATCCCCATCAGCATAATCCTGATCCTGATAGTCCTGGTAGTTTTGCTGCCTTTGCTGGACCACGCCGAGCACAAACACTTGAGCAATTCGAGTATTTACGGAAATGAATCTGAGTACATCTGCAAGGACAGCTGCCGTATTTCGCTGGTCGAATCAATACCCATCGGGGTGATTTACGACAATAATTCAGTGGTCCACCGGAGCACTTATTCCACTTGGATTGAGCTCATTCAGTCCGCTCAATATACTATTGAAATTGCGTCATTATACTGGACTATGACCAGACAAGATGTTTATCCTGACGATAGTGCCCGAGAGGTAAATTACTTTGTAATTCTCCCTGGACCCAAACAAATCATCAAAATTACCTGCTACATTATATTGTACTTCACTATTTTTTTTTCTTCTTTCAATTTTATATATTTACACTCGCCAGTTTCAATAAACGATTTCTGAAATCCCAGACGGCAAACCGGTGGCCTAATTGACCCGGTAACCTCTCCAAAACTCAATTTAGATACTTTTCTTTTAAATATTCCCAATAATTAATAAAGTTTTCGGGTCAACTTTTTTCTTTATATATTAAACGAAAACGTCTCGGCAACTGGGTCATATTAAAAACTTTTAATGTAAATTTATTAAATATTTAATATAACAGTTTATTTCATCCAACTTTTCACCAGAATTTTTTATAATTTTGATACATACGCCTAAATTAAAATCTATTATTGAAACCCAGACGACGGTATAATTATTAATATTCAATTGAACCAAACGATAGACACGATAGACACGATAGATACTTAAAATATTAATTTTTTTTAATATCAATTTCTTTTTATTAATATTAATTTAACTTTTTTTTACCATCAATTTTATTGTATTAATTTTTTTTTAATAATTAATGTGCTGTTATTAATTTTAAAAAATAAGATTTATATTAAACTAGCAACCTTGCAGTCACTATGTGACTGCCGTGACTTGTGAACTATAAATAAAATGAATTTTGCTTTATTAAATAATGACTTTTGTTAAATTGCACTGTACTTTTTAAATATTGACGTTTTTACAGATATAAGCTCATTCCAATATTATACTCATCAAGACCTTTCATTTGAGTACCCACATGCATTTTTGATATATTTTTCATATATACATATATGTAATATATATAAATATATGAAAAAATGATGTGGGTACTTAAATGAAAAGTCTAGATGAGATTAACATCGGAATGAGCTGATATTTAAAAAATGTCAATATTTCTCAAGATATAAGGTCGTTTCTTAATTATTTACATTTTTAGAGACATAAGCTCATCCCGATGTTACATTCATCAAGAGCTTTCATTTGAGTACCCACATGCATTTTTGATATATTTTTCATATCTACATATGTATACATATATATAAAATATATGAAAAATTGATGTGGGTACTCAAATGAAAGGTCTCGACGAGTGCAACATCGGGATGAGCTTATATCTTTAAAAATGTCAATAATTCACAAGATACAAGCTCATTTCTTAATTATTGACATTTTTAAAGATATAAACTCATTCCGATGTTACACTCATCAAAAACTTTCATTTGAGTACCCACATGCATTTGTGAAATATTTTTCAAATATATATATATATACATATATATAAATATATGAAAAATTGATGTGGGTACTCAAATGAAAGGTCTCGATGAGTGCAACATCGGGATGAGCTTATATCTTTAAAAATGTCAATAATTCACAAGATACAAGGTAATTTCTTAATTATTGACATTTTTAAAGATATAAGCTCATCCCGATGTTACACTCATTAAGAGCTTTCATTTGAGTACCCACATGCATTTTTTATATATTTTTCATATATACATGTATAAATATATGAAAAATTGATGTGGGTACTCAAATGAAAGGTCTCGATGAGTGTAACATCGGAATGTGCTTATATCTTTAAAAATGTAAATAGTTCACGAGAAACAAAGTCATTTCTTAATTATGTATCTAGAGATAAAGCATTTTTGAATGCAGCCTAATTTTTATCATCATTAATTGACTATTAGTGATAATTATATGAAACCTTAAAAAAGCACAACTCCAAGTCAAGACTTTTCCAACGATACCAAATTAAACCATAAAAACCCCTTTTATCATAAAAATACACTGGCTACAAAATTTTGCTTATTCTTTTAATAATATAGATTATATCATTTATAAAAAGATGAATAATTAATTTTAATTTACAGGGTGAAGACGTCTTCGAAGCGTTAGTTTCCGCTGGACGAGATAGAAATATCGTAATAAAAGTGGCCCAGAACGCGCCCTCCCAACTGAGCCCCAACTTTGACACTGAGTACTTATCAAAAAAAGCCAACGCCGAAGTTAGAAGTCTAAATTTCGCGGCTTTTTTCGGCGGCGGAGTATTACACACCAAATTATGGCTGATAGATCGTACACATGTCTACGTCGGGTCAGCGAACATGGACTGGAGATCCTTAACCCAAGTTAAAGAACTGGGCATCCTTATCCAAAATTGCACATGTTTGGCGAATGATTTTGCCAAAATATTTGAGGTAATTTTTTTTTTACAATTCATATATAAAAAAAAATTTTTTTGAATCAAGAAAAATTTCTAAACTCAGAAATTTTATTTTTTAAGTAAATTTTACTTGATTAAAAATTTCTAAATAATTAAAAGATTTTTTTAGTTCAAGAATTTTTCTCTTAACTTGTTTATTTTTTTTTTACCTAGCTGATCTTAATTAAAAATAAAAATCGCAAGCTGTCAAAAAATTACTAATTTTTTTAAAAACAGTTCAAAATCTCTAGAAAAAAAATTATCTAATAATAAAAATCGTTAATTATTGGCATCGCATAATAGCAAAACTAATTATCGAAAAGCGATATGTACATAATAAATATTCTCAAAATAAGCAAAGATTTCCTGTGCATATAAATGATTTATTAATTTTTTTTTTTTCTGAGTTTCCGCTTTAAAATTTCACGACTCCTTTCTTAGTATCTTACTTTATTAATTCAGAGTAATTTTTATCCTGGTGCAAAATTATTTTGTATTGTTGAAAAAAAAAAATAATAAATAAACAATTAATTTAGAATTTAAATAAACAATTAAACAAATAAAAATTAGCAGAGATTTAACAATTTTTAAATTTTTTAATCAATTAAAATTATAAGTAAAAAATTACTATATAAAATTGCATTTAGAACTTTTTTTTTCTTTTAATTTTTTTTAATAATTTTTTTCAATAAAAAAATTATAAAAATTTTTAAATGTCAGCCGACTTAATTTTTATAAAGAATATAAAAAAAATATGTCACTAAAATTAACAGAGACGAGAACTTTTTAATTTTATTTAACAAATAAATTAGTTTTAATAAATAAATAATTAATTAATTTTTTAGAATCTGACTGATCTAAATAATTCGTTTTATTTTAATAATTATTTAACAGGTTTACTGGCAGCTGGGTAAAGACGGAAGAGTTCCGGCGTCCTGGCCGAATTCCGTCAGTACAAAAATAAATATCACCAACCCAGTGAATTTAACTATGGAGGGCAATAATTACAGAGGATTTATCACGAGTTCTCCGGCGCCCCTGTCTCCCAAGGGCAGATCCAACGATATCGACGGGATTCTGCACTGTATAGAAAAAGCTGAAAAATTTATTTATATATCTGTGATGGATTACGCTCCTCTGACCGTCTACTCACCGAAAGTAAAGTACTGGCCGGTAATAGACAACGCATTGAGGTCGACGGCCATAGACAGTCGGATCAGGATAAGATTGTTGATCTCCTGGTGGAAACATTCGCGTAAATCCGAGGGTAATTTCCTGGCTTCCTTGATGGATCTTACCAATAGTTACAAGAATGTCAGGATCGAAATCAGGCGCTTTGTTGTACCGACTAATGAAGAGTTTGATAAAATTCCCTTTGGCAGGGTTAATCATAATAAATATATGGTCACTGATTCGGCGGCTTATATTGGGACCAGTAATTGGTACGGAGATTATTTTATAGATACTGCTGGTAAATATTTTAATTTTTAATTATTACTTTTTTTAACTTCCCGCTAAGAAAATCGAAGATTTTCAAAAATCGGGAAGTTATTGTTTTCACCCCGTTTTACAAAAATCGAGTTTTCATCAGATCTCGACGTTTGAAGATCACAGGAAGCTTTCCTGACTATCCCCGCGAGGTTGTCACTATGTCACTATGTCTGTGTGTGTGTGTGTGTGTGTATGGGTGGGTGGGTGGGGGTGTGTGTGTGTGTGTGTGACTATGTGACTCGCTTATAACTTTTGAACGACTGAACCGATCGGAACGTACTAAACGGCGTTCTAAAGAGTTTCCTCAAACTTAGATTTCCTGAGAATTTGAACCGATTCGGACCGATAGATTTTGAGAAATTTTGAAAAATCTCAAAAAAAATAAGAAAAAAATCATTTTTGAAAGTGGTTTTTTTGGAATATCTTTTAAACGGCTCTATCGATCAACTTCAAAAACTAATCCGCCCTTAAGCTTGAAAAACCACGCCGATCGTCGCTAATCCGGTCAAAATCGGTTGATTCGTTCGAGAGATATCGTGAACGAAAAAAACCCGAAAAAATTGTTTTTTTTTACATAACTTCGTCATTTCTTCTTGGATCATTTTTGATGATATAGATTAATTTCAGAGCTTAAAAAACCGCGTCGATCGCTGCCAAAAACGTGGAAATCGGTTGATTGTTTCGAAAGATATCCTCGATAAAATATTTGGAAACAAGTGTTTTTTTAACATAACTCCGACATTTTTTGGAATAACTTTTAAACGGATGCACTGATCAATTTCAAAAAATAATCAGCTATTAGCATGAAAAAATTACGTCGATCGCCGTCAAGCCGGTCAAAATTGGTCAATTCGTTCAAGAAATATCATGAACGAAAGAAAACCAAAAAAAGTGTTTTTTTGGAATTACTCCAAATTTCCTAGTTTTATCAATTCAAACTTGAGGATTCTTCATGAAACTAAATAAATTGCGTCAAATACTTCCAACCGCGTGAAAATTGGTTGATTCATTTAAAAGTTAGTGCGGTTTGAAAATTTAAAAAATATTGTTCTATGATACTTTTATCAGACTTTTGAGCTCGAAGAGCTCAAAATAACACATAAATTGTATTTTTGAGCTCGAAGAGCTCAAAAACGTCATTAGTGCAGTTTTATGCACCTAGGTATGGAATTAGCGGAAAGTTGCACGGGTAGCCTTCAGGGTCTACCGTTTTTCTAATTTTTTTTTTTTTCAATTAAAAATTTTTTTTTTTCAAAACTTCTTCGAAACTTTTAATTGATTAATATGAAAATTTATAGACTTATGTTTGTAATTTTTAAATTCAATTGTAATTTATCTTTTTTTATTAATAATGATTTTTTTTTATCCTTGAAGATCTTTAGGTTTTATTAAAAAAGTGTCTTGCGCACTAATAAAATTTTTTTCAAGAGTAAAAAATTAATAAAAAAATTTTTTGAAGTTAATTTTTTGAGAAAAAAAAAATTTTTTTTATTTTGAAATAAAAATTAATTTCAATATAGAATATTATTTAATAATTTTTTTTTTTTTTTTTTTTTTAATTTGTTTAAAGTCGCATAAACTACTAAGGTCATGAGCGACTACGGTAGGGGGTAAACTTTTGAGATTGGAACTCGTTTTATTTTTTGGGCTGAGCAGAATAATACACTTAAATATTGAAAATATTCATTGGTGTACGCCGGACTCGAACCTGGTCCAATGCTTTGGTAAGCAAGGGCCGGATCCGATAGGGCTATTGCGCGCCTATTTAATAATTATAATATTTATTTATTTATATGCCAAGGCCAGAGCCGAATGACAAAAATACAAGATAAAGGAAAATATATTTACATACATATATAATTAATTATCGGTTAATTTCGTAAGTAATTAGGAACATAACAATTTAAGATTTACAACTCCTACTAATATTTAATTAACTAAAATTGATAAATTATATAATATTATTATATATGATTTGATATGATAAATTATATGATTTGGTGCGAATCCAAAAAATCCAGGTTCGAGTCCTGGTCTGGGCCGTCCGAATTATTTTTTCAGTCAAATTTACCTTTAATGACAAATTAAGATAAGAATTTAAAAATTGTTTATGCCTGGTAAGGAATACAGGCTAACGATATTATGAATAATTAGAGAAAAAATCGTGTATGAGACTGGATCGCCAACAGTTACATATAAAGTATATGATATTAGTTCATTTTTCTTGTTAAATAATTTTTTTAATTAATTTTTTAAGCTTTATAAACATTGACATAACTTTAAAAATATTTATTCGATTGACATTTAATTTTCTATTCATATATTTTGAATATATTTATATTCACGCTAAAAAAAAATTGATTATAAATTTTTTTTAATTTTATAGCAATTAAACTATTATGAAAAAAAAATTTTTTTTCAATTCTGGATGTGAAAATTAAAAAAAAAATTATTAATAGAAATTTTTATCATTGTGATTAATTTGTTATAATAATTAAAAAAATTAATTAATGTTTAATTTTATTTATTTTCAGGTATCGGATTAATATTAGAAGACGCCGATCACAAAAACAACGAAAGCATTCGCCAACAACTAGAAGACGTATTTCTCCGCGACTGGAACTCTCCTTACTCATACCCTCTGAATACGACTCCAACAGCAAGTCGAATTCGTTCAGCGGTTAAAAACAAAATGAATTACTTCCTACCGTACTATCACCACCACATACACGCGTAACTTAATTTAAGTTAACAAAGTGTGTAAATTTTAAATTAAAAATGACACTGAAGTTAGCTGACAGCTGTCAATTTTTTTTATTTTTATAAAAAATCAATTACAATCAAAAAAATTGTTCTAAAAAATTGCACTTATAATTTTTAAAAAATTAAATTTCTTTTTTTATTTTTTTGTATTAATTTTTTCAAGAAAAAAAATTCAAAAAATTTTTAAACTTCAGTGTCATAATTAAAATTAATTTATTCGGGATAAATTAAACTGTAAATATTTAAAAACGAGCTTTAATTAATTACGTACTTAAAGTACGTAAGAAATAAAACAACGAAGTGAAATATTTTGTAATTGCACGCGTTGCTTACCAACGAAATTATTTTTTTACAACGATTATTTTTTTTTTACTGATTTTACTGGATTTTTTTTTGCCAGTAGTAAAAGTCCGCCGGTAATTGTACCTTATATTAATAATTAATTTTAATAATTAAATAAATACTTGCATAGTGTAAATTTAATGTAAAAAATAAATAAGAATAATATTTTCAAATTATTTTTAACATTTAAAAAATCTAAATTGAATAAACTGTCAAAAAAGATAAAATTTATTATAGCCGACGCTTTTAATTTTTATGAAAATTAACTTAGCAGATATTTTATAATTTTAAAAATTGTTACAAAAAAATTGAGAGAAAAATTTGTAAAAAATTAAAAATGCAATTTATTTTATTTTTATTTTTTTCAATAAAAAAAATTTTGTAATGTTGGCAAAGTTAATTTTCATAAATTTATCTTGACAGTTCTCTCTTACCGGCTGCTTAAATAATTCTTCAGATGGCGCCACAGTTTTGATTGTTATTATTATTATTGTGATAATAACAATAATGAAAAAGAGCCACAGTCCAGTAGTTACAGAATTCTCCTGAAGTCACCGGTGTGGCTCCAAGATAATCTAAAACTCTAAATTTGTAAAAAACAATCAAAACAAGATGATGAAGGTAATTTATTTTTTATTATTTATTTATTTAATAATTATCTAAAATTTTTATTTTAATGGATTGATATAGTGTTTTTTTTTTTAAATAATCATTTATTGGTTAATCCTGAAAAAATTCCGACGTCCAAAGGTCGTTTTGCAAATGAACACAATTGATAAAGTTAAAAATAAAAACTTTTCACTGAATTTAGATCTTTGAATAATAATTAATTTTGTAAATTTTTTATTAAAAAAATTAATTACAATAAAAAAATTTCCACTACTAATTTTATTTTATTTTTACACGTGGAATTTTTGAATAAATTTTTTTTTTTTTTTTAATTTAAATTGTTAAAAATTTACAATGTAACTTTTAAAATTTTTAAATGTAGAATTTTTTTTTTGTAACAATTAATTTGTGATAAAATTCCCAAAAATTGACAGATATTTTTAATACAGTATAATTAATTTCTTATGAATTTTTTTAGGGATTAGTAACCTTGGTGACAGGTGGTGCGTCAGGATTGGGTCGTGCGACTGTCGAGAGGTTTGTCCAGCAGGGTGGTAAGGTCATCGCCGCGGATTTGCCGACTTCTCAGGGCAAGGAAATGGCCAAGGAGTTGGGTCCTAATGTAATATTTGCGCCTATGGATGTAAGTAGTTATTATTATTAAATTAATAAATTATTATTATTTTTTTATGGTAAATTTATTTATGAATATTCAAAAAATTTTTATCATTATTTAAAATTGACAGACATCTGATAATTTTTTAAATAAATTAAAAAAAAAAATATTTTATCAATAATTTTAGAAAATTACTAAATTAAAAATTTTTTTCAAATTTATTTTTGAATAAAATTTTCAATCCTCTCAAAAATCTGCTCCATTCAAACATGCTCTATCTCTAGATACATAATTAAGAAATGACCTTTTATCTTGTGAAATATTGACATTTTTTAAGATATAAGCTCAAGTCGATGTTACACTCATCGAGACCTTTCTTTTAAGTACCCACATCAATTTTTCATATATTTTATATCTTCTATACTAATAAATGGAGAGCCGGTTTTTTTGTCCGGTTATAATGCAAAAACTACTGAACCGATGCGAATAATACTTATACCATAAGATGCAGCGTGTTTCGGAGAAAGTTTTAATATATGATATGGTGATGATTACTTATCCGGAACCTATATTTTTTTGACTTAGAAATAATAAATTTTGATTGTAACTAAATTTATTCTGTTTGATTGTCATTTGTTTAAAATAAATTTTTTAATTCTATTGGTTATGTTCATATACTAGGCAGATTTCTTCACTCATGAGACCTGCAATTTCTTTAACTGAAACTTTCAATGCTCATTACAAATTTTTTTTTTCAGATCAATTATTATTAATTTTTGTAAGAAAGACACGGGAATGTTATAATGATTGCACATTGAAAGTTACAATGAATATTAGCTAGAATAATTACATAGATAAAAGGTGCATGCCAATTCGATAGAATTGGGAATCTGTGCAAGTCAAAACAATACTCTAAGTAAATTTCAAGTCTAGATCTAAAAATGCAATTCTATAAAGCGCCCAGCGGAGCGGGCGCGTAATAGCTAGTATTTATATATATTAATATATGAAAAATATATGAAAATGCATGTGGGTACTCAAATGAAAGCTCTTGATACATGTAACGTCGGGATGAGCTTATATTTTTAAAAATATCAATAATTAAGAAATGACTTTATATCTTGTGAAATATTGACATTTTTAAAAATATAAGCTCATCCCGATATTATACTCATCGAGACCTTTCATTTGAGTACCCACATCAATTTTTCATATATTTTATATATTTATATATATTAATATATGAAAAATATATGAAAATGCATGTGGGTACTCAAATGAAAGCTCTTGATGAATGTAACATCGGGATGAGCTTATATTATTAAAAATATCAATAATTAAGAAATGACTTTATATCTTGTGAAATATTGACATTTTTAAAAATATAAGCTCATCCCGATATTATACTCATCAAGACCTTTCATTTGAGTACTCACATCAATTTTTCATATATTTTATATATTTATATATATTAATATATGAAAAATATATGAAAATGCATGTGGGTACTCAAATGAAAGCTCTTGATGAATGTAACATCGGGATGAGCTTATATTTTTAAAAATATCAATAATTAAGAAATGACTTTATATCTTGTGAAATATTGACATTTTTAAAAATATAAGCTCATCCCGATATTATACTCATCGAGACCTTTCATTTGAGTACCCACATCAATTTTTCATATATTTTATATATTTATATATATTAATATATGAAAAATATATCAAAATGCATGTGAGTACTCAAATGAAAGCTCTTGATGAGTGTAACATCGGGATGAGTTTATATCTTTGAAAACGTCAATATTTAAGAAAGTACAGTGCAATTTAACAAAATTCATTATTTAATAAAGCAAAATTTTATTTATTTATAGTTCACAAGTCACGATAATCACATAGTGACTGCAAGGTTGCTAGTTTAATAAAAAATTTTAAATATTTGTTTTTTACACCTCAAAAATAATTTTTCCAGGTGACATCAACAGAGGACATAGAAAAAGCGCTTGTATTAACAAAAAGTGAGTTCGGAAAGCTGGACGTTTTAGTAAATTGCGCTGGAATAGCAGCAGCATTCAAAGTCTACAACTTCAACAAGAAGATTCCACACAGCCTGGACACTTTTTCCCGAGTGGTGACCGTCAACACAATAGGAACCTTCAACGTAATCCGACTTTCCGTGGGATTGATGGGCGACAACACGCCAAACGCCGACGGGCAGCGTGGAGTGATCATCAACACCGCCAGTGTAGCTGCTTTCGAAGGACAGACAGGTCAGTCCGCGTACTCAGCGAGCAAAGGCGCCATCGTCGGGATGACTCTTCCGCTGGCTCGCGACCTTTCTTCTCAAGGCATCCGCGTTTGCACGATAGCTCCAGGACTTTTTGACACTCCGCTGTTGTCTTCTTTGCCTGAGAAGGTGAGAATCTTCTTGGCGAAGACCATTCCGTTCCCGCAGCGTCTGGGCAAGACCGACGAGTTCGCTCAGCTGGCCCAAGCTATCGTCGAGAACCCGCTGTTGAACGGCGAGACTATTCGTCTGGACGGCGCTCTTCGTATGCAGCCTTAAGATAATTAAATTTAGAGTCAATTTTAATTATTTATCTGGTAAATTGATTTTAAAATTGACTCTAATGAATTTTTAAGTGTATCAGGAATTTTTTATAACTTTTATATGAATTTTATTAGATCTTATAAATGTTGGTATATTTTAAATAATAAAATTAGAAATTTATGCATTTAAAAAAAATCTAAAAATTAATTTCTATTTTTTTTTTTTTTTTATAAACTTTAATAAAAATAATAAATAATATTTTTTTCCAATATTTTAAGCCTGTAAAATTGAAAAATTGATTTAACAATTTTTCTGCACGCCTCATAAGCAAAGCGTTGAGGTAGTACTCTACTCTCGACATTTCAAAAAAACCAGTTTTCTCGAAACTGAAATTGATTTTTTTTTATTTATATCGCACTTACAGGTTAATCTGAGTGTATTAATATCAAGTCAAATAATTTTTCAGGCACATAAAATATATTTCAATAACAATTATTTTGTTTAACATAATAAATAATAACATTAAAAATAATCTTTTCTGGACGTCCGTGTGTCTGTGATTATGGATTGGTGTATGCGACAGGAAAATTGATCGAAAAAATGATCGTACCGGAATAATTTTTTTTCTATTATCTAAAGTAACACACGTACCAGTAAACCATAGCAGAGTTTTCTGTTTTTTATTATTTTACTTTTTATATTTTATTTTAATCAATTTTATTGTGTAAAAGGAGATTATGAGGCATGCACTTATGGATTTTCCAAACTTTTTTTCTTTTCATGGCGGATTTACGAATTATTTATTAAAAATTTACAGAATTTAATATTTCTTCTTTTTTTTCACGGTTTCAAAATAAAATACTAACTCATTTTTATGATAATAAAGCGAGCAGAAATTTAATAATTTTTGATTTTTTGAATCAATTAAAATTATAAGTAAAAAAATATTCTTTAAAAATTGCATTTAGAATTTTTCAAATTTTTTCTTTTATTTTTTTCAACAAAAAAATTTTGAAAATTTTTCAGATGTCAGCTAATTTAATTTTCATCTCATTTTTCACTAAAATTTTCAAACATCTATTTACAGAGTACCATATTTTTTTTAAGTCAAAAATTGATCAAATAAAAAAAAGCGTCATAATTAATCTCAATTTTTTACGAAGAATGTAAAAAAAATTTCTTAATTTAATAATTTTTTTTTTACCAAAATTTCAATAATCCTGATAAATCTCAAATTTATTTTAAAAACCAGTCAAATAATTTCCTATAAAAAAAAAATAGTAAAAAATAATTCATACTCCAAATTACTAATTTAAAATAACAATAAAAAATTGACTAACAAATTCTAAATCCCCAAAATAAATAAAAAAAAAAACTCCAATATCGACAATATTTTTAATCTCTTTATTTACGACTGTACAATTAATCTCATTTATTATTTAATATTTTCACATTATTGTTCTTTGTTTCATTATAATTTATAATAATTATTTATTTATTTATTTATTTATTTATTTATATATATAGCGATAACGTTGCAAAAATCACAACGCGTTACAATAGTTACCTAGAGTATTGCCTAGAAAAAATTTGTGTACATAATATCAACATAAAAATATTTGATAATTAATAATAAATAATGAACATTTCTTGGGGATTTATCTCGCGAAACACACACGGGGAATAGCATTTATTAGTTTCCTTATAGTAGTCTTCTTTAAATATCATCCTCATTATTATTATTATTATTATTATTATTATTATTATTAATATTGTTATCATTATTGGTAATGGTATTATCATTATTGAAATAAACTTTATTAGAGTCTTTATTCCCGAAAACCACCGGAGAATTATTCCAAAACTTCATCAAGGAATGAAATTTATTTTGATGATTGTAAGGAAGAGCCAGTTTTTCTGTTAAGGCATTGTTACCCTCATCTCCGAGGTAGAGTCAATCCTAGGCATTGGATTCCTTGAGGTTCTGAAGCTTCTCCAGCTGGTCCGGCTGTAGCTCATCAGGTATGCTGGCGCGTCCGCCGATCAACATCTTCTCGGGGATGATGTCAGGCTGCTCGTCGCTGGTCTCGTTGTTCTCGACTTGCATTTCAATAACTGTACCTCGGGAAGGCAGTGACGTTGAATTGTCAGCAGTGCTAGGCCCGGATGTCGAGTCAGCTTCACTTCCAGAGCTGCTGCTTATAGGAAATGGCGCCGAGTCAGCTGGCAAGTCGTCCACGGTTGACTTTTCTTCGACTTCTTCATTAGGCGGAGTTACTTGGTGTTCTTGTTCTTTTATTTCTTCTTTAATTATTTCTTCCTTAACTATTTCTTCGGCTTTTTTTTCTTCTTCCTCACCTTCATCTTGCTTCTCGTCTTCTTCCCCGGGAAAAGGTCGCTCGATTTCTTCCATAGGCGTCGCTGCGGTAATCACGATCTGCGCGACACCTAGGCCCCCGTCGTCTTCAACTTTTTCTAGTTTTATTTTAGGCCGGTCTCCATCTTTTATTACCTTTTCATCCTGCTGCTCCTGTTAATTAATTTTGAGATTAGTTTTTTATTTATTATTTTAGTTTATTTTTTTTTCTTCTCAAGCATTTCTTCTCACTTGACTAAGTGCACTACGGAAAGAAAAAATAATTATAATAATACTAAAGTCAGCTGACATTTTTAGTTATTTTGTTTTATTTATTTAATTAGAACTAAAAAATATTTAAAAAATTAATTTAGCAGAAATATTTATTAAATTTTAAGAATTTTTGATGACATTAAAGTTAGCAGTCTTGACCATTTTTTAATTTTTTTTTAACATACAAATTTGGTTTGAAAAATTATTTTTAAAAAATTGCATTTTTAATTTTTCAAAATTTCTACATGTCAATTTTTTTTTTCTAAATTTTTTTTGTTAAAAAAATTCTTAAAGTTATTAAATATATGCTAAACTAATTTTCATAAATTTTTGTTAAAAATAAATTAAGACAAAAAAAATTGACGTAGAAATTTTAAAAAATTAAAAATGCAATTTTTTAAAAATAATTTTTCGGAAAAAAATTGTTTGTTCAAAAAAATTAAAGAATTGTCAAATGGCTGGTAACTTTTATGTTATAAATATATTCTTAAAATTATGAGAATTAATTTAGCCGACATCTAAAAATTTTTTAAAAAATTTCATTTTTAAAAAACTTTAAAAACTATAAGTGCAATTTTTTAAAAATATTATTTAGTTCTAATTTAATAATTAAAAAAAAACTTCAAAAATTAAAAATGTCGGCTAACTTTAGTATTACTTAAAATTTCACTTGTAATTTTTAAAGTTTTTTACCAATAAATTTTTTTTTTATTTTTCTGTACTTAATAATTTTTTCAATAAAAATTATAAAAATTTTTAGATGTCGGCTAACTTAATTTTCATAAAAAAATGATATTGAAATTATATAATGAAAATAAAATTAGCGGGCATCTGATTTTAAAAATTTTTTTCATTAAAAAAATTAATAGAAAAAAAATAAAAATAAAAACTTGTCAGCAAACTTTAGTATCATTAATAAAAAAAAAAAATACAAAATAAGCCAAGGCAATTTACCTTGTTGCCTTCATCCGACACTTGAACGACTGCACATTGATACAAAGCCAATTCAATAAATTTAGATCAGTTTTAATTACTAATTTTTAGATTATTACTTACCGACTATTCCAGGCGCACCGGTCTCATCGAATTGACTTCCGTAGTGACTTTTCTGGTCTCTGGACATGGTCATGGAAAAGTTTTCTACTTCACCGTTTATTATTGGCGGCTTTTCTTCTTCTGCTGCTGAAAGTAATGACAAAATATTAATTTCAGTTTTCAGTTAAATCGCACTTGCATATTATATGTCCTGCCGGCTGACTGCGAAACTAGGGCAGTATTGTAAATCAATTAAACGGCCATCGTGGAAAAATTTTTTACTGCTTAATATTCAATAATAAGTTAAGTTAAAAATTAATTAATTTTTTTTTTTTAACTTTAATAAAATTATTAATTAATATATAAATTATTTTTCCAATAGTTTAAGACTTTTTTCTTTTAATAACTTTTTTGTCATAATTAATTTAATATAAAAAATTATAAAATGTTTCTTAAATTAATTATGAAAAAAATTATTTTATCAAAAATTTACAAATTAAAATTCAAGAATTTTAATAAAAAATTAAATAAAAAAAAAAACAATATAAATTTCGACTTTTAAATTAACCGAATAAAATAAAAAAAAAAAAATAGGAAAACGGTTGACAAAATTGCATTTATTACGTTATTGAGTTCTTCGAGCTCAAAAGTCTGATAGAAGTTTGATAAAACACAATTTTTTTAATTTTTAAACCGCAATAACTTCTGAATGAATGAACTGATTTTTTTGCGGTTCGCGGCATTTGACGCAGTTTTTACAGCCTCATAAAGAATCTTCAAGTTTAAATTGATTAAACCAGTAATTTCGAAGTAATTCCGAAAAAACACTTGTTTTAATGATAATTCGTGGTTTTTTAATTTTAAGAGCTGATTAGTTTTTGTAATCGATCGGTAGAGCCGTTTAAAAGTTATTCCAAAAAAACCACACTTGAAAAAAATTTTTTTTGTAGTTTTTTCGAGATTTTCCAAAATCTACCGGTTCAAATCAGTCCAAATTACATTCAAAATCTAAGTTTGGTCAAGCCCTTCCAAATGGCATCAACCGCGATGAAATCGGTATAGCCGTTCAAAAGTTATAAGAGGGTCACATATATATATACATACATACGGACATCATCGCGAAAACATTCAGGGAAGCTTCCTAGGACCTCAAAACGTCGAGATCTGATGAGAACTCAATTTTCGGAACGAAACCAATAACGTCCCGATTATTGGAATTTTTCAATTTTCTCAGCGAAAAGTTAACAAAGATTATAAATGAATTAATTAACCCTCGGAACACACTGGAGGTCATTTCGACCCCAGAAATTTTTTTATTCTAAAATATTTCTCAAAAATAGGTTCATTTTTAATTAATTTTTTTAACATTAAAAACTATTTAATTCAGAATAATAATGATTGCATTCGAAAAGAGCATTGTTTTACACTGAGAAAAAAAAGTACTACTCTTGAGAAAATTTTCTTGTCATAAAAATATATATATTCTTGATAATTTTAAAGAATATATTTTCTTGTCTCAAGATTTGATCGAATTAATCGAATTATTTTTTGTTTAATTCAAGTGAACCTATTCATTTGTTAATCTATCAAAATTAATGCTAGTATTTTATTATCATGATAGATATTGATATTCTTTTGTCAAAAAATCAAAATTTATTATAAACGATTCTTGAGCCAAGAAATTTTTTTCTGGACAAATTTTTTTTTGTTTTTCTCAGTGTACCTACCAAAAATGTAATAATCTGAACTCCGATAAAATGCATAGTTTCTGAGATATAATTCTTCAAAAGTCAAGTGGGGTGAATTTGACCCCGTGTGTACTCTACACGGAAAAAAGTAAACTGTAATATTCACTCGGATTCCGGTTAATTTTTATAGTTTCAAACAGTAAAGCGGACATCGGGGTGATAAAAATATAAATAATTAGAATTTTTGATCAGCCTAAGGTCACAAATGACTAGTGAATCTAATTCAAGCCAACAGATGGACGGTCCATCTTATTTTGTCAAAGTCTGTCTTTGCTCTCATTCAATTTTCTTTCACTATCTTTCACTCAATTAACATCTTCATAACTCGAACAGATACCACAAGCTTCCAGCTTTACTAGTATTCAAGTTTGATGGATTTCCATTGAACTAACGGGAAGAGGGAATAAAACTCTCGAATAGAAGGGAAGATGGACCGTCCATCTGTTGGTTTGAATTAGATTCACTAGTTATTTGTGACCTTAGGCTGATCAAAAATTCTAATTATATATACAATCGGTCACTGAAAACAACTCTGAAAAATATAAATATTACAGAACTTAATGTAGAAAGTATAAAAGCCACAATTTATAATTTAATATCCAAAATAAGTGATTAGTAGCTGTCACTATAGTAAATAACGACTCTTTCATATTTCAAAATTACAGTTTCAAACAGTAAAAATTGCCATTTCAATATATATTCCATATTATAAGGAGAAGGAGAACTCAGATGAAAGAAAAGGGGGTCTCACTCTAGGAGAATTTAACATTTCAAACAGTAAAAATTATACTTTTAAAATATACATTTTACCAGTTCAAGCAAGTCAATAATTACAGTTTGATTTTTAGCGTTGCGTTTAAAATTTACCATTTTACTTTGTAAATATTGACGTTGCTTGTATTAGAAATTTACTAACTTTATTTTATACTTTTACATATCATAAGATCATTTTTTTAAGTACGAAATGATAAATATCAAAGTCTGAATTCTTAATTATTATACTTAAACATTTTAGACATTTACATAGCGAATATTATTGTTTGAAATAGTATTTTCTTCCATGTAAAGAGTAAATTGTAACGTTTAAATGGTAAATATTATAAAATGAATAGTAAAATCACGATTTTATTGTTTGAAATGGTAATTTTTAGCAGTTGATCATTACTTATTATAAATTGACTGTTATTTATTACAGTTTACTTTTTTCCGGGTAAAGTTCTGCTCGGAGATGTGTACTCCGAGGGTTAAAAATATTATTAAATTAAAAAAATTACCAAAAGCTAAAGCAAGTTCTTCAGTAAGCGCGTATTCAGGAACTTCTGGAGGCGTAAAAACAGGCGGAGCTGAACTAGGGGGTGTCATGCTTTCTTCAGGAGTTAGCGGAGCGCCATCAGGAGCACAGGGTTCAACAACCAGCGAAGGAAACAATCCCCTGCGACCATGAAGCTCTCCTTCCCACCAGCCGTCGTCCACGTCATGGGGCTCTGTCTTGATTATTTTGAGCACATCTCCTTCCATGAAAGTCAGCTCTTCATCGCAAGTCGCGTCGTAGTCATAAAGAGCGATGCAGTACGAAGCCCCAGGATCTTCAGGAACATATTGCTGTTGATACTCCTGCTGCTGTTGTTGTTGTTGTTGTTGTTGTTGTTGTTGTTGTTGTTGTTGCTGTTGTTGCTGTGGTTCTGGTTCCGCTTCCTGAGGAACTGGTTCTTGCTGCGCGTGGAGATGAGCATCAGGATCAACCGCGTCATGGTCGTCGATGGTGTAGTCCACCGAGGAGAAAGAAATCTGTGTCACCAGTCCCGGCTGGGATGTCAGCCCCGTTGTGGCCACAGCTTCTCGCTCAACGTCCAAGTAATTCTGCGGAACGAAGCCTTCCTCTCCGCGGTAATTCCTGGCTCGCAGCCAGCCATCCCCGTCGCCCTCGCCTACTACTTCTAATTGCTCGCTTTCGACTATTGATAACTCGTCTGGATTTTGTGCCTGGTAATTAAAAATTTAAGAAATTAAATTTATAATTAATTAATTAATTAATTAGTTAATTAATTTCTTCTTTAAGTAATTTACAGTGTAAGAATATAGAGCAGTGCATTTGAATAATTGTAGACCGGCGTTTTGATCAGATACTTCAGCTGCTGTGTCGGTGACTACTTCTCCTTTTTCGTCAGTAGTTCCCCAATCTATCTGGGTTGGATCGTCCCAACCAGCTACTGTTTGCTCCATTCGTTGCTTTTCTTCTTCGAGTAGAGCTGAAATAATGTAATACAGTTATAATTTTTTTTTTTTATTATATTTTAAGTAAGAAGTTATACGCTGTTATTAGAATTTTTAAATAATTAATTTTTTTCAAAGATACAAGATTTGTTTTTTTAATTTACTTTTTAAAAGATGTGCGCAAGGTTTAGAAGAAAAAAATCCGTCTAAAACTTTTTTAATTATATTATTTAGTCATAAATTATATCAGATTTTTCAGTAATGAATTTTGAAGAATTTAAAGCTAAAATGTTCGAAAAAAATTCAAAAATTTTTTAATTTTTGATCATTTTTTTAAGCTAAAAAAAATATTTTCTTTTTCTTTTCATAAGCTGCAAATTAATCTTCCAAGTTAAGAAATAATAACAATAATAACTAGCAACTTTGCAGGCACTATATTACTGCCGTGACTTGTGAACTATGAATAAATTAAATTTTGCTTGAGTAAATAATGACTTTTGTTAAATTGCACTGTACTTTTTTAACTATTGACGTTTTTAAAGATATAAGCTCATCCCGATGTTACACATCAAAAGCTTTCATTTGAGTACCCACATGAATTTTTGATATATATATTTCATATATACATATATATAACATATGTAAATGTATGAAAAAATTGATGTGGGTACTCAAATGAAAGGTCTCAATAAGTGTAACCTCTGGATGAGCTTGTAACTTTAAAAATTTCAATAGTTCACAAGATACAATGTCATTTCTTAATTATTGAAAATTTTGAAGATATAAGCTCATCCCGATGTTACACTTATCAAGCGCTTTCATTTGAGTACCCACATGCAATTTGATATATTTTTCATATATTCATATATATAAATACATAAAATATATGAAAAATTGATGTGGGTACTCAAATGAAAGGTCTCGATGAGTGTAACATCGAGATGAGCTTATATCTTTATAAATGTCAATAGTTCACAAGATACAAGGTCATTTTTTAATTATTAACATTTTTAATGATATAAGCTCATACCGATGTTACACTCATCAAGCACTTTCATTTGAGTACCCACATACAATTTGATATATTTTTCATATATTCATATATATATACATATATATATATATATATATATATATATATATATATATATATATATATATATATATATATATATAAATGTATAAATATATGAAAAATTGATGTGCGTACTCAAATGAAAGGTTTCGATGAGTATAACATCGGGATGAGCTTATATCTTTAAAAATGTGAATAGTTCACAAGATACAAGGTAATTTCTTAATTATGTATCTAGAGATAGAGTATTTTCGAACACAATTCAAGTCATAACTTTTACAATGACACTAAATTTCACGGAAAAACCCGATTTTATCATATGACTATCCTCGAAACAAAATTTTTCCTATTCTCTTAATAATATAGATAAATATTTCTTCAAAATTTAAAACATAAGGCATTATTGATATTATTCTTTTAAAGATTCAAAAGTTACTGATAATAATCAATAAACAAATTATTTAATCAAAAAAGCACCTTAAAAAAATTTTTTTCTTTCATCTTTTAAGTGCGTGTAACTTCTTAAAATAAACCTAAATATAATATCTAGTGATCCTAAATTAAACAAAAATTAAGTAAAGATAATTATCTGACCATTAACGTAAATAAACTAAATAATTAAATAACGAATATCGATGAAAATTGCCATAGCAGTAATACCGATAATTACTGATAATAATAAAACAATAATTTACCATCAACTTCAGCGCTATCATGCCTCTCGCGTTCATTATAAGCCTCATCCTCGTGCTGGCTGGATTGACGAGCACTGCCGGGCCTCTCGACGGTCGTTAAATCGCTACCAGCGTCATTGTCGCTGTCGTAGAACGAATCTGAGGACGGGTGTTCCTATAAATAAGTAAAGTTAGTTAATCAATCGATTGATTGATCGAGTAATTAAATCCAGCAAGCTTCAAGCTGCTGGCTACCACCATCAATTACAGTAATTAAAATTAATATTTAAAGTTATTAATTAATTACCGCAGCTCCCGATGCGTCAGTACGTACTGACAAAGAGCTCGCTGAACGCGGCATGTCCTGGACGCTCAGAGTCTCAGCCTCTTGCAGGAACTCGTCGACATTAACTGAAGTAAAATAAATAAATTTTTTTTTTTCTTCAAATTGAAAAATTAAAAATTAAAATTGAAATAAATAAATTAATAAAATTTACCTCCGCCAGCACGCAGACATTCGATCCGAGCTTCAGCTTTCATTTTGGCCGTCTAAATTTAATTATTAATCAATAAATGATGATGATAATAATAATTGAATTTTATATTATATTATCAGTACCTCAGCGCGTCGAATATTGTGCTTCAATTCGTCTATTTTGGTGTCTAAATCTGGACCATTTGGATCATTCGGGTCACTCTGTAATTTTAAAATTTTATTTTATTATTATTATTTTTTTAACTTCCCGCTAAAAAAATTAAGAATTTTCAAAAATTGGGAAATTATTGTTTTCATTATTGTGTGAGTAATCGGAAAAAATAGAACGGAAAAAATAGACCAGGAAAAATTAGACCTGGAAAAAATTTTAAAGTTATGAAAAATTCATATTATTTCATTAAAATTATAATAATCATTGTATCACCCTCCTGAAAAACAAGCACCCTCAGAATGATCGCTCTATTTTTTGTTACAAAAAAAAATATCATTAGTATTATTTTTATTATTGTTGTTATTATTATAATTTTTATTTTATAATAATTTTAATGAAATAATATGAATTTTTCATATCTTTAAAATTTTTCCGGGATTCAAACTTAATAAGTACAATTTTGAGGGCTTAAGAATGAAATTAGTGGGAAGTTGCAAGGATAGCCATTAGAGTCAACCGTTTTCCTTATTTTTTTTTTTATTTTTTACTTTATGTACTCGCCTTTTGTCCTGACTCCTTGAGCTGGAGCATTGCATGTAATTTTCTAGTATTCTCGCGGATATTGCTTACTTCCCGGGCTATTTTTGATGACCATCGTCGGGCTTCTTTGCCCAGCGATGTTGCAGCCGAATGATCTGCAGTTACCCTTAATTTTTAAAAAATAAATTAATATAAGTATACATAATTAAAAACAAAATTTTTATTTATGGTAATAAATTTATTTAATAAATAGAGAGGTTTATTTAACATTGCACAACAGTAAGAACTTAATAAATATTTAAAGCTCTGGCTCTAGCACCACGTTTACTTAAATATTTCATATTGTTGTTAATATCACTTTTTAGTAGATTTTCATTTAAAATTTTAAATTTTGGAATTGTTTTAAATTAAATTCAATTACATTATTTTAAAGATTCTACTAAATAACTTTTTATAACTACAATTATTTTTGAATATTGTTTGAATAAATTTATTACCAAAAATCATATTAAAAAAATTATTGCTTCTTTTTTTATTGAGAACTTGGAAAAAAAAATAAATGAAAAAATTTGAAAATGTTGTAATCAACTATTTTTTTATAAAAATTGAAAATTATAGATGAGAATAATAATTTATAATCTTAATAAATATTAATATATACTTTTTCAATATAAAGGTCAGAGAAGAAAACTTGTAACTTACCTATCAATTGGATCACTGTCACAAGGCTCGAAATCATACTGTATATGTTGTTTTAATACCGGGTAATATAAATTGCAGCATTGGATGTTGTATTCTCTTGTGAGCTGTTCAAAAAATTTTTTTATTAATTTATAAATTAATTACTAGCAACTTTGCAGTCACTATGTGACTGCCGTGACGTGTGAACTATAAATAAATATATTATGGTTTATTAAATAATGAATTTTGTTAAATTGCACTGTATTTTCTCAACGATTGACGTTTATATATATATATATATATATATATAAATATATGAAAAATTGATGTGGGTACTCAAATGAAAAGTCTTGATGTGTATCATCCGGATGAGCTTATATCTTTAAAAATGTCAATTGTTGACAAGATACAAGGTCATTTCTTAGTTATTGACATTTTTAGCGATATAAGCTCATCCCGATGTTACACTCATTAAGAGCTTTCATTTGAGTACCCACATGCATTTTTGATATATTTTTCATGTATACATATATATAAAATATATAAATAGATGAAAAATTGGTGTGGATACTCAAATGAGAGGTCTCGATGAGTATAATGTCAGGATGAGCTTATATGTTTAAAAATGTCAATAATTCACAAGATACAAGGTCATTTCTTAATTATTGATATTTTTAAAGATGTAAGCTCATCCCAATGTTACATTCATCAAGAGCTTTCATTTGAGTACCCACATGCATTTTTGATATATTTTTCATATATACATATATCTAATAAATATAAATATATGAAAAATTGATGTGAGTACTCAAATGAAAGGTCTTGATAAGTGTATCATCGGAATGAGCTTATATCTTTAAAAGTATGAATAGTTCTCAAGATACAAGGCAATTTCTTAATTATGTCTCTAGAGATAGAGCATTTTCAAATGCAGCCTAAATACTTATCATAATAAATTGACTATCGGTAAGAATGATATGAAACTTAAAAAAAGCGCACATTCAAGTCAAGATCTTTGCAATGACACTAAATTTCACTAAATAAACCGATTTTATCATATAACTATCTTGGAGACAAAATTTTTCATATTTTTTTAATAATATAGATATAAAAACATGCAATTGTTAGATTTTTATAAAATCTATTAAAAAGTTTCAAATTGATTTTATTAAAAAAAAAAAAAAAAGGGACAAATTTTTTATAAAAAAACAATTACCTGTTGTGCTTGATCACGAATTTTCCCAAAACTATTTTGTGTAGCCATGCAAGTGAGCAATTCAGTGCGACCCATAAGTGTCAAATACTCTTGAACTTTTTCATAGACATTCTGCTCAAGATACTGCATCGTGGTTTGCAGATCGACCGCGAAATAGCGATTCTGATGGGCGTTGGCGGCTGCTAGACTCAACAAGTAATCGTTACGCGCTCCCGTTGATTTTTCTTCCAGAGCATCGCGTTTTGATGTTACCTGTAATTTGTGTAATACAGATTGATCAATACAAATAAATAAATAAATTTATGTACAGAGATAACGTGATGCCTGACATAATAGCGTCGGAAATATGTAACCTACCGGGTCACTGACTTACGATTTAATTCAAAACTATTACTCGCAAGTAATAGTTTAAACTTTCATTCTCTGAAATCACGCAAGCTCAATTCTGTGCAGAAAATCTTTTTTTTATTTATTTTATGTATATTTTTATAATATACCTTGGCGCTATTTTTCTGCAAAGAAGTTATTGACTGGAAAAATGATCCTTTTTTCTTCTTTAGCTTTTCTTCGATATCTTTGGCTTTGTCGCGGACGTCATGAGCGCTGTGTTCTTCGTCGTGGTATAATTTCTTTGTTTTATCGACATCCTGTACACATGTCTGTAGTTCTTTTTGTACTATCAGTAGTTGGTCTACTGCCTAAAGAAAAAAAAATTATTAATCAATTTTATCGATTTTATTTTGAAAAACTATTAATAAAATAAATACTAGTTTATTTATTCAACTTTCCGGTCAAATATTTTAAAATAAAAAAAAAATATATCAAACTTTTTCTATAAAAAATATAATTTTCTACAAAAATATCCTTATAAATTTTGCTCAATCTTCCTTTTTTCAAAATTTGTATTTAAAGTTCAAAACTTAACTTTTAGAACTCATCAGTAATTTTCAAAAATTCAAAGTACTCCTTGTGGCTAAAATATTGAAGATAAAAAAAATTATAAAAAATTTTTTTTATAGAGGATTCAATCCTCTACAAAAAAGAGGTCCTTATCAGTTTTATCGTGTTTATAGTCCTTGATTAAGGATTTTGAAAATAAACTTAAAATTATTTAATTTATTATTTTTTTAAGATTTTTATCTTAAGTTTTTATTTAAGAAGAAATAAAAATTTTTTTAATACTAATAAAAATTAATTAAAATTTATATATACCTTTTTTGATATTTGCATTTTATGCATACGTAAAACTTTTGCATCATCTGCTATTTGCTGTTGAAATACTTCAACAGCAGCCAACCGCGCTCGCGCTAATTTTTCATTTTCTTCTAGTACGGTCCGCCAAACATTCCACATGTTCCTTAAAAATTAATAATAATAATAATAATAATAATAATAATGTGTTTTAATATATGATTATATAGATCGGTAATTTTAATTAATAAAGAGAATAAACAAAGATGGTAATTATTATAAGCCAAGTGCCCGATCCGATTCTTGAAGAATGACTAATTTTTTTTTCTTTTTTTCATTATTATTCTTTCACTATAATATTTCAACGGTATGAGGTCTCATACCATCAGAGAAAATCTCGGTGAAAATACAACAATTAAAATTTTATTTCGACAATTTTTTGTTTGAGAATGTATCAAGATATAATTTTTTTACTCAGTGTTTTTTCTTTTTTCGGTAAATGAAAAAATAATTCAGACAGCCCAGACCAGGACTTGAACCTGTATCTTTTGGTTACACCGAATAAAAAAATTATATCTTTACACAGAAAAAAAAATGTTCTTGAATCAAGTATATAATTTTGAAGAACTTCATCTTCTTGATTTGAGTAAAAAAATTCTTAAACTAAGAAATTTTTACTTGGTTTAAGTAAATTTTACTTGATTCAAGAATTTTTGGTCTTGATTATAGAGAATTACTCTCTTCAAAATTATTTTCTTGGTTCAAGAATTTTCCTTTTGAATCAAGTTAATTTTTTTTTCAGTGTACACATTCTCAAACAAAAAATTGTCAAAATAAAATTTTAATTGTTGTATTTTCACCTAGATTTTATCTGATGGTATGAGACCTCATACCGATAAAATATTATGGTGAAAGAATAATAATGAAAAAAGAAAAAAAAAATTAGTCATTCTTCAAGAATCGGATCGGGTATTTTGTTTGTAATAATTATTATCTTTGTTTATCCTCTTTATTAATAATAATAATTATTTATTATTAGTCATTATTATTATTATTTTAAAAGCTTAAATTTTTATAATAAATTTAAGATTTAAGATTAAAATTTTTATAATAATAATAATACCAAAAATTAAATAGAAAATTCTAATAATATAAAATGATCTTTACCATTTTTCATCAGCATTATCTATTTTTAAATCTGGAATATTTGGAATCTTCTTATTCAAATACGCTGAAGATATTTTAAGTAATGCCTAGAATAAAAACTAATATTAATAACTTCTTAGAATAAAATTTAATTAAAAAAATTTTTTAAATGTCATTTTACTTCAGAATATGATTTTTCTATAGCCGATTTTTTCAATGTGAAGTTTCTGAAAAAAAAATTCAAATGAATTAAATTAAAAAAAATGAAAAGAAGAAAATAAAAATGAATACCTTATATCTTCAAGAAGATCACACTCATGTTGATTTTTAGCCGCTAGTTTAGCAGCCTGTTCACTGTGTACATTTTTCAAAAACTTCGCATAATTGCCCTAGAAAAATATCAAACAGAGGGTAAATAAAAAAAATTGATGGACTAGTGTACTAAATAAAATAAAGTAGACGTAGTACGGACGTAACAGGGTATAAATAGCCTAAAATTAAGTGGTAAGGTAATAATAAATAAAACGGGGGTGAAAATTTAATGACATAGATTCGATCCTGAAGAACGGGCGGTGAATGTGAATCGATTTTCCCAGGAGCGTTCCGCGGGTATGAGTAGCTGAGTGGTCACACCGCGATTGCGGAATCGCCAAATCTTCCGGTCTGTTCTGCTAAATGTTCTGCTCTGGTTATTTTTATTAATAAAATAAAATAAAATTTTACAATCGATAAAAAAAAGAAGACAGTGCCCGCGAGTAGTTCCTGGTTCGATAGCTTTTCAGCTTTTAAACTCTTCAAGTAGAAAAACTAAATCTTTAAAACAAATTCAATGAATTGATCCAATAAATAAATTGGTGAATAATTAAAAAATAAAATTTACCTTCCTCGGTGGCGGTTGCATGATCGACCAGCCGCCTGAGCCTCACCACTCAAAACTGTACAATACTTGAAAAAAAAAAAAAAAAAGAAGAAATGATTTTATAAAAATGCAATTCAACACTCTGGCAGACACTCACCACTTGAATTCGGATGATGATGTTATCCCACTGCAAATCTGTATGCTACTGGCCTCTTGCCCTCAACTTTTACTGTTTATTGATCGTCCTGGCGCCTGCGTTTTCATATCCATACTGACATATATTGTTTTAAATTGTTCAGGAGGTGGGTGGAAATCGAGTGGAGGCTTAGGTCGTGGGTACGCATGTGCTACCTAAATGCAAGAAGGTGATCCGCGAAATATTCTAACACCCTCTACTTACTTAACACTCCGAAAGCTACTCTTCACCACCCACGTCTTCGTTATTCTGTCTTTTTACAGTTTAGTAATAATTAGGGGTGTGCGAATATTCGAGTTTACGAATAATTCGAATAGTCCGAATAGCTCAAATAATTCAAACAGTTGTTTTCTGTTAATAAACTGAATAATTTTTGTGTAAAAGTTAATTCGTTTTATTTTATTTGACTAAATAAAGTCTTCATAATTATTCGATAGTAAAGTCTGCTTATTATATGTAATAAATATCTCTTGGCGTATTCGGACTCCCCGCCTCGGGGCACCTCGCCATTTTGACATTTTTTCGGGAAAATTCGATTTTTTTAATAAATGAGATCTACGGGCACGATAGATCAAACATTGAAAAAGTGTAAATATAAGTAGACTACATTTGAAAATTCTATAGCTTTATCTCATCTCGTTAAGATTATTTAAATTAATTTATTTTTCTCTTAACTGAAATAAATTACGTTTATAGCTATATTACATTATAGTAATATTTACATAGCCCACACGAATTTTTTATGTATTTTATATATTCCACAAATATGGGAAATATCATATAGGTATTATATATATAAAATATCGACATTCTAATTAGCAAATTGTCTAACTCCATTTTATAAAATCTCCTATTTGTACGAAAGAAACAATTAGTTTAAAATTTACTATCACTTTAAAAAACCATTTAATCCACAGATTCGGTAGAATCTGGCGCCAAGTTCCGTTCAAATCCGTTGTAAACGGAGCGCCAGACTACCGAGTATGTTTACCATAAGCAGAACGATATTTTCAGGTTGCAAAATTTTATTCATTCTACAGACCTTTTTTTTCTTCAATGATACTCTATAATAATACGTTATATGTTATATTATCAATATTAATTAATAATGGTCTTTGAAAATAATAAATTCTATTTAAAATTAATTAAATTCACTGGCACAAACTATAGCGACCCAGATTTATAGATCCTGACTTTTTTCTTATGGAGAAAGTGACATGCCACAGACTAAATAATTCGAGAATCCATGGTAATCCTTCTATATAGATAGGAAACTACAGTTAGAAAAAAATATTTCACAGCTTGCACCTACACCCGCCAGGGTGCGCTGGAATTATTTCTACATAAACTGTAGCTTCAAGAGGATATTTTGTTATAAAAAATTCAGCCAACGCGAGATTTAAGTTGATACCAATTGTCAATTTTTATTATAATTACAAAAAATACTAAAATCCGAACAAAAACAGTTTCACTGTAAAAAATCGCGCCAAGTCCACGTTCATAAGACTTTTAAGAAAAAAAAATTTTTTTTTCTTTACAAAAAGACATAAAATTGTTATGTCCAAGGGCGTTTTTTGAGCGGTAGCGTAAACGGTGGAGGTTTGGACTAACAGTTTAAAGAATACGCAACGGAAGTTTTAATTCCGTTGTTTTAATTATTTTTGTGGGACGTTTTCGATGTACGAATTTACCACGCCTTCGTTTGAGACTGAGCACGGATTTCTATTAGGAGTAGATGTACTTACTACTTGCTATAGATTATTTCTGATTACCGGATCCGTGATCCCGGGGCTGCTGTTAGCGCCTTTTCCTTGAATGGGCCCTCCGGTTGGTCCTTGCAGCGGATGGAGTTGGATGGATTTGGGCTGCTTACTTTAAGGGCTTCTTATTTTACGAAATGAATTGACTCGAACAAAATTTCACTTCTTTTGATATTTATTTTTATAAACACTAAAACTTTTACACTTTAACAAATTTTATTTAATCGAAATTTATATTAATGAATTTTATTAATTTGATTGAGCTAACGTCCTCCAGTCCCCCGTAGGGTAAAGTGCGCAAAACTAGCTTTTAAGAAATTTTGAATAAACTTAATGACCGGATTCTCGCCTAAGTGCAGAGCAAATTAGAACTTTGAGATTTCGGTTCTCTATGATTTATTTACTGGCCGAATTCTCGCCTAAGTTCAGGGCAAATTAGAACTTTGAGAATACGACTCTCTAAATTTTATCTACTGACCGAGCTCTCGCCTAAGTGCAGGGCAAATTAGAACTTTGAGGGTCCGGTTCGTAGATATTAATAACTAATACGTGGCCTGCCGGTTGAAACCGCGTCCAAACTTCCTTTAAGTGCGGAGCAAATTAAAGCAAAGGACTCTACAAGGCACGGGCCCGTCAGTTAAACGCGGAAGTCGAATTAACCAACTAAGACCTGGATTTGGCTGTTGATCGCCTTTTTAAAAGCTCGCGGTGCTGAGATTGCAGAAGTCCCCGCTAGTCAACCAGCAGTCACGTAGCTTACATTTTATTGTGGCTTTCGCGCATGGAGAAGTCTTCCATCTGCGCGGGTGATTTAAATTAAGAAAAATGAGAAGAGATTTCCCCGGAAAAGCGAGGAGCTAGTATAGTTCATCGGTTTTCCTATGGCCACCTTCACTATAAGCGAAAGCCACTTACAAGAGTTTTGTTTAACTTAATATATCTTAATATAATAAAAAGAGTAACAGGAGGAGTCATCTGGCGTCAATATTTAAATTTAAATTTATATTTTATCTCGTGCAGTATTGTATGCTGACGGATGGTTAATCGTCTTCGCCTCTTGATTTCGGTAAGCCGTGTTGAGTATCACTATTGTCTCAGCGGTGATCGAGCTGGCATTGCATTTAAGAGTTTTGTTAAAGAGAGAAAAGAAGAAGAAATGTACACCGTTGAAAAAGATTCCGAAAACTACGGTACTTGGTATTAAATTAGCCCTTGCCATTTATGGAGAGAAGGTTAGCAAAATTTGTAATATAACAGGTATATTTCAATCGTTTCATCTCTTGCCAAGAGATTAATTTATCTGTTATTTTTTTTAGGCGTATCAGATGATATCGGGTGGCTGGCAATGGAGATTAAATGGCAGATCATTCTGCTTCTGTATTATATAAATAAGTGAACATATATATAAATATTAGGAAAAATTTTCCTACTCTCTTCTTCTTTTTATTTTATTTTAAATAAAAAAAGGAAAAATTTGGTTTTTTTTTTTTTTTTATAATGCTTATTCCTTCTCTTCTATACCATAGTAATTCAGGTAGTTGTAACGGTAGTATAAGTAGTAAATAGAAATAGGATAAGTAACAGCTTTAGGTGGAGAAGAGAAAAAAAAAGGAAGAGAAAGGGAAAAAAAATTTTATAAATAAATAATTAATTAGAACTTAGACAATAAGGTGAAAGAGAAAAAAAGAAAAAAGTAAAAGCTTATTTTAAAGAAAAAAAAGAAAATTTTATAGGAGTTTATATAGCACGATTAATGGGTATGTGTGAGTACGTGTGCAGCGGCTCTATTATAATTGCCATTAGATGACTCTCCCTGTCTCTTAATTACTTATATTTATTTTTATTGAATATTAGACGTTTGAAATAATCGTTTTGAAAAAAAAATTTTTATGATTTCTTAATTTTTGAAAAATTTATATGAGTGACGTTAGCTCGTTGTATCTTTTTTTTGTTATTATTTATAGTTAATATAAAAAAATTTGTTTAATATATGGAGATTAAGTATAATGATTCATAATACACGGTTGTACGACATATAATAAGATAATATAATAATGAGATAATGTGTAATATGGAAGTATAGTGATAGTAAAATGAAAAAGAAAAATTTATGTTAAATTTATATTAATTATATATAAAGAAAAGGAAAAAAAATTTTCATCAAGGTTTTGCGCTGTTTCCACTCGTCCCCCCAAGGCCGAAGATATTCTTATCTTCGGTCTTGCGAGTCTTAAAGCAGCAAAACATTTTTTCTTTCAAAATTTAGAGAAATGTACTGTTTTCCATTATACTATCTACTATTTATAAAAATATATTAAAAAATTTTTTCAATAAGTTTTCTTTTTTTTTTTTTCAAAAAAAAATATTTTTTTTTTTTTTTTTTTTTTTTTAATAGGTTTCTTGAATAACTGTTAATACAAACTGTTGGCTCGTTTTTGGCAATTTTTTTTAATTTTCGTTAAACGAAATTTCCAACAGGAAAAAAATTCTATTATTATTTTTTTTTTTTTTTTTTTTTTATTAAGTTTATTTTAAGTCGCTATGACATCTTAGGTCCTCTGCGACTACTTTAAGTACATTATCAGGTTATTAGGTTTAAACAAAAAATGTAATACATAGATAAGGAAAAGAAAAGGGAAAAAAAATTTTTTGTGTAAGCATTAACAACATATTTTTAACATATGGACATAACATAACATAATTTAGTACTGAACATTAACGTAACATAGTTTAAAGGGTTTGAGATAATGTAATATATAGTATTAGAATTAGCATAGTAGTTGTAGTTGTTTTAGAAGATTTATTATTCGTGGGTAGACGTTTTCACTGTTGAGAGCAGTCTGAAGATTGGCTGGAATCTGATGTTGACTTCTTAGAATGTTGAGTTGTGAGCATGTCGTCAGGATGTGGTTTACTGAGGCGGGTTGATTGCAGGCTGGGCATGGTTTGGGATTTGTTTTACTTGGTAGATGACTGTGAGAAAAGACAGTGTGTCCTATTCTCAGTCTGTTCAATTGACATTGGTCTGTTCTTTTTTCCAGTTGAGGTCTTGTTTCCATTGTATTTTCTCGAATAAGATGGAGGTGAGATTGTCCATTGATCCAGAGGTCATTCCATTTGGTCGTGATGTGGTTTTTGACTTTCTTTTAAAGTCTGTTGCTGTAGTGAGGAGTGTGGAGGTGAGATCAATGCCTGAAACCGTTGCGTTTTTCGCCTCTTTATCCGCGAGTTCGTTTCCTAGGATGCCTTGGTGGGAGGGTATCCAGATGATTCTGATGTCTCTAGTTAGTCTAGTATTGTAGATAATGGTCTGGCACTCCTGTATGATGTTGTCTGTCGAGTTATAGTTTAGCAGCGCTTCGATCGCTGACTTCGAGTCTGTGAATATGGCTGCTTTGGTGATGTCTATTTGGACTATTAACTTGAGGCTTTGAAGTATCGCGTAGGCTTCACAGGAAAATATGGAGTAAGATGAAGGAAGCTTGTATTTGTATACACTGTCATTAATTACTATGGCGCATCCTCGTTGGTTGTTAATTATAGATCCATCAGTAAAGATCTGGGTGAACTGTTCAAGTTGATTGGATATTTCTAAGTAGAGGTTTTTGAATAGGGCATCTGGTGTGTTGTCCTTCCCCCAGGTTTGTTCGTGGATCGATAAATCATAACATTCTGTTGGTGTCTTCCAGTAGGGAATTTGTGAGTATTGAGGATTGTACAGCGTTAAGTTTTGGAGTTCATTATTGTTGGTGGAATTGATGAGGAAGGCTCGGATTTCTGTAGGTTTCTCGTTGTTGAAGTTTGGGGTCTCTGTGGGTGATTTTGATGAAGCTCTGGGATAATTGATGGAGCTGAACATGCGAAGTTTAAAGACAGTTGTGTTCTTCTTAGGTCTAGTGGTGTTTCTCCGGATTCTGCTAGTAGGCTTAGTCTGGGGCTGGTTCTGTAAGCTCCGAGAGCAATCCTTAAGGAAGTGGTTTGAATTGAATTTAGTTTTTTTAGATGGTGGTTCGAGGCAAATTGATAGATAGTACAGCCATAATCAAGTTTAGAACGAATGATTGATCTGTAGGTGTTAATTAGGATTTGTGTGTCAGCTCCCCATTTTGTAGACGCGATAGACTTGAGTAGATTTAAGCGTTGGTGGCATTGTCGTTTTAGCTCCGTTATATGATTGTTCCAAGTGAGAGATTTATCAAAGTACATTCCTAGGATTTTTAAGTTGTTGCTTTGATGAAGTTCTATGTTGTTGAGAAATAAATTTGATGGCTCTAGTTGCATTTTCTTTTTCCGGGTGAAGATCATGTATTCAGATTTGCTTGTTGAGAATTTAAAGCCCGTTTTGTTACTCCAGTCGGTTAAGTTGTTTAGAGAAGTTTGTAGTATGTTACAGATATTATGGGGATCTTTGCCCGAGCAGTAGATTGTTAGATCGTCAGCAAAGAGGAGGGCGTGGGCAGGTGATGATATGCACTGGACTACTTCGTTAATGGCTATCAAAAATAGAAGGACGCTCATAACCGAACCTTGAGGGAGGCCATTTTTTATCATTCTAGTATTGGATGTTGAGTTGTTGATTCTGACTTCTATGAGTCTTTCCTTTAGGAAGTTTTTTATGAAATTAAGTATAGGGCCGCAGAGATTTAGTTCTTTTGTGAGGATGTTAATAACTCTGGGTCTGTGTACCATTTCATATGCCTTCTCTATGTCTAGGGAAACTGCTACTGTTGTCATCTTATTTGAGAAGGCCTTTTTGATGAAGCTATGTAAGTGATGTAAGTGGTGGTTGGTGGAGTGAGCTCTTCTAAAACCATTTTGATGAGGTGAGAGCCATTTTAGATTTTCTAGATACCAGGTTAGGCGTTTGTTAATCATTTTTTCCATAATTTTGCCCAAGTTACAAGTTAGTGAAATTGGGCGGTAGTTTGAGGGATTGGAATGGTCCTTACCAGGTTTAGCGATCGGCACTATAGTTGCTAGTTGCCATATTTTTGGGAATACGTTGTGGTCCCAGATATGATTAAAGATGTCGAGAATGTGTTGAAGGCTGGTGGTTGATAGGTGTTTGATTAATATTACTGGTACTCCGTCAGGACCTGGGCTGGAGTTTTTACTTTTTTTTAGTACATCTATTAGTTCCTGCATAGATAGAGGAGCGTTAAGTAAGGCTAAAGTCTCATCTGGTTCTCTGACAGTTTGTCTCTCGTACGTGTTGTTGGTAAGGTTGTTTGTATCTGGAAGATTGTTTCGGAATAAATCGGGGAAGTTGTCATCACTGGAATTGAAGGCAAAGGTGTCAGCTAATATTTCGGCTTTCTCTAAGTCATTGGTGAGTGGAGTATTATTTTTGTCGATCAGAGTGTTCGATATGTAGTTTGTTTTGTTTCCGTTAATTTTTTTTATTTTTTTCCAGATTAAATTTGTTGGAGTTTGGTTGTTGAGTGAGGATACGAATTTTCGCCATGATGTTCTTCTGGATTCTTTGAGATTTCTTCTAGCTATCGCTCGACATTTTTTGTATTCAATTAGTAGGTCTAGATTAGTTTTATTTTTCCTGTAGTTTTTAAATGCATTTTTTTTCTCGTCTAAGGCTTTTTTAGCTTCTTCAGAGCACCAATCAAATTGTTTATTACGTTTATTATTCGTTGATTTTGGGATGGCTAAGTCTGCAGCATCTTTAATGGCTTGAACTAGGTCAGTTACGATTATATCAACAGATTGTTCTATGCAGGGCGGGTTGAGTGATTTTGTGTTGTCTTCAGCAGTTTGGGTGAAAAGAGCCCATTTTGCTTTGCGGAATAGCCATTTAGGTGGGCAAGGTTCATCTGATTTTTGGTTAGGATAGTCGATAGTGATGTGGATGGGAAAGTGGTCACTGTCGTGTAAGAGTTCATCGACTCTCCAAGAGATGTTTTCTGTAAGACTAGGACTCGCTAGGCTGAGGTCTATGCAACTTTCTGTTCCCGAAGAGATGTTTAGGTGTGTTTGCGAACCATTATTCAGGATGTTGAGATTGTATTGGTCGATCCAGTTCTCAATCATAATTCCCCTGCTAGGGTCAATTCTTTGAGAGCCCCATATGTAGTTGTGGCTGTTGAAGTCACCGAGTATGATGCAGGGTTTATTTATTTGGTCGGAAATGTTATTCAATTCTTGAGATAATAAGTTATGACTATTAGGGATGTATATGTTGCAGATATTTATTTTTTTGAAGGATTGAATGGAGACTGATACTATTTCAAGGTTGCTATTAATGTTGGTTTGGGTACATGGAATATTATTTTTGACATAAGTGGCTACTCCACCACTCGCGTGATCTGTTAATCTGTTTTTGCAGTAGCATTTATATCCATTTAAGTTCATGAAATATTTGTCTTTAAAGTGGGTTTCTTGGATGCATATTATGTCAGCTTCATTGTTCTTGAGGAGGAGTTTTAGATACTCATATCTTGTATATAATCCATTTAGGTTCCATTGTATTATTTTCATGGTGTAAATTTATTGTTTGTTGATTGGGAACGATTTCTGGTGATGAGGAAGTTGGAGTGAAGGAGGAGGGTTTTTTACTGTATCGTTTCCGTTGAGCTTAGCTCTGATTCTGATCCGGTTGATGCGTATGTTTTTTCTTCGACAGGTAGGTTAAATTCTTTGGTTAGTTTGTTCTTGAGTCTTGTAAATCTTTGTTTGTGACCTCTCTTTGGTAAGTGTAGGTATAAATTAGTCAACATGGATCTTGTTTCTAAGGGTGATAGGTTGAACTCTTCGACCGTTTCTTTGATGGAGTCTGACTCGGCTACCTTGTCAAATAGGTTTTGGAGTTGGTCATAGGAGCATTTGTATTTATCAGGATTGGCCGAGATTTCCATTTCGATGGTTGAGGGAATAACAAATCTCGAATTGTGTACCTGATCATTATCGGCTCTGAGTTTTTTTGGTTTTGATTTACTTAAATTATGTTCAGTCTGTCGAGCATGTTTTACAGCATCTACTTCCATATTTTGTTCTGAGGTGGATGATGAAGAAAGGGCGCGTTTAGAGTTTGCCGTTTGTAAGCTGATGAGTGGAATCAGCGGTGACTTAGGGGGAAGCATTAGATTTGATGCGTTGATTGATGTATTGGATGGCCGACTTGTGTGTGTTTTGTTTAACTCATAGTTGGGGATTGAGGAGGAGGATGAAATTGGTTGGGAAGAGGGGATTTCTTGAGAATTGTAGAAGTCTTTGGTGGGGAAGCTTTTACTTTCTAGGCAGTCTTTTGCTAAGTGCCCCTCTTTGTGGCATAGGAAGCACGCCAGTGAGTCCGTAGAGGGGTAGATGTTGTAAATTGTGTCTTCAAATGGAATTTGAATGCACTCTGGTATTTTGTTGATGTCATCGGGACAAATAAACACTTGTCTACGAAAGCTCATTATGTGATTAAATCCGGGTTCATTAATCCCAATTCTTAGAAAAGTAAACGGAGACATTGTTTTGACCTTGAGACGGGCTAGAGCGTCTTGTATGTAGCTGTGTGGAATGATTGGAGGGACATTAGAGAAAACAATTCTCTTGTTTCTTGATATTAATGGCCGAATGGGCAGAGATTTTTGACCGATCGTAATGTTCTTGTGGTTATCTACGAGTTCATCGGCTACAGTTTTGTTTGTAAGGTATACGCAGATGCGATTGTTTGCAATTCGGGAGATGAATCGTATGTTGGCTGCTGAGACTTTGATGGCGATGGCCTTGACGTAATCCTTGATTGATGCTCCTTCGGTTGCGTCGATAATGACAGCGAAATCTTTTGTGGGGAAGAATTCAGTTTTAGCGGCTGTAGCGTAGTTGGAATCGTCGTTTGTGGGCGTCATTTCGGGGAAGGGAAGAGTAATTTCTGTAGTCAGAATTACTTCACGTACTAGGGGGAAGTGGGTCCAGAAGGAGGTCCTCTGGATAGGCTAGGCACCTGTTTTTAGACAGACACTTGCACTGAAAACCACTTCAAACTGATAGAGACAATAGATTAAGCGTTGCACAAAGTATATACTTAAATAATTAAATAAACCACTCTCACTATACAGACACGTCTGCTCCGTTCGAAGGTTCGGTTAAGACGACTATTATTATTTTGTAAGTTATTGATTTTTAGTTTTCCGCAAATGAGCCATCAGTTTGTTTATATAAAAAGTTTTTTTTTTTTTTTTTTTTTTATAAATGACCTTAACTTCTACGAAGTTGAAGCTGAGGTTCTGTTGTCTAAATCGGTGATTTGTAGTCTTTCAGTCGGGACGTGGTTCGTTGACTTCTGCTTCGTCGTCCCCCTCTTGGCCAATGTCTGAAGTCGGATTACTCGTAGTTGATCCTGGTGTAGGGACTCGTAGGAAGATTTCGTCGTCCCCCTGTTCTTTATTTACGGTTGGTTTCTTCCTTTTTGGTGGTCCAGAGCTATTAATGACATTTTTACTTCATTTTCTTCTAGCCCTTGGTCCCATGGCTCGAATTTGTCGATGATCGTAACCGGATCCTGAATTTTTGTGAATGAATTTGAAGCTTCGTTGTTGAATTTTAGGCTCGAGTTTAATTTTTCCAATGACTGGTTGGAACTCGGGGCGATGAGGTCTATTCTTGTTGACTCTCTTGCAATTGTGCCTACGAAGCCGAATCAAGGAGCTCTCTTGGTGCGGTTTCGTGGGTCAAATTCTTCTAGTCGTGGATCTTCGAGGAGTTGTCTCAGCTGATGTTGTGCTTGTTCAATTTCTGCCTCCATTTCCTGATGGCTATTGACTCTCATATATGTCATGCAGATTGAATGGTTAAATTTTACCGCGCATATTTCGTAAGCCTCCCAAAGACTTCGAAATTTTTCGACGTTGATGGAGCTAACCAGTTGCCATTCTTCTCGTATTAGATGGATTTTCTTGAACGGGTCATACAGAAGACTTGGATTTGCCTCCATTGGTTTTATTTTGACTTCCCCTGCGCCCCAGGCCAGGTATGCGAGCCCCAGGAGGAGAAGTAGCACAGTATTCGTGATGGATTGATTTTCTGAAACAAACGACTTGGGTTCTTTTTAGTCAAATTTCAGCGGCTGGTTGGTTTAGCCTTATTTGGGTGGGATAATTTTCGTTTCCCATTTGTCGTGTTTTGCTTTAGTGATATCTTTCGCGGGTATCCGTTGAATCTCGGATATTTTACAAATTAAATTCGCTAGATAGTCGTTATATGATAAATTTTTTTTTTTTAAATCCGGAAATTGGGTTAGTATTCGAGCTGATTTTCGATTATTTTTGTTCAAAGGGATTCGTCTAGTACCTCGACGTTGCCTTCGCATAACGTTATCGTTATTGGACAGTCTCCTAATTCCTGTAATAAATATGCTTGGATGTCTAGATCGGCAAATTCGTCCCCCTGTTTCACACAGCGAAGCGAATGAATATCATGTTTGTGTACTGATTGACGAAGGTTTCTCAGTCCTTCGATTAAGTCGATTGGGTCTAATTTTTCAAAATGTTTTGTTTTGATGAATACCGTGAAAATTTTGCAACGACCTAACTTGGTGACGAATACATCTCCCTTTGAAGGTTTCGATGCATGGAGGTCATCGGCATTTATAAATTTTAAGTCACGGAGTAATTTTGCTACGGGTTTTATTATCTCACAATCGGCTGCTAGGAAGTTTACTAAGTGGTCTCGCGCGTAAGTGAGCCCATCACGGCAAATAGAAAATTTTATTTTGATTTCGGACCCTTTTGGCGGTATACTTTCGTCTGAACTCGAGGGTGAAGATATTCTTGGTCGATGACGTCTTTCGGCAAACACATCTTCAGCCTCTTCAAAAGTTGGAGGGTCATAGGCGACAAAGGGTGGTCCGAACCGGCGGTTCCCTACGTCATCCCCCACTGTAATATTCCCGCATGTAGTTAGTCTATTGTTGGATTTTTCTGAGTTGCTGTGCGATTTATTATTATTATTATTTTGCGAATTTGTCGATAAAATTGTGTTTCGCAATTTTTGTTAGATCGTCTTCGTTCAGTCTCAGTACGGGTGTCATTATTATAAGGTGTTTCAATCCGAGATGGAATTTAACTATTCCAGAATAAAAATAAAATGAGAAAAAAATAAAAGAATTTTATGCTCTTTGGAGCGTTAACGTTCGTAAAATTCAAAATAAAAAAAAATAAAAAAACAAAAAAAATTTTTTTTTTTATGAAAATTTAGTTTTGTCTAGGGGTGGAGACTTTGAGTCGATTGAATGTAGTTTATACTCAAATGGAGCCTTGATAGGGGCTTGGACTTTGCGAAGGTTTAATATTTTTTCGTAAAGTCCAGCAACGGCTGTGACGTTTTTAATAATTCTCGGACCGGTGGCCTTGTTATTGATCACGTTCTTTGCGGAAATGATATCGATAGCCCGATCGTCTATTCTCTCCCATCGGCTTTTCAGTCTCAAAAAAATTAAAATTTTTTTTTTTTTTTTTTTTTTTTTTTTTTTTTTTTTTTTTTTAAATTTTATTATTATAAACCCGGGGAGAAGAAAAAAAATTTTTAAAATATAAAAATTTAAAATTATAAAACAGAAAAATAAAAAAACGGAACGTCAGTTAGTTGACGTGATAACCGAGCGCAAAAAAAAATTTTGGATAAATTTATTTCCCCAAAATCAAAATAATACAAAAAAATTTTCAAAAGTTCGACTAAGGGAGGGAAGAGAAAGAATTTTCTAAAATAGTTGAAAGTCGAAAAACCGATTTACGAAACCTAAAGAATATACACAAAAAAAATTTTCGAAAATACCAAATTTTGCTTCTTATTTTGGTTAAAATTATTTTGGCCAAGTAATTGTGTAAATTTTGTGAGAGTTCTCTCAGTTAAAGAAAGTTCTAGTTAAAGCACCTTTCCAGAGATGGGAAACTTCTCTGAGTGTTTTGTAAGAGAAGGTGCTAAATTCAAAGCACCCTTCTCGTAGGATGTAGTATATGTGTAATAGGCTTAAAATAATTTTAGTCAAAAAAAAATTTTAAAAGGGAAATAGAAGAATTTATAAAAAAAAAATTTTTTTTTTATAAATTTAAATAACTAAGTCGAAAGTAATACTGCTTAATTAGCAAAAAAAAATGTATAGGTATTTCTCAATACGGAAGAAGAATATTTTTGCTGACAAGAATGTGGTGTGAGGTACGCGTGAGGCAACCACCTCGAATAAAGAAACGTCAGCGGATTCTTTATTGCAATATTAGACTACGATAAGTTAGAGTATACCAAAAGGTTAAGAACCTATATGAGGTCGAAAACCGATGATGAAAAATAGTATTGCTAAATATCGAAATAACTCCTTTAAACAAAAATTTTAATATGACGAAAGAATAAATTCTTTTGCGAGTTATGAGGACAAATTAATGTGAATCAGAAAAAAAAATTTTCAACAAAAGTTCTAAAATTTCAGGAGTTAATATTTTATAAGAAATTTAGAAAGGAAAAATTTTATAAAATTTAAAAATAAAATAACTTGATAAATTTAACTAATAAGAAAAATTTTAGAATTGTCAAGATTAAATAGAAATAAACTTTGAATAAACTTGAATTTACTTTTGAACAGTAGGATTTACTTGATTAAAAAAAAGACAGATTTGAAAAGAAAAAGAAGAAATATTTAAAAATTATAAATTTTCTCAAACGAAAGTTAAATAGTTTCGTATTCGAAATCCCACCGCTGCCACCAGTGTTCTTTATGTTATGTCCAAGGGCGTTTTTTGAGCGGTAGCGTAAACGGTGGAGGTTTGGACTAACAGTTTAAAGAATACGCAACGGAGGTTTTAATTCCGTTGTTTTAATTATTTTTGTGGGACGTTTTCGATGTACAAATTTACCACGCCTTCGTTTGAGACTGTTCACGGATTTCTATTAGGAGTAGATGTACTTACTACTTGCTAGATTATTTCTGCCGGATTATTATTACCGGATCCGTGATCCCGGGGCTGCTGTTAGCGCCTTTTCCTTGAATGGGCCCTCCGGTTGGTCCTTGCAGCGGATGGAGTTGGATGGATTTGGGCTGCTTACTTTAAGGGCTTCTTATTTTACGAAATGAATTGACTCGAACAAAATTTCACTCCTTTTGATATTTATTTTTATAAACACTAAAACTTTTACACTTTAACAAATTTTATTTAATCGAAATTTATATTAATGAATTTTATTAATTTGATTGAGCTAACGTCCTCCAGTCCCCCGTAGGGTAAAGTGCGCAAAACTAGCTTTTAAGAAATTTTGAATAAACTTAATGACCGGATTCTCGCCTAAGTGCAGAGCAAATTAGAACTTTGAGATTCCGGTTCTCTATGATTTATTTACTGGCCGAATTCTCGCCTAAGTGCAGGGCAAATTAGAACTTTGAGAATACGACTCTCTAAATTTTATCTACTGACCGAACTCTCGCCTAAGTGCAGGGCAAATTAGAACTTTGAGGGTCCGGTTCGTAGATATTAATAACTAATACGTGGCCTGCCGGTTGAACCGTGTCTGAACTCGTCTTAAGTGCAGCGCAAATTAAGATAAGGGACTTTTACAAGGCACGGGCCTGTCAAGTTAAACGCGGAAGTCGAATTAACTAACAAAGACGTGGATTTGGCTGTTGATCGCCTTTTTAAAAGCTCGCGGTGCTGAGATTGCAGAAGTCCCCGCTAGTCAACCAGCAGTCACGTAGCTTACATTTTATTGTGGCTTTCGCGCATGGAGAAGTCTTCCATCTGCGCGGGTGATTTAAATTAAGAAAAATGAGAAGAGAGAAAAAAAATTTGCGGGTGGACATAACAAAATGATGGTTGTCGTTTATTTTGACTTGATATTTTAGAGTTGTTTGAGTCATGTGTGCTGAGATTGTGTATGAGCATAAGGTCATTAGGTTCATTACCGGATTTGATTTTTAATTTGGGTGTTGAACTAAGCATTTCTGACTCAGAGTCTGACTCATAATCCATATACTCGTAATCTAAGTTGTTTTGGTTAATATCAGGGGTTTCTGAACTATTTTCTAAAGTGTTTGGTTCCTATTTGTTAGAAACTGACCTAACTGGGGCACTAGTTAAAGAAATAGGTGTCGTAAGGGTTTGTATCGCGGATATTTGAGCCTTAGTTGGTGTATTGGAGATCACCGTCATAACTACTTGGTTTTCGAGATCCGGGTTTTTCGCAAAGGGTCGTAAACCGGCTCTTTTTCGTATCTCGTCTGTAGTTCGTGAACAACAGACTGCAGCAATATGTCCACAACGGTCGCAGTCAGTTCGTGAGGGTACTTGGTTCAGTGTCTTTTGTAAATTTTCGAACATACTCTGTATCGCGGCTTGAAAATTAGTTATTGAGGATACAAGTGTGTCCGAAAAGTCATCTTTTGGAATTTCGTTACGTGAGTTAACTGGGCTTGGATTCGACAATGCAAAAAGCATGGTCTTTTGTTCTTTTTCCGAATTAATCGTCATCTTCTTGGAATTCTTTAATTCCGATTTGGTAACAGCATTTAATTTTGTTCGAGTTTTCGGATTATAATCGGAATCCATGTTAGATTTCGCTTCTTCGTTATTATGAGAGCGTTGACATGAATCTACTACTGGTTGCCAAGAACTAACGCGTTTATATAGTATTGAATAAGTGTCAATATGTTCTTCCGCAAATTTAAATAAAAATTTTGAATTAAATTTTTGGATAATGATTTTGACTTGTCGGCTTTCAGGTAGGGGCTCGTCTAACTGAGCAAGCGCGCATTGCATTCGGTTAATAAACGCGACTCCGAGTTCGTCATCTAGTCTAGTCAACAAGTTCAAAAACGTGAAAAATAGAGATAAAGGTCCTAAAAATATGAGCGATGGCTCATTCGATTCGGAATCACCTCTAGAAAAATGTTTTTGAAGGATTTTGGTGCAGGTAAAAAATTGCAATTGTTATTAACAAAATAAGATGGAAAAAAAACGATATTTCGTTTTTTGTTAATAACTCGAAAAATATTAATATTTAAGCAATTTTGAAAAAAGCCCGTTAAAGAGGAGAAAATTTCCAAGAAAAAAGTCCGTACTCCCGGAACTCTATCTCCATTATTTATAATTTTAATTTGACGTTGAAAATAGGGCTCCGCGCGGCTGTTACGGCATGCGCGCGCCGCCGCTAAAGAGAGCTCAGCAATAAAAATAATTTTTATAACATAAAATGTGATTTTAAAAATTTGAAAAATTCTAGTATCTTCTTAACACTTGAAAGAATCGAGCCGCGAATAAAAAAAAGGTTTAATCACCATTTTTGAAAAAGTTATCTAATTGTTAACTAACAAATTTTTTCCCAATCTCCGTTGGCATAAACAATGGGATAAAAGGTATAAATAATTGGCCTATAAATTTTAAACTTCGTGGAGCCCTTTTGATATATATACTTTATAAGATCCTGCGATAAATTTTCATTAAAGTTTATTAATTTGTTAATTATGATTTTTTATAACTATTGAAAAATTAAAAATCTAAAAAAAGTTGATAAAAATTTTTTTTTCAACTAATATTTAGCTATGCCTGTTTTCACATTAAGCAATGGCAGTAATTAATATAGGTTATGAATTTTTTACGTAATTTGTTTATAAAATTGTTTTAAACAAATAGAGAAATTCAATATTTTTGAAAAATTTTTTTTTGCTATTTGGTTGTCCACAAAAAATTATGATTTTTAAAAAAAAAATTTTTCTTAATTTTAATTTTTAATTGTTTAAAAACGATTTTTTCATATTTCGATTGTTTAAACAATTAGTTAAGAAAAAATTTTGCTTTTAAAAATCATAATTTACACTTTTAAATAGTTTGGCAAAAAAAAAATTTTTTTTATTAATTATTTAATTGTTTATTAGTTTAACAATTTGTTATAAACAAATATTGACCAACGTTATATTTTTTTTCTGAAGCAGAAAAAAATTATAAAAACAGCCATATATAAAAAAGTTCCAAAAAAAATTTTCTTTTATTTATTATAATTAATTTTAATATCATACGGTACGGTAATTATCGCCACTACTTGATTTGTCAATTAAAAAATTGATATATCTTTTAAACTATCAGAGATACGATAAAGGACATTCAGGTCTTTTTTATAGAGAATGAATTTTTCTTTCAGATGGATCTAAGATCAAGTTCGTATCTATTGTTTATTAGCTATTACATGCATTTGTTTATAAAAATTCTGTATTTTTTTGACTTTTTCGTATCTTTTGTGATCTTTAACTTGTTAAATTATGCAGATACAGCAAAAAACCTTCAAACAATTTTGTTAAGGGATTAATTTTCTAACATATTAATTGTTAATCATACTTTTATTGCTAATTGTTTAAACATTATATCTGTTTTTGCTTTATTCTTATGACAATATTATCGAATTTTCGTAAATTTTTATTTTTTCGTAGTGGTATTTTATTTTTCTGTTCTAAAAATTATGTTTTTAGAATATACTACTCCGGTTTGGAGTGTTATATTTAGTGAGCAGCTGCTTCTTTCGAAGGTCGATTCTTTTGTTAGATTTCTTTTACCTGTTCCCTTATACCTGATAGAGCTGACGACGTGGCTCATAGTTTGTCTAACAGTTACCCAGTGCAGTTCAGTGTATATCAACGTGGTGTATATACAATTATTCTTATTAATATTTTTATCGTGGAAAGATACACGTTTCTTAATTTAATAACCAGTGAAACATTCGCATATGTTATCAATCGTCTATTGAATCAGAAAGTAACAATTTTTGCTTATATTTAGAACATTAAATTACAGTTACAAAATTACCACGTAGTTTTTCATCCAACTCAATACTTTAATCTCATTTTTCGTTGTGACCGTCATAATTTTATCACAATGGACTACTCATTAAAATGTTTCATCTGCGAAAGGAAGTTTGTTGGTTCTTTATTAGCTCAAGAAGTGAAAATCGTTAAAGCACGTGGGATAGCCACATTACGTGAATATAGTATGAAAATCGGTGATAATAAGCATAAATTTTTAGAAGGCAAAACCGAAATTCAAGTTCACGAAAAGTGTCGAACGAAATATTTAATTTCCAACAAGGATACTCCTGGTTCTTCAAACTCATCGGTTTCCGGAATATCAACACGCAGTGTATCTAGTGATTTTGAGTTTAGTAAACACTGTTTGTTTTGCCAAAAGGACATCTACAATAAATTACGTAAGAAACACATTATACAATCAGATGAAATAAAAGAGAAATTATTACATTTTGCGGAACAACGTAATGATTCTCTTGGACAGCATGTTATTGATTTAATATCCCGAGTAAATTCATTAACAGAAGTAAAGGCACGTTATCATCTTTCCTGTCTCAATAAATTTAAAAAAATTCCGACTGATCAATCTAAAATCGAGGATTCACCTTTACAAAAATCATTGAAACTTGTTTTTGATTACATTGAAAACAGCTCCGAATGCCAATTTACAATCGGTGGATTATTAAAAATTATGGAATATAAGCCGTCACCTAAAACTCTAATAACACATTTAGAAAGTCATTTCGGTACTGACGTCACGATTTCAGGTACAGGGATTAAAAGTATCGTCACTTACTGTGGTTCTGGCGATTTACCTGTTGACGATATGTGGTATATGCATCGTGAACAAAGGAAAGAAGATGAAGATATTCGTGTTATACGAACTGCTGCTGAGTTAATACGAAAACAAATTAAAAGTACTCAGTACAAGACCAAAACATATCCTTCGTCTGTCAGCTTTCTTGACAATGTTCATGCAGACATTCCGAAGTATTTAGATGAATTTTTGGAAGAGCTGATGATGTTTGATGTGCACAAAAAAAAGAGAAGACAGGAAAAGATGTCAGAGTCAACGTATTCTGAACAATCCGAGACGAATGATGACGAAATGGCCAATGAAGATGATGATGATACTTTTAACAGCCTTGGAGTAAAAAAAGATTACGTAGCCCATTCCATAATCTCTGCTATTCGTCCGAAATCATTTATTTCTTCTCTTCTATTGTCTACCGGATTATATATTAACCGCAAATCAGGATCAAAATTAATAGTCAATTTGTTGGCTAAGCTTGGAGTATGTGCGTCTTATCACAACACTGCTTTACATGAATTATCAGCAATAAAAGCGGAAGTAACAAAAATTGAGAAACCTTGTTTTACTCAGTATGTATACGACAATGCAGATCATAATCCATCTACCATTGACGGAAAAACACCATGCACATTATGGGTGGCATTTGTTGTGTAGCTCCTAAGCATGCTGTTTGTACTTCTGGGGAGATTCCAAAATTAAAGAGATTGCCAGCTGCATCGGAAGTTGCCTCCATAGGAGCTGTGGAATTAAAAGATTTTCCGGATCAGAAAACTACACTAGAACCTGTGAAATTCTTAGACGTATCCGGATTTACGTTTGGAGATGTTGTACCAGGAATCACAACAGTATATTCTACACAAATTTGGGCTTCTTATATGCAGGTTGAAAAACTACCTAGTATTCGCGGCTTATTCGATAGGATTGCTAAAGTACCGTTTTACCAAGTTTCGAAGATTTTTGTTTGCCATTCATAGACGAGAATCCATCGGACTTCAGAACAATTTATACAGCATTGCATTATGCTGCACAACACTGCAAAGAAACAGAACGCAAAACCTGCTTCGTAACCTTTGATTATCCTCTGTACATTAAAGCTAAACAAATACTATGCAACACCAAGGAAGAAGATTTACAAAATGTAGTTCCTCGCTTAGGAGGTTTCCATTTGCTCATGTCCTATTTAAAAGCTATTGGAACAATAATGGAAGGTTCTGGTATCTTTGAACTGTTTTGCACAGTATTTGCCCAAAATTCGGTAGATAAGATGTTGTCGTGTACAGCTTACTCTAGAGCGATTCGTGCTCATATGCTAGCAATGACTGCAATAGGGGAAATAATTGCAGAGTTCGCAGAAAGTTCTGAAAACATAGAAAGTCATAAATATATTGAGCACATCAAAGAATCTCGACCACTGGAAGCTCCTCCATCATTTATAAGTATTTCGCGTCAAATTCAGAATAGAAAATTAACGATTTCAAATTTATTTGCTGATCTGAAGAATTATCCACCCACATTAGACCAAGTTTATGAAACAGATGATGCTGTAGCCATGTTAAAATTATTCATCAGTGCCACAACGACACTACAGCGCAAAAGTCCAACTGCTGAACTGTGGCTACAGTACTTCAATAGTGTTATTGTGGCATTACAATTTATTGAGGCTGAACGTTTGGGCAATTGGAATTTACATTTATCATGTATCAAGCAAATGTTACCAATATTTCATGCGGCAGGGCATTTTAATTATTGCAAAGGAGCACAAATCTACCTTCAAGATATGTCAGATTTGAAAAATGTGATGGATCCTTCCGAATTTATAACTTTTACCGAAAAAGGGCTTTTTACAGTAAGGCGTACGGACAAAGCTTGGTCTGGAATTTGGCCAGACATGACAATCGAGCAAACGTTGATGCGAGTTTTGAAAACTGGTGCTCAATCAGTAACTCATGGGCGTTCTGTAACAGACAGTGTTTTAACACGATTCATCCAAGGCATGCCGTATGCTTACGACATAATGGACCAGCTTGAATCGTTTAGCAATTCGAGATGTGCTACCTCTGATCAACATGTCGATCTCACGTTCGCTCGTCGGAGTAAAGATAGGGCAGATGTTCGTTCATTCAAGACCTGGCTTTTAGAACATGGGCTCTTTGATTCAAGACCAGGTAAAATTATGTCACTTTCAACTGGATTAGTCGGCGATTCAACTGTTGATTGTCATAAAGCTATCGAAAAAGGTCTGAAAAGTTTGGCAAAAATGGTTGGAGCTAATGCGGACTCATATAAGTTCAGTAGGAAGGATTGTGTGAGAACTCTTGTAAAGACAACACCACTTTGTATAATAGACGAAGAACCAATCACGGTCAATACTACACTTTTGTTTCAACGCATTGTAGCATCAATGATTAATAACAAAGACATTGTAAAAACAGCTTTACTTCACGAACTTGCTCCGTTCCCTATGAGCTTATTTAATGATAAAGGCTTAATGAGAGAAAGTAATAAGTCTGAGTTGTATAAATCTCTTCAGTCTACAAAATTCTTTAAACCAGACCCTTCTGAGTACAATTACGTCATCGATGGTGGATTTCTCTTACATAAAGTTACTTGGCGTAAGGATGGAACATTTCAAAAAGTCTTTGAGGATTATTCAGCATACGTTTGCAATCATTACTCTGCGAATGCTACAATTGTTTTTGATGGTTATAACATCGACAACTTTGGGGTCAAATCTTATGAGCGCTACAGACGAGTACGAAATAAAATTTCTCCAGAGGTAAAGTTTACTGAAGATATGCCAATTCCGCGAAATAAAGACTTCTTCCTTTCAAATCTAAAAAATAAGTCGAGATTTGTTGAGTATCTAATTAATTATTTACAACAAAAAGATAGCTTCACTGTTTCCCAAGCAATTGAAGATGCGGATGTATTGATAGTACATACAGCAATAGAACTAACACAGAAGTTCGATAAAAAAGTTATCGTGGTAGGCACAGATGTGGATTTGGCTGCAATGATTATCGATTTAGCACCTAGTGACAAATATATAGCTATGTGGAAGCCAAAGATTTTAAAAACACCAGATGTAATTTACGAAGCTGATAAAAACGCTAAATTTAAGAATTTGTTACTATTTAGCCATGCTTTCACCGGGTGTGATACAGTAAGTTCCATCTTTAGAAAAGGTAAACACAGCTTACTGGAATGCATCCAGAAAGACCCAATTTTGAAACAGGAAGTAGAAAAGTTTTATAACTCTCAATCGTCAGTCAGCGAGATAAAAGAAGCTGGAGAGCGAGTTATGCTGAAATTATTTGCAGCTAAAGAAGATACGATTAACCAGTGCAGAATCGAACGCTTCTCAACTGGTGTCACAAACTCTACCGCAGTAAATTTGGCAACTTTACCACCAACAGCTTCTGCTACACATCAACATTCTTTAAGAGCTTATTATCAAGTGCAGACATGGCTTGGTAATTTAAAAATCCTGAAGACTGGGGATGGCAGAAAACAGAAACTCTCTTTCTACCGATTAGAACCACAGAACCTTTGGCACCAATAGATTTACTGAAACTGGTACACTGCAGCTGCTCAACTTCAAATTGCAGCAAAAATTGTAGTTGCAAAAAAGCTGGGATGAAGTGTACTAGAGCATGTAAAGAATGTAAAGGGGAGAGCTGTTCAAATGCTACTGACCTGGTTCAACTTACTGAAAACGCCAACGAAGATGAAGAAGATGATGATGATGATTTTGATTATATTTCGGAAAAAGAGTTAGAAAAGCGAAATACAAAACGATTAGCTTACGAGAAATTCAAACGATCGATCTATGGATTAGATGATACTGATTCAGAAGAAGAAGAAGAAGAAGAAGAAGAAGGAGAAAAGGAAGAAGAAGATCAAATAGAAGAGGATAATGCAGTTGAAGAAACGGTGGAAGTCTCTCGGACTTCTAACGTTGATGAGCCAAGTACTTCACGAATTTCTCCTTTGAAAAAAAAAAGAAAACGTCAAATATAAAATAAAAACCGTAAAAACTATTTGCAATACTGTAAAGGATAAAAATAAAGATAATAAATGTAATCGAACAAATTTTATTATTATTCAACCACCTTAATTCATTATTATAAAAAATCTTATATACTTTAACCGAAAAAAAGTTATTTTTTAAATAGATTAATAAAATAGTATAAAATAAAAACAAGAAATTTGGGATGAAAATTACAATAAATAAGTAGAATCTCGATGAAAAGTCTATTAAACTGTTTAGGAAATCACGGGAACAATTTTAAATAATATACACAAAAAGAATTTTGATTTTTACATAATAAAATAGAATACATTTATGTTCAACGGAGCTCCAGTCAAATGAACACCAAACACAGTAAGTATATTGTTTAAACAATTAGCAATAAAAGTATGATTAACAATTAATATGTTAGAAAATTAATCCCTTAACAAAATTGTTTGAAGGTTTTTGCTGTATCTGCATAATTTAACAAGTTAAAGATCACAAAAGATACGAAAAGTCAAAAAATACAGAATTTTTATAAACAAATGCATGTAATAGCTAATAAACAATAGATACGAACTTGATCTTAGATCCATCTGAAAGAAAAATTCATTCTCTATAAAAAGACCTGAATGTCCTTTATCGTATCTCTGATAGTTTAAAAGATATATCAATTTTTAATTGACAAATCAAGTAGTGGCCATACTCACCGTACCGTATGATATTAAAATTAATTATAATAAATAAAAGAACAAATTTTTTGGCACTTTGTTATATATGGCTGTTTTTATAATTTTTTCTGCTTCAGAAAAAATATAACGTTGGTCAATATTTGTTTATAACAAATTGTTAAACTAATAAACAATTAAATAATTAATAAAAAATTTTTTTTTTTGCCAAACTATTTAAAAGTGTAAATTATGATTTTTAAAAGCAAAATTTTTTCTTAACTAATTGTTTAAACAATCGAAATATGAAAAATCGTTTTTAAACAATTAAAAATTAAAATTAAGAAAAATTTTTTTTTTAAAAATCATAATTTTTGTGGACAACCAAATAGCAAAAAAAATTTTTCAAAAATATTGAATTTCTCTATTTGTTTAAAACAATTTTATAAACAAATTACGTAAAAATTCATAACCTATATTAATTACTGCCATTGCTTAATGTGAAAACAGGCATAGCTAAATATTAGTTGAAAAAAAATTTTTATCAACTTTTTTAGATTTTTAATTTTTCAATAGTTATAAAAATCATAATTAACAAATTAATAAACTTTAATGAAAATTTATCGCAGGATCTTATAAAGTATATATATCAAAAGGGCTCCACGAAGTTTAAAATTTATAGGCCAATTATTTATACCTTTTATCCCATTGTTTATGCCAACGGAGATTGGGAAAAAATTTGTTAGTTAACAATTAGATAACTTTTTCAAAAATGGTGATTAAACTTTTTTTCTTCGCGGCTCGATTCTTTCAAGTGTTAAGAAGATACTAGAATTTTTTCAAATTTTTAAAATCACATTTTATGTTATAAAAAAATTATTTTTATTGCTGAGCTCTCTTTAGCGGCGGCGCGCGCATGCCGTAACAGCCGCGCGGAGCCCTATTTTCAACGTCAAATTAAAATTATAAATAATGGAGATAGAGTTCCGGGAGTACGGACTTTTTTCTTGGAAATTTTCTCCTCTTTAACGGGCTTTTTTCAAAATTGCTTAAATATTAATATTTTTCGAGTTATTAACAAAAAACGAAATATCGTTTTTTTTCCATCTTATTTTGTTAATAACAATTGCAATTTTTTACCTGCACCAAAATCCTTCAAAAACATTTTTCTAGAGGTGATTCCGAATCGAATGAGCCATCGCTCATATTTTTAGGACCTTTATCTCTATTTTTCACGTTTTTGAACTTGTTGACTAGACTAATCGGCTTGTCGATAAGAATAAATTTCTTGTAGTAAAGTTTCATCCGATTGGTGGGTTTGCCATACTTTAAAGTGGGTTTTGAAAACAGACCAGTTAACAAATAAATGTTCATTTTGATAATACCAATCTAAAATGTTACCTGTTAGTGTTGAAGCAATAACCGGCTTAAAATTTTCTAAAGGGATATCATTACTGACCATTCGTTGTTCTAAGGTTTTAATAAATTTTTTGGCATCTAATTTTACAGATGAATCGCGCGGGGGAAAAAATACATTCCATGATTTCGCAGTCCGGCAAATGTCATTAGTCCGTAAGGGTGCAACTGTACTCGGGTACGTATAGGAAGGAGTAGTGCTTGGGACTATGCCTGGAATAGCATGTATGTGTTGCTGTGTCTGTGACGCAGGCACATGGAAAGAGGCGATCGGTGCTGTATAAGTATGCGTCATGTTAGGTACAGTAGTGTGTGAATGTGCGTGTGTACCTGACACATAGTATGGCGTCGGTGGTGCAGTGTAAGTCTGTGTTACGTGCGGTAACGTAGTATGAGACTGTACATGTGTAGCTGGTACATGTTGAGGCACCGGTGGTACGAGTGGTGGGGCAAGCGGTGGAAGCGCGTACGGTAAACGCGCAGTCCCACTAAACGTTGGGGCTGATGCTGTAGAGTAGGGAAGCATGTCCAAATGGAAAAAATTAGGTGCGGGCGGCACTGAGTGATTTCCCGCTGAAAAATTTGAACTCGGGAATTCCCGCCGCTGGAACGCATATGTGCCGTTGATGTGATTATTATTATTTATCGTGTTAGGCATCGTTCGAGCTAAGGTACTGGCAAAGGGTGGTGTCAATTGCTGACAAGCTGTTTTCCAGGTTTCTGCTTCGGCTCTTAATTGTCTAATTACTACCTCGACGGGTTGAGTCGCACTGTTTGTATCTTTGGGGTCAGGTACTCTACTTGCGTTATTGTCAGTCTTATTTGTAGGGTCAGTGCTATTATTGACAGTACTGTTGTGTATGTCACCTTGCGGATTATCTAGTCCAAGTAAATCGTCTTGTAATTGTAAATATAGACTTGAATTTGAATTTTGAATTGGACCAAAATTTAATAAATTTTGATTTTGTAAATTCGCATTATTACTAATCGGTACCAAGAATCGATTTACTAGGGTACGAGGAAACATTTTGAGTAGTTATAATGTAAATTAAATTTTATTTTAACTATTATTTAATCTTCTATTTAGATTATTTTACAATGACACGCCTGTCTAGGAATTTTAATCCCAGATTTTCTCAAGAAATAATTTTTCGGTGACGCGTACGAATTAAAGTAGATAATCCCAGATCTAATAAATATTCGATATTTGATTTTAATAATTTAATAACTGAATCTTAGTATTTAATAACGATTTAATAATTAGAATGAACGATTAATATTATTTTGAAATTTAAACTGCAAAGTCAAACAAAATAAATTATTTTAACAACGGTATTTGATTTTAATATAACGGTTAGCTATTGTACACTAAATTTTTATTATAAATAATAAAGTTAAATAAGAGATTTAGTTTTGGCTCAACTAATATAGACATAAATAATAGTTTAAAAAAACTAAAAACACGCTTTTTATAGAAAACCAAACTAAAAAATAGAAAATAAATTTTAATAAATTTAAATTAAGAATAGTGTTAAAAATTTCAATAAATATAAATTAATAATAGTGTAAATAAAAAAAAATGTATTTTATTTTAAAAAAAGCGTGGGGTGCTTTTTAAGATATTATCAAAATGATAATCACTCTACTCATATCTGTCAATAAAATATTTATAACTATTGACACCATGCACCCCACGCTTTTTTTAAAATAAAATACATTTCTTTTATTTACACTATTATTAATTTATATTTATTGAAATTTTTAACACTATTCTTAATTTAAATTTATTAAAATTTATTTTCTATTTTTTAGTTTGGTTTTCTATAAAAAACGTGTTTTTAGTTTTTTTAAACTATTATTTATTTTTTACTTTTTAGTTTGGTTTATTTATAAAAGCGTGATTTTTTAGTTTTTTTAAACTATTATTTGTTGATTATCAAAAATATTCATACTATCGTTCATAGTAAGCGTCGATTGAGGGTGTTTGTCGACCAGTGTTGTGGTGTAAGAATACTGGCCAGTGATGTTGGACAGTGCCATCGCACAGCATTGGACGCCTGCAAATCCTGATGTGAATATAGCATCATTTCCTTGATGCCATGAAGCACGTACAATTCTCGAACTATCGCTGATACTCATATATGCACTAGTCTCCTCAGTAGGTTCTTCACTAGTCTTCTCAGCGATTTCTGGTGGTGCTTGTTCTACTCTAATGATGTCCTCATTATCGATTACGACGTTTTGATCTATAGTGACGTCTTTATAAAGTGGATTGTTAGCAAATAACCAACGGAGAGCGGCATATACCTTTTCCCTATATACGAAAAACTAGTACCTGGATCTAAATTGTTCCAGTAAGATTTTGATGGTGCTACCACTTTCTTTGAAGTCAAATGACTCTTGCAACGATTGCAAACAACCAAGCTATTCTTTTGTGTTAATTCGTCTGGTAGATAGGGTGCCGTTTTAGTATCAACAATCCAGTTAGAAATTTGATGTGTATAGCACCGTTTAGTACAAATTTCACATATCTTATCACAAAATGTGTTAATTGTCTTTATAAAGCCGGTTATACTGGCTCTACTTAGTCATCTGGACTCGGCGTTTCGTTGTTGCATTTGCTGCAAACGAACCTCTCTAGCCTGATCCGATTCAGAGGTTCGTTTTTCAGCTTTATGCTGACGCATTTGCTGCAAACGAGCCTCTCTAGCCTGATCAGATTCTGAGTTACGTTTTTCAGCTTTATGCTGACGCATTTTCTGCAAACGAGCCTCTCTAGCCTGATCAGATTCTGAGGTACGTTTTTCAGCTTTGTGCTGACGCATTTTCTGCAAACGAGCCTCTCTAGCCTGATCAGATTCTGAGGTACGTTTTTCAGCTTTGTGCTGACGCATTTGCTGCAAACGAGCCTCTCTAGCCTGATCAGATTCTGAGTTAAGTTTTTCAGCTTTATGCTGACGCATTTTCTGCAAACGAGCCTCTCTAGCCTGATCAGATTCTGAGGTACGTTTTTCAGCTTTATGCTGACGCATTTGCTGCAAACGAGCCTCTCTAGCCTGATCAGATTCTGAGTTAAGTTTTTCAGCTTTATGCTGACGAATTTTCTGCAAACGAGCCTCTCTAGCCTGATCAGATTCTGAGGTACGTTTTTCAGCTTTATGCTGACGCATTTGCTGCAAACGAGCCTCTCTAGCCTGATCAGATTCTGAGTTAAGTTTTTCAGCTTTATGCTGACGAATTTTCTGCAAACGAGCCTCTCTAGCCTGATCAGATTCTGAGGTACGTTTTTCAGCTTTGTGCTGACGCATTTGCTGCAAACGAGCCTCTCTAGCCTGATCAGATTCTGAGTTAAGTTTTTCAGCTTTATGCTGACGAATTTTCTGCAAACGAGCCTCTCTAGCCTGATCAGATTCTGAGGTACGTTTTTCAGCTTTGTGCTGACGCATTTGCTGCAAACGAGCCTCTCTAGCCTGATCAGATTCTGAGTTAAGTTTTTCAGCTTTATGCTGACGCATTTTCTGCAAACGAGCCTCTTTACTCTTCTTTGACTGCTGGGCTCTATAATTTATCATATAGAGCCTTCTTTTCTCCTTTCTCTTCTCTAATTTCTCGCTTGAGGGCTTTGCAGGCCTTTTGACCGGCTTACGTTTGCTTTTTTCTGATACTTTTGTTGTCTTAACAGACAACGATCCTCGATTACTTCCTGTAACAGTATACTCTTCAGTAGCCAAGTTGCCCACTACTGGAGAGCTGCAGTCGTTTGATGACGACGCCTGCGAGCCTGCTTTCTCACTCTGACCAGACGCCGATACTGGGTCTCCGTATCCCTGCACCGTAACGTACTCATTACTTGTACTTGCCATGACGGCGTACACTTCGTTAACCCAGGGACTTTGCCAGACAGCTCTGTTGCCCACCATCACTACGTGGAGGTTCCCTGGTTACAAACACAAGCTATGAAGTTTCTCTATGGATTACCCATTAACATATGGGTCATGACCCTTAACATTTGTATGTGTCTAGAATTTAACGATTCCTCTCTAGGTGTAGAAATCGTTGAGTGTCCGATGAGAGTACATAATTCCATATTCATTAAATGTTGAATGAAAATTGTATTTTTCGTTTCGCACAAGAGTACGTAACAACAAACAAAGAAGAGTAATTTATTTCCGAGTTTCATTCAGTTTGCAACGACCGTAATATTATACCATCGTTGCTCAATCCTTGGCTGGAGCTCAGTCGTGGGTGCCTTCTTATATATACGGGCAACGACGCTGACATTTAGTGTGAGGACGTCTAGTACTATAGATCAAGCTCTCCGAGCATGCACCACATAAAGAGCCATTCAGTCAAAGACAAGGTAGCGGGTACTCTTTCCATATAAATACGACTGGCGAATCCGAAGGCTGACGTCACAGAAAACGCGCGCCTTAGACCGCTCGGCCAACGAACGCACTAATATGAGTGGGATATTCTTACAGTAATAAGGTACTGCTAAGCGACTCTTCTTTACCTTATCAACTGAGTGATTGTAGTTTCTTTGACTACCATGATTATAACGGGTAACGGGGAATCAGAGTTCGATTTCGGAGAGGGAGCCTGAGAAACGGCTACCAGAACCAAGGAAGGCCGCAGGCGCGCAAATTACCCACGGAGAGTTACATACTGACATACTGACATACAAGTGAAGCTAATAAAAAGCGTGTAAAAAGGTATTTTGTAGAGGAATAAAACTAAAGGAATTTATTTTATTTTCGGGAGTTTCAGAACGTAGTATAAGACAATCGATTCTTTGGACATACGCGTGATGTGACCTTGGGTTGTGTTTTACTTTAGTTTGGGTATGCAGCGTATTTTTGACTTAAGACCCGGCACACACAAAGTATACTAGACAATACACTGAAAAAAGTTTTTTTCCTCCCAGGATACAAAATATTTTTATCCGAGTATTTTAATATCCAGTATAAGTTTCTTAATATTAAAAAACTGGTATTTTTCCCCTGAGAATACCTAAGTTTTTTCTAGAGCTAAAACTTAATGCTGCGTTACCATAGCAACCGCAGTGGTGGCGCCACCAATTCTCTGATTTCCCTCCAATTCCACAGTGCTGGTGTTTGTTTACACTCGAAAAGTTTTTCAGTTAAAAAATTATTTTATTAAAATTTATTCAACAATTACAGTTATATTATAGTTATTATTATTAGTTACATAGATTCTTGGGTACAAGAAAAGTTGATTGAATGGGGTTTACCATCTCTTCAAGAAACTTTTAAAGGTAATTATTTTTGTAAATTAACGTTTCATACTTTTCCTATTGCTTAACATCTTTCTGTAAGTTATTATTTTATTATTTTTTTTTTTCCCAATAATAGTTTATTTTTATTGAATAGTGCTTACATGAGAAAATTAAAAAAACTAAATTTAATTTAAATGTTAAATTAATATATTCTTTTTGAATACATAATTTCAATTGATAATATTTGATAACCACTGTAGTTGAAATATTTAAAAAAAAAATTTCGGAGTATTGAGCAGATTCGAATTTAGATTACAAATTAAATATTATTTTCTTATTTCTATTGTAGATGAAGAAGTGGATGAAGATGCGTTTCGAAATTTGACCGAAGAAATTATTCACCGACTGATTCCTAAAGCAGGTCCCCAAATAAAATTCTGTGTAAATTATTTCATAAAAATATATTACTTGTTTTAATCAGAAATTTATAGTTTTTTATTATTAATACATTCTTATCTTATAATAAATTGTCATAATAGTAATTTCGTTAGTAAAAATATTGACATTAATAAGAATTTGTAAGTTTTTAATGGGTATTCAATATTTAAATTTACTGTAATAAAATAAATATAGAAATCAAGCCGTTTAATAATAGTAGATGTTTAATAATTTTTAGAATTTTTTTAACAAATAAATTATGGCAAAAAAATGAGAAAAAAAGAATTGAATTGTAGAAATTAAAAAAAATTAATAGTACAATTTTTGAAAATAATTTTTCAGAAAAAATTTATTTGTTAAATATATTTAAAAAATTATCAAGTGGCTACTAACTTTTAAAATTAGTAGTTAATTTAATATTTTTAAAAAAAGGCTCGTAGTAAAATAAACATTACTTAAATATGTGTCAACTGAGTGAGGTTAAGTCAGCCATATTTTTTATGTTGGTATTTTGCTGAGAAGGAAACCGAGTTTTTTAGCAATCAGAATACTTATTAGTGTGGGAAAAAAACTTTGGTATTTTAATAACTAGAATACCAGGTTCTTTACGGGAGGGAAAAATTTTCAAGGTGGAAAAAAACTTTTTTTTCAGTGTAGGTTTGTAATACTCATAAAGATTTATGCACTGGTAAAGTTATTACTAAAAATAATTTTACTAAATTTTTACTGAGAGTACTTCTCAGCTAACATAAAGTAAATGACATCAGCGTAATTATCTTTACAATAATAAGATTATGGTTGTACAATTTTAGAATTTATGCACACAATAGAAATATTTTCGATTAATGATGCTTAGAGACTAAATGAATTGATATGAGAACGTGAGAATTTTTGTCGACTTGGAAATAAATTTTAGAATTTATATAATTTTTATAACAAAAATTTCACTACTTAAATAAATTTTGTAGTTTTTATAATAAGAATTTTGCTATTTAGATAAATTTTCTGTAAAGTATTAAATGTTCGACAATTTTTTAGTTTTAAAGAAAATGAATTTATGACTTCTTTAATCTTTACAGGGAATAGACGACATTCATTTGAGGGCAGCGTCCCTGTTCGAGCGCCATTGAAACACTAAATTTTTTTTTTTAATTTAAAAATTTAATTATTTAGACCATTAAACCTCGCGGATAAGAAATAATCGCCTAAACTTCTAAAAATTAGGATTCACTGCTCTGGGATATTCCGCTCCCGTGAACCAATGAGTGTCTGTGTCTTTAGATGATTTTATTAGTTTGAGACAGAAGTTCTCACGCGTGCCAGTTAATTTATTTTACTTACAAATTTTAACTGCAACGATGACCCTTCGTCTTTGATTGACCCTTTGGCAGGTTGTAGATAGATAGTCGTAGTAAATAGATAGGTGAATAGTGGTAGTTTAGTAATAATGTATAGCGGTGATAACAATAAACTTAACTTTATTACACAAAATAAGCACTTTTAATATAAACTTGTGGTATTTCGGTAATGTGACTTAACAAAATAGAATATTTGTAACAATAGAATGAATATTATTTAACATTAGAAATATAAGAGTGAATTAGTAGTAAATTATGGTGAATAGTCACCCAATCCTATAATAAAATTGAGATGAAATGTAAGGTAAAAGCCCCAATAGATGATCACGTACCAGTATATGTATTTGTAAATCTATATTCACAAATATAGGTATACAAATACATGGAGTGATCATATACTGGTACATGATCATATATTGGGGCTTTTACCTCATGTGGCATCAAACTATTCGTAACATGATTGGTCGAATATATCATAAACATGAAAATATAGACAAATGCTATACTTAGGCGCGCGCTTGCGCGCGAAAAATTCAATTCTAGTAGTAGTAAAAAAGGAATGTAGGATTAATTGATAGTAAGTTTTAGTGAGTAATCACCTAATAGTGGTAATAGTGGTATAGTAGTGAATTGACTAAGAAATATCTAACGTGGTGGTTGACACCGGGGGATAGATCGAAGTGTCGATCAATGCTCAGGTTTTGAGGCTCGTAGCTGATTTTCCCCTCCTCGTGTCGTCTTGTGACGTAACGGGGGCTACACATTAAGGTAGTTGTTGCGTGATAGGTATTTCAACAGAAAATTATGAAATTTTTTTTATTGAAAGATAAATATGTTAATAATTCACTACCAAAATTTCAGATCAATTGACCGCACCATTTTTGAGTAATTAATTTTCGAAATTGTATCTTTTACACGTAGAGGTATAGAGAGATGGTAAAGTTAGTATGAAATCTTCCGTACCACTCGAGTGGGCCAAAAATTTCATACTAACTTTATCATCTCTCTATACCGCTACGTGTAAAAGATGCAATTTCAAAAATTAATTACTCAAAAACGGTGCGGTCAATTGATCTGAAATTTTGGTAGTGAATTATTAATATATTTATCTTTCAATAAAAAAAATTTCATAATTTTCTGTTGAAATACCTATCACGCTACAACTACCTTAATTTAGCTAGTATCGGTAACGGAAATTTCGGGTGGTAGTTCACCAGGCTGATAAAATCGGGACATTTTGCAGTGTCTCAATCTTTGAAATTTTTAATAATTTTTTCTTTCAAATTTAATTTAAAAAATTGTTTTGTTTTTTTTAATTTCTTAAATTTATCTTCTCTTTGCAGATGCTATGCATTGTATAAAATCATTAATTCTAAACATTCTATACATAAAAATGTAACATATTGTTGTAAACTGCCAAGGGCATTTTTTTACAATTAAAAAATAAAATAAAATTTTAGGTTTAAAAATAAATTTTTTGGATGAAAAATTTTTTATTTTTTCACACATTCTCTTTTTTTTTTCTGTAAAACTGAATAAGTCGTATCAACTCTTAATAACTCTTTTTAAAAGTCTCAAATTGCAGGGAAAATTTGACTTTTAAAGAATTTTGCTGAGTTTTGATGACTTATTAAGTATTTTCTTTACTTAATTAGGGATATCCCTGATTCAGAAAGATGATTTGAAATTATTACCTTCATGTTAATAGTATATCTAAATCCGAACAAAAACAGTTTCACTGTAAAAAATCGCGCCAAGTCCACGTTCATAAGACTTTTAAGAAAAAAAAATTTTTTTTTCTTTACAAAAAGATATAAATTGTCTTAGTAGATAGATTTTACGAATTTTATAAAAAGTAAAATATTTTGCAACCACGCACACTAAACACGTTTCAAAATTATTTCTTTAATTTTTAAATTTACAACAAAATGTTTTTTAATTTCCGAAAATTATATACAATCATATCGGTTACTTGGATTTTTTAATATTTTGATTTTATATCTTTTTGTAAAGAAAAAAAAATTTTTTTTTCTTAAAAGTCTTATGAACGTGGACTTGGCGCGATTTTTTACAGTGAAACTGTTTTTGTTCGGATCTTATTAACATCTAATGGAGATATAATATTTAGGTTTGAATCATTCAAATAATTTATAATTGGATTATTACTACATAAAAATGTTAAAAAATTACCCTTCAAAAAAATAAGGAGTTAGACAAATTGCTAATTAGACCGTCGATATATGAAAAAAATCGTGTGCGTACTTAAATGAAAGGTCTCGATGAGCGTAACATCGGGATGAGCTTATATCTTGAAAAATGTCAGTAACTAAGAAATTACATTGTATGTTGTCTACTGATGATGTTTTTAACGACATAAGCCCATCTTGGAGTGACACTTATCGAGACCTTACATTTGAATACCCACAGAAATTTTTTCATATATATTTTATATATATATGTTATCTTCATATTTGAGAAATATATAAAATATTTGTGAATAATTCATGTGCGTACTCAAATGAAAGCTTATGTCTTAAAAAATGTCAAGAATTGAGGAATGACTTTGTATTTTGTCTACTGATGATATGTTTAACGATACAAGCTCATCCTAGAGTTACACTTATCGAGATCTATCATTTAAATACTCACACGAATTTTTTATACATTTTATATATTTCACAAATATGATAAATATCATATCTATAAAATCTTTTATTAAAAAGCTTATGCGACGTTTTCATTATTGTCGCTTTTCATTGCTACCTTTACACTCTTTCAATGTCTGAACTATCGTGTCGTATATCTCATTTAAAATAAAATCGAATTTTCCCGGAGAAATGTCAAAATGACGAGGTGCCCCGAAACAGGGGGTCCGAATACACCAAGAAATATTTATTACAAATATAATAAACAGCTTTACTATCAAATAATTATGAAGACTCCTTTAGTCAAATAAAATAAAACGAATTAATTTTTACGTAAAAATTAGTTGGTTTAATAACAGAAAACGACTGTTTGAATTATTTAAAAAAAATATTCGAACTATTTGAATTATTCGAATTATTCGAACTATTCGAATAATCGATTCGAACACTATTCGCACATCTCTAGTAATAATCTAATAATTCTTAACAATTATGGTAAAGATTATTTTTTACCTTTTTTAAAAATTAATTTTAATAAATTTTACTACAATAATTTTTCATTTTTTATTATTTATATATTTTGATAAAATATTTGTTATTAATTGTTTTATTTTAATTTGTTTTTTTTTAATGTTTCTTCTTTAAAAATTTTTGAAAAAAAAATCTTTAGTTATAAATTTTTTTATCTTTTAAATTTCATTATTATTATTATTACTAAATTAATTATTGTAATTAAATACAGTTTCTACAGATATAAAATTTGATAGAATCTCAAGAAAAACAGGAAATTACAAGGATGGCTTCCAAAGTCAACGGATTTAAATATTTTCCTTTCTGAATAATCATATTTTCTTACAACAATCGTCTTTTTGGCAGCGGCGAAAAAGTCATTGTAATGTTTCCGAAATTTAACTTTACACGTAGCTATTCAGTCAACGAACTACGAATTTTACATATATTTTATTTTTGCTGATCACATAACCGATGAATTGTTCTTATTTCGGGATCACGGGAATGTGACAGATTAAAATGAATGCATTTTCTCAACACTGAAGATGTGAAAAAGAAATTTGGCTACTTATTTTAAGAGAATTCGTAAAAAACATTACAAATAATTTTCTATGAAAATTGATAACACGGAGGAAATTTTAATTAATGGCAAAACTCGTCGCACTTTAAGCTAGGCAGATTTAAACTCAATTTATGAGACCTGCAAATACTTTAACTGAAACTTTCAATGCTCATTTCAAATTTTTTTCTTTGTGTCAATTATTATTCATTTTTGAAAGAAAGCCACGGGAATGTTATAGTGATTGCACATTGAAAGTTACAATGAATATTAGCTAGAATAATCACAAGGATAAAAGGTATAGGCCAATCCGATAAAATTTGGAATCTGTGCAAGTCAAAACAATACTCCAATTAAATTTCAAGTCTAGATCTGAAAATATAATTCTATAAAATGCCCAGCAGAGCGGGCGGTAACAGCTAGTTCAATTATTATTAATGATTTATTATTATTAATTTTTAAGCTTCTAAAATAATAATAATTAATAAAGATAGATATTATTCTAAGCCGAATTCTCCCGATCCAAATTCTTGAAGATTAAATAATTTTTTATTATTATTGTTTCGGTTACTGAAAAAAGTTACACTGAGTAAAAAATTACATCTTTCTCTAACAAAAATTGTCGAAACACAAAATTTTAATTGTTATTCACCTAATTTTTCTCTGATGGTATAAGACCTCATACCGATAAAATATTATAGTGAAGGAATAATAATAAAAAATTATTGAGTTTTCAAGAATTTGAATCGGGAGAATTCGGCTTAGAATAATATCTATCTTTATTAATTAATAACACCGATCTTCAAGTCAAATATATATATGTGTATATATGTACGAATATATATATATATATATATATATATATATATATATATATATATATATATATATATATATATATTAAACACCTTAAATAATGATAATAGTAATAATAATAATAATAATAATTAAAAATTTTGAGAAATTATTATTATTATTATTATTATTATTATCTTAATTTGTAAATAAAAATTGTAATTATTTTTCTCTAATTACAATTTATATCAATTTAATAACAAATGAATAAAAAATTTATATAAATTATAAAACCTGACAAAAAAATTAATAAAAAATTAATTAATACTAACTTTTGGAATATAAAATACTTATTAAATATAATTAGCTGCAGACTACTACAATAAAAAACGTTTTAATTAAATTTATATCCAACATTTATTTAAATAACTGTATAAAATAAAAAAAGCTTAATATTATTATAATTATTATTTTATATATATGTAGTATAGAAATCACAATTACGTAAACTCTAATATTTAAACCTGGATATGTAATGTGAAAGCTAATATTACAATTATAAGTAATGTAATATAGTATAATATGATACGACTGAATAGAAAAGTTATTTACAGTAATTTATAAATTAATTATAAATATAAACATGTGTTAGTGTCTATCTATTGGTAGTACAGTATTGAAGTCTAATGTAAAATCTTCAATAATTAATAATTAATAATTTAACGCAGTGCGGAGTGGTCTTTGTAGTTGTGGTTGTGCTGACATGGATGGCATCGCGTGGAGACGCCGAGTCACATAAGGTCCTCGGAAAGAAGACGGCGAGGATCGATGTCGGGCATCAAAGCCATGGCTCCTTCGGCGTCAGGATCCGACCCGACAGCGATCACTTCAGGCTGAGGAAGATCCTCGACGGCTTGTGTGTTACCCGCGGCGTCGAGCAGCGCTGGGTCGGCAGTCGCCTCGGCCAGGTTGGTCACCGACTTGGACTTAACACACTGGAAGTCGACGTGACGACTCTTGGCCTCCTCTTTTTCCCAAGACATGTGGATAAAAGGTCGCTGGACGTAATTATAAATGACCTCGGCACGTCCACCCGCTCGCTTTTTTATTTTTTCTTTGTAAGTCGGGTAGCCCTCGATACCAAGACGGATCTTTTTTAATCCACGCTCTTTCATTACTTGCTTCGCTACGTCACGGTTTTCTATATACTTGAAAAATCGGTACATCGCTGTACTATTTACAGCTGAAAAAAAAAAAATTTTTTTTTAATAATAATCAACAATAATTTTTTAAAATTATTATTAATATATACTAATTTTATTTTATTACTTATTTTAAAAAAGTATATAAGATAATCTATATTATTAAGAGAATAAGAAAAATTTTATGTCCAGGATAATTATATGATAAAATCGGTTTTTTTTTACATAATTAAGAAATGATCTTGTATCTTGTGTACCATTAATATTTTTAAAAATATAAGCTCATCCCGATGTTCCACTGATCAAGAGCTTTCATTTGAGTACCCACATCAATTTTTCGTATATTTATATATATATATATATTATATATGTATTTATGACAAATATATCAAAAATGCATGTGGGTACTCAAATGAAAGCTCTTGATGAATGTAACATCGGGATGAGCTTATATCGTTAAAAATGACAATAATTAAGAAGTGACCTGATATCTTGTTAACTACTCACATTTTTAAAGATATAAGCTCATCCCGATGTTACACTCATCGAGACCTTTTATTTGAGTACCCACATCAATTTTTCATATATTTATATATATTATATATGTATTTATAAAAATATATCAAAATGCATGTGGGTACTCAAATGAAAGCTCTTGATCAGTGAAACATCGGGATGAGCTTATATCATTAAAAATGTCAGTAATTAAGAAATAACCTTGTATCTTCTCTACTACTGACATTTTTAAAGATATAAGCTCATGCCGATGTTACACTCATCGAGACCTTTTATTTGAGTACCCACATCAATTTTTCATATATTTATATATATTTTATTTATGTATTTATAACAATATATCAAAATGCATGTGGGTACTCAAATGAAAGCTCTTGATCAGTGTAACATCAGGATGAGCTTATATCGTTAAAAACGTCAATAGTGAAGAAAGTACAGTGCAATTTAACAAAGGTCATTATTTATTAAAACAAAATTTCATTTATTTATAGTTCACTAGTCACGGCAGTCATATAGTGACTGCAAGGTTGCTAGTTATTTTATAGGTAAATTATTTTATATTTTACAAAACTTTAGATTTAAATTATTTTTAAATACTCTACTTAGAAAAAATTTATTTTATTATACACTCAGAGTATAAATTCAAAATTTAATGAATTATTAAATATGCAGACAGCCCATTTTTTTAATTTTTTCATCTGTCATTTTTAGCATATTAATTTCTTAAAAATTACATTTTATAATTGACAATACTGATAAAAAAAAATTTTAAATAACCAACAATGTTATTTTTTTTCTTATGAAAAAATAAAAAAGTATTTAAATTTTCTTATTTTCAATACTATTTAATTAAATTTTTTTATTACTAGTTAAAATTAAAAAAAAAAAAAAAGATTAAAATAAAAAACATACTTTGGGAATATTCTTCACCCATTTGTGGGGGATATTCTTCATCCCAATCAACCAAATCATCTTCAAGCAAAACCACAATATGACATTCTCGATCTCCCCGTCTAGCACTATTGACCATGAGCGGTAAAATTAAATCCTCTAGAAATACTTCAAATTGACAGCGGGCGCCTTCATTAGACAGCTCATGTAATAATCCTCCTTTTAAAAAATCGAATTAACTAATTAAAAAAAACTAGTTCAATATAAAAAAAAAAAAATATAATTAATTGTTTTAAATCCTTACGTAAATTCTGACACTTGACAGTATTGGCATCAAAAGGTACCAGCAGATAATCACAAGCTTCTCTCAGCTCTTGAACAGTGACCGTCGGCGGACAGCGAATAATTCCTCCCTTGTAGTACTCGAGGATCGCGCGGAAAACCATCGCGGAAATTCCCTCCGCGACTTCATACTCCCCTCGCTCGTTCGGCTGAGCGAAATCTATCCCCGAGCTGAACATCCGACCCAACATCGTGTTTGGGTGAGCGGTGAACAACGAGGGGTCCAAGATGAATCTCGTGTTGTCGACAATCAGCGTTATGCGATCATCGCTTTGCTGGTTCCCCGACAATCCTCCCATACTTGTCTGAGTTCCGTGATTCTGAGGTTGACTCTTTCCTATTCCTATTGTCGGGCGCATTCTAAACAAATTTATTTTAAATCAGTTAGTAACAATAATAATTAATTAATAATCAATAATAATAAATTAAAATTACAAAGACCAATTCTTTGGCTGTAAAGGGCGAAGCATTAAATCAGTTTTGATTTATGTTCTTAGGAAAAAATTTTTTTTAAAAATAATCTCCTGTAAATGATACTGAAGTTTACAGACATTCGAAATTTTTTTATAATTTTGTAACAATTAAATTATTATAAAAAAATTTTTTTTTTTAAATTCCACTTATGAAAATTAAAAAATTCTACATGTAAAAATAAAAATTTTTCATTATTGTAATTAATATATTAGAAATATTACTTATATCGGTGATTTTACTTATAAAGGAGAATTTATTATTTTTTAAGCCAACTTACCCGATCCACTTAGAGATCATTCAATTTTAATTTATTATTTTTACCACAATATTGTCGGTATGAGCACTCATGCTATCCTCGGGTTAATATATAATAATTTATTTATTTATTTATTTATTCATTTATTTAAATAAACAAACCACAGCCTAAGCCATTAACAGGATTAATAATAATGCAATGGTTAGTATATAAAAAATTTTTTGATGTATAACAAGATGACTTATAGCTACTATAGTAATTCCATAGTTAAACTGCTAAATGAAAAGACTAATGATGAGTTAGCAATTACAACTCAAGAAAATAATAGCAATTAACAAAAGTAAAAGAAAAAAAATAAAATAATACTAATAATTCTTGTAACAATTATAATTAAAAATTTTTTATTTTTCAGACAATTTCAATTGGAATTATATATATTTTTTTTCTGTTATTAATTCATTAATTATTTTTTTCCTCCTATTCGGCCCTCTGTAACTTCGTTTCTATTGAGTTTAGAAGAACAGTTTTGTAGAGAATTAAATTTCCTATAAGATGGTCAAAAGCAAAATTAAAAAAAAATTTTTTTTCGTATAGTTATTTTAAAAATGAAAAAAAAAATTTACAATTTTATTTAAATTGGAAATGAGACCCCCTCTTTGCGCCAGCTCAATTTTGAAGATATTAAGCTCAAATTTTAGGAGAATTTTTTTTTGTATTGAAGAAACTTTTAAGATACGCTTAATAAAAAAAAAAAAAAAAAAAAAAACTTATCTTGACACAGTCTAATAAAGATGTTATTTTTTACTCAGTAAAACTTTTTTCAGTCATATTGTTGTGAAAATAATTAATCTATACTAATAAATGGAGAGCCGATTTTTTTGTCCGGTTATACTGCAAAAACTACAGAACCGATCGGAATAATACTTATATCGTAGGATGCAGCGTGTTTCGGAGAAGGTTTTAGTATATAACATGTTGTTGATTACTTATCCGGAGCCTATATTTTTTTGACTTGGAAATAATGAATTTTTATTGTAACTAAATTTATTCTATTCGATTGTCATTTGTTTAAGGAGGTCCTTTCGCCGCCAATGTAAAATAATAGTATATTACACACCTAGGGAAGTAAAGTAAGAAATGTCTCAGATCACATGTAATTGTCGGCCGAGGCGAAGCCGAGGTTGACAAACATGTGATCTGAGGCTTTCTTTTTTACTTCCCGTGGAGTGTATACTATTTTTTTGCTCGACGAAGGCGGAAAGCGGCAACTTTGTTTAGCGCAGCGGGACGAGAGTTGCCACTTTCCGCCCGGAGGGCAAAAAAAATATTAGATTATGAGTAAATTTAATTTTTTTCTAATAGTTAAGGTCCTTATTTATCTTATAGTGAGGTTTAAATTATAATTTACCGGACAAATTTTTGAAAAAATAAAATTTTTAAATGTTAGTATTTGTTCAGAGTCTTACGAGAAAATCAGACGTTTGCAGTATTTCTCGAATTATACAATCAGTAATGGATTAGATGAAGTAAAAAAAAACTAAAAATCAGATTTTCGAAATATTCAGGTTTCTTTTTTTGCAATAAAATATATCAGTTACCGAGATATTTACTGAGAAATTAATATTTAAAAATCACAAAAAATTCTCAAGTTACCTACAATAAAATGGAGTCAAAAGATTTGGCAACGTTGCGTAGCGCGCGAGCTTCAGACCATTCAATAAATTCAAACTAAACTTTAACGCGCTTATGTTTTTCATGCATACTTATTAGTTAATTTATTGTTAACAAATTTTCATAATTCATAATTGAAAAATAAAACAATAATTAAAAAATACTAGCATTCCTGCCATGAGACATTAGAATGTTATGGTTTTGTGACTAAACATTTTTAATTAATTTATTTATTTACACTGACTGCAAAAAGTTAAACACGGTTAAGGTTATATTGTGCAAATAAAAATGTAAACAACCGAAATAAAGCGTTGCCAAATCACGGACAGGTTACTAACAGCTGATTTACAACAGTCAAATTAATTTTTGTATTTAACTATTTTTTTTTTTTAATTTTCAAAATTTCAACGATTAATGCCTCATATACTATTTATTTTTTAATTTTAGGAATTTTTATGGGTTTTGTATTTTAATTTATTGAAAATTTACTACTACAGTTATTATGACTCAACTGGAGCGAAAGGACTTCCTTAAAATAAATTTTTTAATTCTATTGGTTATGCTCATATACTAGGCAGATTTCTTCACTTATGAGACCTGCAATTTCTTTAACTGAAACTTTCAATGCTCATCACAAATTTTTTTTTTCAAATCAATTATTATTCATTTTTGTAAGAAAGACACGGGAATGTTATAATGATTGCACATTAAAAGTTACAATTAATATTAGCTAGAATAATTATTTGAATAAAGGGTGCATGCCAATTCGATAGAATTGAGAATCTGTGCAAGTCAAAACAATACTCTAATTAAATTTCAAGTCTAGATCTAAAAATGCAATTGTATAAAGCGCCCAGCGGAGCGCTTCATAATAAAAATTGAATAGTCTCTAAATAAATCGGGTAAGTTAGCTTAAAAAATAATAAATCCTCTTTAATAATTGTAATTAATTATAAGAATTTTAAAAGTCAGTTAGCTAACTTTGATATCATCTTCTTATGACACTAAAGTTGACAGACATTAAAAATTTTTTTACAATTTTATATCAATTAAATTATAATAAAAAAAATTCATATGTGAAAATTAAAAAAAATTTTCAATGGAAATTTTTGTTATTGTAATTAATTATAAGAATTTTAAAAATTGACAGTTGTCAACTAACTTCAATATCATCCGCGTATTTTGTTTTACCTTAGACTTTGATAATAATTTTTATCTCCTTCACCAAAATCACATGACCGACATCTACGAATAACATTACTTCCAGATTTATTGTTAATCTCCATCTTCTGTTGCTTCTGAGTTACCAAACAAGACTTGGGTGTCAGAGGAGTTAAACTACGTGCAAGCATTACGTTTTACCTTACACTTTAATTATACGACTGCTTCTAACAATCCACTATTAACTATTATTAATAAATTAATTCATCACCAACCTATATAAATAATTTTAATTGCGTCATTAATTGTAATATTTTTAATTATAATACCCAGAGTTTTTGCTCAATAAATTTTGACAGTTGTCAAAGAATTAATACTGAAGTTTTTAATTTAATTAATTATTTAAAAAAAAATTTCTTTAGTATTAATTATTAATAATTAATAAATAAAAAAATAGTAAGTCAACAAATTTCAGGATTAAATTTAAAAAAATTAATAATCAATTTATGACAGCTTAATTTTTATAATTAAAAATGATAAACAAATAAATAAATAAAAAATTACCTCAAATTATTTTTACAAACGCGTAATCGTCCACGTCCATCAGTTTCCTTGCAATCAGTCTCAGTATCACTACTGCTGTCTTGAAGATAATTTGAACGGTCAGCAGGATTTGACATATCAGACCAGCTGAAAAAAAAAAATTAAGTTATGTAAATAAATAATAACATTAGAGATAATTAAATTATGATTATTGAAATAAATATATTAATGTTTAGATATTAAATATCTAAACTCTTGACAATATATAATCTAATTTATAACCTATTGCTATTGATATCACCTAGTTGACAAATGACAGCAGAGGATACCTGAGTAATAAAATGACTAACAATAAATGTAACGAGCTGAGTTGTCAACAATGAGTCTATTAGAAGGAGTAATTAAATTGTTGTTGTACTTACATACTAGACACTGGAAAGTAACACTGTAGTTTGTTACGAAGCCAACGCGAGGATGAGCAAATTTCGAACCCGCAAATTTCGTTGTTTGAGTCGTTAACTGATGACTGAACGATAGAGAGTTTACAGTTCTCCATATAATAGAAGTTATTTTCAATACATACATACATCTGCTATCTTTTTCTTTATCAAGCGCAAGAGTAGTTCGGAAATTATTCACCAGAGCGCGCTGTAGTGTAAATTTCAAACTACTGCTGTTTTTGACACATTTCTTTTATTTTTTTTTAATAAATTGTAATAAAAAAGTGCTTTAAATAATTTCCGCTAATAATTTTTATTCATTTTTACAAATAGTATTTTCCTAAAAAATTTTTTTCATAATTATTTCTTATGAAATTCTAAAAAAAATTTCTGTCTGTCAATTTCAGTAACATTTTTTTTTTAATAAAAAATTATAAATGAGTGAAAATTATGAAAATTAAATTAGGCGAGATCTAAATATTTTTATAATTATTTTTATTGAAAAAATTGTTACTATAAAATTAAAAGAAAAATTTTCACATGTAGAAAACTTGAAAAATTATACGTGCAATTTTTTTTAAGTATTTTTTTTACTTGCAATTTAATTGTTAAAAAAAATTTTAAAATTTTTAAACGCCGGCTAACTTTAGTATCATGGAAAATTAATGACATTAAAGTTAGCAGTCGCTTAAGAATTTTTTAATTTTATTTATCAAAAAAAATTTGTTCCAAAAAATTATTTCTAAAAAATTGCACTTTTTATTTTTTTAAATTTCTACACGTCAATTTTTGTTTTGTAATTTTTTTTTGCCATAATTTATTTGTTATAAAATTTTTAAAATTATTAAATATATGCTAAATTAATTTTTATAGAAAATTAATTAAGTTTTTTTAATTAAATTAAAAAATAGAGAAGTGCCGGCTAGTTTAATAGCTATTAACTAGCTAGTTATTAATTAAATGTTGAAGTTATTTTTTTTAACAAGTTGAAATATGCCATTGTTAAAAAAAATTATACGAAAATAAAAAAAACATCTGTCAATTTTTTGGGATTTTTAAACAACTAAATAATATTATACTAAAGTAAGCCGATGTTTTTAATTTTTTGATTATTTTTCATTTATTTAATTAGAACTAAAAAATATTTTTTTTAAATTGCGCTAATAGTTTTTCAAGTTTTTTACAAATGAAAATTTTTTTTTATTTTTTTGTAATGATTTTTTCAATAAAAAAAAAAATTCTAAAAATTTTTAAATGTCAGCTAACTTAATTTTCATCTAAATAATTATGAAAAAAATTTTATATAAAAATTCCACATTAAAGAATTAAAAACAATTACAATTGCAAATTTTTGTTAACAAAATTTTTTTTTATAATTAATTTTTAATAAAAATGTCAGATGTCTTTTTTTAGTATCATTAAAAAAATTACAAATAATTTTTTAATACATTGAATTCTTAAAAAATTAAATCCACAGTAAATTTTACAAAATTATTATCAATATTCATTACAAATATTTAATATACTTATTTATATATTTAATAAAGTACATAAATGAAGGTATTAAAAATTAATTACATTGACTTTATAGACATCTGTCAATTTTTTTTTTAATTTCTCTAACAATTAAATAACTATAAAAAATTTTTAATAAAAAGAAAATGTCTAGAGATTTAAAAAAGTTACAAGATTAAATTTTTAAAAAACATTTTTTTTTTATAAAAAAAATTGTCAGAAAGCTGATTTTAGTTTTATACAAAATTAAGGTTGATAGGATCCAAGACGTGCATCACAGCAAGGACAGTAATGGTTAGCTGCTGCGAAGCAGTCTCCACAGTATGCGCATGGAACACAGAGGCATAATCTAGAAGAAAAATAAACATAGTAAGTACCAAAATTAATTATTTATATTATTGAATAAATTAAAATATTAATATAAATTAAATACCCTAGAAGACAGAGGATCATGGCAAAAATATGAGTCTTAGTACTTGCTGTAACTTCAACTCTTGTTGAAATATCGGCGCTACAATGAGGACAGATTAATCGCACTGAATCAGGACCAAAAGTCACGGGTACTATTTGAGTAACAACTAAAAAAAGGAAAATTAATTAATTATTAATTCGCAATTTTTTACTTAATTTATTTTTATTTAAGTTGATAATTTTTATTTAAGTTAATAATTTTTATTTAAGTTAATAATTGAATGAAGAAAGATTTTTTAATACCTGGATCTGGTGCATGTGTAACTGGTGGATAGTTGGGATTATAAGAAGGAGGAGGGCTAAATTCTGGTGCTGTTGGTGCTTGTCCAGGATAAGGATACATTGGGTGTGATTGCGGTTGGATATTTGGATACATCGGCTGATTATTGAACCCCGGTGCTGGAGGATAAAAACCTGGCTGAGGTATTCCTTGATTATTCATTTTTGTGATTCACTGATGGGTTTTTTTGGTTCAATAAATTTATTGATAAATTTACAGGTAAAGACTTAGACACTTAAATACGCTTGTACTCAATCAAAACTTCAGAGGTACTGATAATCATGAGTAATGTACGTCGTCATCATCAGCCTATTTTTATTTAATTACACTTCTGGGTAAGCTACTCTTAATTATCATTATTACTTATCACTTCAAGGTAATAATTGAGCGATAAAAAATAATTCTTGAGACGTTTAGTTGAGAAATAAAAATATTTTATAGATTAGTAGGACATTTTTTTCTTAAATTGAAAATTTATTTTGCTTCAAGTAAATATGCGAAAATTAATGCTTTAAAATCGAAGAAAAGATTTTAAAAACTTTTTTTAAAACACTACTAAATTTTTGGTAAAATTTAAAACCGTGTAATAAATTTTTTATCAATTCAAAAATAATTGCTTTTTATAATTCAATTTTTAATTATTTTTTTCTTTCCTATTTTTTAAAAATGTAAAAGTTAATTTTTTTATAAAAACTTTAATTAAATTAATAAAAAATTTTTTTATTACACCAGATAAAAAAATTATTTATCTAATGTTTTTAATTCAACAATAATTTTTTATAAACCGAAATAATTATTTTTTTGTCTCTGTACTAAAATTCTAAACAAAAAATTTTTCATTTCATACTTAAAAATATTAAAATGATTTATTTGTTCAAAAATATGTCAGAAAAATTTTAAATTATACGAATTAAAAAATTAATAGAGATTGTAAAATGATACAAGTTATAAGTCTGTCTTAAAATTTATAATAATTAATAATTGTATGTACATCAGCATAAAAATTAATTAAATTCTTGTATATATATCCATACAAAACAATGTATGATTATTGATTGCACAACAGTAGAAAATAAAAACAAACTATCAATTTTCGCAGGATCCAAGATATTGCTCGCATGCAGGGCAGTAATGTTTCTTCACTAAGCAGCCGTCTATACAATAAACACAAGGAGCGCAGAACCAACATCTGAGAAGAAAAAAATGATGATATTGAACAATATTCTAAAATAATAACAATAATATTCCAGGTATAAAAATAGTGATAATAAACTATCAGTTATATTCTACCAATTAACGATTATCAATTATCAATTACTAAAAAGTTTTTCTTGTTTTGTTTTTCTCTTCTTTTAAATTAAAAAAAAATTTTTTATAATTTCTTCCTATCTTCTCTTTACAGATGTTATTTTTTGTATAAAATCATTACTAAACATTTTACACAGACAAAAAAATTTACTTGAATCAAGTAAATAATTTTAAAGAACTTCTTCTTTCATTAAGTAGAAAAATTCTTAAACTAAAAAATTTTTCCTGGTTTGAGTTAATTTTGTTTGATTCAAGAATTTTTCGTCTCGATTGAAAACAAAAAAACTTCAAAATTATTTTTTTGGTTCAAGAATTTTTTTCTTGATTTAAGTTAATTTTTTTTTCAGTGTACAAATGAAAATATAACATATTGTAGTAAATAAATAAATAAATAAATAATTATCAGAGCTTTAACAAAGAAGACTACTGTCTTTAAAAAAAAAGTATTAACAATCTCGTGATAGTATTTCTTCAGAAGAAATAGATCAATTTTTTTACACTAATAATTTAATAAGTTTTTAACTTTTTTTTTTTTTAATTTAATAGGAAAATACAAAGTATAATCTTACTGGAAGAGACAGAGTAGCAATGCAATCATGTGAGTTTTTAAGTTTGGTTCAGTTTCAACTCTCGTTGAAATTTCAGCACGACAATGAGGACAAGTGACATGCATCGATTCAGGGCCATAGTTTACGGCTGGCTGAACTAGAGTGACAACTGAAAAAAACTTCCGGATTAATAAAATAAATTTACTCTGTTGTAAGTATTTTATTTATTATTATTACAATATTATGACACTAAAACTAACAAGTAAATTATAAATTAATTTTAAAATCCAGTTAAATTAAATTAATGCTAAATTTCATGATATTTTTATTATAACTTTTACTAATTATTATAAACAGTAATTTATCTCATTATTATTACCATATCTACTTTAATTACTATATAAAGCCGATTAGCGTTAATTTACTAAATAAATAAATAAATGAATATAAAATTTGAAGAAATATTTCTTAGAATTTTCTTCGAAGAAATAATTTTAATAAATATGTTTGTTTAAAATAAAATTTAGTGTCATGTTGGAGTAAGTGTCCAAAGGTCAAATAAACAAAAATGATAGCTAAAATAAATTTACCAGGTTCAGCAGTGGTCTGAAGTGGCTCTGAAGTATATGGAGGCGGTGGAGGAACTTCTGGAGCCGTGGGATACGGATAAGGTGGTTGCGAAAAATCTGGCTGTGGAAGATTCGGATAAATCGGCTTTGCAAATCCCGGCTGCGGTGGATAAGGCGACACTTCTGGGTTCATTTTTCCCAAGGATTAATTATTTTTTAATAAATATTTATAAAAGAAAAAATTAAAAACAATGAACGTATAAAAATAAACTATTTAATTCAACAGACGCAGATGCTCGAACGTCTGCGCTCAATCGCAATTAGAAGCCAACTGATGTTCGCGGTATGAATACTATGTCATCGGGCTATTTTTACACATCATTGCAATTGCAGTTATCACTTAATATCAACAATATAAAATTGATGCTGAACATTCTGTGGTAAAAAATAAGACGTCATTTTTTTAACCATATAAATTATAAAATTATTTTATTTGCATATTTAAGATAACGGTATCTTTTCTTCTTTTTTTATTATATAATCTAGTGTGTGTTTTGTTTATTACAGATACTTATTACAGTGAAGCGTAGATGAAGCTGAATGATAAATATGTTTTTTTTTTAATTTTCACAGGTTCCAAGGTACTGATTACAAGAAGGGCAGGTGTGTTTTTTAACCAGACAACTGTCATTGCAATAAACACATGGTAAGCAAATCCAACATCTAGAAAAAAATTTTTTTTTATTGGTAATATAATTGTTATAATTAAATGAAAAAAAATTTAATTTAATTTAATTAACTTACTGGAAAATACATAGTAATAGAGCAATTAGATGCGTTTTAGTGTTTGCTTCAGTTTCAACTTTTGTTGAAATATCTGCGTGACAATGTGGACAATTTATTCGCATTGATTCCGAGCCATAATTTATATTTTGCTGGATTAAAGTAACACCTAAAAAAATTTTTTTAAATTATTATTAAGCTTGTCAAAAAAGAAAAAAAAAAAAAAAAAAAATAATAATAATAATAATAATAATAACTTATGTTTAAAAATTTTAAGAATTTATTATTATTATTATTATTAATTTTTTGTCAAAATATAATAATAATAATAATAATTTCTGTTTAAAATTTTTAAAAAATTATGATTAATTTTTTTTTTAATTTTGTTTTGTAATATTTAAAATATTTAATTTCTATCCTTGTCTCTAAAATTAACTAGCTTTATTGTTCAAATAAGTGCAAGGTAAAATGTATTTAATAATAATAGTAACAATAATAACATATGTTGCTGCTAGAAAATATATTTAGTCGTAAATAAATCTTTCGCTAAGTATACTTCACGTACACTAACCGCATTCATTAATTCAATTTCTAGTTATAAAAGAACTATTTCCAAGAAAATAAAGCTTGATTCTTGGTAATTACTGCAGTATTATAAATAAAGCTTGTTAAGAATTATTATTCGTTTGTTTATTTATCAAACTAGCGGTGACGTGTCTAAATTTAAAGCAAATAAGAGTAAGAAGAAAATAAAAAATAAAGTTATTGTACCTGGTGCTTGATTGTTCATGTTTTGTAAATATTTTTTGAATTTAAAATATTTTTTATTTGTAAACGTAGACCGAAGTGCTCGATATCAGCTATACAGACTGACTGATGGGAATCGTGTAGATAAATTCCTTGGGCTATTTATACTCTTTTTATTTATTACTATTATTATTATTGTTTCCGCTTATCTTGATGGTAACTATTTTATTAATTTTTTTTATTTTTTTCAGATGAAAATTTTTTTATAAAAAAAAAATTAAAATTTAATATTCTTCATATTAAAATTTAAATTAAATATATTAAAGAAATATAAAAATAGGTTTTTAATAAAAAAAATAATGAAATAAATTTATAAATTTTAATAAAAATAAGTAAATACACACATTAAAATATTAATAATTCATTTTAACAGCATATTATTTATTTATAAAAATTTTAACAGAAAGGTGAATATTATTTTTTTAACGTGTAGTTATAAAAAATATTTTCTTTAGTTAAATAATAAATATTTATTGAAATATTTTTTTGTTCCCAGTATAATATTTATATTTGTATAATATAGAAAGTATTTGAATATTTAATAGAATCAATAAAATTACTAGGACATTGAAGGCAATTAACTCTTTGCATTAAAAACTAATTGAGTAAATGCCTGGTAATATTTATAAAGCCGTATTGGAAAAATATCTTCAGCGAAGATAAAAAACGGACATAGAAAGCTTTTAGCTTATTAAAAAAATATTCAAAATTTTTAAATGAATAATCTTAACTCTAGGCACTTAGACATAAAAAAATTAATGTCAAGTTTCTGGTATTTAAAAACTAAAAAAATAATCTAAATTATTTATCATTTATGGAAAATGAATTTATCATTTAATGGCGCAAATGCATAAGCATTTTTAAGGAATATAAATAAATTTGACAGAAAAATGGAATTATAAAATGTAAAATATTATTGAATTAATTCTCGTAGCTTCCGAGGTATTGGCTGCATGATGGACAGTAATGTTTCTTCACCAAGCAGCTGTCCATGCAGTAAGGACACGGAGCGCAGCACCAGCATCTGAAAATTTGATAAATTATTTATTAATAATAGAAATATTTTTTTTCAGAGTAAATAAATCGGTAAAGTGAACAAAGAAGTATGATAATTGACGGTAGTAATTAAGAATTCACCGGATGTTTAGAGATGATCATAATAAGTGACATCGCATTCCAGCACGTATTGTACGTATTTTAAAATAATACCAATTAGTGATATAAAGTTATGTATGAACATTTTCTAACAGCTGTTTAATTTTTTTCAGAAGCTATTTTTAAAAGTTTTTTGTTAGTATAATGATGTCAGAGACGCGACATTTGACGCTTGACCTTTTGAGGAAATTTATGGAGCGAAATAAAAAGGTCAGTTGTTAGCTTCCAGAAGATGAGTTTTATTGTTATGGATATTTTTCTTACCCAACAAGACAAAGCAGCAGAGCAAAGAGATGAGTTTTGGTACTCGGTTCTGTTTCTACTCTTGTGGAAATATCTGCGTGACAATGAGGACAATTTAATCTCATTGTATCTGGTCCAAAGGTCGTTTGTTGGATGAAAATTACTCCTGAAATATAAGTAAGTATTAGTAAGAATTTTTGTTATTAATTAGTTTATTTAAAAAATTAAATTTATGGCTTTATAATTATTAATTAATATTTTTAATATTCAATTTTTGGAAGTTACTATTATTATTATAAATAATTAAGAAATGACGTATCTTGTCAACTATTGACATTTTTAAAGATATAAGCTCATCCTGATGTTACACTCATCGAGACCTTTCATTTGAGTACCCACATCAATTTTTCATATATTTATATATATCATATATATGTATATATATGAAAAATATATCAAAAATGCATGTGGGTACTCAAATAAAAGCTCTTGATGAGTGTAACATCGGGATGAGCTTACATCTTTAAGAATATCAATAATTAAGAAATGACCTTGTATCTTGTCAACTATTGACATTTTTAAAAATATAAGCTCATCCTGATGTTACACTCATCAAGACCTTTCATTTGAGTACCCACATGCATTTTCGATATATTTTTCATATATTAATATATGTAATATATATAAATATATGAAAGGTTAATGTGGGTACTCAAATGAAAGGTCTTGATGAGTGTAATCTCAGCATGAGTTTACATCTTTAAAAATATCAATAATTAAGAAATGACCTTGTATCTGGTGAACTATTGACATTTTTAAAGATATAAGCTCATTCTGACATTACACTCATTGAGACCTTTCATTTGAGTACCCACATCAATTTTTCATATATTTATATATATTATATATATGTATATATGAAAAATATATAAAAATGTATGTGAGTACTCAAATGAAAGGTCTTGATGAGTGTAAAATCGGGATGAGCTTACATCTTCAAGAATATCAATAATTAAGAAATGACCTTGTATCTTGTCAACTATTGACATTTTTAAAAATATAAGCTCATCCTGATGTTACACTCATCAAGACCTTTCATTTGAGTACCCACATGCATTTTCGATATATTTTTCATATATTAATATATGTAATATATATAAATATATGAAAGGTTAATGTGGGTACTCAAATCAAAGGTCTTGATGAGTGTAACCTCAGCATGAGTTTACATCTTTAAAAATATCAATAATTAAGAAATGACCTTGTATCTGGTGAACTATTGACATTTTTAAAGATATAAGCTCATTCTGACATTACACTCATTGAGACCTTTCATTTGAGTACCCACATCAATTTTTCATATATTTATATATATTATATATATGTATATATGAAAAATATATAAAAATGTATGTGGGTACTCAAATGAAAGCTCTTGATGAGTATAACATCGAAACGCACTTATATCTTTAAAAATGTACAGTGCAATTTAACAAAAGTCATTATATAATAAAGCAGTTTTATTTATTTATAGTTCACTAGTTACGGCAGTCACATAGTGACTGCAAGATTGCTAGTTATTACTATTATTATTATTAAAAAGTTCAGAATAATAATAATAATAATTTAAGCTGTGAGATTATTATAATTAATTTATAAAAAATTTTTAATCAAACAAATAATAATAAAATAAAAATAATTACCAGGTCCTTGAGAAGGTGGCTGCGGAGCTCCAGCACTGTAAGGTGGTGGTGGAGCAAATCCAGGTGGAGGTGGTTGAACACCCGGTCCAAGAGGTACTCCATGTTTATCCATATTTTTTCTTCAAAATCTAAAACTGTTCAAAACAAAAATTTACTGCTGAGCAAAAAAGAAATAACAAACTTGAATAAAGTACGAATGGACTTGATAAGGCTAAATAGCAGTTAACTGATAAAAACAGGTACGCGCAATGATGTCACCAGTGCATTTAGACAGCATTATATCAGCACCTTATCATTATCGTGCTCAAGTACTGATAATAATGATTAAAGATTGTGTTTATAAAAATATTTTTTGCTCTCCGTCTTCCGTGTCATTGGCCTTGAGCCTCAGGCTGTTTTTTTTTTATTATTTCTTTTTTCAGGTTTATTTAATAGCCCCACTAATCTACATAGATAGACTTAATTACAGCATTCAAGATTTTTAATTTGCTGATGCGTAACAGCGTTATTTATATTTTGAGTGAATATTGAATGACTAAGTATTGATTTGGTGTAATAAAATATTATCTTTCTATTCGAAAGAATTCGTATCGTACAGACGTCATATGAGTCATTATTTTAATTTACTTTATAAATATGTCGTGTTTTCGTACGTGTTCACGGTATTACACATTATGACTTATGTTCAGAGAAATTGATACTCTTTACAATACTCAATAATTATTTAGTCTACTTTTCTTTTTAATCCTAGTAATTTTTATACAAAAATATTTATTAAAATATTTTAATCAGTTTGTATTTTTAAAAAATAATTTTACAAAAATTTTTTTATGATTAAAATTTTATAAATTATTTAGATAATTTCTAGCAATTATAAAAAAATATTTTTAATAATTTTTTCTTCTTTAATTAAAATTATTTATCAAGAAAAAATTTATTTTGCTTAAATTATTTAATCTAAAAATTTTTTAAATAAAATTTTTATTTCTTCTCAATTAAATAAATTAATAATTAATAAATTATAAAAGAAAATATTTAATAATTCTTTCTTCTTTAATTCAAATAATTTATCAAGAAGAAATTTATTTTACTTAAATTTAAGGTATTACCCTCGCCAGAGTCGTTTTTTTAGGATTTTTTTTAAACTTTGGCAGATAAATATTTATATAATTCTGCGTCGATTGGCGCAATTTGAGAATTTTTGACCATCTAGTTTCCGAGATATTTAATTTCAAAGTTTGAGTTTTGAACGCTCTTATACATTACGGTATACGGGATATCGAAAAGTTTACCTACAAACATTTTTATATCTTAGAAACTTTTCTTAGGATCTTTTTAAAAAACTAGAGTAACGTTAACTAACAACTAAACAATTTAAAAAAAAAAAATCATTGATAATTACCACACAGTTTCAGAGATATTTATTAATAAGTAATGAAAAATTTACCAGACTTTAGCCGAGGAGGGGATACGTTAATAAAGCTGTGGCAACAGCGCAAGTTTTGTGAGCCGCGAAAGAAGTATGAGACGCGCATGCGCTGACAAATTTGAAAAGTTTAATTTACGTTAGGTTTAATATTATAGTTATTAATTTTATTTATTTAAAAAAAATAACAATGATTATTTTATGAAAATAAGTATTTTTCTATATTTATAAAAATTCAAAAAGTTATCAATTTTAACATAATAATATTTATTAATCTTTCATAAGTTATAAAAATAATAGTCAGATGAAAAAATAAAAAAAATACTAAAATTTAAAATCAGTTAATACATCAACATAAAAAAATTAGTTACTGATTTTTCTGAAAAAACAAAACATTATTATCAATTATTTTTTTTCTATTTGTTATTTGCATAGTTATTTTCATATTTGTTAGAGATTTCTGTCGTTTTTCAAGAACTTTTTTTATGAATCGTCCTTTATAAGTCAATTTTTCAGACATTGTAATTATATTTCTGAATAAATGTATGTAAATAAATAAATAAACGCATGTGTCAAAACAGAGGTTAGTCTACAGTTAGTCCACAACACTACAGTATAACCACTATAAAATGTCTCAACGCTCACGCAGTGTTGCCAGACTTTTCAAACGATCAGTTTCTCGTTCGTGATTGGCTGAAATAAGTACATAAACAGCAAAAAGTTTTAGGCTTGTCAATAATGACTATCCAGTATGTGTACCATACACTCTAGCATAAACTTTTGACGACGGAAGTCGCGAGGGTAATACCTTAACCCTTTAGAGTCTGACCTTGAAACCCCACTCTTTGGTCTGGCGGAGCCCAATAGAATTAGAAAAAGCGCGAAACAAATGTGACAGGGCCGTATTATAAGAGAAAAAATTTCACCTGGGTGGGAAGTAAAAAATAATTTTTTTTTCAATTTTTAATTTATTAAATAATAAATATCAAAGGACTTAAATTCAAATTAAGAACAACATTTTGTCTCATTATAAATATAGTTAAGTATTTTAATTATCAGCATAATTATTAGAAAAAATATATACTAAGAAAAGTTCAAATTTCAATATCAATTCTTATAATGTGAATAATGGCCATATTTTAATAATATTTTTAATTATATTTTTATGCTTTTTCTTTTTCTTTTGGCATACTAGCGACTAATTATGAGCAATCAAATTATTTTTCAATTACATAGCAATGTATGAAATTTAAAAAATTTTTCTAACCTTACTTTCGAAGAGACTATTTCTTTACGTCAACAATACTAACTACGGCACTGTCAATGAACGCAACGCGAGATTCAAATGAGTGGAAGGGTACTCACAGGCACACTACTACTCTCACATGTCACTCATACATACTCACGGGACTCTACGATTCGCGCTCTCCCCACCAGTCTCACACGTAGACGTTTCAAGATCCTCTGACTCTAAAGGGTTAATCCAAAAATTTTTTAAATATGTGGGAGTACTTTTCCACTCTCGCAAAATTTGCGTCAACCACCCTACTCTTTGGGCCATAAAATCTCTTCCCCGGCATTCAAGGGGCTCATGACGTCACGGGACCCCAAGAACAACGCTAAGTGTTAGCAAAGGCTAACACCCTCAAGAGTCAAGGGGCACGAGGCAGACTTTCCTCAGCCTCTGAGATACACACATCTACGGGTTACTACACATCATATTTTCCTTTACTTAACGTATCGTATTATTGTAACCGCGGAGTACCATCCTGACATTAATACTTATACACGAACTTAATCTATTGTATCGTTTTACTGATAACTATATTCTACGGGATTGATTAATTATTGTGAAACTTTATTAACTTCATTCGAACATTGTAAAGAGTATAGTTATAACTTGAATAAATTATTAAACTAAAGAAATAGATTGCTACAAATAAAATTTTTATTTCTTCTTATCTAAATAAATTTCAACTTCTTTTATTAAAAAAAAAAAAAAAAAAAAAAAAAAAAAACTGTTTATAAACCTCGTTTTTCCTCGTGTAAAAAAATTAATCAATAAGCAAGATCTGTTGATAAATTTTTTTCCCCTTAAAAAATCCGCATTTTAAATTCAAGGTAAAAATTAGGACCGGGTAATAAATTTCTTTACAAAATAAAATAATTGAGTTTTGGAGAAAAAAAAATAGAAAGCAGTTGACAAAGTTGGGCGTTAGCATAAAAAAAAAACTATCCTTATACACGCATGTGTTCATATATGTAAAAATAAAACTTGGGATCGATGAAATCCTGTCTGAAAAACTAACAAAGAAACCGGCCGGTTTTGCCGAGTTAACACTAAGATTCACCATATCCTCCCGTTAATCACCTAATATGCGTAATAAAACAAATAACTATCGAAAATTCCAATAATTATAATAGTAAAATTCATTCCAGGCTCTCAAGGTCTTCAAAGCAGTGGCTCTCAACCGGCATCTGATGTTTTTCCGGTAAATAAGAAGAAATGTAAATATAAACACAAATATTATTTAATGAATAATTAATAATACTGAAGTTAGCTGAACTGTCAATTTTTTTAATTTTTAAAAAATAAATTACAATAAAAAAAAATTAGGAAAACGGTTGACCCTAAAGGCCATCCCTGCGACTTCCCGCTAATTCCGTTAATACCTAGCCGCTTTTTGGAGCTCTTCGAGCTCAAAAGTACAATCTGTGTGTTGTTTTAAGCTCTCCGAGCTCAAAAAGATACCTTTTCTATGCTTTTGAGCTCTTTGAGCTCAAAAGTCTGATAGAAGTTTCATAGAAAACTATTTTTTGAATGTTCATACCGTAATAACTTTTGAATGAATGAACCGATTTTTACGCGGTTGGCGGCATTTTACGTAGTTTTTTAAGCCTTATAAATAATTTTTAAGTTTCAATTGGTCAAACTAGAAATTTCGGAGTAACTCTGAAAAAACACTTTTTTCGGTTTTCTTTCGTTCACGATATCTCTCGAACGAATCAACCGATTTTGACCGGATTGGCGGCGATAGAAGTGGTTTTTAAAGGATGAGAGATGATTAGTTTTGGGAAACAATCGGTTGAGCCGTTTAAAAGTTATCCCAAAAAAACCACTTCAGAAAAAATTTTTTTTCCTACTTTTTTTTAGATTTCTCCAAATTTCTCAAAATCTATCGCTCCGAATCGGTTCAAATTAACAGGAAATCTAAGTTTGGCGAAGCCCTTTCGAATGGCACCAACCGCGATGAAATCGGTTCAACCGTTCAAAAGTTATAAGAAGTTTACATACTTACACACACACATACATACAGACATAGTGACACCCTCGCAGGAATAGTCAGGAAAGCTTCCTAGAACCTCAAAACGTCGAGATCTGATGAAAACTCGATTTTCGAAAAACGGGGTAAAACCAATAACTTCCCGATTTTTGAAAATTTTCAATTTTCTTAGCGGGAAGTTAAAAATTATTTAAAAAATTTCCACTTAATTTTCACACGTAGAAATTTTTTTTTATAACACTTTAATTGCCAAAAATTGTTTAAAAAATTCCTACTTATAATTTTATTTAATTTTCACACGTGGAAATGTTTTTTTATAATAATTTAATTGCCAAAAATTGATTAAAAATTTCTACTTATAATTTTATTTAATTTTCACACGTGAAAATTTTTTTTTATAATAATTGAATTGCCAAAAATAATTAAAAAAATTTTATTTAATTTTTACACGTGGAAATTCTTTTTTATAATAATTTAATAGTCAAAAATTATTTAAAAAATTTTCTGTCAGTTTAAAACAACTTCGGTGTTTTAAATAATTAAAAATAACATCATTTAAAAAATATTCCAGCTTGCCAGCAAGATTTAAAGATTAAAGATCCTTGAAGGAAGTTTTGTCTGAATTTAAAATAGAAACGTGGCAACAGGTCTCATTTATTTATTATTCCAATATCTGGATTCTTGAACTATAATAAACAAATGTACTTGCTAGTGCGCAATTATGTTACGTAAAAAGCGATAAGCAAAAACAAAAATTACTCAGTTAACATTATTAATATTATTTCATTTTAAATATTTTCAATTTATAAAATTTATTCAATTAGTAGTTTAGTCACCGTCTCACTGTCTAGACATTTGTAGTCTTCTTACTTTCTCTTACAATTTATTTAATTATAACTAACTTCTCTTTCTAATGCAATTTAAATGTATTTTGTTGCAGTTCTAGGACCGTCATGTATTACTGGGTACATTGAGTCGCCGATATGGTAAGTAATTTTTACAACTCGGATTTTAATTTTTAAATCCAGATAACTAGTCTACTTTATTTATACTCCAATATAATACTTACGTGGCTCTGTTGCAAGTTCCAGGTGCGCTTCCTGGACAGAAATGTCTAAATATATGAATGAAAGTATATTACAGAGTAATATTTAACTAGGATTTATTATATTATATTATACGGATTGACGGAATGCGGAGAGACGCGTGTCTATACTGAAACTGTTCCCGCAAGTTTCTATATATTCATTATATAGCTACACTGGTGAGTCTGTTGTATGTTACATATATTTTGTACTGCCCATGCCATGACTTACTGTACTTAACTTAACTATACATTCTATACGTTATAATATTTTTTATACTTACTTTTTATTTTCTCTTTTCCGTTGGGGTCTCTATTCAATGTGAATGCAAGCATTCTTGCTGGCTATAAAAATTTAACTGGGTTTTAATAAGCGTATTGGTCCTTCAGGTTTTACCGAAATTTACCTTGAAATTTTTTTGGGTCTTATTCAAAAATTATGATCTTGAAATTAATTTAAATATTTTGATTTTTTTAATCAATAAAAATTTTAAGTAAAAAAATTAAGCTTAAAGCTTTTCAAATTTTCTAAATGTCAAATAAAATTTTTTTTTTTTATGAAATGATCCTAAAATTAATTTAAATTCTTTAATTTTTTTAATCAATAAAAATTTTAAGTAAAAAAATTAGAATTTTTTAAATTTGTCAAATTTCATTATTTAATTTTTTAAAACTATTTTTTTCAATGAAATGATCCTAAAATTAATTTGAATTTTTCGATTTTTTTTAAATCAATAAAAATTTTAAGTAAAAAAATTTTTTTTTAAATTAAACTTAGATTTATTTAAATTTTCTAAATGTCAAATTTTATCTTTTAATTTTTTAAAACTATTTTTTTCAATGAAATGATCCTAAAATTAATTTAAATTCTTTGATTTTTTTCAATCAATAAAAATTTTAAGTACAAAAATAAAAAAAAAATTAAACTGAATTTTTCATGTCAAATTTCATTTTTTAATTTTTTAAAATTATTTTTTTCAATGAAATCATCCTAAAATTAATTAAATTCTTTAATTTTTTTAATCAATAAAAATTTTAAGTAAAAAAATTAGAATTTTTCAAATTTTCTAAATTTGTCAAATTTCATTATTTAATTTTTTAAAACTATTTTTTTCAATGAAATGATCCTAAAATTAATTTGAATTTTTCGATTTTTTTTAAATCAATAAAAATTTTAAGTAAAAAAATTTTTTTTTAAATTAAACTTAGATTTATTTAAATTTTCTAAATGTCAAATTTTATCTTTTAATTTTTTAAAACTATTTTTTTCAATGAAATGATCCTAAAATTAATTTAAATTCTTTGATTTTTTTCAATCAATAAAAATTTTAAGTACAAAAATAAAAAAAAAATTAAACTGAATTTTTCATGTCAAATTTCATTTTTTAATTTTTTAAAATTATTTTTTTCAATGAAATGATCCTAAAATTAATTTAAATTCTTTAATTTTTTTAATCAATAAAAATTTTAAGTAAAAAAATTTTTAAAATTATTTTCAAAAAATTGCGTGTTTAATTTTTTATTAAATTTCTATCTGTCAATTTTTCATAATATATTTTTTATAAAAATGATCAAATATCTATTAAATCAATTTTATCGATTTTTTTAAAAAACATAGTCATGCTAATAATTAATTCATTGATAAATAATTTTCAATTTTTAAATTAAAAAACCAATTTTATAATTACATAAATTACTCTTTATAATTATAAAAAAAAAAAACCAAGTAAATTTTTTACAGTTAATCTCTCAGTCAATTCAACGAGAGATTTATTTTTTTTATTTTTTTTTTATTTTTTTATACAAATTGAGGCACTGCTTGTGCTAGAGTTATTCAATTAATATTTCACAATAGTAAATATTTAATTTGTTTAATTATTATTTTTATCATTAAAAGTTTCAAAAAATAACGTTATATATATATATAAATATATAACATTGTCATGTTAATAATGATATTATTAGCAGGTAACGAGATACTTTGTCGTTGAGCTCAACTATACATATGTATAATAATTAAAATAATAATAATTGTTAAAAATACAAAGATTCAAATAAAGTCGTCAGTAAAAACAGGTAAATAGGCACGATGATTTAACGATGTAAATACAATACAATAAATAACAAAGATCGTAGCAAAAAAATGATCGGAATATTAATTATAAGGCAACTCGGCTAACTATCTAATATTTACACGAATTATTCGTCCACGATTTTATCATTTCTTCAATTACTTTTAAACTTTTCTTTAACTTTTACTTCATTAAATATAATACGATCTTATTTCGTTATTTGTCATTAACATTTTACTCTTTAATTAATTAATTAATTTATTTATTTATTGTTATTCAGTTAAGTTAAAAGAACCACTGTTCGCTATGAAACATATTTCTTTCTCGTCAATATTTTTTTTTTTTTTAGTTTTTCCAGTAAATTTTTATAAAAAATATTCCTTATGATCATACTTCGTCGGAAGCTAAAAATTCTTTCTCTGCCGGAGACGATGATGTTTTATTGTCGTTTCTTTCTCTTTCATCTTCTTTCATTTGCAATGCAACTGCTGACTCGAGTACGCGAATTCTTCCTTCGTGCTTCACGATAACGGCTTTAAGTTTTCTTATCTCTTCAGAGAATTCTTTTATTATATCCTCCTGTTTAAAAAAAAAAAAAATTAAAATAAAATAAAATAATAAGGTCAATAAATAATAATTTATATTAAAAAAAAAATATGACACTGAAATTAGCAGACATTTGACGATTTTTTTTTTTTAAATAAAATAAGTATAAAAAATTATTTTTAAAATATTTACTTCATAATTTTTTTATATAAATTTAAAAAATAAATCTTAAGAATAAATTTAAAAAATAAATTTTAAGAATAAGTTTTAAGGATAAATTTTTTTTGTAAAAATTTTTTAGTTTAAAAAAAAATCTGAAAATTATCAAATGTCTATTAATTAAAAATAAATTATTAAAAAAAAAAATTACATACAAAGTTAGCATTATTCTGCGATGAATTTTGTGCATTAGCTCCAACTTTAGTGCTTTTACCAAGTACATTAGCTTTTTTAGTACATTTTAATTCGCTCTTAGACGCTGTAGGTTGATAACCGTCTCTAAGAGAAATTAAAATAGGTTCCGCGTCGGTACCAGCAGCCCATTCTTCAGCAGAAATTGCTGCAGTATCACCAGGTGTATCAGGATATAAATCTTCTTGAAATAATTCAGACTGTAAAAAAATAAAAAAAATTTTTAATTCAATAATTTAGTGAAAAAGTTTTAATCAATTGCAATAAAAATAAAAATATGAAGTAACCTTTCTTGGTACGGTCATCGAAATAACTTGGCAGAATCCCGAATTGTTTAAACGATAAAATCGACTAATTTCACAACTATTAACGTCACAGCCGCGTTTTGGCATCATTCCGATACCACGTTGTGGATCGGGTGTTTGGAAGGTATTGATATAATGAACGAATGGCGGTTCTGGAGTGATTTCAAAGTACCGGATAACAGAGTCGCCCTTGCCGCATAAGTAGACAAGACTGGTGTCTGGGTCATACAGAGGGAACATTACTCCATTGCTGGTGTCCAATTCAACCATAACTATTGGTTCTCCTAGCATATCTGGTGCTCGCAACGAATACTGACGCTCAGACATTTTGCTGAATCCTGTCGTGAATATTAAACCACCTCTGTAATAATCAACAATTATTAAAATTTTTTTTCAACAGTAATTATAATTATTATAATTAATTTAAGAGACATTTGATAGTTTTTAGAAGTTTTTTTATGAAACTGAAATCTGCTAATTTTTTAAACTAAAAAAAAAAAAAAACATTGTAAATACATTTTTTTATCTATATTATTAAGAGGATAAGAAAAATTTTGTATCCAAGATTGTCATATAATAAAATCGGTTTTTTCTTTTAGTGAAATTTAGTGTTATTTCAAAGGTCTTGACTTGAATTTGTGCTTTTTCAAGGTTTCATATCATTCTCACTGATAGTCAATTTATTATGATGTATTTAGGCTACATTCGAAAATTATCTATAGATACATAATTAAGAAATTACCTTGTATCTTGAGAACTATTGACATTTTTAAAGATATAAGTTCATCCCGATGTTACACTCATCGAGACCTTTTATTTGAATACCCACATCAATTTTTCATATATTTTATATATTTATATATATATGAATATATGAAAAATATATAAAAAATGCATGTGGATACTCAAATGAAAGCTATTGATGAGTGTAACATCGATATGAGCTTATATCGTTGAAAATGTCAATAATTAAGAAATGAACTTGTATTTTGTCAACTACTAACATTTTTAAAGATATAAGCTCATTTCGGTATCACGCTTATCAAGACCTTTCATTTGAGTAATCACATGCATTTTGATATATTTTTCATATATTCATATATATAAATATATGAAAAATTGATGTGGGTACTCAAATGAAAGGTGTCGATGAGTGTTACATCAAAACGAGCTTATATCTTTAAAAACGTCAATAGTTAAGAAAGTATAGTGCAATTTAACAAAAGTAATTATTCAATAAAGCAAAATTTTATTTATTTATAGTTCACAAGTCACGGCAGTCACATAGTGACTGCAAGATTGCTAGTAAATATTAATTTATAATTAAAAATTACCTTAAAAATATCGCTCTAGTAGCTTTGCTTCCTTCATGAGCAATAGCTTCCTCCAGGATTTCACCCGACCTGGGATCGACAATCCGTATTTTTTTGTCTTTACACGTAGTGACCAGCCTCGAGCCGTCCCAGTTCCAGCAGGCCGAGTAGACGACATCAGGATGGCAGTTTATTTTGACAACAGCTTCTCCGGTACCGACATTCCAAATTATCACGAGATTGTCGGAGCCTGCGGTCAGGAGGACATTGAGCGCGGTCGGGTGCCATAATACCAGGCCAACTCGTCGCTGATGGAGCTGCAAGTCGACGACCGGCTCCGTGAGCGTACGCGAAATCCCACTGTCTGGAATCTGCCAAACTTTCACCACGCAGTCCTCTGAACCAGAGGCGATAACATTGTCATTGTGTGGGCACCAGGCGATATCTAAAACAGGACCTTTGTGGCCGCCGACCAGTGGATGATCTGCGGATATCCTGCCCACCTGATAAGGATATCAATTAGTAATTCTTATCATGAATGAACCAGGGAAGTGAATAACATTATTATCTTCATTTTATTGTTATTGTTATTGTTATTTTTGAGTAAATAAATACCAGAAGTTTCAATCAACAAGTCTTTCAGAGACTTTTAAAATTTAAATGCTTGTTTTAAATTTAAATAAAATTCAAGGTATTTTAGGAATTTATTTTGATTTAAAATTAAATATTGAATTTAAAAAATTTTAAACAATTAATTTTTTATTTTTATTAAAAATTTTAATATTAAAATATTTAAAAAAAATTTCTTTCTAAATTTTTGGAGGTAAAATTTTATTTATAGAAATAAAAAAAATTTACAGATGTTTATTAATTTTAGTAAAATAATTATTTTAAAAATTCAAGATGGCAAAATTAAAAAAAAAAGATATGAATGAAATTTAAAATAATTTTTACTTAAAATTGATTTTAAATAAAATTAAAAATATCTTTTTTTAATTTTTTTATTAAAAAAAAAATAGGTAAAATTTTATTTATAAAAATAAATAGGTGAAATTTTATTTATAAAAATAAAAAAAAATGACGAATGATTATTAATTTTAGTAAAGTCATTTTTTTTTTAAATTCAAGATGTTAAAATTAAAAAAAAAAATTATAAATGAAATTTAAAATAATTTTTACTTAGCACTGATTTTAAATATGTAAAACTAAAAATTAATCTTTTTTTGATTTTTTATTAAAAAAAAAAAGCAAAATATAGTTAAAAAAAAAAACTTTTTCTTAAAAACTCGAGAAATTTAATATCTAAAAAATTCACTCTACTTTATTAATAATATCAATGATTCTTAAATTAAGAGACATCTTATCAACTTTTAGATTTTTTTTTTTTCAACACAAATTTTATCGAAAAAAATTTATTTAAAAAAAACTCGATATTTATAAGCTCAAAAAAAATAATAAATGCAATAAATAACAAAATTTTCAAGTGCCTGCTAATTTTCGTGTCGTTATTATAAAATGAAAATTAAATTAACCATCTAAAATTTTTTTTATTAAAAAAATTAATTTGTAAAAAACTATGTGCAATTTTTTTTTTAATATTTTTTAGTTCTAATTTAATAAAAAAAAAAATAATCTAAAAAAAATTCAGTGAAAAAATTCCATATGTAAAAATTAAAAAAAATTATATGTGCGAATTTTCTTATACTAATTGAGCTGTCATAAAAATTCCCAGAATTGTCAGATGTCTGCTAATTTCAGTATCATAAAATGAAAATTAATGTAGCATATATATTTAATAATTTTATAAAAAATAAATGATGGCAAAAAAATAAATGAGAAAAAAAATTTTTTTTTAATAATTTTTTCGAGCAAATTTTTTTGTTAAATAAAATAAAAAAATTGTCAAGTGACTGGTAACGTTAATGTGATATCATAAAATAAATAAAAAAATGAAAAACGTCGGCAAAGTAAAGTATTATTAATATAAAACAGGTGAATAAAATAAAATACCTTATTATGTGGCAAAACAATAAAAGCACCACCTCCAGCAGATTCAACAATGATAGCCAAAAATTTGGGGTTAACAGCACAAAAGGTAGAGTCCCAGGAGGATTTAGACACTCTGATATTGTCGTAACATTGCTCCCTTTTCAAAGATGTTCCGTAAACGTGGCGGAATTTGCTGCTACGTACCACGCGAAACGACATGTCTATTATTTACCTGAATAAAAAAAATCCATGGATATATTAATACAAACTTCAAACAATAATATATATATCAACACACACATACATACATACATATACCTATTTCTCTAAAAGCGGTATTTTAATAAAAGTCACAAGCGTAGAACTGACATAGAATATTATCGTCAGTGATCACAGTCGTAACTCACAATCACAATCGTCGGAATTCTAACCTACAAGCGCTCGAATTCGCTGGCAATAAGTAAATAATAATATCTCCAGAGAGTATTCCTCGGCCGGCTTATTTTTAAATATCTAGATACATTATTTATTAACAAATAAATGTTACGTAGCCACTTGGGGCGTGGGCGTCGCGTAGATCATCCCCTGAGACTTTTTTTATAAATAGACCTTCCAAGTTCCCCACTGCCCCGCACGCACTGCAAAATGTATCATGTATGTGAGTAAGTATTAACTATATATAAATATAAATATATTTATGTCCGTTAAAATTTTTTTTATTTCACTTTTATTTTTTTTATTAATTTTTCTTTTAACTTTTAAGTTTGATTGCGGAAAAATATGTGGGATATTAAATTGACGGGTATTATGAGGAAAGTTAACTGGAGTTAACAACTGTACATTCTGATGTACAATTTAGATTTATTTCTATGTATTGTATCAGTGTGACTACATGCACTTATGGGTTTTATGTGTTGCTAATTGCCTAGCGCGGTCTTGAATTTTTTTTTTTTTTTTTTTTTTTTATAGTTTTTTCATTTTTTTAAAAGAAAAAAAATTTTAATTTATCAGAATGAAAATAAAGTTAGCCGACATCTAAAAATTTTTATGATTTTTTTTATTAAAAAATTAAAAATAAAATTTTTCATTAAAAACTTCAAAAACTATAAGTGCAATTTTTTAAAAATATTTTTTAATTATAATTTAATAAATTAAGCAAAATAAAAAAATCAAAGATGTCGGCTAACTTTATTATTATGTTATCAAACAGTAATATTTTTATTTATTTATTTTTAATTATTTTTTCAGTAGTAAAAAATTACAATGTTTATTTTTTCTTGTTTTTTTTTTTTAATTAAAATTTCATAAAAAAAATTTTTTTTTATGATTTTAATTTTATGAAATGTTTTTTTTTTAAAATTCAATTCTATGAATTTTTTTTTTTTATTTTAATTTCATGAAAAAAAAAAAAATTTTTTTTAATTTTAATTTCATAAAAAAAATTTTTTTTTTTAATTTTATGAATTTTTTTTTTTTTAATTTTAATTTCATGAAACTTTTTTTTTTTAGTAATAATACATTAAAAATTTTCTAATAATTGTAATTATTTTTAAATTAATTTTTGACATTTATTAATTTAAAATTCAAATTATTATTTAAAGAAGAAATACAATTTTTTTTTTTTAAGTATTTAATTAAAAAAGAAAAATTTCTTTAAAGTAAAAACTAAAAATAAATATTATTTTAAAAAATTCTTAGAATTACAGACTACTAAATAAAATTTATAAATTGCTAATGAATAAATAAAAAAAAAAAAAAAGTGTAAATATTAATGAGTTTATTCTGAAGTTTGATTTGGTTATAAAGTAGGCCGTTGTTTTTGGCGGCTCATTTTAACAGGGTCAGATGGGCATTTATTCTTCTCACGTGAAATTGGACACCGAAACTTTTAAACTAACAAATTTAAAAAGACCTGGATAATAAATATAAAAGTTTTATCGGAAGTGAGTTCTATTGAAAAATAAAATTTTTATCTATACTACTCACACATCCGTCTCAACGCACACACTTAAATTTTTTTTTCCATAAATTATTAATAAACATTTCCTCGTCTTCATGGTCATTAGTTTTATTTTTAATCGTTTAAAGATTACGTACAAGCATCATTTCTTCTATAAAATTTCCAGTCACTAAATTAATTTATATTTAAAGAAGAAAAATAAAGTATGAAAAGTTAGCCGAGATTTAAAAATTCTTATAATTTTTTTCATTACAAAAAAAAAATAAAAATAAAAACAAGTGCAATTTTTAAAAAATATTTCTTCTAATTTAATAAATTAAAAAAAAATCAAAAGTCGCCTAACTTTACTAATAAAAAAAGTACTTACTTTAAAAATATATTGAAGTAAAAATCCAGAAAATTTCTTCACTAAAAATCACTCAAAAAAATCCCATTACATTGAAAATAAATCTAAGTACACAAAAAAAATTTTTTAAAACTAAAATTTAACGTGTTTCACGCATATCGTATTTTTGGCAACTATAAGTTCGCAACCCACGGGCGATTTATAATTTTAAACGTACTACGTACACATATGTAAATATATGTATATATAGAGATATAGATATATATAATAATACATATGTAAACGTATTTGCCGACTTACAAATAAAAGCTCATTCGTTCCCTCATCCTCTTAACTTAAAACTGCTCTTTACACACTCGTGGTGAATAATTTAAACAGACACCGAGTGGTGGCGCAAATGCTAACGAAAAACCGGAAACCCTCATCAAACACCTTATTTGGCAATGTTCACCCCTACTTAAAAGCTCATCCCTCAACAATCGCTTATTATTAATCTTAATCTTATAATTATCATCTTCAATTATTAAAACAAATCAGACTAACTTATTCCGCCAGACAGATATAAAATACTAACTTAGACTTATTTTATAATTAATCTATGACTCAAGTGTATAATCATCGAATATAATTATAAGTCGCATTAATTAAATGTCTGATTTAAATTTATTAAAAAATTCATTGTATTTAATTTAATTAAAGGAATATTTTTTTTTTTAATTAAATTTCAATTAATATATTTTGTATTTTTAATAATAATAATCAGTATAATTATTGAAAAAAAAAAATTAATTATTCTAATACATTTAAATTTAATGTAAAAATAAATTACATTAATTAAAACGTACCAAGAAGAATAAAAAAAATAATAAAATAAATTTTTATCTTCTGTCAGTTTTTCCGACACCTCGTTTGCCTGAAAACAAATGCTTAGGCATTTTCGTACCGATGAAACGATCGGCTTCACCTTTAAGACCTTTCTTCGCGACCTTCTTCCTAATAGCTTTGTGAGCGATGTTTTTCAGCTTAGATTTCATCTATAAAAAAAATAAATATGATTAAATATCAAACCAACAGTAAAAATTGAGAAAAAAAAAGAAAAAAAAAATTACCACAACATCCTTGACACCCATCTCATCTCTGGCAGGTCTTGAGCTGCTGCGAGCACGAGAAGTCGAGACCACGGACTCGACACGTTGCTTCTTACGAGCTGGTCCAGATAACGAGCGGGATCTTCCTCGAGTCTTGGTGAAGTGAGCATCTCCGGTGTCTTCCATATCAACACCGAGACCTTCCATCTGGTCGCGCAATTTACGAACACTTCTGTCGCGACCGCGAGCTACTGAAGTTCGTGGCATTACTGGTTTTGTGGATTGTTTGTTGACAAGCGATTCTTGCTTATCTATTGCTATCTTTTCACGGATTTGTTGGGCCATCGCACGAATGTCTTTCATTGTTTCTGTTAATTCTGGTACTTTGTAGTCGTAAATTCCTGAAGCGATTCTTAATTCTTCGGCTCTTTCTAATTCATTTAGTTTCTAAAAAAAATTGAAAGAAAATTATTAATTTAATTATTAATTATGACTTAATAATTATCAATGATAATAATGATAACGATAATTCCAAAATTTATTAAATCTAATAATAAATTTTGGAATTATTATTATAAAAATTTAGATTAAAAAAAAACTTATTTAATGATAACAATAAATTTTTAAATTATTATTAATATTATTATTATTAAACAAGTTTTGTAAGAAAAAAATCGAAATTTTAATAATAATAATAATAGTTTCAAAATTTTATTATTATTATTATTATTATTATTAAACAAGTTTTTTTAATCTAAATAATAATAATGATAATGATAATTCTAAAATTTATTAAATATAATAATAAATTTTGGAATTATTATCATTATAAAAATTTAGATTAAAAAAAAAAACTTATTTAATAATAACAATAAATTTTGAAATTATGTTTAATATTATTATTATTAAACAAGTTTTGTAAGAAAGAATCGAAATTTTAATAATAATAATAATAATAATAATAATAATAAAAATAATAATTCCAAAGATTATTAAATATAATAAAAAATTTTGGAATTATTATTATCATTATTATTATTATTAATAACAATAATAATAGTTATAATTATAATAACAATAAAAATGTCATCGTTTGTTATTATTATCATCATTAATGAATAAAAAATTATCAATGAATAAATCATAAAAAAAAAAAAAATATATTTACATCAAATATTTCTGGATCGATGTAATCAGCAACATTGTGACCTTCCCAAATTTCAGGAATAATATCATACTTCTGATCGCCTTCAATATCATAATTCTTCTTCAAATCAAGAATATAATCATCTCCCATTTCTTCTTCAATATCGCGCTCCAACTTGCGTTTACGTTCGGCTTTTTCAGCAGCCGCTGCTTTCTTCTGCAAAACACTAGCAGGAATGCAAGGAGGACGTACTTTGTTGTCTCTTGGAGCAGGAACTGCAACATGCAGACGGTTCAGCAGACCTTCCACTTTCTTGGTCTTGACCTTCTGGTCAACCCGGAAGGATAACAATCGTTCACAAGCCTCGTGTTTAACCTCCATCACTCCCTCCTCAGTGACTGTACTCATCGCCAAGACGGGAATATCATATTCCTCGAATTTCTTGACGACTTCACGCTTGTCATCGGACAGCTCGTCCAGGCCGACCACGTCGATCTTGTTCGCAACGACCATCAGGGGCTTGTTGGCGAAAAGCGGCTTGATCGATTCGAATAGCTTCAGTTGCTCCTCTAGAGAATGACCGCATTGCTCAGATAAATCGCAGACGTAGAGAACTGCAGCTCGTAAGTGCGCCAAAGCTGTTACTGCTTGCATTTCAATAACGTTACGATCCTCCAATGCGTGATCTAGGATTCCAGGAGTGTCAATTACTTGCCAGCGTAGGTATTTGTAGTCTGTGTGACCTACATATAATGATTTTGTTGTAAAAGCGTACGGTTGGACTTCAACTTCTGCACGAGTAATCTGAAAATTAATAAAAAAAATTCTAAAATTAACACGTGGACATTTAAAAAATTATAAGCTAAAAATTAAGCATTAATTTTTTTAATAAAAATATTTTTTAGATAGAAATTTATTAAAACACTCTAATTTTTTTTTTTTAATTAAAATTTTCAAAAAATACTTAGATAAATTTTTTCATTGTTTAAAAGTATTTTTTTCTAAATTAATAATTTTTATTTAAAAAAATAAAGAGAATTTTAGTTTATAATTAAAAAAAAAAAATTAAAGAGAACTTTAATTTATAATTTTTATTAAAAAAATTGACGAATGGCTGCTAATTTTTAATTCATTAAAAAAAGTAATATTTATAAGAACTAAATAATTAATTACACTAAAATTAACAGACACTTGACAATTTTTTTTGAAAAATAATCTAAGCCTAGAAAATTATTTTTAATAAATTGCATTTATAATTTTTAAATAAATTTTTCTTGCTATAATTTATTTATTAAAAAAATTCTAAAAATTATCAGACGTCTTTCAATTTCAGTGCTATAATAATAATTAATAATTAATTTAAAAAAAAAATTACCTTGTTAATAAAACTACTTTTTCCCACATTAGGAAACCCACAGATAATAATAGTCCTTGTGTAAGGATCAATGCTAGGTAAACGAGCTAAATGCTGACGAACTTGCTCCAAATAAGTCAAGTTAGCAGCTTGTCGCTTCATAATGGTGGCCATACGACCCAAGGCTGCTTTTTTGAGCTGTTTACATCTGTAGAGAGAGTCTCCGTATTTGAGAAGACGAACGTAATCCTTGGCAACACTGAAAATGGACAATAAAAAAAATAAATTAATAAATTGAGCAAACTATGGATGTAGAGATTCAATAATACTAAATTTAGCCAACGTTTTTAATTTTTTGATTTTTATTAATTGATTAAATCAGAACAAAAAAATATTTTTAAAAAATTGCACTCACATTTGTTCAAGTTTTTTACGAATGAAATTTTTTAATTATTTGTTTTGTAATAAATTTTTCAATAAAAAAAAAATTATAAAATTTTTATTCGTCGGCTTACTTAATTTTCGTCGTATAGAGATTCAAGATCAAACTTACTTATCAATTAGATGTCTTGCAGTATTTGTTTGTCCCAGAGCTAATTTGTAATGATCCTTGTCGTACAAGACGTTCATCAAGTCCGCGTAGAAAGGGTGGACATCATCGAGCTTCGGGAACTCCTGGATAATCTTAGACAGACGGTCGTGGAAACTCTGCTGGGAGAATTTAACCTTACGGGTGTAAAATGCCCGGATCCGGGAAATTTTGTAATTTTTGTGAATTACTGTCGGTGTTTTTCTTTGCGTTCGGGATAAAATTATATCAATAAAGTCCTGAAAAATAAAATATTTTAATAACCTGCTGCTTAACCAAAATTATAGAAAAACAATTATTGATAATTGTATTTATAATTATTTAAGAAAATTATATTTACCTTTGCCGTAGGAACTACGGTGATTTTTTTGAAGTTATACATCGACATCTTGGCTTTTTTTATTTAATTATTTAAATTATTACTATTTATAAGAAACTCACGTGGTGATGTGAGTTTTACTTAATGTCTAACCTATAAATTTCCAGCCGATGTGTTTTTCACAGTTCACACAGATTGAAGACTAAACACCAAGTGTTAAGAATGCACACGCTCAATCAACTGGCGTGAAGATATGTACTCTGTTGATAATTGGTAAAATTACTGTAATGACATCTGCAAGTAACTAGGGTCACTATATTTTGACTTTTTGATAATTATGCTTCGCGCGCCCTCATTCTTAAAAAAATCTCTTATAAGAGATTATTATAATTATAATTATTAATTAATTATAATAATTAATAATAATTAATAATAATAATTAATAATTAATAATAATAATTAATAATTATAATATTATTATTATAATTATAATTATTAATTAATGAAAATAGAATTAGCAGACAGTTGATCATTTTCAGAATTTTTTAATTAATTAATAAAATTATTAATCATTATTAATTAATATTAATAAAATTATTAATTAATATTAATAAAATTATTAATGAAAATTAAGTAAACCGACACTCAAAAATTTTTTATTTTTTTTATTAATTAAAAATTATACCTAAAAAACTATTTTTAAAAAATTCCACATATAATTTTTAAAATTTTCTAAATGTGAAAATTATTATTATAATTTTTTAAAAATTATTTTCTAATAAAATGAATTATAAAAATTTTTAAATGTCGGCTAATTTAATTTTCAAAATTATTACACAAAAATTAAAAGAAAAAATTCCACATGCAAAAAATTTGAAAAACTATACGTGCAATTTTTTAAAAATATTTTTATATTGCTAATTTAATTAATAAAAAAAAAATTAAATTTTTTCGCTGTCGGCTAATTTTAGTTTCATTAATTATCAGCTGACCAAATCACCAATTGAATACAAAAATTACAGAAGTGACGTAAAACGACAAATTTCTTGGAAAAATAATACATGATATTAAAATTAGCAGACATTTAACAATTTTTGATTTTTTTAATCAATAAAAATTGTAAGTAAAGAAGTTTTTTCTAAGAAATTAAACTTAAAATTTTTTTAATTTTCTACGTCAACTTTTTTTTTAATAATTTTTTTTCAATAATAAAAAATTCTAAACATTTTTAGATGTTGGCTAATTTAATTTTCATACTAAATATTTAGAAGAATTTAGCATGAAAATTAATTTATCAGATATTTAATCATTTGAGTGACAAATAAATTATTGCAAAAAAATTAGGAAAACGGTTGACCCTAAAGGCCATCTCTGCAACTTCCCGCTAATTCCGTTAATACATGCCCGTTTTTTTTGAGCTCTTCGAGCTCAAAAATACAATCTGTGTGTTATTTTGAGCTCTTCGAGCTCAAAAAGATACCTTTTCTGTGCTTTTGCGCTCTTTGAACTCAAAAGTCTGATAGAAGTTCCATAGAACACTATTTTTTGAATTTTCAAAGCGCAATAACTTTTGAATGAATGAATCGATTTTTACGCGGTTGGCGGAATTCTACGCAGTTTTTTAAGCCTCATAAAGAATTTCTAAGTTTTAATTGGTCAAACTAGAAATTTCGGAGAAACTCCGAAAAAACACTTTTTTCGGTTTTCTTTCGTTCACGATATCTCTCGAACGAATCAACCGATTTTGACCGGATTGGCGGCGATCGACGTGGTTTTTCAAGGTTGAGAGCTGATTAGTTTTTGGAATCGATCGGTAGAGCCGTTTAAAAGTTATTCCAAAAAAACCACTTCTGAAAAAATTTTTTTTCCTATTTTTTTTTTAGATTTCTCCAAATTTCTCAAAATCTATCGGTCCGAGTCGGTTCAAATTTTCAGAAAATCTAAGTTTGGCGAAGCCCTTTCGAATGGCACCAACCGCGATGAAATCGGTTCAACCGTTCAAAAGTTATAAAAGGTTTACATACTTATACACACACACACACACACACACACACACGCGCGCGCGCGCGCGCGCGCGCACGCACATACATACAGACATAGTGACGCCATCGCGGGAATAGTCAGGGAAGCTTCCTAGGACCTCAAAACGTCGAGATCTGATGAAAACTCGATTTTCGAAAAACGGGGTGAAACCAATAACTTCCCGATTTTTGAAAATTTTCAATTTTCTTAGCGGGAAGTTAAAAATTGACATGTAGAAATCTAAAAAAATAAAAAATGCGATTTTTTGAAAATAATTTTTGGGAAGAAATCACTGCTAATTTTAATGTCATGAATTTGGCCACTGGATTGGTCGATTCATTTGAGAGTCAGAGAGTCACATTAACCGATTGAAATTAATGGCAATTTACACGAGGTTTGAACGATATGCATACACTTGAGATTGGCAATTAATTACATTGATTTTTCCTAGACAAGGACATATCATCTACTAGATCCGTCAATAATGATCCGGGTGAGATGTCAAAGAACTCTTATTAACAATTACCGATTGGCTATTGGCTCACAACTACACGGAGAGAAATTTATAGGAAACTTTCCAAAAATTATGGGAATGATTCCTATAATAAAATAATCATTATAGGTATCAATCCTATGCTCATTATGGGAACCATACTCATAGTTTATTGGAAACATTCCTATACAATAATGGAATAGCCTCAATATATTATGGGAATGGTTCCTATAATGTTATAGGAATAGTTATTATAATATTATGGGAATGACGCACATAACAACAGAAAAATGTTTAAGTTCATAATAATGAAGCAATCACATAAAAAATATAAAGTAATTATTATATATTTTTTTGTTAATAAATTTTTTTTTGTTAAAAAAAATTGATCTTTCACTAGAGTGAAAAATTTCTTTTTCATAATTTTTATTCACGTGTGTACTTAATTTTAAATTGTTTATTCCAATACAGTTATTATTGTGCTAGATAATATTGAAAAATATTGTAGCAATTCTAAAGTTTCTCTAACAAAAGGGATATTTTCTCACTCTACGATTAGAGAAGCAAAGTAGATATGGAAATTCATTGTTTATTTTTACAATTTTATTTTATTTTTAAAACAAATTATTTATTTATAATACATACGTTGAATATTTATCAAATCCACCTTTTGGGTGTGTAATTTTTATTATTTATATGAACAATATTACTTATTTTACATATTTCAAATGATGTTATTGGGAAGCAAGTAAAATTATCGAAATTACTAATAATTTCTAATGCTTCAAAGTGGTCATCGAAGTCACAAATAATTTAAATTGTAATGATAAATATCTCAATATTATTAGGCATCATCACTATAATATTATGGAAATGGTTCCTATAATGTTATAGAAACTATTCCTATATATTATGGGAACCATTCCTATATATTATGGGAATCATGCCGATATTAAAGTTATAATTATAGGTATCGTTCCTATAATTATAGGAACCATTCCCATAATTATAGTAACATTTCCCAAAAATTATGGGTACAATTCCTATAGTTTAATTAATCGCTCCTAAAATGGTATAGGAAAACATTTACATTAAAATTATAGAAATGATTTCCATATTTTTCTCTCCGTGTACCTGCGTTTACCAAAAGCTAATTGTGTCATTGACAAGTCATTTTTGGTTCACAGAAAACTATATATAGTCTAGCTATAGCTGTGGATAATTTAGCTGAATTTAAGATTGCTTGTTTTTATTTCTTCATGGAACGCGATAATTGCAATAACAATAATTACTGACTGTATTTTTTTCCTTTCGCTAGCAGTATTATACTATATTGTATAACACTTATTTAACAATTACTTCATGTAATTATTTTGTCTCTAATTATATTTAATTTGTAAACCTTGATCTAATTAATTACTTTTTGTCAAAAAAAAATTATAAAAATTATATGAATTTAAACCGATGTAATTTGAAATTTGATTGCTCTGAGGGAGCTTAAGGTCTAGGGTTAAAATAAATAGATTTTTTGCCCTTTGGGCGGAAAGTGGCAACTTTGGTCTCACTGCGCTAAACAAAGTTGCCGCTTTCCTCCTTTCTCGGACAAAAAAATATTATACAGCCCTTGGGAAGTAAAAAAGAAAACCTCAGATCACATGTAATTGTTGGCCGAGGCGAAGCCGAGGTCAACAAACATGTGATCTGAGGTTTTCTTTTTTTCCTTCCCAAGGGGTGTAATATACTATAAATCCTGGAGCTTTTATATTGGAGGTAGATATTATGAAAACCCAAACGAATATTTCGCATTTTTTACGAATCAAAATCAAATTATCTTCACTTCACTGTTATTTGGTCTATTGGTTAAACTTCAGTCAAGAGATATTAATAAATATTGAAGCCGGTAGACCGAAAACAAATATATTAGTTCCAATTCATTATTTCAAAGTGTTTTGCTGATAAAATCATCATTAAAATAGGAAGTACAATTGAATTCTATTGTTGACCGAATGGTAATTACATTAATTTTTCACAGAAGCAATGAGTCAGTGGTTTTATCGGTTATAAAGGGGATATGAAACTTGGAGTTAAAACTCAGTTTATGTAAAAACACTCTTCTATAAACATATTTTTTTTAAAACGCAATTTTAGAAAATGCCCGATAAAAAACAATTTTTTATCCTATCTTGGTTCCTTTGCCTGGTTAGCGCTCAAGATCTTGTTAAAAATGTAAGTTTTAAATATTTAAAACTTACTTACTTACTTATTCTATATAGAATAAAGTTACAATTTTTTATTTATATTTTTTTTTTAATAAACAAACATCACTTTTTTTAATTGCAGCTTACGTACGGTGGATTTTTTTACAAGTGCGCAAATGAATCAGTCGATGTCTTCTTCGACCAGAAAATAAACACCGAGGTTAATATGTACACTTCTGTTGCGGAAAATGAGCGTTATGAAGATAAAAACACAGAGTGCTCTAAATATTTTCCAATGCGAAAACCACCCGGACAATTGAGAGCAGAGTTTAAATTTGACCCATGCTCAAAAGGAAATCACGATTTTGCGCTGTTTGTTAATGAAATTGCGACTGGATTTATTTTACATCGATTTAATATCAGCTGTTAGAAAAATTAATTACAGTCAAATTTTTATTTTACTTATTTAATTATTTAATTTTTATATAAAAAAAAAAAAATTAATTTTGACAAATAAAAAATTTTTTTTGACACATTAAAAAAAAACTTTTTGATTTAAAGTTTTTATTTCTTCTTTGAGTACTATTTCTTCTTTACTGTAATTTTTAATGTTTTTTTTTTAATTATGTAAAATTTTTATTAAAAAAAAAATTTATTTTATTTATTAAAAAAAAATTGTAAAAAAGTTTTAAATACTTATTAATTAAAAATAAAAAAATAAATTGATTTATAAATGTCAATTTTTTTGTACAATTTAAATTTCCCGCCAATTTAAAAAAAATTCCAAAGAACTTTCCCGTGTCTCTGCCAAGCGGCAAAAATAAAAATTACAAGTCAAGTGACTTTTAATAAACATGCATTAATGTCATGAGTTAAAAATTGATAATACAATAGATAACAGCTGATAAAATGACTAACAGCAATATAATGCTCAAACAAAGGTCTTATAGAGGCTAAATAAATTACATTAGCAAAGAAAACTAACGTTAAACAATTAAATGTCTGAGTAACAGTACTTGCTCTCATTGTCGAGCAGTGTTTTATTTCAACAATTGCATTGCACTGGAGTCTTTGTTTATTTTAAGACTATAAATATTTATTTTGTCAACTTAATAATATAATCTCGTTTTACTGCTAATAAACATCAGAGATTATAAGTATAAATTGTTTTGATCTCTTTTAATCTCTTGATGGTGAGTAGCATGTTTGGATAATTTTTAACCTCAGCGTATTTTTAAATTAATTAATTAATTTATTTATTTTTAGGTGACTGAAAATTATAGAAATAAAAAATGAAGTTTGCGGAGCATCTATCAGCTCACATTACTCCGGAATGGAGAAAACAATATATCAGTTATGAGGTAAATTTATTTTATTTATTTCTTTTTCAATATTTAATAATATTTTTTAATTATTTACGGATTTAATTTTTATGACATCAGAGTCAGCAGTAAATTGACAATTTTTTAATTTTATTTTAAAAAAACATTTCTTCGGAAAAATTATTTTTAATTTTTGCTATAATTTTTTTGTTAAAAAAATTCTAAAAATTGTCAAATATCTGTTAAATTAATTTTTATTCAATTAATAGGAAATGAAAGCTATGCTCTATGCAGCCGTCGAAGAAGCGCCGTCTGCAGAGAGTGTGGAACCAGAGGTTATTTCACGGCACTTTGCTTCCTTTGATGAAGTTTTTTTTACGTTTTGTGATCGTGAATTAAAAAAAATTAACACATTTTATTCAGGTATTAATTCATTAAAAAATTTTTATTTTTCCTTAAAAATAAACCAGGACTAAAATATTATTTTTAAAAAATTGAATATATAATTTTTCAGAGCCTCTAAAGATAAAATTTTTTTAATAAGTTTTCTTTGCTATAATTTTATTTAAAAAAAAAAAAAAAAAAAAAAATTCTAAAAATGATTAAATCTCTCAATTTCAGTATCAATTTATTACAAATTTTTGTCATCTAAATATATAAATTAAAATTTATTACAAATTTTTGTCATCTAAATAAATAAATTAAAATTTATTACAGAAAAGTTAGCAGAGGCAACGAGAAAATATGCCGCGTTACAAAATGAATTAAAAACTGCCCTAGATTTGCAGCATGGCAGCCATAAAAATAAAGGAAAGCTAGCGAGTGCTAAATTACCAGCACGGAAAATTCGTGAATTGAAATTAGGATTTTCAGAGTATTATTTATCACTGATATTACTACAGAATTATCAAAATTTAAATTACACTGGGTTCAGGAAAATTCTTAAAAAACATGACAAGGTACTTTAATTTAAATTTCATCAAACCGGTCTTGTATATTTTTTTTTATTATTAAATTAATTATTGTTATTTTGAAAAAATTTTTTTCTAGCTTTTATCAGTAGATACTGGATCCAAGTGGCGAGTAGAATGCGTGGAGACGAGTCATTTTTACACATCAAAAGACATAGACAAATTAATCCACGACACCGAGGCTAATGTCACAAATGAATTGGAAGGTGGTGACCGTCAACGGGCCATGAAACGCCTGAGAGTTCCTCCACTGGGAGAACATCAGAGTCCATGGACGACTTTTAAAGTTGGATTATTTTCAGGAAGCTTTATTATATTATTCGTCGCAGTTGTACTTTCTGGTAATTTAATTTTTTATTTTAAAATATTTGATTAATAATTTTTAAAATTTTCTACTTAAAAATATTTTTTTTTATTTTTTAACTTTAAAATATTTGATTAATTTTTTACTCTAAAATATTTGATCAACAATTTTTTTTTTTAATTTTGTGTTTTTAAAATATTTTTTTAATGTTCTACTTTATAATATTTTTTAAACTTTCTACTAAGAAAAATTTCTTTAATTTTGTATTTTTAAAATATTTTTTTAATTTTCTACTTAAAAATTTTTTTTTTAATTTTCTACTTTGAAATAGTTTTTTTAATAGGTATTCTATTTTTGAATTAATTTATTAATAATTTTAAAAATTTTTTACTTTAATATTTTTTTAGTTTTCTACTTTAAAATATTTGATTAATATTTTTTTTTAATTTCCTACTATTAAAGTATTTAATAAATATTTTCAGCAATTTTCCACGAAGGACAAGAGAATTTAAAAATAGCATTTCGGTTGTACAGAGGACCATTGCTAATAATCCAATTTTTATTTCTAATGGGAGTAAACGTCTACGGCTGGAGATCATCTGGAGTGAATCATGTGTTAATATTCGAGCTCGATCCGCGTAATCACTTATCAGAGCAGCATTTAATGGAATTATCAGCGGTTTTAGGAGTCATCTGGACTCTCAGTCTTCTAAGTTTTCTATTCAGCGCTAGTTTGAGTATTCCACCGTTCGTAAATCCTCTGGTGCTTGTTTGCATTATGATAGCATTCATTTTAAATCCTCTAAAAATATTTCGCCACGAAGCGCGGTTCTGGTTACTGAGAATAACAGTAAGTTTACAATAATTATTTATTTGTTAAAATATAGACTAAGTCCTAAGATATTATAAGATGTAAATAGAAGTCCTTAATGACTTAACTGTTAAAAAACGACTTAAAATAAAATAAATAAATAAATATTTATTTGTTAATAATAATAAATATTTATTAATAAAATTTTTTACAGTGGAGAATGATAATAGCGCCATTTGCGTTTGTAAATTTCGCGGACTTCTGGCTGGCTGATCAATTAAACAGTCTTGTAACACCGTTGCTGGACTTTCATTTTTTAGTGTGTTTTTATTTAACCAACGGCGATTGGCTACAAGCTCACGACACTACGCAATGCATGTCCGGGTCGCTTATCGTCAGGCCTATTGTAAATTGCCTCCCTGCGTGGTTTAGATTCGCCCAGTGTCTCAGGCGTTACAAAGATTCCAAAGAAGCTTTTCCGCATTTAGCTAACGCAGGAAAATATTCAACAACTTTTTTAGTTGTCATTTCAAATACTCTGAGGTCTTATTACGCAGGTACATTCACTTATTTATTTATTAATATATTTAGCATTTTAATTAACAGTTTTTTTTTTACAAAATCTTTTTTTAACTAATTTCAGATCAGTATAAAAGCAATTGGGAAAATCCGTGGCTTTGGTTTTGGTTAGCAAGCTGTATTATCAATTCTATTTACTCTTACACTTGGGATATAAAAATGGATTGGGGGTTGTTAGATAGTAATGCTGGAGAAAATAAATTTTTACGTGAAGAAGTTGTTTATTCTTCAGGTGTAAGTTTTTTTATAATAATAGTAATGATAACTATCATTTTAGGAAATATTTATTGTGTAAATTTTTTATTTTTAAAAATTATATTACAGAGCTTTTATTACTTTGCCATCATTGAAGACTTTGTTTTGAGATTTATATGGATAGCAAGTTTTGTTTTAGTTGATTTTAAATATGTTTCAAGTGATTTGATGACTTCTATTGTTGCTCCTCTAGAAGTTTTTAGGTAAGTATTATTATAATTATTACTTAAAAAAAAAAATAATGATTATAATAATTTAAGCCGCAAGATTATTATTATCTATATTATTGAAAAAATAAAAAAAATATTTGTGTTCAGGATAGTCATATGATAGAATCGATTTTTTTAAAATGAAATTTAGTGTCATTACAAAGGTCTTGACTTGAATTTGTGCTTTTTCAAAATTTCATATCATTCTTACCGATAGTCAATTTATTATGATGAATATTTAGGTTGCATTCGAAAATTCTCTATTTCTAAATACATAATTAAGAAATGACCTTTTATCTTGTGATCTATTGACATTTATAAAGATATAAGCTCATCCCGATGTTACAATTATCGAAACCTTTCATTTGAGTACCCACATCAATTTTTCATACATTTATATATATCGACGTTCTAATTAGCAAATTGTCTAACTCCAATTTAGCGAATTTTCTATTTGTACGAAAAAAACAATTAGTTCAAAATTTATTATCACTTTAAAAAACCATTTAATATCATTAATATCTAATAGAGATATAATATTTAGGTTTGAATCATTCAAATTATTTATAATTGGATTATTGCTACATCATAATGTTAAAAAATCACCCTCTAAAAAATAAGAGACAAATTGCTAATTAGACCATCGATATTATATATATGCATATATGAAAAATATATCAAAAATGCATGTGGGTACTCAAATGAAAGCTCTTGATGAGTGTAACATCGGGATGAGTTTACATCTTTAAAAATATCAATAATTAAGAAATGACCATTTATCTTGTCAATTACTGACATTTTTTAAGATATAGGTTTATCCTGACATTACACTCATCGAGACCTTTCATTTGAATACCCACATGCATTTTGATATATTTTCCATATATACATATATATATATATATATATATGTATATATGTATATATGAAAAATTGATGTGGGTACTCAAATGAAAGCTCTTGATGAGCGTAACATCAAGATGAGTTTACATTTTTAAAAATATCAATAATTAAGAAATGACCTTGTATCTTGTCAACTACTGACATTTTCAAAGATATAAGTTCATCCCGATGTTATACTTATCGAGACCTTTCATTTGAGTATCCACATCAATTTTTCATATATTTATATATTTTTATATATGTATATATGAAAAATATATCAAAAGTGCATGTGGGTACTCAAATGAAATCTCTTGATGAGTGTGACATCGGGATGAGCTTATATCTTCAAAAACGTTAATAGTTAAGAAAGTACAGTGCAATTTAACAAAAAATAAAATTTAATAAATCAAAATTTTATTCATTGATAATTCACAAGTGACTGCAAAATTACTAGTAACAATAACAATAATTTAAGCCATGAGATTATTATAATTATTTTTCAAAATTTCAGATTGATAATAATAATAATAATAATAATAATAATTGATTGATTATAAATATTTTTTTTTTAGGAGATTTGTTTGGAATTTCTTCCGTCTAGAAAACGAGCATCTTAACAATTGCGGTAAATTCCGAGCTGTGAGAGATATTTCGATCGCACCGATAGAAAGTTCAGATCAGATTCAAATACTCAGAATGATGGATGATGAAAACGGAGTAGTAAATAGAGGTAAACGCAAAGCCGGTGGTAAAAAACCTGGCAAAGAAGACAAGCGAGCGTTACTTAAAGAAGAAACTATTGATATCGACGTCTCGAATACCAGCTGAAACACGTGCTATATTAAATTATTGGAAATGTAAATCTGTAAATTATCTAGGTGAATTTAAAAACAAATTAATTAGTTTTTAGTTACTAGACTTTTATGCTATTTGTTGAGTAGTGTAATTATAATTAATACTTTGCCATCGGGTGCCTTTGTTTTTCTAAATTTATTATATTTTTTGAAGTTGGTTTTATACGATGACGTGCTTCCATTGAGCGTTGTTTTGAATTTATAATTTTTTTTATCGATTTTAGAAAAGCGATTTAATTAAAAATTTTTTTTTTTTAATTTAATTAGTTGAACAAAAATTATTGAGGTTGATTTGAGAAAATTTTAGTTTCTAAGTTGGAACTGTTTTTTATCAGTATGATGAGTGGCTAATATTAAGTAGTATAAATAACTTGCTTCAGCGAATATTAGTCATTTTAATTTGATTATTAATTAAAGAAAAAAAAATAATAATAAGGAACGTTTAGAAAATTAAATTATTGACTGCTCAGTATTTTATATAATTATATAAAAAATGACCTTTAAAAAAATATGTTATAAATAATTTTAACGCCATTGATTTACTTAACACAATAGCAATTTAAAGAAGAAACTTAATTATTTTTTGTGACTTATTTTTAATAGTAATTAATTGGTTTCATACTCAATTTTTAAGCTCAACAGTAATGTACTTTAACAATATTATATTTTTTTATAGAACAATTTACCGATAAATAAAACATTAAGTAATTAAATGTGATATTTTAAATGAATAATTTAGTTAAACGTTCCAAATAGAAATGGCATTATTATTATTATTAATAGTTGATATTTGTAATTACGTATTTTATAATTTATTAGCTCGTTGATTTATTTGTTCAACAAAAACTCGTTGAATTTAAAAATATATTTTTTTGAAATATTAAATATATATATTTTTGTAAATCCATCTCTCTGTAAGCTAAATATATATTGTAAATCTTATAAATATAAAAATAAATCATTAATGTAAGGCTAATTATTATTAATAAAGCTATTGATCAAAGTAGTATAAAAATTTTTGTTAATTTTCTTTTAATTATATATAAATATATTTTATTGTTTTTTAAAGAAGAAATTCTTTAATTTATTAGTTATAGTATTTTTTTTTAATAAAAAATAATTATACAAAAATTTCTGTAATTTTAGAAATTAATTTTCAATCTTTTATAGTCTATATTATTAAGAGAATAAGTAAAATTTTGTGGCCACTGTTTTTATATGATAAAATGGGTTTTTATGGTTCAATTTGGTATCGTTGGAAAAGTTTTGGCTTGAATTTGTGCCTTTTCATGGTTCATATGATTCTTGCCGATAGTTATAATTTATTATGATAAGAATTTAGGCTGCATTCGAAAATGCTCTATCTCTAGATACATAATTAAGAAATTACCTTGTATCTTGTAAATTATTGATATTTTTGAAGATATAAGCTCATCCCGATGTTACACTCATCGAGACCTTTCATTTGAGTACCCACATCAATTTTTCATATATTTATATATATGTATATATGAAAAATATATAAAAATGCATGTGGGTACTCAAATGAAAGCTCTTGATGAATGTAACATTAGGATGAGCTTACATCTTTAAAAATATCAATAATTAAGAAATGACCTTGTATCTCGTGAAATATTGACATTTTTAAAGATATAAGCTCATCCCGATGTTACACTCATCAAGACGTTTCATTTGAGTACCCACATCAATTTTTCATATATTTTTATATATTATATATATATATATATATGTATATATGAAAAATATATCAAAATGCATGTGGGTACTCGAATAAAAGCTCTTGATGAGCATAACATCGGGATGAGCTTACATCTTTAAAAATATCAATAATTAGAAAATGATCTTGTATCTCGTAAACTATTGACATTTTTAAAGATATAAGCTCATCCCAATGTTACACTCATCGAGACCTTTCATTTGAGTACTCACATCAATTTTTCATATATTTTATATATTTATATATATAAATATGTAAATATATATAAAAATGCATGTGGGTACTCAAATGAAACCTCTTGACGATTGTAACATCAGGATGGGCTTAAATTTTTAAAAATGTCAATAATTAAGAAATGACCTCGTATCTTGTCAACAACTGACATTTTTAAAGATATAAGCTCATCCCAATGTTACACTCATCGAGACCTTTCATTTAAGTACCAACATCAATTTTTCATATATTTTATATATTGATATATATATTATATATATAAATATATAAATATATATAAAAATGCATGTGGGTACTCAAATGAAACCTCTTGACGACTGTAACATTAGAATGGGCTTAAATCTTTAAAAAAGTCAATAATTAAAAAAGTATAGTGCATTTTAACAAAAGTCATTATTTAATAAAGCAAAATTTTATTTATTTATAGTTCGCAAGTCACGGCAGTCACATAGTGACTGCAAGGTTGCTTGTTTTTTAATAATTTATTAAAAAAAAAAAAATTGTATCATTAAAAAAACTTTTTATCAAAATTTTATGAATTAACATAAATTTTTATCAATAAAAATAAATAAACACTAGTAATTAATATTTTTTATCAATAAAAAAAATTTCAAAAAAAAATAAAAAATTTCCATTAAGGTAAAAGCCCCAATAGATGATCATATACTGGTACATGATCATATATTGGGGCTTTTACCTTAAATCTTTTAATATAAATAATAAATAATTAGTAATAAAAATATAAGATTGTTAAGGAAGAAATAAATAAATAAATTTATATTATAAAGACATGTTTAATAGTAAAATAATACAATCTACACTGTACAAATATTCGCCTAAAGCATCGTGCCGGCATTAATTTTTAATTAATAATAATAATATGGATAAATTAAAAAATAAATGAATTAATAAAACCTTCAAAGACAAGAAGAATAATAATTATTTTTTTTTTATCGAAAATCCGCTATAAGTAGAGTAATTTCCTGTTATAAATTTTTTAACGATAATTACTGCCATGAAGAAATACATGACAATTATACTTAACACTAATAACTGATTACTCAGTTAAATTTTCTTGATCGGGTAAATTGGTCCCATTGTTGTTCTTATTCTAACTTACTAATAGCTTACTGTTACCATTAATAGATTAATTAATATAATTAATGTAATTAAAATATGTATATAACAGTAATACATACTGTCTTTACCAACTATTACTTATGAGATATTTTTTTGTTCTTTTTATTATATAAAATAATATAATAACTTGTTATTAAGTGCTAGTGCTCTTTATAAAATTACTCGTTACTCAACTTGCTAACATTTCTTTTATACACTTTGTTTAATTATCATAAAGCACAATGAGCTTTCATTTTTCATACTGTCAATTATATTCTTCTTTCGAAAATATTTATCATTGCGTAAAAATTCCCAGTAGTTATAATTATTATTATAATTGAAAGCAAAACAAGGTCGTACATTTTTTATATAAAAATCTAAGAGTAAGGTACACACCGCATTACTCGGACAATTTATGTTATATGTACAATATATATGTGTAAATTGTATTGAAATATTGCAGATTGATCTAATACATGATAGTGAATGGTGTATTACGCAAATGAAAAAGTAGTTTTGTTATATCTTGCTGAGTATACGCCTGAATAAGAAATTATCTACACGACATGTTTCATTATTTTATCACTTTATTTATTTATTTATTTATTTATGGATATATTTTTATCCATTATTCATTTATTTATTTATAATTTATCTATTGTTCATTTTTTTTTATTTATTCTGAAGAAATGTTTTTTTAAAACATTTATATAATTTTGAAGTATATAAAAAATTTTTATATTTCTTCTTTGATTTTTTATTTCTTCTTTCTTCTCAAGTATTCAAAAAATTTCTTTGATTTTTTACAAATTATTTCTTTTTTCTTCTTTAATATTCAAAATTATTTTTTATAATTTAGAACAATTTATTTATTGAAAAAAATGAAAATTTGAGAAGAAATTTTTTATAATATTCAAAAAATAAATATTCCAATAATTTCTATTTTAATTTTTTCTGAGTAGAAAATTTTGAAATTTCTTCTTTGATTTTTAAAAAATAATTTCTTCTTAAATACCCAAAAAATTTTTTTTATAAATAAAATCAATTTATTAATCGAAAAAAAATATTTAAATCTTAAAAAATAACTATATTTGCTTAGAAATTTTTTTAACAAATTTCTTTTTAAGCATTTCAATAATTTTTATTTTTATTTTTTCTAAGTATGTAGAAAATTTTTAATTTATAAATTTCTTCTCTGATTTTTTAAAAATAATTTCTTCTTAAATATCCAAAAATTTTTTTTTATAAATAATACTAATTTATTAATTATAAAAAAAAAATATTTAAATTATCTAATTCTTCAAAAAAATATAATATATGCTTAGAAATTTGTTTAACAAATTTCTTTCTAAGCAATTTAATAATTTTTATTTTTTCTAATTATGTAGAAAATTTTTAATTAATCAATTTCTTCTTTAATTTAAAAAAAAAATTTCTTCTTAAATATTCAAAAAATTTTTTTTTATAAATAAAACCAATTTATTAATTGAAAAAAAATTATTTAAATTTTCAAAAAAAAATATAATATATGCTTACAAATTTCTTCTTAAACATTTCAATAATTTCTCTTTTAATTTTTTTCTATAAATAAAAACAATTTACTATAATTACAAAAAAAAAAAAATTGTAACACGCACGTAGATATATAAATAGCGACGGATACAAAAGGCGTGTTACAAGTTTCCGCCTGAATTTTATTTTACATAATTCCCCATAATATAAAATCTAAGAAAAAAGAAAAAATACCGAAGAAGATAATCAAACAAACCTGAAGCTCACCAAAAAATCTGCAACCAGACATTATCATAAAGTAATGCAGTGTACTCTTATCTCTGCTCGTAAAATATAATACACATGAATTAGATTTTTAAAAAATTTAAATTAAATGATTGAAGTTTTATACTTCTTCCACCGATTACAATATAATAGTACCTACTTAATACTCATTTCATTCTCGTGCATCGCACGAAGGTCGAATAAGTAATTATCGATGGAAAAAAGATCAGATTTCTTGTACATGATAATTCATCATTGTTACCACCGTTTATTTTCTTTTTAATATAAATATCAATAAATATACTTGTCTGGTATGCAAGCAAGGCCGTCGGTAGGAAAATAATCCAGAAAATTATGCTTTAAATTTTCCAATTTAAATTTAAATTTTACAATAATTATTTTATAAATTTTTATCTTAAAAAAAAAAATTTTTTTTTTAATAACAATAATTCTCTTAAATATTAAGCAACCGTAAAAAAATAACTATACAATAAACAAAAAAATCTGATTAAATTTTGATCAATAAATTGTCTAAAAAAAAAAAATAGAAAATGAATAATTTAAAAACTGGCATGTCCTTCATAACGTTTTAAATAAACGTGTAAAAAATACTGTTTCGCAAGTGTCGTACGGTGAATTTTAAAATTTAAAACGTGTTATTGCACGCTTGACGCGGCCTACATGATATACAACAACTATTACAAATACAATTAGAATTACACATAACATATAATATTTAATATATAACATATAACAAATTAGTAATCCTTAATAATCTCCGGGTGCTCATGTCCTCCGAATGAGGCCCTTGATATTAAATCAAAATTACACACATAAATCCAATATCAATACACAAAGCCGATTATTAAAAAAAAAAACCGGCCACAGGGAAAGAACAAGATGACACTGGATATCCTAGACTATACTTAGTGATATCTGCGGTGAAAAAAAAATTCAGATAGTAGCTAAAAAAATCCAGATTATACTGTGTGATATCTGGATAATACTCATTGTAATCTGGATTATACTCATTAGGGTGGCGCAAAAAAACCGACTATTTTTTTTTTGAGTCTCGAGTGAAAAAATGTTAGTTTTTGATGTTTTAAGAGCTCTCTCCAAAGGACAACTTAAAAAAAATTTTTAAGAGGTCGCTCCAAATTTTTTCAAATTTCAAAAATCGAATTTTTTTTTTTTTATTTTTTTTCTCGTTACGTCATAATTTTATAGACCACAAAAAAAGGTTTTCCTGAACGTTTCAGTTCAAAATGTGAATTTTAAAAGGTCGCTCATAGTTTTTTATTAATTTATTAGTGACTATTTAATTGGATTAGCATTTTTTGACTCTGAAATTTAAAAAAAATTATGAGCGACCTTTCAAAATTTAAATTTTGAATTGAAACTTTCAGGAACTTATTTTTTTTGGTCTATAAAATTATGACGTAACGAGAAAAAAAATTAAAAAAAAAAATTTCGATTTTTGACGATTTTTGAAATTTAAAAAAATTTGGAGCGACCTCTTCAAAATTTTTTTTTAAGCTGTTCTTTGGAGAGGGCTCTTAAAACATTAAAAACTGACATTTTTTCACTCGAGACAAAAAAAAAATAGTCGGTTTTTTTGCGCCACCTTAATACTCATTATAATCTGGATTATACTCAATGTAATCTGGATTATACTAGCTACTATCTGAATTTTTTTTCACTCAGTATAATCTGGGATGATATCCAGTGTCATCTCGTTCTTCCCGAGCAGTTTTTTTTTTTTTTTTTTTCATTTCTTCCCATTCATCATCATCCTTACCATTACATGATTAATCACACTTTCTAGTCCATTATTCGTAAACATACTGTACAATACAATCAAACAGGCGCTTCATGGTTACACCGCTAGATGGCTACGAGCAATATCTAATATTTTATATTATTATTTATATAATTATTAATAATTTTACATAAATATTTTCGATTATATATAGCTCCAATTATCATCAATAAATTGTTCTTAATTTTTTTTTTCATTTTTAATGAAAAATAATTTTTTATTTTCTTGCATGTGGTTTGTGATTTTTTTAAATATATATTTACAAGTCGGGAAATAACCACGTTGATACCCAAGCGCTTCTTACGGGAAGAAAGCGAGTTAGCTTGAAATAAAATCAGCTAATATTTTTGCTAATTAAATTAGCAATTATCAAACGTGTCCGGAAATGGCTTCCAAGCATTTTCCTTCGATCGTCGCCCCGGCAAACTATAAATAAACGCGCTATAATTTTTTTCTTTAAAATAATAAATAATATTTAATATTTAATTATTATTATTATTATTATTATTTATAAATTAAAGCTTGTAGTTTATTTATATTTATGTGAATATTAAATATTTATACTCTATATTAGGATATTTGATTAATTTGGTCGCGCGGGTCGACGAGCGAGCTTGCAGTTACGAGGTAAGAGAGGCTAAACCTGTGCGTCAGACCGTCAGGCTTACTTGCTATCGATTTTGGGAATCCTCAACTCCTACAAGTGGGTGATAATGATATCGTCATCGATATCGTCCTTCTCGTCGTCGGTCTCCTCGGGGAGGTTTGCCTCAGCCGCCGCCTGGGCGGCTTTCGGGTCCTCTGCCAGGGCTTTTAACCTTTTTTGCTTGCGTCTGTGCAAGATTTCTACCACTATATAACCCATGAAACCGATCACTAGGACTGATAACATCACGTAGAGCTTCATTCTTGCACACAGGTGAGTACTGTATGCGTATGCCACTACGAAACCCACGCTCTCCCATAGCCGGTAGTTTGAAAATGCTGCTTCTTTATTTCTTCTGAAGAGTGTACCGTACAGACCTGTTGGATTTTATTTTATTAGTTAAGTTTTTTTTTCATTTTGAATTATTTAATAAAAAAAAAACTATTATAATAATAATCTATATTATTAAGAGAATAAGAAAAATTTTGTTTCCAGGATAGTCATATGATAAAATCGATTTTTTTTTGTGAAATTTAGTGTCATTGCAAAGGTCTTGATTAAGATTATTAAAGATATTTAATTAAGATTATTTAATTAGATTTGATTAAGATTATTAAGATTATTAAAGATATAAGCTCATCCCGATGTTACACTCATCGAGACCTTTCATTTGAGTACCCACATCAATTTTTCATATATTTATATATATGTATATATGAAAAATATATAAAAATGCATGTGGGTACTCAAATGAAAGCTCTTGATAAATGTAACATCAGGATGAGCTTACATCTTTAAAAATATCAATAATTAAGAAATGACCTTGTATCTTGTGAACTATTGACATTTTTAAAGATATAAGCTCATCCCGATGTTACACTAATCGAGACCTTTCATTTGAGTACCCACATCAATTATTCATATATTTATATATATTATATATATATGTATATATGAAAAATATATAAAAATGCATGTGGGTACTCAAATGAAAGCTCTTGATAAGTGTAACATCAGGATGAGCTTAAATCTTTAAAAATATCAATATTTAAGGAATGACCTTGTATCTTGTCAACTACTAACATTTTTAATGATATAAGTTCATCCTGACATTACACTCATCGAAACCTTTCATTTGAGTACCCACATCAATTTTTCATATATTTTATGTATTTATATATGAAAAGTATATCAAAATGCATGTGGGTATTCAAATGAAAGCTCTCGATGAGTGTATCATCTGGATGAGCTTATATTTTTGAAAACGTCAATTTTTAAGAAAGTACAGTGCAATTTAATAAAAGTCATTATTTAATAAAGCAAAATTTTAATTTTTTCAGTTTACAAATAACGGCAGTCACTTAATGACTGTAAGGTTACTAATAATAAATGATTTTAATGAATTTTTTAAATTAAAAAATCTTTAACTGGACAATAAGTAAGTATTAATTATTATTATTGTTGTTATCATTATTATTTAGTTTGTTAAAATAAATAAATTAAATTATAAAAATAAATAAATTAAATTTACGGCTCTAAATTATTAATTGACCTTTTAAATAATTAATTTTTGGAAATAATAATAGTAAATTTTTATAGTTAAGCGTTCCAAAGAAAAAATTAAAAAAATTACAATTTAAAAATATTTTTTTTGACAAACTTTATAAGAAATAAATTAAAAAAAGTATGAAATTCAATACTTAGGATAAATTTAAATAAAATACATAAAAATATTTCTTAAACCTGTAATTTTTTTTTTTAATTTTTGTACAAATTGTATTTTTTACATTAATTTTTAATAAATTCGTTAAAAACCTAAAGAAATGATGAAGATATCTATTTTTAACAAAATGACGGTTTAACAAAAAAATTTTTCATTATTTATAAAAATCTTAACTTTTAATTCAAGATTTCTTAGATGTTTGGTAATTTTAGTTTAAAAATTATTAATCCTTTGATCAATTACTAAAAATTATATTTAAAATTTTTAAATATACGTTCGTTACAAAAATAAGAAAAAATTTACTTCTTCATAAAAATGAACAATCATAATAAATATATTTGTTCTCTAAAATGAGTCAGTGTGACTTTTTCACCCCAATTAAAAAAACTTGAATTTAGTCAGGTTATTTAAACACGGAAGTAAACAAACTAATAACTTTTTCAAACAAACTGAAAAGATTTCGCGTGGAAGCAAATTAAAAAAAGAAAAAACACAATAAATTCGTTTATTTTTTTGACACTTGAGTATGTAAATTGTAAAGTAATTTCATAACAACCGTTAGACAATTATCATCATTACTTCTCCGCGTTAGTCACTGCGATCATTATCATTTTTATTGCTTTTTTTTTATTATCTCCAGATTATAATTCTTTATCAGTACGTAGACTTAAAAATAAATCATTTAAATTTATAACAAAGCTGTCGATGATTAATAACCTCCCCCCTTTCTTCTTCCTAAAAAATTCATTCAACTGCGCAGCAATCATTAAAAGAAAAAAAAAAGAACCAAGGAAAAGAAGAAATAAGAGTGATAAATGGTAAATAAAATAAATCTAGACATTTACCGTTAACCTGGGTTTGCCAAACAGCATCTCCAACGCCCCAGAGTCCGGAGACGGTGAAGAAAACGTAGGCATTTTCTGGGTGCGGCCTCCAGACCAGAAGGACACCGACTAGCGCCGCGTGAACTATGGCACCCAGAGCCATTAGTGGTTGTCTTCCGACAAATTTCATTACCGAGCCAAACAGTAATGAACAAATGGCGTTCACTACCCCAAAACATATCATGACATAGCCGACTTTTTGGACTCCCAATGCACATGAAATATAAGCCTACACACAATATAAAAATTTATTTATTTAATATTAATAATAAAATTGAAGTTGACAGACATTAGAATTTTTTTTAGAATTTTATAACAATAAAATTGTTATTAAATAAATTTAATTAAAAAATTCCACATGTAAAAATTTAAAAAAATGATTGAAATTAAAATTAATCCGAACAAAAACAGTTTCACTGTAAAAAAATCACGCCAAGTCCACGTTCATAAGACTATTAAGAAAAAAAAATTTTATTTCTTTACAAAAAGATATAAAATAAAAAAATAAAAAATCCAAGTAACCGATATGGTTGTATATGATTTTCGGAAATTAAAAAAAATTTTGTTGTAAACTTAAAAATTAAAAGAAACAATTTTGGAACCTATTTAGTGTGCGTGGTTACGAAAAATTTCACTTTTTATGAAATTCCTAAAATCTATCTACTAGGACTTTTAAAAAAAATTGAAGTACACAATGACGCACACCAAGTACGTTCCAAAGTTGTTTCTTTTAATTTTTAAATTTACAACAAAATTTTTTTTAATTTCCGAAAATCATATACAACCATATCGGTTACTTGGATTTTTTAATTTTTTATTTTATATCTTTTTGTAAAGAAATAAAATTTTTTTTCTTAATAGTCTTATGAACGTGGACTTGGCGTGATTTTTTTACAGTGAAACTGTTTTTGTTCGGATTTCAGTATCTTTTGTAATTATAATAAAAATTGACAATTTTAATTTAATACATTTCCGGTGGCAAACTATCCCCTTTAAGCTATAGTTCATGTAAAAGTTATTCTTGCGCCGCCTGGCGTGTGTAATTGCAAGCTGTCAAATATCTTTTTTTCACTGTAGTTTCCCATCTATTATAAGATTAGCATGCATCCTTATATTATTTAGTCTCTGGCCGTCCGCTTTTTACATAAGAAAAAAGTTAAAATCTAAAAATCTGGGTCGCTATAGTTTGTGCTGATTATTTTTAATAATTTTAAATAGAAATTATAAAGATAATTGATAATAATCAAGTAATACGCGTAATAAAAAGCATGAACTACTATTATAAAATATCATATAAAAAAAAAATCAAAATAAATTTGAAAAAAAATTTGTAACCTCAAAAAACCGTTCTGCTTACGGTATATACACACTCGGTAGTCTGGCTTGAGAACGGAACTTGGCGCCAGGCTCTATCGAGTCTGTTGATTTAGATCACATTAAATTTAGCTATCACGTTAAAATTTTTTAATTTTCTTTAACAAACAAATTTATTGCAAATAATTAATTATAAAAAATTGCATTTTTTAAAATTTCCAAATGTCAATTTAAAAAAAAATTTTTTTTTGTCATAATTTATTTATTAAAAAAGTTATTAAAATTATCAAGTATCTGCTAAATTAATATTCATTTAATTTAGTAGATATTTGATAATTTTAAAAATTCTTTAATAAATACATTAAGTTAAAAAAAAAAATGAGAAAAAAAATTGACATGTAGAAATTTTAATAAATAAAAAATGCAATTTTTTAAAATAATTTTTCGAAAAAAAAATGTTTGTTAAATAAAATTAAAAAATTGTGAAATGACAGCTGACTTTAATATCATTCAGTCGAAATTTTTATGATAATACTAAAGTTAGCTGACGTTTTTAATTTCTTGATTTTTTTAAAATAATTAAATTAGAACAAAAAGTTATTTTTAAAAAATTGCATTTACAGTTTTTTACAAATGAATTTTTTTTTATTTTTTTATGATAATAAATTTAGCAGATATTTAATAAATTTTAGAACTTTTTTTTTTCAATAAATTATGGTAAAAAAAATTATAAAAAAAAATTGACATGTAGAAATTTTAAAAAACAAAAAATGCAATTTTTTAAAAGTAATTTATTTGAACAAATTTGTTTGTTAAAAAAAATTTTTAAATTCTCTAGTGGTTGCTAATTTTAATGTCATATTTTTTTGTAATAATTTTTTCAATAAAAAAAATTTTTTTAATTTTTAGAAGTCGGCTAACTTAATTTTCATATTTTTATGAACAATGTTTTTCTAGCAAATAATTTTTGGTATAAAAATTCAAAAAATTGACAGCCGTCAGTTCTTGAAACTTCAGTATCATATTTCAATAATTTATAAAAATTAATTTAGCAGATATTTAAGAATTTTTTTAACAAATAAATTATGGTAAAAAAGAAGAAAAAAAATTGATATGTAGAAATTTAAAAAAATAATAAATGCAATTTTTTATGAAATCTAAGTTAGCCGGCATCTAAAAATTTTTATAATTTTTTTTATTGAAAAAATTATTACAAAAAAATAAAAGAAAAATTTCATTTGTAAAAAATTTGAAAAACTGTAAGTGCAATTTTTAAAAAATATTTTTTAGTTTTAATTTAATAAATGAAGCAAAATCAAAATAAATAAAAAATGTCGGCTAAATTAGAAAAAAAGGCAATTTTTTATAGAATAATTTTTTGGAACAAATTTATTTATTAAAAAAATAATCAAAAAATTGTCGAGTAACTTCCAACTGTCATGCTCACAATAAATCAGTGTGTTAATAATAAAAATAATAAGCAATAAATAAGTAAGACAATAAATAATTATTTTTTAAATTAAAGTAAGTATTTTAATGATCAATAAATAATATATGAGAGCATATTTATTTATACTTGGGTTTTATTCCAGAGAAATCCCTGACCAGTGAACGATAACTTCAAAACTGAGAGTATAAGACAAGCAATTATGTTAATTTATTTATTACATTAACTTTCGCTATTAATCAATTTATTAGAAAATTTTTTTTTTATTAATAAATTTATCACACGTAATAATTAATTAATTATTAACAATTAATTCAAATTAATGACTAGTAACCGTCAGCGTAAATTATAAACTATTATATAATTTTATTATTTAAATTTGCATGGTAATTAGGAACTCAATTAGTGATTACTGATAATACGACATAAATTATTAAAATAATAAATTTTTTAAATACATAAAATTTCGAAATTTCAGTCTTTGGACTTTTCCGGAGCGTCAAGACGACAGAAGAAATATTAAGGAATTATTTTTATCACGACTGGTTACTTAATTTAAACTTGTGTTATGTATTTAACACATATGGTAATTAAGTGTTTTTTTTTTTTTTTTAGTTTTTAGTGTAGTCTAGATTTTTAAAGAAGTTTGTTTATTGTAATGAGGTGATTATCATAGATTACGAGTGTGAAGAAATTTAAAGTGGGCTGAGAAGCATACTCATGCAGTAGAACGGTAATTTTTTTACCTGAGTAAAGTCGGCGCCGATAAATGCTTGCTCCATACCAATCCATACTGTTATTGGTATCAGTAATTGCTGGTATGGCTTTTTTAATTGATAGGCTGTCGCTGATAACAGCTGGATACCGCTCAGCTCTGTGCTATCATTTCTACGCTGTTTTTCTCCGTACCTGTAACATAAAATTTATTTATTTTTAATTATTTATTTATCAGATTTGATACTTTTTTTTATTTCTTCTTTTAAGAGGAAAATATATTTATTTATTATTTGATTTCAGTGCTAAGGTAAACGTCGAATCTATTTCTTAGCATGTTACTTTTATAAACTGTTAAGCATAGGCCAACCTCTTTACTTGCGTGAGTTATTTATTGAAGACTTAGATACTAGACGCTCTGAAAGACTGGCAGCAAAAAGGAATTTTATAAATTTTAAAGTACCAAATTTTACCTCGACTGTTTATGAATCTTCTTTTGTTGTTAGCTGCATTCGTCTTTGGGAAGAGTTGTCAGAGGATCTAGTCAAAGCGCCTAGTATTGATATTTTTAAGAATAAAACCTTTCATTACCTCTTCGAACTTGATATTTAAAAATTGTCTGTTAAATTCAGTTAAATTAACAAAAACTATGTAATCAAACAAAAATGTTACTTAAATCTTAAGTTATTCTTCAATCTGTATTGTTAAATTATATTCTTCTTTTACTCTGTCAAAATATACATTAAGTTAAGTTATAAAATATCGTTAAATTAAGCATCAAATATGTAAAATATTTTAATATAATGTAAACTTTTCTTTTGCCATCTGGCCAGTTAAGGCTTTGGCATAAATAAATATATCTATCTATCTATCTATCAAAGGCAGTATAGCCAAATGGCAAAAGTATACAAAAAAAATTATAATAAAGTACACGTATGAATAATGAAGATATAAAATTTCAAAATTTTAAATATTAAGAAAAATCGTTTTTTTTTTTTTTTTTTAATTTGGAATGTAGTTATAATAAATAGAAGAAAAGTATAAATTTGAATATAAAAATTAAAAAAAAAAAAGAGTTAATGGTGCAAAATATAAAAAAGATGATAATTTAACCCTTCAGTACCCACGTTATGAAAATTTTACTCATGCTCGGTTTCAATCTTGATTATTTTTTTAAATTCAAATGGAAAAACTACTTGAAATTTTTTCTACCTTCCGAAAATTTTATATTCTTCTTAACTGTTTATTAAAAAATTATTTATTTTCATTATAAATAAAAAAAAAAATTTTTTTTTGAAGGCTGTGAGATTTTTTCTAGAGATATAATTTATTCAATTAAATATAATTTATTAAATATGATTTATTTTTGATTAGAGATTTTAATAAATTACAATTTATTTAATTAATTACAAATTTTTTTTATTCCCTCTTTAAAAAGAAGAATTTAATTTATTTTTATCAGAAATTAAAAAAAATTACAATTTATTTATTTAATTAAAATTTTTTTATTTCTTCTTTTAAAAGAATAATATAATTTTTTTAAATTAAAAATTTTAACAAATAAAAATTTGTTTATTTGATTAAAATTTTTTTTTATCATTTCTTCTTAAAATAAAACAAAAAAAATATTTCTTGTTTTTAATTAGCAATTTAAAAAAATTATAATGTTAAATATTGACAAGCCGTTTTCTGATTATAAAACAGATTTTAAAAAATTTCATGAATAGCGTTAAAAAATTTATTTTTTATGCTAATGAGATAAAATAAATTTTTTATCACATGTTTGAATTGTCAATTGTCTACTATAAAATATCTATTTCCACAGGTGTGATACAATAATATATATCATCAAATCATCATACTAATTAAAAGACATTAATAATAAAAACAGAAATTAAAAAGAAGAAATATAAATTTTAATTAGTTAAAAAAAATAATCTCATAATAATCTAATTATCTCATACTCAAAAGAAAATTAATAACTCGTTCAGACATGAAGTATAAAAATGACCAGAACAAATTGGTTCGCTTGTACAGCACGATAATTCACAGCCAAAAAACGAGACTCAAGACCCGTAAGATAAAAAATGATATTACGTGACATGTCTAATCGGATTGAGCATAAAAGCGAGTTCCATGACCTCTCGATATTTTTTTTCCATAACAATAAAATTTAGCATTTATTTATGAGTTGTTATTAATAGGCAGCAGATTTGCAAGCCAACCACCGAAAGGTAAGGCGAAAAAAATAAAAAGTAGCTCGAAAAGAAATTAATCATCCTTAGCTGGCTCTTCTTCTTCTTCTTCTGACGTTGTATTTTTTTTTTACAGATCACGGGATATCCTGAGATATCAGCAGACTCGTTAGCTGGCTAGAGAGAATAATCGGAAGGTCATGGGTCTCGTAGTTTTCAGACTCAGGCTTTTTAATCATCGTATTTTGGATTTAACTCCTTGAAGATTTTTTGACGGTTCTCAATCTCAAAATAGTTTATTTCTTAAAGTTTTGAATTTTTCTACTCCAATTCAAAATTCTAGGTCAAATATTGAAAATATAAAAAGATATCAGACCTTTTTTATAGAAAATTTGATTTCCTACAAAAAAAAAGGATCCTTATCAATTTTTTCCTATCTCGCTTCTTTTCTCCAAAATTTGAATTTAAAGTCCAAAAATCAAGCTAAAAAACTTATCCATAGTTTTCAAAAGTTTAAAGTACTTATTATGGCTAAAATATTGAAGGTAAAAGAAAATGATAAGAGATCGTTTTTATAGAAAATTTCAATTTCCTACAAAAGATCTCAAAAGATCTTAAAAGATCTACTTAAATAAAATCACAACACTAATAATACAAATACTTCAATCACATTGATTAAATTCCTTCTCGCTAAGTTTAAACGAATACAATAGTAAAATTTCATTAAACATCTATAGACGAATCGGTTATTTTCAGTCTAGGAAAATGAAAGCTCGTTTAATGGGCTTTAAAATGCAATTTAAAAAAATTAGGAAAACGGTTGACCCTAAAGGCCATCCCTGCAACTTCCCGCTCATTTCATACTTAAGCGCACAAACCTACATTTATTACGTTTTTAAGCTCTTCGAGCTCAAAAATATAATTTTCGTATCATTTTGAGCTCTCCGAGCTCAAAAATCTGCTAGAAGTTGAATAAAACATTGTTTTTCGAATTTTTAAACCGCAATAACTTTTTAATGAATGAACCGATTTTTACGTGGTTGGTGGCATTTAACTCAGTTTTTAAAGCCTCATAAAGAACTTTTAAGTTTAAATTGATCGAACAAGGAATTTCAAAGTAATTCCCAAAAAACGATTTTTTCGATTTTTTTCGTTAACGATAACTCACGAACGAATTAACCGATTTCGACCGGGCTGGTGGCAATCGACGTGTTTTTTTTTGTTAAGAGCTGATTATTTTTTGGAATTGATCGGTCAAGCCGTTTAAAAGTTATTAAAAAAAAACCACATTTAAAAAATTTTTTTTTGCAGTTTTTTTGAGAGTTCTCAAAATCTACTGGTTCGAATCGATCCAAATTAAAGTCAAAATCTAAGTTTAGTCAAGCTCTTTCGAATGGTGCCAACCGCGATGAAATCGGTCAAGCCGTTCAAAAGTTATAAGAGGTTTACATACGGCCGTACACACACACACACACACACACACACGCGCGCGCGCGCGCGCGCGGTCCCGATCCAGTCTTCCCCGTCACATCTATGGGGAAAGAGAGAGGAGGATGTTTAGTCGGTATTGTTGTCAATAATATTGACTTCCGAGTCCGACATACCCAGGACAAACATCTCGTCCTGGTATAAGTAAATGTATTTGACCTCCTCTATAAAAAAAAAACACACACACACACACATGCAGACGTACGGACATCATCGCGGAAACATTCGGAGAGGCTTCCTAGGACCTTAAAACGTCAACATCCGTTGAAAACTCGATTTTCGAAAAACGGGGTGAAACCAATAATTTCCCGATTTTTGAAAATCTTCAATTTTCTTAGCGGGAAGTTACAAATTCGTTAAGTTATTTCATTAAAAAGTTATCCGCGAAAGAAACTGTCAAAATATGAATTTTGAAAATTTGAAAACCCTGTAATCTCTGAACTACTTGACCGATCATAACTTAAGCTCATCTTTGAATTTGACCTTAGTATTTATCTAAAGATTAAGTATATTGAGTTTGGAGAAGATCCGTTATGAATTACAGACGCTATCGTCCGGACAAGCCGCGTTATATCGTATATATATATATATATATATATATATATATATATATATAGAGCATATATATATATATATATATATATATATATATATAAACTTTTGATCCATATGTATTTTCTGAATCAGCTCGACGAACTGAGTCAGAAAAAAGCAAAATTTTTCGAAAGTTCTGCCATGAGGACAAATGCAACAGTTAGATTTCTATGAAATCTACTAAAAATTAAGCTAAAAAACATCCATAGTTTTCAAAAGTTTAAAGTACTTATTGTGGCTAAAATATTGAAGATAAAAAAAATAATAACAGACCTTTTTTATAGAAAATTTAATTTCCTACAAAAAAAGCTCCATCAATTTTGCTCTATCTCGCTTCCTTTCTCCAAAATTTGAATTTGAAGGTCAGAAATAAAGTTATAGATCTTACCAGTAATTTTTAAAAATTTTAAGTGATGATTATGGTTAAAATATTGATGATACAAAAAATTATAGGACCTTTTTTATAGAGAATTCGTTTTCCTACAAAAAAAAACCTCATCAATTTTATCCTATCTTTAATCCCTGAGCAAGAATTTTGAAAATAGACTCAAATTTTCAGCTATCAACTTTAAATTTATCATTGATTTTTTTTTAAGTTACTTGTTTCTTATTCTTATTACTCGTTAAATTCGTAGAAGACTAAGAATAAGTTAGCGTATCTCTTCCACAGCCCTCGAGCATTACCGATGGGCAAGCAACTCTGCGGACAGAGCGTAGGAAGGACTGCATTCCAGAGAACACGTTTGCTAGTTATAAGTTTCTGTTTCTCAACTCGACATTCAGAATAATCAAACGCTAGTTTTATTGGTCTCTTTCTCCGGGTTAAGCTAAGCGTGGGTGTACTATTATATTCACTCTATTCCCTCTTGAGGAAGGTTTAAGGTTCAGGTAGCGATCACATGCAGGCACCACCGATGTGTTGTAATCTTCCAAAACTCGCCGAACAGCCAGATTATGTATAGAGGACACTAACCCACTAGTTTATTGCTCGATTTTATTTACCATAACTCTGGATTACATTTTATTGTCATCAGTCGTTATTTAATAAGTAACCGAATTTTTTTTTCTCGGATTTTATTATAGAACGTCACTTTAAATTTCTTCTCCACTTTTTTTTTTTTGATGAAATGTTTTATAGGATACTTTATTTAATTTATTCAAAAAGAAATTTCAAGAAGAAATATTTCTCAATACAGTTTTATATTTTTTTTGAGCTATAAAATTTTTAAAAGATAAAATGGAAGTATTGTTTTTGATAATTTGTTATGTAAAAAGTTTTTTTTTATTGGACATTGATAAAAATTTCGATGATAAATTTAAAGAAAAAAATGCTAATTTATTCTTTGAGAAGAAATATCTTTTTTTGTTAATTTTATAATATATGTTAAGTACAAACTCCAAATAAAAATAAATAATCTCGAAACTTTAAACTTTATAACTGTAACTGAAGCATTAATTATTAATATTTAAAATGACAAACTAAAAATATTTTTTTTTAATTAAAAAAATTTTTTAAAAATACTATTTAATAAAAGATCAAACTAAAAAAAAAAATAAAATAATTTTTAATGAAATTAAATTAAAATTAATTTTGTTATTAAAAACGTAGAGGATTTGTTTATAACTCTAATCTAATCAAAATTTGTCAATAAAATATTTCCAATAATTTACATCAATTACTCCAAATTTTTTTAAGATAAAATAATTTTTTTTTTGCAATTACTCTTATTGAAAATTTATTAAAAATTATTTTATACTTTTTGATTGAAAGTCCTTGATTAGATAAAAAAAAAATCCAAAATAATTGATAATATTAATTTTTTTATAAAAAAATAGTTCAAAAGTATTAAAAATATTCAGAAGTATTGAAAAGAATTCAAATTTTTTTTAATTAAAACGAGTTAAGGTTTTAAAATAATTATTGCATGCCTTGGGTTGCGGTCAACCAGTCAGATCGACAACATTCCGAATTATTAAGGAAGTACGAGCACCAAGACAACTTTTGATAAAAGGCTTGATTTTTTTAATATGAAGTTTAAATATGTCTTAACAAATTCTGAAAATTTGAAGGAGATTGCCCGATTATTTAAATAAATAATTAACTTTAAAGTTGAGCAATTTAACATTGGTCTTATGGGGTAACCTCCAAACATTGATACATTTCTGTATTTTTCTCGTAAAACTGTCGGTGAATATTTTTAAAAAACTTATGGATGAAAGTAAATATATTAGTGATAAATTTAATTCAAAAAATTAACACTTGCCCGACTAATTAAAGTGTATTAATTAAAAGAAAAATAAATCCCGCCATTAGCCAATGTTAAATGTATATCTATATATTGAGAAAAATCATATGGTTACTGCGTTCCCCTTACCGCGCTAGAGTGGATACCTATGCCCACCCCTGCCTAGCGCTCGTACTTCCTTAAAACTCTAGGAAATTTAAAATTCCGCTACATTCAAAGTTTATAAAATACATTAGCTTAAGAAGGGTTTACATTTTTTCTCTCTCTCGCCCTCTATTGGACAAACGAAAGTATCTCTGTCATACTTGTACAACTTATGGAATCTTAAAACGCATAAATAAATGAAAATTTTCTAAAAAAGCGCTTCGCTCTTCGATAGATAATTTAATTATCTATCGAAAAGCGAAGCGTTTTTTTTCAAAATTTTATCTTATTCATGAGCAAAACTCGTTTGAAAATCAACTATCAACCGCTCTTAAGAATTAAATAGAATACCAACCGAAAAACAATTTTGTAAATTATAAAACACCGGGTTATCGAATATAAGTAAATATAAATCTTATATTCCTCAAGAGTTAAAATTAATTTGATTTCGAAAAAGATTCGTTCTGACGTATATTCATCCGAATACTTATCTATCCGAATAATGATTCGGCCGAAAATTACTTATCCAAAAAATTGGAAATTTTTCTTAGATGGTCCACCTTTACAAGCATGAAATTTGAGTGTTTTATATACATGCTTGTAAATTAAAATAATAGTATATTGTGTGACTAGGGATGAAACAAAACGATTTCAGACCAGAGTGAAGTTGCCTGCCCGAGCGAAGCGAGGGCTGGCATCACTCGGTCTAAAATCGTGTTTCATCCCGCGTCACACATTATATTTTTCATATGTTGCATTAAAAATGCTAGTTTCAATGTCTGGAGCTAACCAGAACTAGATAGTTTCAGACGAACAGCGAAAATACCATTTTATTATGAAACTTATAATAAAATAGAAAGTAATAGTTTATTTTTTACCAAACATTATTCGTAAATTGACAAGTTTTCTTTTATCATTCTTATTTATGCTTAATAACAGAATTATGATATGTCAATACAGTTAACGGTTAGAATGACAATTATAAAGGTATAAAATAAACAAACAATTGATAGGATTGAAAATAAAGCTGCAACTTCACCTCGCGGACAGAAAATCGTCATTTTCTGTCCGCCGGGAAGAAATAATTGATACCTGCCCGGCACAGTCGCATTGGTCTGAAATTGTCTAGTTTTGGTTGGCTCAACAGGCATTGAAACTCACATTTTCAATGCAGGTTATATAAAAAATTAATTTAAAATTAATTTTAAAAAATTTATAATCTAAATATAAAATTATTTACATTTTTCGGCTACATGAGTGTTCGTCTGTTCATTCATTTTGGCGTACAAATTTTCGTTTTTGTGTTTTTTAATTTATTGAGACTTTGTGACTTTGAAAGATTCTATTAATATAGCTTTAGTTTTTTCTTTATTTAAGACTATATTTTTCGGAATTTTAAAATTTGTAAAATTAACTATTTTAAATTACATTTAATATTTACTTTCTAAGTTTTAGTAATTTATTAATTCAGAATTTTGTCAATCTGACTAGTTGACTGCAACCCCATGCCTTAAGCGCGAAGCGCGCAGGTATGCTCTACTCTCGCCTAAAAATCGTGATTTCGATTAAAACGTGATTTTCATAATTTAAACGAAAAAAATTATGGATAAAAAGCATATTGAAATAAATAATAGTAACTACAGGACACGTTAAAAAAATTTTCTTATCGATTAAATAAGATTTCTCAGAAAAAAACTCGTTTTTCTAATGAATTAAATGAATAAGAGCGTGGTAATCACGGGAGCTATGCGGGCTTGATAACACCACAACTTTGTCAAAAATCACTTTCACGATTTAATTTTTTTTTTGTTTTATTCCTGAAGAAGTTATAATAAGTAGGGATAATACTACTCGCGGGAAAATTCAAATTAAAAACGAATAGTTTATGTTACAATCTAAATAATTTATGTATGACATGAGCGCTTAAGGCATGCTCATTTGGATTTTCCAAACTTTTTTATTTTCTACTTTATAGTCCAATTGACCATTAAAGCGCGTAAGTTAATGTTGTTGTTGTTATTTCATTATTATTATTATTATTATTATTATTATTATTATTATTATTATTATTATTATTATTATTATTATTATTATTATTATTATTATTATTATTATTAAATGTTATTAAATGCTCAGGGGGGTTGTCCCCGGAGTCCGATTCTCCGAGGGCCCAGCCTGAGCTCCATCCATTACTGCTGGACCACTCCGCACAACAAGGCGGTTAGTGATCACAGCAGGCCAAAGTCATTTTCCTAAGTAGACGGAGGGAACCTAGTATGACAGCCTTCTGCATCCTGACCGCCAAGAATTCAGCTTTTGATGAGCAAGCTGGAACTCTGGCAAGTGAGGATACAAAAGACTGTTTCATCCCTCCGAGGACGCCAACAATCAGGACGACGAGCTTGACACGGTAACCTGGGTAAAGTTTGCCAATTTCAAACAGGAGATCCTGATATATTTGTTTTTTGTGCTCTTCTTTGGCTGAGATGTTGTATTCAGCCGGGGCCGAGAACTCAATGACATAAATGTCACGAGTAGCCTTGTCGAAGAGCACAATATCAGGTTTGTTGTGATCTATCCGCCGAGTTGTTGCAAACGGCATGTTCCAATAAATTTTGCAACTGTCATTCTCAACAACCTGGGGAATATCTCCTGGCAGATAAGGCAGCACCGGTGTCACGTCAATACCGTAGCGGTGACGAAGATAGTAGTACAGTACTCTCAGGGCAGCGTTGTGACGCTGGATATATGCACCTCTCGCCAGCACAGGACATGCTGACAAAAGGTGCATGAGCGTCTCCGGGTGTTGTTTACACATCCTACATGACGTGTCCAGAAGCTGCACCTGGAGCACCTTGCTTCGGTATTCTAGAGTGTTAATGACACCATCTTGGCAAGCAAATATGAACCCTTCAGTCTCGGACATCAGGCCAGCTGACTTTAAGAAGGAAAACGTCAGCTGGGTGGACAAGCCATGATCACGCACGTGTTTGAAGAACACGCTGTGCATGGACTTGTCCATCAGTTCGCCTAGGAGTAGTTTTTCCTCGGCGTTCCTGATGACGCTCTTGAATTCCTCCTTTCGGAGTTCCATAAGAGCGTTTATCTCTCCAAGACCAAGGGTTCTTGCTGCATATATAGCTGCCTTATACAAGAACGACCCCTTATGCGCATTCTCATGTTTATGAACAATTTGCATAAGAAAGTCATCCTCGTCTGCAGTGAAATTGACAACTTCGTGTGTTAAACCCAGGACCAAACGATCATGCAGCCGCTCCAAACTCTGCAGACCTCTCCCACCGATGGACCGGGAGAGGTATAATCTGGCGACTGATGAATTGGGGTGCATGCTCCGGTTCATGTTGATAGTCTTACGGGTTTTGATGTCGAGATCTCGCAGATCCTTTCGGGCCCATTTTAAGACACCGAAAGAGTATAGTAAGACTGGGACAGCGAGCGTGTTAGTAGCGGAGACTTTATTTTTGCCGGAAAGTTCGGAGGACCAAATTTTCCGGAGTCTCCTAACATACTCGCTACGGAGAGTTGCTTGGACTTCGGAGACCGCATGCATGCGGTGCTCTTCCATTCCTAGATATCTATACAACTCTCCAGCGTCTAATTGTCTTAAAACGCTCCCATCTACCAACTCGACATCATCACCCGTAACAGAGCACTTACCCCTCGCCAGATGTACGACCGCACACTTGTCCAACCCAAAAGACATTCCGGCATCCCGCGTGTACTCTGCTACGATGTTAAGAGCCGCCTGTAGATGATCTTCATCAGCACTATACAGCACTATACAGCACAATACACTTATTATTATTATTATTATTATTATTATTATTATTATTATTATTATTATTATTTAAATAATATGTTCACAGTTTATTGGAAATTTTATGTTAAATTTTCACAACGTTTCATCGGTTTCCCGACTTCTTCAGGTGCTATAACAATTAAATACAAAATATTTTTACAATAATATTGGCTAAATATTACTAGTATCATAATATTGTCACTTGGACAGTATTCAACTGCAAATTCAATTTATGACTAAGTCTAAGAATACAACAAAACATAACATACCAAACATCACTGTTAAAACATGTCAAATGAATCGAGGCATCTGAACTTATTCACATCATAAAATTCATTTATTCGTGTTTCAATTGATAAACATTAACAATAAATAACAATATTAATTAACTAAAACTCTGTCAATACTACAAGTTCTTTCTCTCAAATAACAGCTGATAATAATGTACTGTATGTTCTCACAAAACAGTCATCTACATACCCGTACCATCAAAACTATGGGCCCTGTCACAATTTAAAATTACATGATATACATAACTTAGATTTGTGGGATCCGTCCTCTTATTAATTGTATTATTCATCTTAAGCACCATCAAGTAGCACAGCTTTGGCGTTACATCACTTGAACACCGGACACAGATTCAAGTTTGAGGATGTCTCTATGTTGGATCAAGAAAGTCATTGGAAGAAGAGGAACATCGGGGAAATGTGCTTTATTAAGATGAATAATACAATTAATAAGAGGACGGATACTCAAAATTTAAGTTCTGTATATAATGTAATTTTAAATTGTGACAGGGCCCATAGTTTTGATGGTACGGGTATGTAGATGACTGTTTTTTTTTGTGAGAACATACAGTACATTATTATCAGCTGTTATTACCTGAGAGAAGAACTTGTAGTATTGACAGAGTTTTAGTTAATTAATATTTGTTATTTATTAGTTAATGTTTATCAATTGAAACACGAATAAATGAATTTGGAATATGATGTGAATAAGTTCAGGTTGTTAGCCTGCCTCGATTCATTTGACATGTTTTTAACAATTGATGTTTGATAATTGAGGTATGTTATGTTTTGTTGTATTCTTAGACTTAGTCATAAATTGAATTTGCGAGTTGAGTTTATACTGTCCAAGTAGTACAATATTATGATAATGTTTTGTAATATAATTATATGAATATTATTGTAAAATATTTTGTATTTAATTGTTATAGCACCTGAAGAAGTCGGGAAACCGATGAAACGTTGTGAAAATTTAACATAAACATCGAATAAATATTTCCAATAAACTGTGAACATATTATTTTATTAATTAAACATGGATATGAACAACACAATGAATTATTATTATTATTATTATTATTATCTATTAAATTAAAAAAAAAATTAATTTAAATAATAATAATAATAATAATAATAATAATATCAAAATTTATTATTATTTTTATCATCTATTAAGTTTTTTAAAAAATGTAAATTTTAATAATCATAATAATAATTTCAAAATTATGTCTTAAAACACTTTTAACTACTTGGCGCAAAGCACTACCGTATCTCTGGATTAAAAAAAAGCCTAAAACCCTGAAGGCCCTAATTAAAATACTAAAAAAAATTTTAAATAATACAAAAACAATCAATCCTTGATAAGTATGCAAAGTTTCAATCCAATCCGACTTTTTTAAGTGTCCGAAAATCGAGTTCAAAGATTCCATTACTCACACAGATAAAGACTCACCGATACTTCGGCGGAGTGTAAATAAAAACAAATACCGCATACAGTATCTTCTCTATGAATCACTGGCAGTTTTCATGAGAAGGAGAGACGGATAATCTTGAGAGAAAATAAAAACTCGGAGTACCCAATAGTTAGTATAACAGCTTCTGTATTTAGTACCCCAGGCTAAGAATACATTACACACGAGTGTGCAAGAAGAAACAGCCTTGCAAGGTAAGCTAGTCAATTTATATATTTATATACCTGCACACATATTTATAGCCATAATAATTTTTTTTTTAGGTCTCAGATCTTGGTACAAAACTCGTCTTCATATAAAACATAAATTAATTACCTCGTAATAATATGTACATATAATTATCGTATGAATATTTAATTCGTAAAGGTTTTTCCGAGAATTTTAAATTCATTACTCTTTATGTATATATATATATATATATATATATATATATATATATATATATATGGATTTGAATGAAACCGTTACGCAGTCGGGCTATTTATGACCTTGTACTTCCAACTTTATACGTGAAGATATATATATATTTGAGAACTTAAATATCACATGCATAAGGTAGACGGAAAGTTATGTAATTACCGTCATATTGAGATATCACGTATGATAAAGTCATTAAAATCATCCGCGATGCAGGACAATGCGATAGCCTTCAAGTTTCTTCCAATAATTTATTTAATACTGACTAGCGTAAACGTCTGCTGGTAATCAATCGTAATCTTCAATTCAATTATGGTATGTATAGATTGTCAGTATAGTCTACTCTACGATTTTCCTTTCCCACGGATTCTTTATTATTTATTTTACTTTAGAGACGAGAATGTACGCAAGTTTATTTCTGGACGGCGAGCAACAAAAAGGTGTTTTCCAATTTGTATTAGTTATATGGTCAATTCCAATGCAATGATCGGGACCTTGTTTCTTCAGCTGATTTATTTATAGAATAGAGGCGATATTCGTGTAGAGGTGAAAGGATTTTTAAAATTATGTGATGTGATGCTACTTTCACATACTTTCCGATCATTTTTTTTTAATAATCAGACCGGAAAGGCTTTATTATTGTGGTTAGATAATTTATTTATGTTGAATAATTGTATATTAATTTTTTTTTTTTTAAAGAGATTATTTATATTTTTTTTAGAGACCTTGAAATCATTTTATTTAGTAAAAATTAATTTAATTTTAGCAATAAAATTTTTATTATCCTACTGAAAGTAAAATTTTTATTTTTATTTAAAGATTTTTTTTTTATTTTTTATTTAATAAATTTATGGTCACATCAACTGCTTGGTTATTAGTGACCTCAGCTTACATATATAATTTACATATAAATATAGAAAAAAACAAAACAAATAATATGAATTTTAGATAATCATAGACTTTTTAATAGTTTAAATTTCTGTAGTAACTCGATGATACTTTCGGTGTGATCCGGGTTATCCAAGCAATTCTTTATGTCCTTTGATAAATTGGATCTTTCAGCTATAGAAGCCTCACAATCGGTGATAAGATGTTGGATAGTGAGTCGTGTACCACATTTACATTTGTAGGGTTCAGTTTTTGTGAAGATGTGGCTGTAGGTGATTGCTGTGTGACCAATACGGAGCCGTGTAAAGATACATTGGAGTTCTCTATTATAGATGTTAAGAGCCACTTCCCATACATTATTGCACGCCTCATAGCGCGAAGCGCGTGAGGTTGTGCTTTATACTCGACTCGTCAAGATCAAGCAATTTTGTGATCGTTAAATGCCTCTATCACAACCATATTACACTTATTCAATAATATAAGTAGATGTACACCGAAAAACACTTAAATTAAACCATCTTTTACTTTCTAAAATCATTTCATGTTGCTATTTTGGAAAAAAAAACGTTTTGAAAAAAATTTTACGTGGACGTCCGGAGGTCACCCCATTTTGGATGTACCAACGATTACTCCCGAACAAATTAATATTTCAAGTCCAGACCTTTTTTATTAGTTTAAGAATTCGATGAACTGGGTCCATATTTCATATCAGTGGCCTAGCTTATGTATTTTTTTTTTAAATTGAATTTTTATTAAAATTCACAGATACAACCGTACAAAGCCAAACGAACTTTTCTTATTTGTCACGTGAAAACTTTGGCGCCACTTGATTAAGCTAGATTTTTTTAGACTGCGTGCGCATATGACAAGAAAAAAGGGCGCCGATATTTAAAAAAAAAATAAAAAATACTCTGTAAGAAATTACTTAATTATAATTTTTTTTTTTTTAATTAATTATACAATTAATTTTTTTCTTAAAAAATGATTGAGCGTTATGAGGCGTGCACTTTTGGATTTTCCAAACTTTTTTTGATATTGTGTAGGCTGGAAGATTCCTGTTTCCATCTGTCATTCCATAGATTCCACACATATTTAGTAGCTGTTTTTTTTAATTCTTCTATGGTTAGTGGCTGTTTTGTATAATCTGAACCATTTGATAAGGCTTCTTTGGCTGCTGAGTCCGCTCTCTCGTTTCCTGCAAGACCCTGGTGAGATGGAATCCATGCCAAGACTATGATCTGTCCTTGATGTGCCAGATACTGGATTTTTTTTTAATGATTTGAATGCGTGTGTTTTTATTTTTTGTAATGGATATAGCTTCCAGTGTTGATTTGGAATCAGTGAATATCACAGATTTCTCCAAGTGATTCGAAGTTACCAGTTCAATTGCTTTGTCAATGGCGAAAGCTTCGCAGGAAAAGATTGAGAAGGGTTCAGGTAATTGATATAGTAATTCTGTATTGTTCCAAATCACTGCACATCCGGATTTATCCTCTGTCTTGGAACCATCAGTGTACATATGATTGTAATCTTTGTATTTGTCGAGTAGTTCATAAAAAAGGTTTTTGTACAGTATATTCAGTGTATTAGCTTTGTCTTCCGAGTTCTCTAACATGTGACGTTCGATATTGCATTTGAAATCTTCCCATGGAGGAATAGGTTGGTATTGTCTTGGTATGACGCTAATGTCTTTTAGTCTAGCATCTTTTTTAATGTTTTTTACCCTGTAGAGTAGAGGAGTAGGTAATCGAGGGTGCTTGTGTAGTTTTATGTCAGTTTTGGTAAACTCTACTTGTTCGTGAAGTAGATTTTTCTTCAGGCTTATTTTAAATTATTTTATTTAAAGGTCTTAGATTTCTTGTAAAAAATTAATTTTAATAATTATTAAGATTTTAAAATTAAATAAAAATTTTTATTTCAATTTAATTAATTTAAAAATTTTAGATTTTTGCAAAAAAGTTAATCATTTTAATTTTAATTAGCAACCTTGCAGTCACTATGTGACTGCCGTGACTTGTAAACTATAAATAAAGAACACTTTGTTTTATTAAATTATGACTTTTGTTAAATTGCACTGTATTTTCTTAACTATTGATGTTTTCAAAGATATAAGCCCATCCCGATGTTACACTCATCAAGAGCTTTCATTTGAGTACCCACATGTATTTTGATATATTTTTCATATATACATATATATATAACATATATAAATATATGAAAAATTGATGTGGGTACTTAAATGAAAGGTCTCAATGAGTGTAATGTCAGAATGAGCTTTTATCTTTAAAAATGTCAATAGTTCACGAGATACAAGGTAATTTCTTAATTATTGATATTTTTAAAGATATAAGCTCATCCCGATGTTACACTCATCAACAGCTTTCATTTGAGTACCCACGTGCAGTTTAATATATATTTTTCATATATTAATATATGTAATATATATAAATATATAAAAAATTGATGTGGGTACTCAAATGAAAGGTCTCAATGAGTGTAATGTCAGGATGAGCTTATATTTTTAAAAATGTCAATAGGTCACGAGATACAAGGTAATTTCTTAATTATTGACATTTTTAAAGATATAAGCTCTTCCCGATGTTACATTCATCAAGAGCTTTCATTTGAGTACCCACATGCATTTTGATATATTTTTCATATATATGCATATATATATATATATATATATATATATATATATATATATATATATATATATATATATATATATATATATAATATATATAAATATATGAAAAATTGATGTGGGTACTCAAATGAAAGGTCTCGATGAGTGTAACATTAGAATGAGCTTACATCTTCAAAAATGTCAATATTTCACAAGATACAAGGTCATTTCTTAATTATGTATCTAAAGATAGAGCATTTTCGAATGCAGTTTATCATTATAAACTGACTATCGGTGAAACTAGTACGAAACTTTGAAAAGGCACAAATTGAAGTCAAGTTCTTTGCAATGACACTAAATTTCAATAAAAAAACCAATTTTATCATATGACTATCTTGAAGAAAAAATTTTTCTTTATCTCTTAATAATATAGATAATTAAATATTCATTAAAAGAAAATTTTTATTTTTATTGAATTTATTTAATTAAAAAAATTTCTAGATTTATTATAAAAATTTTAATAATCAAATATTCAAATTATAAAATTAGACTAAAATTTTAATTGCCCTCCTGACAATACTAAAAATTCAAATTAAAATGAAAAAAAAATTTCTAGAACAACCGATGACCTAATTAAAAAAAAAATCGCGTGACAAACATAAAAATTCCCTGGAATAAACGAAATAATCAAAAAGATAATCTCTAGCTACTGTTTTATCAATTAAATTTTTTAGCGTCATTCCTTCTTCACCGTACCTAGTTAAAATACAATAAAAATATAGATGCATGTGTATTGTAAGTATTATAATCCATAATGACTCGTCACCACGTACCACCAGGAAGAGAAGCCTGATATTATGACACAATAGGATATTTTTATTTTAATTATTTCTTTTTATTCTAGTGTCTTCTCTTCTCGCTATCAGCGCCATCGATTTGCAAAGAATAGAACAGAAGTGGAGATAAGAGCAAGATAACAAAGCGGCTGAAGAAAAACAACGCGCAATAGCATGAGAAGTAGAAGAAGAGACTGCGGTCAGACAATTCAATTGTCAATAATAGATCAAATTAGGGACTAATTGCTGTTTTTTTCCGCAATATAAAGTGGAAATCCCGGTTTAATAAATTAAAACTAATAAATTACCGGTCATTAGATCGAATTATTTGATAATAATTATTAAGATATTTTTATGAGAAGTTGATTAATTTTTTAGGAAGAATATGCTGATACTTGGGAAGCTAACAGCTCAAAGAGGAAAATAATAACTAGAATATCCGTTCACGCTCCGGAAGTACGTCAACAGCTGAAATTTGAAATAAAATAAAATTATAAATCTTGAAGTTACATAAGCGTGCGCTATGCATCGGTGAATCCTAACTTAAAAGTCGGATGTATGCCATTTTGCAATCATTAACCGAGCAATGTTTATGGCGATACAATGCCAGCGATTCGTCGATCCCGTGATACCTTATTATTAGCCACTTGTTTCGTAATATGACGACAAAACAAAATGATACATGATCATTTTTACCCCCGCTTTGGATTTAAATGAGTATTCTAAAAAAAATTAACTTGATTCAATTTATCTTGATTTCAGTGGAAAAATTTTTAAATTTATTGATTTCAAAATTAATTTTTTTAGTGTCTAGAAGTGAATTCAAATTTTGTTTCATTTAAAAAAAAAAATGATTTTATAGAAATTGAAAATTTAAAAAAATGGGAAGAAATTATGAAGATATCTATTTTTTAGAAAATATAAGTTTTAGAAAAAAAATTTTCAATTTTTATAAAAAATTTAGCCTTTATTTATTTATAAAAAAATTCATTAGATTATCTATATGATTAAAAAATAAGTCAAATTTTGTGGCCAGTATAATAAGTATTTAGGCTGCATTCGAAAATTCTTTATCTCTAGATACATAATTAAGAAATTACCTTGTATTTTGTGAACCATTGACATTTATAAAGATATAAGCTCATCCCGATGTTACACTCATCAAAACCTTTCATTTGAGTACCCACATCAATTTTTCATATATTTATATTTATTATATATATGTATATATGAAAAATATATCAAAATGCATGTGGGTACTCAAATGAAAGCTCTTGATGAGTGTAACATCGGGATGAGCTTACATCTTTAAAAATATCAATAATTAAGAAGTGCCCTTGTATTTTGTCAACTACTGACATTTTTAAAGATATAAGCTCATCCTGACATTACACTCATCGAGACCTTTCATTTGAGTACCCACATGCACTTTTCATATATACATATATATAATATATATAAATATATAAAATATATAAAAAATTGATATGGGTACTCAAATGAAAGCTCTTGATGAGTGTAACGTCGAGATGAGCTTATATCTTTGAAAACGTCATTAGCTAAGAAAGTACAGGGCATTTTAACAAATATCTTGTGAATAACTATTGACATTTTTAAAGATATAAGCTCACCCCGACATTACACTCATCGAGACCTTTCATTTGAGTACCCACATCAATTTTTCATATATTTATATTTATTATATATATATGTATATATGAAAAATATATCAAAATGCATGAGGGTACTCAAATGAGAGCTCTTGATGAGTGTTACATCGGGATGAGCTTATATCTTTAAAAACATCAATAGTTAAAAAAGTACAGTGCAATTTAATAAAAGGCATTATTCAATAATTATTAATTTGATAAATTTTTTAAAAATATATTTTATAAAAAATTGTAAATTGAAAATTTAGTTTTGATAAAATTTTTTTTTCAAATTTTTCAATACTAAAAAAAAAATTTTACTTGACTATAAAAATATGAATTGATTAAAAAATTTTGAATCAAATAATTTTGTTTTAAATACTTTCATAATTTTTTTTATAACTTGAGCCAATGAATTGAAATGATATAAAAATTTTATTGAGCATTTGTTATTGTTATTATAATATAATTATTATAAGTGAATAAATTTCTTGCAAATCAAGATGAAGATAACATATCTGAATGAATTTAAATGTATGGATTGAAAGAAGAAATACAAACATGAGTCACAAGTTATAAAAAATGATAATGCAATGGCGAAATTCAACAATCAGATAATTAGTTCCTTGAGTTATTCAAATTTATTAATTTATTTATTTATTAATTTAGTACCCAGCGACTGTGATTAAACAGTCTATTCAGCGGTGTTGACTATACTTCAGTAGGGGACGATGAAGATATTTGTTATCGACTGGCTGTATAAACAAACAGTTTTTTCGGACTCACCTTGAAAGAGGATCCACAAAAAGTGCGACTATAATAACAGCGACGATGACGCAAGTTAAGTAGATCGCGGATATCTCGTAGATCTCGGAATCTGGTGGACGCTTCAAGGATTCATCCGCACCGTTTCCGATCACACAGAAGTTAGCGCCGCAACTTTTTAGTTTTTTGTAGCGCGTTGAATTTATGTCACCTTCGCCACCGAATTCTCCTTCACTTAACACTGAAAAATAAAGTTTTTTATATCATTATTGATTTTTTTTATTTTATTTTTTACTACTTTTAGTAAAAAAAAAAAATTATTCATAAAATGATCAAATTATTGCTACATTCCTAAATTAGGGTGTCACCAGTTTTTAAATATAAACAATCAATAAATTAACTTGTTTAAGCTTGCTTTTTTTTTTATTTTTTTTTTTTATTAATTTATATTGCGTTGCAATGGATTTATTTATATAATTTTAAAAATAATTTTTTTTTATTGAATTCTTTTTTAAAAAAAAAAATTTTTTATGAATTTCTAGATTGAAAATTTTTTGATTTTTTTGTTTAAAATTTAAAAATAATTTTTTCCAATATTTTGCATCAAAATTAAAATTTAATTTTTAATTTATTTTTTCATCCAAAATACAAAAATGATATAAAATTTTTTTTTGTTACTTTTGAATCGTTGAAATTTATAAAAAATTATTAAATAATATAAAACTTTTTTTTTCTTTAATTTTTTCATTTTTTTTAGAAAAAAAAATTGAAGAAGAGAAAGCCAGCTATTTAAAAACCTTTGAAACTACAAATAAAAAATTATTTTAACATAATAAATAAAAAAATAGAAAAAAAATTTTTTATTGTTTTTATAAATTTTTAGACTGAAAATTTTTTGATTTTTTTGTTCAAAATTCAAAGATAATTTTTTCCAATATTTTGCATCGAAATTAGTCATCTTTTTTAATTTTCAAAATTTTAGGTGCAAATTTATTTTGAAAAATTGAAATTAAAATTTATTTTTTAGTCCAAAATATAAAAACAATATAAAATTATTTTTTGTCACTTTTGAATCGTTGAAATTTATAAAAAATTATTAAATAATATCATAAAACTTTTTTTTTCTTTAATTTTTTGAGTTTTTCATTTTTATAAAAAAAAAAAAACAAGCCAGCTTTTTTAAAAATTTTCAAACTACAAATAAAAAATTTTTTAACTTGTAATAAATAAAAAAATAGAAAAAAAATTTTTTTAGTAAAAAAACTGGTAGACTTAAATCTTAACAAATATCAATAATAATTCTCACCAAATTTCGACAACTCGTTAACTTTGAAAAGTATATAAAATTGTTAAAAAAATAAACATTAAAAACTCCGGTGGGTTAAAACACTGGCAATAATAACAAGCGTAGCAACAAAGTGGAATAAGACATTAAAGAATTGACACAAGTGCGACGGGATGTGCGCGTATACTGTCTAAATATTATTAAAAATTATACGGATTATCGGTACATATATTAAAATTTTTTATAGATAAAGAGTTGTTCACACAAAAGCGTTAATGCTCGGATGATCTTATCGATTAATGAAATTAATAAATAAATAAATCAATTAGATAAACCACCGCTTACTCTACAGTCTAAAATATTAATATTATTACTTATTCAATATTTATCAATGTACAAAATAAAATAAAATTATACGACTTTCACCACACGACAGCGCGCCAATAATAACAATAAATAATATTATTATAATGATAATAACAATAAAAATTAATAATAATAATCTGTTATTGATTGTGGGGAATTTACTTTCGAATTTACGTAGATTCAGATTGTAAATTAACGTTGGAAACTTTTATCAATAAAATTATAATTAAAAGTATTAATTAATAATTAATTTGGAAGTTTTTCGATTGATTGAACAGCTAATTGTTCGGCAAACATAATTATTTAACTCCTTAACCTCGAGATTTTGAATTAAAAACATTGACCTTGATTAAATTTATCGCCGAGTATTGAATAATGATAATCCAACACGGGATTTCATTGTTTAATTTACAATTGGTAAAGGTCAGATGCTTAACACTTAATATTTTTAATTTTACAGTATGAGCGAGAAAAATTAACATATTTCATTTACTAATTTATTATTACATTAGTTTCATTTTTATTGTTGCGTGTGTACTTTTTTTTATCTAATACTAGATCTAATGTTTTTTTTTTAATTAAAAGTCTCACTACTTGTTTTTTAGTAGATTTTATAAAAATCTAACTATTGCAGCCGTCCTCATGGCGCAACTTTTAAAAAATTTAGCCATTTTCTGACTCAGTTTGTCGAGCTGAGTCAAAAAATACATATAGTTCAAAAATTTATATATGTATGTATTATATATGTATTATATATATTATATGTATTATATATGTATATATATATATACGATATGACGCGGCTTGTCAGCACGATAGCGTTTTCAATTTATAACCGATTCTTCTCAAACTCAACATGCTTTCTCTATCGATCAAAACCAAGGTTAAGTTCGAAGATGAGCTTAATCGGGCGAGTAATTTGAAAATTACAGGATTTTGAAATTTTGAAAATCGTAAAAATTGCTGTTTTTACTACTGCAACTTGGTATAATTACTGAACTAGACAAGATATTAAAATTCGATAAAATGCATCGTAAAGGTCTTTTAATAAGCTTCAATTTTCACTACTCAAAAGTGGTAATAGCCTCAATATTACTCCTTTTAGAGTTCGTTTAATGAAACAGTTTTACTGTTGCAGCCGTTTTAGAATTATTGTCTGCATCATAGCTTAATCATGATGTAAATTCAATAGTTACGATATTGATCAGTCTTTCGTGTAATGTTTTTGGGTAGGTCGTCAGTAAATATGTCACAAATTAGTTCTAAATATTGTTTTCTTCAATTAAAATTTTGTCCGGTTTTAAAATTCTGATTAACTTGGAAACTGTTGTTCCTAAGCGATTACTTAAAATTTGGACATTTATAATTCAAATCTTATAATCTTTGCAATTGTTTGATAAATATTTGAGAAGCTTTTTCTTCACAAGATAATTTTTTTTCCAAAATTTGTTCTAAATAGTTTTAAACTTATTATTGAATTTTGTTTTTAATTTATAAACTAAGTTATACGTTATTAGTATTTATATTATTTTATTAAAAATCGATTTTCTTTATTTGAAAAATCTACTTCCATTTCGGCTGCCGAATGGCCTTTTTTTATTTTGTTTTAATTACACGGATGGTTACTGATACTTTAATTGTAAAATTTACAGAATTGATTTTATTTATTAGGAATAATTTTAAATTTGGAAAAATATTATTTTTAATAAAAATTCAAAAAATTATGATTTTTTTTTTAAGACCTCTAATTTTTTGTTTTACAAAAATTGAGGCCGTGTTAAAAAAAATTATCTAAAATTTTAAGAATATTTATTAAAAAAAAAAAAAAATTAAATTTTTAAGATTTAAAAAAATTATGTACCATTAAATATTAAAAAAATAATTCAATTAAAAAAAGAAATATTTTTTTTTTTAATTGTTTCTAATAAATAAATAATAAAATTTTGACATTAAAAAATAAAATTAATTTTAAATATTTAAAATAAATTTTTTTAATGAAAATATAATAATAATTCTAAAAAAAAATCTAAAATTTTAAGAATATTTATTTAAAAAACAATAATAAAAATTTTAAAAATTAAAAAAAATTATATACAAGCCTTAAATATTAAAAAAATAATTCAATTGAAAGAAGAAATAATTTTTTTTTTAATTATTTCTAACAAATAAATAATAAAATTTTGACATTAAAAAATAAAATTAATTTTCAATAATTAAAATAAATTTTTTGAATGAAAAAAAAAAGTCTCAGAAATAAATCAGCGAAGAAATCATTACAGGTTTGTACTAGTTAAGTCTTGTTTGACTAATTGCCTCGACTGTCTTTCACTGATACATAATACAGTCCATAAAGCATAAATATATTAATATATAATATATGTATGGACATAAAAGATATCAGAAACTTGTAATAGGACTTTAAACATAGTAAATAAAATAAACTTGGCAGTTTCCGTGTGGCATTTAATATCACGTTTCTTACACGTGTTGAATGTTGAAATACTAATATACTAATAATAATAATGATAATAAATATCGGATACGATGAACCGAGGCTGTTGACTATGGGTAAGTTAGTCAGTGAGATATATGCATAGGACGTGTATAAATAAATTTATTTGTTGTTTTTTATATTTTTCAGACAGATATTTTGCTGAAGATGTTTACGGAGTTTAATAACGCGTCAGCCTGACTATCCATTGACCCTCACTACTATTTAAGATCGTATTTAGTACGTTCCGCTGATACACTCACTAATTGTTTTATTCCGCTTTCAGTCAATAATCATTCTCAAAATAACTACGCGTTAGTTTATTAAATTTTTATCTTTTATTCAAGATTTTATTATCATCAATTAATTAGTAAATTATATTCTTGCTGTATTAAATAGTAGAACTTAAAACTAGTCATTTTACCTTTTTTATCTACTTTGTTTTTGTTTTGTTAATTCATTCAAATTTTTTATAAAATTTTTAGTCTTAAAAATATAATAAAATAATGTTAATAATTTTATGCGTTAAAAAAAAATTGTAATTTCATTTTTTTTTAAAGATTTCATTTCTTCACTGAAGAAAAAAATTTTTTTTATAAAATAACAGTAAACAAAAATTTTGAATGATAGATTCAATTAAAAATTATTTGAATTGTCAAATTTTTACAACTTTTCTTAGTTGTTAAATTAATAAAAAATTAATAAAGTACATTTTAAACGCAATGATAAAAAATAAAATTATAATTATTGACTTTGCGCTTTTTATTGATTGAAATGATAATTTTCAAAGAGTTAATTCAATTACTGCTACTTATTTTTTTTTATATTAAATTATCAATATTTGCTATAATAATAATTAAAAAAAATTTTATATTATATATAAAATTAAAAAAAAAAATTTTTATGAAAAATATGATACAAATTAAAAAAAAAATTTTTATTCAATTGAAAATAATCTCTATTTTATCGCATCCAAAAGCCATACAATAATTAAACATTTGTACAATACAAAATTTGGTAATCGGAAAAAATAGACCTGGAAAAAATTTTAAAGTTATGAAAAATTCATATTATTTCATTATAATTATAATAATAATAATTGTACATCACACCCACAATTTTCCTGAAAAACAAGCACTCCCAGAATGATCGCTCCATTTTTTGTTACAAAAAAAAAATTAAAAAAAATTTCATCATTATTATTATTATAATTTTCATTTTATAATAATTTTAATGAAATAATATGAATTTTTCATAAGTTTAAAATTTTTTCGGGTCTATTTTTTCCGGGATTCACAAAATTTATGCATTTGTTTAACTAATTAGCAAATGAAATGTGTTTTCGGAATGACAATCTTTTCCATATACATTATTTTGTTTGACTACTTTCATGTACTAGTTATGGTAATATTTTATAGTTCATAATAATTTTAATAGAGCACAATAGAATTAAATTTGTATTTATGAATGTATGTATGTATTTTTCAAAGCCTGATGAAGACTCAATAAAGAGTCGAAAAGTCGCAATAATAACAATGACATGATTATTTTCTTTTATTAAGTCCAACTACCTGTGATCTTTTTTAATTATTGAAAATAATTTTATATCATTAAAAATTTAAGAAAAAAAATTTTTTATAAAAGAATTAATCCAAATAATAAAAAAAAAACTTACCGAGAGAAGAAATAAGATTGCCCCAGAGTTCAGCAGTCTGCCAGGCAAGAAAGAAGAACCCGAAGAACCTGACAACAATTGCATCGGCAGGTTGATCGGTCAGTTTGGCATAAACCCCACCGACTTGAGTTAAATAAGTGGCCTTGGCAGCCCACATAGGAGCCGCCCCCAGCCCGAGCAGCACCCCGGCAGGTACGAGGGTGTAAAACCTCGGGTAGAACTGCGATCCAATATAGGGTGCGTAGCAGAGCATCGACAAGCAGAGCGTCCATTTCACAGTGAGCCTTTTTATCAGGAAAGTCGGGACGAATATGCAAGACAGCACCAGCGCCGCGTAAATCGCGGACAGTGAGACTGTTCCCAGACCATCGGAGGCGTTTATTGAGGACTGGAGGTTCGCCGTCCCCTGGAAGGCGGTGAACTGGACCATGAAGGCTATCGACACTGTTCCGATGTTTTTGAGGATCCGCCACTTTTCACTGCGCGATAATTTGAACTTCCTTGATTGCGTGTCATCATCGGGGGCGGGAAGCGCCGGGGGCTTTGTTGGCTCGGGTGGGATTCCGTCGGTACCGTCTTCTTTGTACCCTTCATTTCTGTACCCCACGCCGGTCACTGAGACTGTGTAGACTGCTGTTTCATGCTCGTCCGGAGGCGACGAGTCTGCCGCGGGGGTTGCTGATGCTCCGTTTGTTGGCGGAGACTCACCACCGCCCCTTCTATCGTCGTTTTGTGATGCTACCATTCTATTTAATGACTACCTGTAATTATAATTTATTTTTGCTGTTAATAATAATTATTAGTCTACAATTTTTATAAATTTTTTTTTTAATTATTTGCCTAATATTTTTATTGAAATTTATTTGACAATAATTTTTATCGTGAATTATTAACAGTAATTATTTGTCTATAATTTTTGTGGTAAATTTTTTTTTACTTTTATTAGAAATTATTTGTTTTTAATTATCGGTCAAATATTTTTATTAAAATTTATTTATCAATAATTTTAATTATAAATTAATAATTGTACTAATTTGTCAAAAGTTTCTATTAATAATTTTTATCATAAATTAATAAGACTAATTATTTGGGCTGTTGCGTTTAAATAAAGGCAATAAATAAATAAATAAATAAATTTGTCTACAATTTTTAAAACAAATTTTTTTATTACTTATAACAGAAATTATTTTTCAAAAATAATCTAGAAATGTCTATTGAAGGTCATTTATCAATAATTTTAATTATAAATTACTAATTATATTAATTTATCAAAAATTTATATTAATAATTTTTATCATAAATTAATAAGACTAATTATTTGGACTGTTGGGTTTGAATAAAGGCAATAAATAAATATATTTGTCTACAATTTTTAAGACAAATTTTTTTATTACTTATAATAGAAACTAGCTGTTACCCACCCGCTCCGCTGGGCGTTTATAGAATTGTATTTGTAGATTTAAACTTGAAATTTAATTGGAGTATTGTATCACTGAGAAAACGGTTTGTTTGACTCAAATGCACAGATTTATTTGAAATGAATCAAAAATATTTATTTAATGTTAACAAATTTCTTTTATTTAAATATATATTACTTTGAATCAAATACTACTTCGTTTTGGTTTATTTAATTGAATCGACTCATTTATTTCATTCAAATAAAGATTTGTTAACTATTAACAAATCTCGCTTCAAGTAAATTACGCTTGGTGTCGCTATTTTTGAATGTAAGAGTATTGTTTACATTTGACTTTTTTGTGACTAACCATTATTTCTTTTATATTTATTTTATTATAATATTAATTTAAGGTAAAAGCCCCAATAGATGATCATGTACCAGTATATGATCACTCCATGTATTTGTATACCTATATTTGTGAATATAGATCCACAGATTCGGTAGAATCTGGCGCCAAGTTCCGTTCAAATCTGCTGTAAACGGAGCGCCAGACTACCGACTGTGTTTACTGTAAGCAGAACGGTATTTTGAGGTTGCAAAATTTTATTTAATTCTACGGTACTTTTTTTTCCTAAATTGTATATTATAACAGTAATTCATACTTTATTTGACTGTTATTAATTAATTATATTCACTTATAACAATTAATCTACTTGAAATTATTAAATTTAATCAGCACAAACTATAGCAACGCAAAAATTTCGATCCTGACTTTTTTTTCGATGGGCAAAGTGATCTGCCACAGACTAAATAATTCGAGAATGCATATTAATCCTTCATTAGATGGGAAACTACAGTTAAAAATAGATATTTCACAGCTTGCATCTACACCCGCCAGGGTGCGCTGGAATTATTTTTACATAAACTGTAGTTTCAAGGGGATAGTTTGCTATAAAAATGCAACCAACGCGAGATTTGATTAAGTTGGTACCAATTGTAAATTTTTATTATAATTACAAAAATACTAAAATCCGAACAAAAACAGTTTCACTGTAAAAAAATCGCGCCAAGTCCACGTTCATAAGACTATTAAGAAAAAAAAATTAGGAAAACGGTTGACCCTAAAGGCCATCCCTGCAACTTCCCGCTAATTCCGTTAATACCTGGCCGCTTTTTGAGCTCTTCGAGCTCAAAAGTACAATCTGTGTGTTGTTTTAAGCTCTCCGAGCTCAAAAAGATACCTATTTCTATGCTTTTGAGCTCTTTGAGCTCAAAAGTCTGATAGAAGTTTCATGGAACACTATTTTTTGAATGTTCATACCGCAATAACTTTTGAATGAATGAACCGATTTTTACGCGGTTGGCGGCATTCTACGTAGTTTCCTAAGCCTTCTAAATAATTTCTAAGTTTCAATTGGTCAAACTAGAAATTTCGGAGTAACTCTGAAAAAACACTTTTTTCGGTTTTCTTTCGTTCACGATATCTCTCGAACGAATCAACCGATTTTGATCGGGTTGACGCCGATCGGCGTGGTTTTTCAAGCTTAAGGGCGGATTAGTTTTTGAAGTTGATCGATAGAGCCGTTTAAAAGATATTCCAAAAAAACTACTTTCAAAAATGATTTTTTCTTATTTTTTAAGATTTTTCAAGATTTCTTAAAATCTATCGGTCCGAATCGGTTCAAATTCTCAGGAAATCTAAGTTCAGCGTAGCCCTTTCGAATGGCACCAACCGCGATGAAATCGGTTCAACCGTTCAAAAGTTATAAGCGAGTCACATAGTCACACACACACACACACACACACACACATACATACATACAGACATAGTGACAACATCGCGGGGTAGTCAGGGAAGCTTCCTGTGACCTTCAAACGTCGAAATCTGATGAAAACTCGATTTTTGCCAAACGGGGTAAAACAATAACTTCCCGATTTTTGAAAATCTGAGATTTTTAGCGGGAAGTTAAAAATTTGTTTTTTTCTTTACAAAAATATATAAAATAAAAAAATTAAAAAATCCAAGTAACCGATATGATTGTTTATGATTTTCGGAAATTAAAAAAAATTTTGTTATAAATTTAAAAATTAAGAAAAAAATTTTGGAACGTACTTGGTGTGCGTCATTGTGTATTTCAATTTTTTTTAATTTTGCAACCGCGCACACTAAATACGTTGCAAACTTTTTTTCTTAATTTTTAAATTTATAACAAAATTTTTTTTAATTTCCGAAAATCATAAACAATCATATCGGTTACTTGGATTTTTTAATTTTTTTATTTTATATATTTTTGTAAAGAAAAAAACAAATTTTTTTTTCTTAATAGTCTTATGAACGTGGACTTGGCGCGATTTTTTTTTACAGTGAAACTGTTGTTGTTCGGATATACAAATACGTGGAGTGATCATATACTGGTACGTGATCATCTATTGGGGCTTTTACCTTACCTATTGATCTTAGAGAAATTTTATTTTTTCTGGTTATGATTTAAGGTAAAAGCCCCAATATATGATCATGTACCAGTATATGATCGTATATTGGGGCTTTTACCTTATTATTTTTTTTTTTTCATTAAAATTTTTTTTTATATTTCATGCAGTTATTGGAACGAAAAAAAAATTTCTTAATCTAAAATCCGGGTCGTTTAGTAATAATTTTTTTACAGAAAATTTTCAAATGTGTTATTGAATATAAAATTGGTATATTTTATAACAATATTAGTTTATTTTCGTAAAAAAATATACTACTATTACTTACAATACTAATAAAAATACTATGATTATTATGATACCTACTGAAGTTAGCCGTCAGCTGTCAATTTTAAAAATTTTAAAAACAAATCAATTACAATAAAAAAATGCTTCTAAAAATTTTCACTTATAATTTTTATTAATTTTAACATGTGAAATTTTATAATTAAAATTTTTTCATAATAATTTTATTGTTATAAAAGTCGAAAAAATTTACAGATGTCTGTTAATTTATAATAATAAAGTTAGTCGACATTTTTTATTTTGCTTAATGTGTTAAATTAGAACTAAATAATATTTTTTTTTTAATTGCACTTACAGTTTTTCGAATTTTTTACAAATGAAATAAAAAAAAAAATTTTCTTGTAAAATTTTTTTTCAATAAAAAAAATTCTAAAAATTTTTAGATGTCGGCTAACTTTATTGTCATTGTTAATTTCAGTATATTTAATAATTCCAAAAGAAGTGCCCATTTTACCCCAAACGTTCGATATGTCCACTCTTACAACTTTCCTAACCAAAAACTAAAAATCATTGCTTTAAATATATTGAAACATACCATTTATTTATAGTTAACAAATCTGATTTGGTTGAAATATACAATTGTTAGTACCAAAGAAATATTTGTTAACTATAAACAAATCTGGATTTCATTCAAATATACTACAACTTTGTCTCAAATAAATAAATTTATTTGTATCAAATAAATATTTCTGGTGATATTTAAATAATAGATTTATTTATAGTTAACGAGCCTCATTTCATTTAAATGAATTGTTTTCTCAGTGTATTGACTTACAGAGATTCCGAATTTCATCGAATTGGCATTTACCTTCTATCTATGTTATCATTCTAGCTAATATTTATTGTAACTTTCAATGTGCAATTAATATAACATTCCCGGGGCTTTCTTTAAAAAATGAATAATAATTGACACGAAGAAAAAAATTTGAAATGAGCATTGAAAGTTTTAGTTAAAGTTATTGTAGGTCTCATAAGCGAAGTTGAAATCTGCCTACCTCAAAGAGCAGCGAATTTTACTGTTAATTAAAATTTCCTCCGTAATAACAACAATTCATCGGTTAGTGATCAGCAAAAATAAAATGTATGTTAATCTTTTAGTCCGTTGACTGAATAGCTACATGTAAAGTAAAATTTTGGAAACGTTATAATGACTTTTTAGCCGCTGTCAAAGATACGATTGTTGTAAGAAAATATAATTATTAAGAAAGAAAATTATTTAAATCGGTTGACCTTGGAGGCCATCCCTGTGATTTCCTGTTTCTCTTGAGATTCTATCAAATTTTATATCTGTAGGAACAATATGAATTTTTTGACAATCATCACTCCCGCACTCCTATGTAGGGGAGGAATTTCGTAAGATCCTATTCGAGATGATTTCTACATTATAAACAAAAGGTTACAACAAAAGTTTGAGGCTATAGAAACTATTGTTTAGAAATAAGAGATTTTCATTGTTAACATAATAGAAATTATTTTTGAAAAATAATCTCCTAAAAATGTCTATTGAAGGTCATTTATCAATAATTTGAATTATAAATGACTAATTATATTAATTTGTCAAAAGTTTCTATTAATAATTTTTATTATAAATTAATAAGACTAATTATTTGGGCTGTTGGGTTTAAATAAAGGCAATAAATAAATTTGTCTACAATTTTAAAAACAAATTTTTTTATTACTTGTAATAGAAATTATTTTTTTAAAATAATCTCCTAAAAATGTCTATTGAAGGTCATTCATCAATAATTTTTATTATAAATTATTAATAATAATCATTTATCTACAATTTTTAAGAAAAAAATTTTTTTTTACTTATAATAAAAATTATTTATTAAATATTTTCTATCTAAGTTCATTTTTCAATAATTTTTATCATAAATTACATCAGAAACTTTTTTAAAAAATTATTTATTCAAAATTCCCACATGGAATATTCATTTATCATAAATTTATAATAAAAACTATTTAAAAACTATCAAAAACTTGAACTAAAATTCTTAAATCAACCCCCATCATTAAAAATTAAATTGTTCAAAATTCTTATTAAAAGAAATCCCTATTAAAAATTATTTAAAAAAAATTTTTATTTTTCTTTTAAAATTTCATTTTAAAAATGTTTCTACTTAAATAAATTTTAATTAAAATTCATAATCAATCAATAAATAAATTTATTTAAAAAAATGTATCTAAAAATTATTTTAAAAAATTTGTCTAAAAATTACTTAAAAAAATTTATCTAAAAATAATTAAAATTTTAAATAAAATCCAAATTTTTAATTTAAAAAAAATAAAATCAAGTCTTGAATATATTATCACGCATGCGCAAACTCCGAACGATTCATAAGAACAACTAACATGAGTAGCTTTCAGCTGGGAGCGTGGCGGCTCCTGTAATCCGGCTACTCGGAGGCTAGTTATTGTGGAGGATCTGAGACCAGGAGTCACTGTGGGTACAGGATCCACGTTGACTGGGCGTCCGCACTAAGCTCTGCCATCAATATGGACACCCTGGAGGAGTCCAGGGTGTCCAGGTTAGCTAAGGAGAGGCGAACCGGGCCAGAGGGGAAACCCAGCAGCCAAAAGTCTCCGTGGTGAGCAGTAGTGGGATCGCGCCCGGGAGTGGGACTGCGTTCGCAGCCTGGTCGATATGATTCGACCAATAACTTTTTTTTGTTTTTTTTTTATTTTTCCAAATTCTCCCCAATTTTCCCTTTAATTTAACTCCAAGTTCAAAATTATTCATGAATATTTAATTTTCCTTGAAATTTTATTTTATTAAAATAAATTCTATACTTCTAATATTGTTTTTTTTTTTATTTTTTCATTAATCTAAGTCATTAGAATAAAAAAAAAAATAGATTATTATTGGTACTATGATTTATGAGTTTAAGTGAAAAAATAGAACAATTATTTTAATAACTCTATTCGAGGGCGTATTACGTTAAATAATGTTTAGTAGTATAATAGTTAATAAATTGTCGGGTCTAGTTAGATTCTAGGAACTCAAGGTGACGAAATAACAATGAAATAAAAATATTAATTGTTACTTTTAACCAGCTCGAAATTTTCCGCCAGCTAAAACTAATAAGCGCTTTTTTCAATAGATCATTATCTTATTACTTGTGTAATTAACATTATTACCGACAATCATCTCAAGTACTACCAGTTAAAGAAATAAAATTGTTTATTTTTTATTATTATTTATATTATTAAGTAGTTATCGTCTCGTCAAAACAGGAATTTACATAAAACTAAAATACGCACGTGGATGCTGATAAAAAAATTAAAAATAAACACCCTTTGTTTTTCCGGGATTCAAAGTTATTTTTTAATTATTTTTCTATTAAATATTTTATTAAAATTATTTTAATCCCTTATGAATAAAATTTAGATTAAAAATAAATTAATAATAAATAAATTTTGTATTGAAATATTTTTTTAAGATAATTTTTTTAGATTATTAAATTAATTAAAATACTAAAAAGAAAAAAATAAAAATTAGTTTAAATCTTATGAATATATTTAAAAATTTTAGTTAAAATATAAAAAAATTTTATATAAAAATTATCTATTAAAAATATATTAATTAATTATTTTAAATATATTTTTTTAATATAAATGACTTTTATGAAGGACTATTTACCATGAGTAAAATAATAATGAAGGACAAAAAGAAGGAAGCGAAAAATATGAAGGAAATATGTATTGTTAATTATATTAAAGAAGGATAACTTAGTAATTAAAGGAAAAAAAAAAAAAAAAAAAAAACAGCAATAAATATAAAACGGTGAGCTTGTTTTCGACGCATTCACTTTAGTATTTGGCGTAAGCGTACAAATGATTGCGTAAGGAGCAGTGTGAGTATGATCGGTGTATTGTGAATGTACGAACGTGTTGTATGCATTATAAATATCAATAACAAGTTTAAAAGTTGAATACTGTTGATATTTATTAAGCGATAGCGGTTATATGGTTTATATTGATTAACAGTACGCAATATGTCATGGAAATTTTCTCTGTTAGATCACTTTAAATAATTAATAACTGATTGAGATAATTTGGAAAAAGATTTCAATTCTTGGAGTTCACAATTTAATATTACAAGTAATAAGGTTTGCGGTTACTTGCAGATTTTTCAACAGAAGAAATATCAACGAATTTTGATAGGTAATTTATAAGCCAGATCAAGTATTACGGTTGTGATAAATAATTATTATTTATACTCGCTTAGAATCAGTGGAATTTAATAAAAGTCGCTGTTAAATTCAACCTCATTAAATAATGTGAAACGCATTAATAATAAATACAGACCGATATCTTAAACGCAATCCACAAACTTGCAGCAACTTTAAATAAATTTTCATTCCCGTTTATTAACATCATTAAAATAAATTCAATTAATAGACTAACCCGTACACTTTAATCAGATTTATTTTGCCGCTTAATAGACATTGATTTATTAAATAGGATCCATTACAATCTGTGTAAATTTACCGAGTGTCAATAGCCTAAATCGACTGTCTGAAATTTTCTTTCTTTAAAATTTTTAATCTTTATATTCACCTTTTCAAATAATTATCTAAATTTTATCTTTATTTCTTTTAGTTTCATTTCTTACGTCTAATTTATTAAAACTCAAATACTTTTTAAACTTTTTCTCCTCTATTACACCTGAATATTCAATGCCCTTTACAATTGAGTCCAAACCTGATATACCTATCTTTATTTCCAACGATATACGTACATATTAATAACCGGCACACGTAAATGTTTATTTTTGCAGCCTTTTGTGATATATTGTAAAAAATAATTTTAAATAATTCACACGACTATTTTTCAAATTTAAATATCGAAATTATTAAATTGATTTTTTAAAACCAAAAATTACTCACACAAAAAATAAATTAATTCCGAAAATTTCCCTCTTGATCTTTACCTTTATTTTTAAAATAATTATTATTATTTTATTAAATTTTTTTTATTAAAATAGTAGTCGCCTAATCTTGACCTTCAGAAAAAAATAACAATAAAATATGCGCATGCATTTAATTTTATTAACACAACTGAAAACTGTTCTTCGGAATGTAAACAAATTTTAAAAGTGTTTAATCACACCGGCGATTAGTGAAAGTATTTTTATTTGATAAAACAATAATTGCTCATACTTATCATGAGGTGTCATTGTTATTAATTCTTAATTCTCCATTATTATTATTTAATTTTTAGACACGCCTTAATTAATTATATTTTAACACAAAAGAATAATTAATATCACTATAATAAAAAAATAATTTATTGAATTATTAATTATTCATAAAAATAATAGTGAGTACTTGAAAATTGAATAATAATCATCACGATAAGTTCAAGGTTTCTTTCTATATACATTTTCCTGCATGAGTAAAAAGTAAAACATAAATTTTCTTTTTAACTGTTCGCAATCGCTGTAATTATTCTTTAATTGACAAAAATTAAAGTAAATGCATGATGAAATATTTTTTACGTTGTAAAGTAGTCAATATTTATGTAAGAAAAAAAAAGAAAATTTTTTTTTCAGTTGAAAAAAACTATTGTCGTCTGTTACTTATTATTATTTATAGAAAAAATAAATATTTTATGACTGCAGAGTCACCAACGTTGCTTTTTTTATTATTATTTTTTTCAGAACAGGATTACTCAATTCGAAAGTAATTAATGCTCTTCATCTGCCAGGTGAAGGACGCATTAATGCGTAAATTCTACGAAGGATGCGCGAAATCCTTGGTGGTTATTTCCCTTGAAAATCCAAAATAATTTTTGTTCGCGGTTATTGTTAATTGTAATTATTAATTTCAATTGAGTATTATATTCAAATAAAAATTGTTTAAATTTATTTAAATTATTTTAAAGTGGACTTTGTGATACGGGACTAATTAAATGTTAAGGAGATGATGATTAATATGTTTACTATATTTATTATATTATTATTTTCCAAAGACACGTAGGGACATCAGACAAACGTGAAAGCAATTTTAATTATATTACATCACAAGTCGTTAACCCAGTGTGTCTAGATAAATATAAATATAAATGTAAACATAAATATCAATATTAATATATTTACGGTAATATTATTTTTTTACTAACTTCTTTAAACTATCATCGGCTTTCGTAACTATTTTTTCTTGCTTAAATTATTATACAATGTGCTATAATAAATTATTTAAAGTTAATTTATATAAGTGGAACGATGTTATTAATTATTCAATGGTATTCATATTTAATAGGAATAATAAATAAGTAAATTAGTTTGTAATCGCTAATCATTTTTTTTTATAATAATATTCTAATGAATAGTCAGTAATTATTGATTACTATTTATGTATTTTTTAATCAAGTATAATAAAAAAATAAAATTATACTAACCGTAGAAAAAAAAAATTAGAATAATATTTAAAAAATAAAGGTAAAGATCAAGAAGGAAATTTTCGGAATTAATTTATTTTTTGTGTGAGTAATTTTTGGTTTTAAAAAATCAATTTAATAATTTCGATATTTAAATTTGAAAAATAGTCGTGTGAATTATTTAAAATTATTTTTTACAATATATCACAAAAGGCTGCAAAAATAAACATTTACGTGTGCCGGTTATTAATATGTATGTATATCGTTGGAAATAAAGATAAGTATATCAGGTTTGGACTCAATTGTAAAGGGCATTGAATTTTCAGGTGTAATAGAAGAGGAAAAGTTTAAAAAGTATTTGAGTTTTAATAAATTAGACGTAAGAAATGAAACTAAAAGAAATAAAGATAAAATTTAGATAATTATTTGAAAAGGTGAATGTAAAGATTAAAAATTTTAAGGAGGTCCTTTCGCCGCCAATGTAAAATAAAAAATATTAGATTATGAGTAAATTTAATTTTTTTCTAATAGTTAAGGTCCTTATTTATCTTATAGTGAGGTTTAAATTATACTTTACCGGACAAATTTTTGAAAAAATAAAATTTTTAAATGTTAGTATTTGTTCAGAGTCTTACGAGAAAATCAGACGTTTGCAGTATTTCTCGAATTAGATGGAGTAAAAAAAAACTAAAAATCAGATTTTCGAAATATTCAGGTTTCTTTTTTTGCAATAAAATATATCAGTTACCGAGATATTTATTGAGAAATTAATATTTAAAAATCACGAAAAATTCTCAAGTTACCTATAATAAAATGGAGTCAAAAGATTTGGCAACGTTGCGTAGCGCGCGAGCTTCAGACCATTCAATAAATTCAAATTAAACTTTAACGCGCTTATGTTTTTCATGCATATTTATTAGTTAATTTATTGTTAACAAATTTTCATAATTCATAATTGAAAAATAAAACAATAATTAAAAAATACTAGCATTCCTGCCATGAGACATTAGAATGTTATGGTTTTGTGACTAAACATTTTTAATTAATTTATTTATTTACACTGACTGCAAAAAGTTAAACACGGTTAAGGTTATATTGTGCAAATAAAAATGTAAACAACCGAAATAAAGCGTTGCCAAATCACGGACAGGTTACTAACAGTTGATTTACAACAGTCAAATTAATTTTTGTATTTAACTATTTTTTTTTTTAATTTTCAAAATTTCAACGATTAATGCCTCATATACTATTTATTTTTTAATTTTAGGAATTTTTATGGGTTTTGTATTTTAATTTATTGAAAATTTACCACTACAGTTGTTATGACTCAACTGGAGCGAAAGGACTTCCTTAAAGAAAGAAAATTTCAGACAGTCGATTTAGGCTATTGACACTCGGTAAATTTACACAGATTGTAACGGATCCTATTTAATAAATCAATGTTTATTAAGCGGCAAAATAAATCTGATTAAAGTGTACGGGTTAGTTTATTAATTGAATTTATTTTAATGATGTTAATAAACGGGAATGAAAATTTATTTAAAGTTGCTGCAAGTTTGTGGATTGCGTTTAAGATATCGGTCTGTATTTATTATTAATGCGTTTCACATTATTTAATGAGGTTGAATTTAACAGCGACTTTTATTAAATTCCACTGATTCTAAGCGAGTATAAATAATAATTATTTATCACAACCGTAATACTTGATCTGGCTTATAAATTACCTATCAAAATTCGTTGATATTTCTTCTGTTGAAAAATCTGCAAGTAACCGCAAATCTAATTACTTATAACATTACAAAAAACTGTTTAAATATCCAACTATATTTTTTTGTAACATCGGTCTTAATCACCCGTACGCTTTAATTAAAATTATATAGCGGTAACAGTGTCATTGCTCATTGCATTCTTATGCAAATAATCACCATATTCAAAGGTCACAGGATAAATATTCGTATCAATTGCCTTGAGTCCATAAATAATTATTTATAAATAAATAACAATAATTACTAATTATTAATTAATTTACACAAACAACTTTTAAAAAAATTCAAATTGTTTTCTTTAATATTAAATCGAAAAAATTCTCTTCTTTGCTGAAAAATTCTAAATTTCTGTCGTAAAATAAAGAAAAATAAAATTTGTCAATGAAAAGTAATTTACTGACCAGTGAAAGAGAGATGAAAAATAAAAATCATAAACTGAACATTTAGATTTAAAATTATGCTACTCGCACTCTTTGTACACGTGTACGTGCGTACATGACTGTTATATTACTTTTATATTACTAACTCTTTCACTCCATACATTTTGCCACGTCAACGAATTCTCTTAAATCTACACACACAAATATATATATATATATACATATACATATACGTATTGTATATTATTTATTATGATTACTATTACACATGTTAATAAATGTTTAAACAAATATTATCAAATAAGCTCAACACCGAGCGAAGAAATAAAATAGTCGCCGTGTAAAGACAAATGTTCAGGTACAAAGTGACAGTCAACTAAATGTGAGTCAACCCCCATTCTAATTACTTATTACGGAGCAATAATCTCAGTTATTATTTCTATTGTCTACTAATAATTACAATCAAATCAAAATAATAATAAATTTAAAAGCTTACGAAATTAAAGTTTATTTTTAAAATTCTGACTGAAGGATCAAAGATAGGATAAAATTGATAAGGGCCTTTTTAGTACACAGAAAGAAAAATTTCTTGACTGGAAAACAAAGTTCTTGGCTCAAGAAAATTTTCAGGTGCCTGAAGGAAGACCGAAGTTGTGTTGGCCGAAGTAAAAATTTTTCTTGAAATTCTATTCTTGGTAGAAGTAATTTTTTCTTAATTCACTCCATGTATTTTTATATCTATATTCACAAATATAGGTATGCAAATACATGGAGTGATCATATACTGGTACATGATAATCTATTGGGGCTTTTACCTTACAATAAATTTTTATATTTGATCAAGATTTTTAGATACTTTAGGGAAGCAGCGCCACCTACTTCAGCTGAGAAAAAAATTTTCTCACCTTGAGAAAATTTTTCTCTTGAATATTTGATACCCATTTTATATTATTTTAGCGTGCAATTATACATATTGAATGAAAAAAAATGATGAAATATTATTTGATCTTCCCATTTGACATGTTAGTCAATAAAAATCTTAATGAAAATTTACTTCTATCTTTATATTTAATTTTTTGGAGCAAGAGAATTTTCTCAAGACAAGAAAATTTACTTCTATCAAGAACTAAATTTTTTGGAGCAAGAGGCTGAATTTTCTCAAAACAACAAGATTTTCTTGACTTAAATAAATTTTCTTGGATCAAGATACCTATTTCTTAAAGCAAGAAGATTAATTTTGTTGGAATAAGTGAAATTTCTTGTGTCAAAAAAAAAAATTTTTTTTTTGCTCAAGAAAATAATTAGGAAGAAAAATATTTTCTTGGCTCAAGTGAACCTTTTTTTCTCTATAGGGAATTAAATTTTCTATGAAAAAGGTCATTTTTTTTATCTTCAATATTTTAACCACAATAAGTACTTTAAACTTTTGAAAACTATGGATAAGTTTTTTAGCTTGATTTTTGGACTTAAAATTCAAATTTTGGAGAAAAGAAGCGAGATAAGGCAAAATTTATAAGGATCTTTTTTCTAAGAAATTAAATTTTTTATAAAAAAAAGGTCTGCTATAATATTTTCATATTTTCAATATTTGACTCAAAATTTTAAATTGGAGTTTAAAAATTCAAAACTTGGATAAATAAATTAGTTTCTTACTTACTACTAATAATTTTTTTGAATATAATAATAATAATAACAAACTAATTATTAAGTAAGATAATTTGATTGAAATGCCTTGCGACTGGTACCGTGACGTATTGTAAGCGCAGAGTGTTTATTTCTAGCTGGTTAGTTTCTCGATGGAGTAGAAAAATAACGAGCTCAATTAACCGCAAAAAAATAAATAAATGAATAAAAATAATAAAAATTCATTTGAAAAACAATCTGATGTTATTCTACTGATTCGTCGAATCTCCTAACCAGCACTATAATTTTATTTTCATTTAATCATCGGTAGAAATCGAATGCCACGTTCTGGAATAATTCTTTCGTAGTGGTATTCTTATTCTTATTCTTATCAGTTGCCTTATCCTGAAGTAGTTAGTTAGTAAGTAAATGGCTGGTGGCTAGACTCGAGCTCAGTATTAAGCTTTAATGTTTAATATTCAGGAGCTGGCTTGGTCAACTTGTACCGCGAGTCATTCGTATTTGTTAAACGCCTCGGTTATGCGAAGTACATGCACATACTTATGGCACGAGAATACGCATATTATATATTACTGATGTATATGTACATTTACATTTTATAAATACATTGTGGATATATCTTTGCTGTATATATCAGTCTCTCCAGCTTTAGAAAGTCTTGAAAGGATCGTGGAAGTGAACCTGAGCTACACAACTAAACGTCGGATCGACGCCGTACCGTCGCGGCGGTCGCCACGTTTCACTAGTTTTTTTTTCTACTGATTTAATTATATTATTTTATTAATTTATTTCTTTTTCAAGATTTTTCGTCTTTGTTCCTCATTTTTTTTTTATGTACATAATCATCAATTTTAATGAGTTAAAATGTTTCTTTAAATAAATTTATTTTGTTTATTGAAAAAAAAATTTTTAAACCAAAATTTATAAAAAATACTTTTTTCAATTTTTTATGGTTAAATTTGGTATTGTTGGAAAAGTCTTGACCTGGAGTTGTGCCTTTTCATGGTTTCATATCATTTTCACCAATAATAAATTTATGATGATAAGTATTTAGGCTGCATTCGAAAATGCTCTATCTCTGGATACATAATTAAGAAATGACCTTGTATCTTGTCAACTACTGAAATTTTTAAAAATATAAGCTCATCCTGACATTACACTCATCAAGACCTTTCATTTGAGTACCCACATCAATTTTTCATATATTTATATATATTATACATATGTATATATGAAAAATATATCAAAAATGGATATGGGTACTCAAATGAAAGCTCTTAATGAGTGTAACATCGGAATGAGCTTATATCTTTAAAATATATATTTTTTATATATATGTGTACATGAAAAATAAATATCAATAATTAAGAAATGACCTTGTATCTTGTCAACTACTGACATTTTTAAAGATATAAGCTCATCCTGACATTACACTCAACGAGATCTTTCATTTGAGTACCCACATCAATTTTTCATATATTTACATATATTATATATATGAAAAATGCATGTGGGTACTCAAATGAAAGCTCTTGATGAGTGTAACGTCGAAATGAGCTTATATCTTTAAAATATATATTATATATATCTATATTGAAAAATAAATATCAATATTTAATAAAAGACCTTGTATCTTGTCAACTACTGACATTTTTAAAGATATAAGCTCATCCTGACATTACACTCATCGAGACCTTTCATTTGAGTACCCACATGCATTTTTGATATATTTTTCATATATTTATAAATATTATATATATGTATATAAGAAAAATATATCAAAAATGCATGTGGGTACTCAAATGAAAGCTCTTGAGGAGTGTAACATTAGGATGAGTTTGTATCTTTAAAAACATCAATAGTTAAAAAAGTACAGTGAAATTTAACAGAATTCATTTTTTAATAATGTAAAATTTTACTTATTTATAGTTCACAAGTCACGGCAGTCACATAGTTACTGCAAGGTTGCTAGTTTTTTTTAATTAAGTAATTTTATTTAAAAATTTTTTAGAATTAAAATTTTCCTCCAGAAAAATTAATTTAAATGTTATTTAAAGATTTATTTTATAAAAAAATTCATTGACTTTTTTTTTAATTTCTATAATTAAAAATTTTTTCCAACACCAAACTGTAATAATTTCATAATTTTATAGAAAAAAAATAATTTTTAAAATAAAAAAAAAAAATTTTCCACCAAAAAAGAACGTAAAAACTCTTAAAGAATACAAACTAAAAAAAAAAAAGATAAATAATAGCCAGATAGGTGGCAATGATCGCGGCATTCCAAGTGGGAAGTGTGTCAAAGAACGTTAACACGCGGTTTCGAATTCCCGCGTGCCACCTTAATGTTTCTCGGCGATCTTATATTAATATAAATAAAACTCCTGGCTTTTTACAGCACTTTTAAACCAACAGATAAAAATATTTAATAGTGCAACCGTTTAGCATTAACACATTTCCTCCAGTAGAGCGAGATTACGCCTAACTGATACGTAAAAGAAAAATAAAAAACGAGTCTAAGCTAGGAGCCAGCACTATATAACACGGCGTACCTAGTTATTTAAGTCTAAGTATAGCCTGAACTACTTGCGCTTCTTGCTCGTCACGCTCCAACAATCTACCCTTGCCTTGCCAGGTATCATATCCTTCTCGCTCGGCTCATTATCACCTTAAGAATCCTTAACGACTCGCGATCGTCATTGGCGCCGATGTCAATCATTTATTTATCTCTTTGTTTTCTTTTTACCTCTTCCAGACACCTATCCTCCTCAAACTCGGCGTTTTTAATTACCGAGAAAGTCGCCAGCCTGTTATTTCGCAAATTCACACTTATGTATCGATAGCAAGACATCCGAGTGAAAGCAATCTCTGCATTTATATTTAAGAATCCGGAAACTTACTCTTCAGTTTTAATCAGATTTTTATTTACTATTTTTATTTTACGGTAAAAAATTATTTTACTACTCGAATTTTTGGTGAAAAAAAATTTTTTTTGGAGTAAATTTAAATTTTTATGCAAAAATTTTTTAATAAGTGAATAATTTCTTAAGGTAAAAGCCCCAATAGATGATCACGTACCAGTATATGATCACTCCATGTATTTGTATATCTATATTCATGGAGTGATCATATACTGGTACATGATCATATATTGGGGCTTTTACCTTACTATATTTTTTTTTTTTGATGAAAAAAATTAGTTTATTAATTAAATTTTGAATTTTTTTTTAGATTAATTAAAAATTTTAATTCTAAAGTGAATAATTTTTACTTGAATTTTTAAATTAAATAAAAAGAAAAAAAAATGACCGAATTTTTCAGAGTAAATTATAATTTTAATAAATAATTTTTTGTAAAAAATATTTGAAAACTTTTTTTGGTCCAAAAAAACAATTTTTTCCACTGTAAAATTTTTAGATATAAAATTTTATAAAATAATAAATTAACTTGTCAATTTTTCCAATTTTTTAAGAACAAAAATTAAAAATAACCACTATCCCCAATTTTCACTTATATTTTAACACTCCAAGGAGTTTTTTAAAAGTAATCAGCCCAATTTTCACTCCTGAATGATCAAAGATAAAAAAAACTCCAAAAATTAAACCAATTTACTTACAAAAATAAGTATAAAAGTAAAAAAAAAAAAACTTACGTTTTTACGGATTTTAAAAAGCACTGGAACTGGTTGAAAAAATGAGAACTGAAAAAAAAATCACCTCCCGCACGGTTTGATTGCTAATGACTCAGAGCAATAAAACAAAAAATAATAATAATTAAATAAAGAAAATATTTGGATTTAAATACCAGTTAAAAATAATTTACCGATAACAATTTATTTCACGTTATCTCTGTTTCTTCAATTTGTTTTTTAGATAAGTGTTCGTTTATATTAATAATATTAATATTAATTTTATTATTGTTGTTGCGGTGTAAAAAATGCGTTTTAAACGTCCGAACAACTCGAGGGTTCGGAGACAACTGACACGAGTGTAGACCGTTTAGTTCTTCGGATCGGTAGTGTCGTGGTTCGTGGTAATGTGTGTTGCTGGTACACTAGAGTTTTAAACCCGCGAGTACCGCGATTGGTAGTAATATAAGTAACGAATGTACGGTATTATATTAGTATTGACTCGTGTCGGTTATACTCTCTGTCTACTCCACAATACAACAACACTACTTGCAATTTAATTGCATATATATATTTGAATATATATTATCCAGGTAACTGGTAAATTATGATGAGAATAATCTCTGACGATAAGTTACGCGGTTACTATTATTTTTAAAAAACCGCGACTTTTCTCTCACCAGATTTATAATATATCCCCTCTTTTATTATTTCTTCTTCTTTAAAATGGCAATACCGATTATTATTATTATTATTATTATTATTATTATTTTTTAATAATTTGTAATTCTGTTATTATTATTATTTTTGTTATTAATTTGTAATTTTGTATTTTTATTATTAATTTTAATTTTGTTATTATTATTATTATTATTTTTGTTAATAATTTGTAATTTTGTGTTTTTATTAATTTTTAATTCTGTTATTATTTTTGTTATTAATTTGTAATTTTTATTATTAATTTTGTTATTATTATTATTATTATTATTTTTATTATTTTTTTTTTGTTATTAATTTTTAATTTTGTGCTTTTATTATTAATTTTTAATTCTGTTTTTATTATTATTTTTTGTTATTAATTTGTAATTTTGTATTTTTATTATTAATTTTTAATTCTGTTATTATTTTTATTATTTTTTTTTTTTGTTATTAATTTGTAATTTTGTATTTTTATTATTAATTTTTAATTTTATTATTATTATTATTTTTTTTTTTTGTTAATAATTTGTAATTTTGTGCTTTTATTATTAATTTTTAATTCTGTTATTATTTTTTTTTTTTTTTGTTATTAATTTGTAATTTTTATTATTATTATTATTATTATTAATTTTTTATTGTTTTATTATTATTATTTTTTTTTTTTTTAAATAATCGGTAATATCCACAAAATAATATTTATTTTCTTAAAAAAAAATTTTTTTCAAACAAAAAAAAAATTACATTAAGAGTAGGAGAAACTGGAACCAGAGAAATATGTGCAGTCGATGACGGAAGAGTCTAGACGACTCTTTATCGAACACTTTTAATAAACTGAATCACTGTTTGTTTAATGCAAACAAATAATTACTTAGTATAATTTAATTTTGTAAATTTGAGTAATTTAAACTCAAATCGAGAGCAATTCTGCCGCACTCCTGAGCTGGATGCTGGCCAATTGCAAACTGAAACTCCGATCTCTGGTGTCCGGTCAACTGAGCCCGGTCTCTCTTGCTCTCGTTGTAATTAACGTGTACAAAGGCAGTACTGACTGGTAGGTGGTAAGTACTATCACCTGTACCGAGAGCAGAGTAACCCTCGCACCCAGGGTCAACCGGGTAAGGACCTTGTGGTTCCGGTTTCTGAGAGAAGGTTTTCTCATTTCTCTATACTTGTGTATCTTAAGAGCTGCTTATTCATTTCCTTGTACACTCAAACGCTCAAGGTCAGAATTTAATTACTGTTTTGAGCGTTGACCCTTCAAGTTTTGGGCCTTGAGATACCGAGTGGGTTTTTTGAATTTTTTCAAAGGATTTGTGGGCTTAATATTGGAGATATGGAAAAATGATAAGATGCTTTTTTTGTAGAGAATTTCATTCTCTACAAATAGATACTTGTCAATTTTTTCCTACACTGATAAAAAAATTAACTTGACTCAAGAGCCAAACTCTTGAACCAAGAAATCCATTTTGAAGAAAATGATTTTCTTGAGTCAAGAGAATAAATTCTTGACTCAAGAAAATTTTCTTAGACCAAGAATAATTTCTTAGCTCAAGAATTTATTCTCTTGACTCAAGAAAATCATTTTCTTCAAAATGGAATACTTGGTTCAAGAGTTTGGCTCTTGAGTCAAGTCAATTTTTTTATCAGTGTATCTCTCTTACTTTTCCCGAAATTCTAATTCTAAGTTCAAAAAGTAGTCATAGAAGTTATCCATAGTTCTCAAAAGTTCGCAACTTAGATTCTGATAAAATATCGGAGATAAGGTAAAAGCCCCAATTATTGACGCTATAAGAGACAAAGCTATGATTTCATTTTTTTTAAGCAATCAAATATAAATATCGATGAATTTTGTTTGTGGTAATGTCTTCAGTAATGTTTTAACTAATCAATTTCTTTTTTTAAAATGATAATCAGTGATATTTACTAATTAATTTTAAATAATTAAATATATGATCTGGATACACCAATTATTGACGGGTTAAAAAACTGATTGATCTAATTATTGACGTACCGTAACCCCAATTATTGACGCCCCTACTGTACATGCGTCAAATCATTTGGTTATATTGTTATTTATCAAAAACTTGATATAAAGTAATCAATATTATTAAAGTTAATTAATAATAATTTCTATGAATGAATAATTATTATGAAAAATATAACAATTTATTTAAAAACTTATTTAACACTAAAACACGCCGAGTTATTTGACAGTTAAAAGCCTTGAATATAATCGCGTATATAACGTATTTTAGACTGGCTGTCAATATGGGATTCGCCATAAAAATTATGAACTAGTTATTGACTCCCATTATTTAAATATCATAAAGCATACAATTAATTTCGATTATTTAATTTTATAAATATTTCATATATTGTTAATTAAAAAAAAAATAGATCATATAATTACATGAAAAAATTAATTTAAACTTGGCAGTTAAAAAAAATGCTTTTCTAACCAAAGTTGTTAAGAAAATAGACGCTCGTAAGCTGGTTTGATGAACTGGTGCTAACTTTATTTTTTTTTAATAATTAATATTTAATATTTTGAACTGAATGTGATTTTTTTTCAATTTTTTAATTAATCAGAATTTAATAAAAATTTATTTGATCGTTATTCTTATTACAGATAATTTAATATATTTAAAAATAATTTAGGGTGCCAATATTTAGACCCCCGTCAATAATTGGGGCTTTTACCTTACGATAAAATGATAAGAGACCTTTCTTGTAGAAAGTTAAATTTCCTACCAAAAAAATCTTCATTAATTTTCCTCTATCTCCCTTCCTTTTCTTAAAATTTGACTCTAAAATTCAAAAACAATTTTATATCTAAAAAACTCATCAATTTCCACACAGAAAGAAGAATTTATTGACTGGAGAACAAAATTCGTGGCTCAAGAAATTTTTCGAGTGCCTAAAGGAAGACCGAAGTTGTGTTGGCTAAAGTAAAAATTTTTCTTGAAATTCTATTCTTGGTGAAAGTAATTTTTTCTTAATTCAAATTATCATAAATACTTGATACAATAAATTATTATATTTGATCAAGATTTTTAGATACTTTAGGGAAGCAGCGCCACCTACTTCAGCTGAGAAAAAAATTTTCTCCCATTGAGAAAATTTTTCTCTTGAATATTTGATACCCATTTTATATTATTTTAGCGTGCAATTATACATATTGAATGAAAAAAAATGACTCAATATTATTTGATCTTCCCATTTGACATGTTAATCAATAAAAATATTAATGAAAATTTACTTCTATCTTTATATTTAATTTTTTGGAGCAAAAGAGAAATTTTCTCAAGATAAGAAAATTTACTTCTATCAAGAACTAAATTTTTTGAAGCAAGAGGCTGAATTTTCTCAAAACAACAAGATTTTCTTTACTTAAATAAATTTTCTTGGATCAAGATATGTATTTCTTAAAACAAGAGAGTTAATTTTGTTAAAATAAGTGAAATTTCTTGTGTCAAAAAAAAATTTTTTTTCCGCTCAAGAAAATAATTAGGAAGAAAAATATTTTCTTGGCTCAAGTGAGCCTTTTTTTCTGTGTAGTTCTCAAAAGTTCGCAGATCAGATTCTGGATAAAATATCGGAGATACAATAAAATAATAAGAGACCTTTCTTGTAGAAAATTAATATTTCCTACCAAACAGATCTTTATAAATTTTTCTCTATCTCCCTTCCTTTTTTCAAAATTTGACTCTAAAGCCCAAAAACAATTTTTTGTTAAAAAAAATTCATCAATTTCCATCCATACAAAATTCGATTGATCCCTTGTAAAAATTTGTATATGGTGAAAAAAAAAGTGTCTTAAAAATTTTTACCCCCTATTAAATCAGGATATAAAATTTTCATACAAATGTATTTATTTGTTTACTTGTAATTTGATTTTCGAATAAAAGAAAGTGAAAGTAACTCCGATGACGAGAAAATTATCTAACTTGTATTACATTTGATAATTGATGTGGTCGCGACGTCAGTTTAACAATACAATATATTACCTAGCCTGTCTTGATGCCATGTATCACAATGACAAGGTTTTTTTTTATTATTATTCTTGTAAGCCCTCACGTCATTGTCGGCTTAATTACATACTCGTTGTTATTTTTTTCTAGAGACTTCGGTTAATTTTAGATTGACTTTTTTACTTTATTCTGCAATCTACCATCAACCACGAGAGTTTTAGTTATAACGTTATAACAACTCTGCAATCTTATATTGTGTAGAAGAGAAGGAAGATATAAAGAAGATATTTATAGGTGTATCGATTGCCGGGTATGTGGGCAGTATCAAATGAATTAATGAGAGATTAAATTTTGTTTATGTTTACTGTTCTTTCGTGGGCTATTAAAAGAGTTCGGAGGGCGATACAGTCATTCACGTTGCGTCTATTCGTGACGACAAACAATTTGTAGGCGCTGCATCGATAATGTAAACAAGGAAAATTAGTTCGAATTAATCATTTCATTTAATTAAATTTTTTTTAGCTTTCTTCTTTTAATTAAAAAATAAGTCGGCGGTGAAATAAATTATTTTAATTAATAAAAATTTTTTTAAATTAATTATTGTGACATTTTTTTACTGTTCAATAAATTTTAAAAAACAAGAAACATTTTTAAAGCTTTAAATTTTTTTCGCAGGTCGATTAGTTTGAATAAAGTGGCGCCGCTAGACGTCACTAAGCGAACTAACATGGCCGCGGCTTAACAGCTGATCGTCCCGGTTTTAACTGAATTTTGGTGATTATAAAACAACGGCGAGGATTTAATTTATGATTTTTGGTAGAATTATTCTTTAATGAAATATGAAGCTTATAAAAAAAGAATTGAGTCAATATATAAATTTTTTAAAAAGATATCGTGGATTTAAAAATAATATAAGAAGTGTTCAAGAACATTTTTTAAATTATTATAATTTACTCAATGATATATCTCTAAGTGAAGGTAATTATTTTTATTCAGCAGGTTATTTATTCAAAGACCAGCGCTGGCAAAAATCCAATACGATTGACAACTGAAGACTCGTGAGTTATATTAGGTGGAAACAAAAGTAACAATCGAGAATAGTCCAACAATTATTTTTAGTCATCGCACTGAAAAACTAATATCGAGCCATAATTACAATTGTAGTTGTAATTATTGTTGCAATAATATTTGCACTACACATTAATATATAACTAACTATTCTTTGCTTATGGCTTATACCAGCAGTCTTATACGCGGCTGCGTTATCGTGCTCTTATTACTCAAGATTGTCACTCACGGTGTCAGATTGCGAAGGTATGAGCCTTTTGCATCGTCACGGTCAAACAAATCGTAAAGCACCGCGTATCACGCAATACACCTACCCAAGGATTTGTATACAGAAACTGATATTTTCTTCTCTACTAATTAAATTTTTCATTTTTGAATCATTTTTTAGTATTTAAAAAAAACTATAAAATTTTTTTAATATTGATAAAAAATTTTAAAATTAAGCTAAATTTTTTTAACATTAATAAAAAATTTAAAAAAATTATAAAATCTAAAAAAATTTTTTAAATAATAGAAAATTCAAAAATTAAAAAAAAAAAAATTTAACATATTTTCTGCAAAGTAAAAAATTTTGCGTTATTGCGTCAAAAAATTTTGTGTTAAAAATCTTTATGCTACATATTTAACACTTTTTTGTGTTGATTTAATAGAATAAATGTCAAATTTACACATAAAAATCTTAATTATTCAACACAAAAATTTTTAATATTAATAGAAAATTCAAAATTAAGCTAAATTTTTTCAACATTAATAAAAAATTCTAAAAAGTTATAAGTTCTAAAAAAATTTTTTAAATATTAGTAGAAAATTTAAAGATTTAAAAATTTTTTAGGAAAAAAAATTCCAGCATATTTTCTGTATATTAATGAGCTTTATTTTTCAATTGATTAAAAGAACACTAAATCAATCTTAGTGACTGACAACTGCGTTAAAGTGTCAACCTTAAGCGACAATTATTTACGCATCAAAATAGCTACTCAACTGGCAATTTTTCAGGGATATTTCGATTAACTTGTTTTTAATATTTAATATTACATATCCTTTTATTTATTAATTTGTCTCTTATCTGGAGATTTTATATTTTGAACTTAAAAAACCGGTTATTAAATTTGGTTGTGTAATTTTTAGTCCAGTAAAATCCCAACTTTTACAAAATATTTTTTTAGGTAATTTATTCGGGGATTTTTTAACATTACCTTCAAATTACTCAATTTTTCATGTCAAAATTAGTTTGCAATAATTTTTAATTTTTAATTTAAAAAAACCCCCAGATATAAATTATTAAATTTTTTCTTAAAGTGAAAATTTTTGTTTTGAAAATTAAAAATTTGAACTACTGGGCAAAAATGCACATAAAAAAAATGTTAATCAGAAAAATAATAAAAAAAAAAAAAATTATAATAAAGAATGGGTACAAAATGAATGAGCAAGTACGTCATACACTCGTGACTGGAAATTTTAAATTTAATTGTTGTGCAGGGCAAATGGAGTAGCACGTGCCGTTTATTGGCGACAATTAGACAAAGTGCTGTCAGCAAAACAATTCCCTTCTCCCTAAGGATTTCTCAGATCATAGTACCATATATTATAAATTATATATTATATTGTATTGTCTAGAAACTTGGATAAATCCAGTTATGTCCAGTTAACTGTTTCTTTGTACGCGGAGCCATATAAATATTGTAGGCTGTGGCGATCGCCAGAAAAAAAGCTAATATAACGCATTACACGCTTGTCTTGTCCCGTGACTCACGTCGACTTTTATTCCTCCATGTTATTATGCTCAACTGCTTTTACTTTTATTTAACAGCCCGTATTATACTCAGGATAATAAGAAGCTGGTGCATCGACGTCGTTTCTCATATCCAAATGTCATTTGCAATTTATTATATCTATCAATCTAGATAAATCTCAAATTCTGAGATTATTATCTCCAAAATTCTAGTTTAGTGAAATTAAAAAACAGAATAAAAATTAACTTTAGTTAAAAAGAAATATTTTTGGACCAAGAAAATAATTTTGAAGAATTTTATAATTTTTAATCAAGTAAAATTTCAATGTAACAATTATTTTTTCATTTAAAAATTTTTCTACTTGATTATAAAATTATTTTATTTTTTTTTTAATTATTTTCTTAATTGGAAAATATTTTTTTTTATAAAAATTAAATTTTTTATTAGTAGTAAAATTTTTTTGTCTGCAACAGTAAAATTTCATTAAAAATATACAAAATTTTAATCCGAAAAATTTTTTAAAATATAAAAATTATAGCTTATTTAATAAGCTTCCATATATTTTACAGAAATTAAAACTTTTATTACTTTCAAAAGTTATTTTGAAAAAAAATATAAAGTTAAAAATTTTTTTTTACTCTTGACGAGCTAAGTCATAAAATAGCAAAATTTTTCAAAAATTCCGTCGTAAAAACAAATAAAATGATTGAATTTCTATGAAATTAAAATTTTTATTTAAATGTAACAATAATTTTTTTAATTTAAAAATTTTTCTACTTGCTTCAAAATTATTAAACGTTTTAACTTTTAATCAAGTAAAATTTCAACGTAACAATTATTTTTTCATTTAAAAATTTTTCTACTTGATTATAAAATTATTTTATTTTTTTTTTTAATTATTTTCTTAATTGAAAAATATTTTTCTTGATTCAAATTAATTTTTTTTATCAGTAGTAAAATTTTTTTGACTACAATAGTAAGATTTCATTAAAACTATACGAAATTTTTATCTGAAATTTTTTAAAAATATTAAAATTAAAGTTTATTTTATAAGCTTCCATATTTATTTTACAAAAAAATTGAATAAGTTATTACATTCAAAAGTTATTGAGAAAAAAAGTATGAAATTAAAAATTTTTTTACTACAACTCGACGAGCTAAGTCATAAAATAGGAAAATTTTTGTCATAAAAAATAAATACAATAATTAAATTCCTATAAAACTTAAATCAATTATTTATTTCACATTTAATTCTTTAAAATGTATGAATTTTCTTAGCCGTACTGCGATTGTGTATTTTAATTGTTTGCGCGCGTAATTTATAGCTTGTGATGACAGTGAAGAGTGAAAATAACACTAAACACAAGTACAAACCCACGGTATAAAATTGTGTTATACATTTTAACTTTTTTAAGTAATGATTAATTTAATATTTATCGAGTTTAGATAAAAAGCCTGGGAATTATTTTATTTACACTTTTCATTAATTTATAGTCATTTTTATTTAATAAAAATAATAAATAAATGAGAAACTTGGAAAATTTACTTTTATAAGAAGTAGAGTAAATACTTTATAGTTTGCTTGCGAGTTTACATTAACATTTATGTGTTAATTTAAATTAGTTGTAAGTTTTAGTTTATTCTCTCAATATTTTATTAAATTAAAGACTATAAAATATAAAAAATAAAATAATTTACAATAAATTTTAATTTTAATAAATAGAATAATATTTAATAATTAAAAGAAAACTGAAAGTTGTGAATATAATTTAAAGAAATGTAGAATTAAATAATTTTCCTTTTTAAAACAAGTAATTATTCGTTGCATAATTAAATACAAACTATTATGACTAGATATTAGACTAAAAGTTCTCGTTACGTTAATAAACAAAAGATAACAAGTATAAAAAAAAAAACTAGAGTCATTTTTTCACCTGTTTTTAGGTCTAATGAGTTAAATAGAATAAAAAAGAAACAAATTGTATAATTGTTGATGAAGACTCGATGAATAGCATGAAAAAACATCCTGAGATGAGCCGGAAGCACCTTGTTGCGTAATAATAAATCACAAATGCAAATTTAACCGGAATTGTAGACTTATATTATTTTTGAGGAAACGACGCGATTGCTCTTGATATCCAGGTAGTCAGGACATCCGTTCCTAAGAACCCGGCATTTTCCGTGTCGACAGTAATTCTCAATCCAAATGCAAACGTTTAATTTTTTCATTTGCACAATTACATTGTAATTTTATCTATTAACTACTGAGATGTCGATAAAATTTCCATCGCCCATAAATTACCCGGATATTGATACAATAAATCACAGGTGATATTATCAATCAATTACGCTTGATAGTTTATCCAGTAAATATTTATCTACTTATACTTATATTGATAATTACTATAATTATTTTTAATAATTCATTCGAATTTACAAACATAAAGCGATTTTATTATCTTTTTTCTTTTTATATTTTCCTATAAAAAATTTTTAAAAATATAAATTAGATTTAAAATAAATATAAATTAAAAAGAGGGACAATTTCAATTTAGTCTTTTGTATTTTTTCTAAAATTAATTGTTTTTTTTTTTATCTGATTTTTCCTTTCAGAAAAAGATAATTTTAATGGACCGTAAAAAACACTCCCTTAAAATCAGGTACCCTAAATCTAAATCTATTCAATATTATTTCATCAAATTCTTTTTGTATTTTCTCACAAAAAAAAATTAGTCGCACCAGAATTTTTTTTTGTTAATTTTTACAGTCAAGTCTGGTGTTAGCCAGCCGATTCTTCGAAGAAATAAAATTATAACACTTGTATTGTAACTTGTAACAAGTATCACTTATATTAACTGTGGCCAGTATTTTAAATTAATTGTGTAACAAAACGCAACAAGCATCCGCAAGTGATGTCGCAAATACGATATTCGACACAATATTTTAAAACTAAATAAATAAATAAATAAATACCTGAATTAATAATAAATTTTGGCAATCAATATTAATCCACAAAAAAAAAATACACAACAGCAAAATTTCTCCAGCGATGACATTGTTTTGAAAACTTCAAGCCGAATGATTGGCATTGAAATTAAAAGAACCGTTTCACGTTTAAACACGTGAAAAAATTTTACCAATAATTATATAACACACACTCTGAGATCTGTATAGCGGCGTATGATTGCAAGCCAACACTTGTTGAATTTACCGGTAGCAATAAATTTATTCCTTGTGTTTATCTTTAATTTTCGCGAAATCAGAGATAAAAATAACGAGAGGTTTTCGCTTAACCGGGTGATCAATTTAATTAGATTCTAATGATACTACTGAGGGCTTGCGATGAATATTTTATAGATGTTAAGTATTTATTGCGTAATATAGATTTTATTTTATACTCACATATAATGTCCTTATAATTTTCACAGTCTTACGAGGAACCATGGCCTACTTGGATTAATCCCCGGTAAACAACCAAGTCCATGGATCGTTTATTGATTATTTGTCAATGGTCGAACCTAACTGTGTCATCCTTGACTAAACTATTTGCTGCCAAATTAATTGTTTACTATTATGGCTTTTAAATCTTTCACTTGACAAAAATCAACCATCTTTTAATACACTATATTTATTTTTTAATGATACTGAAATTTAGAGACATCTGTCAATTTTATGAAAATTAAGTTAGCCGACATCTAAAAATTTTTATAATTTTTTTTTATTGAAAAAATTATTACAGAAAAATAATAAAAAAATTCATTTGTAAAAAACTTGAAAAACTTTAAGTGCAATTTTAAAAAAATATTTTTTTGTTCCAATTTAATGATGAAAATTAATTTAGCAGATATTTGATAATTTTAAAAATTTTTGTAACAAATAAATTATGACCCGAAAAAAATTATTTAAAAAATTGTCATGTTGAAATTGAAAAAAATTAGAAATGCTATTTTTTAAAAATAATTTTTCGGAACAAATTTTTTTGTTAAATAAAATTAAAAAATTGTCAAGTGACGGCTACCTTTAATTTCATAATTTAATGAATGAAAAAAAATTAAAAAATTAGAAACGTTGACTAACATTAGTATTGTGTCAATTTTTTGAATTTTTGTAAAAGAATTTCTAATTTGTTTTTTTTAATAATTGATTTTTAATAAAAATAAAAAAAATATTTTCAGATGTCTGCTAATTTTATAATCATATTTATTATTATAATACTGAAATCAGCTGACATCTGAAAATTTTTTTAGTTTTTATAAAAAATAAATTATAAAAAAAATTGCACTTTTTTTTTTAATTTCTAAATGTGCAATTTTTTAATTAAAATTTTTTTATAATGTTCTTTTTCTAAATTTAACTTACCAAATTTAAGGATTCATCACCATTTCTTCCTGCTATTTATTTAATCGAGTTTGTTTCTGGCCTTCGGCTTTTACACATGTTAATTTTTGATAAGTAATTAATAACAAACTTTTTATCAACTTTGAGAAAAAATTATTTGTAAATGTTAATTACCGGTATTAATTATATAAGTATTTATTTTAATGATTATTGATTGGAGTGATTAATAAATCGATGGTTTTTTGGTTAGACTTTAATATCAAGTTTTGTAGAAACAAATCAAAATTTATCTTCCTAATTCGATTAATCTGCCGAATAATAAAATATTCAGACTACCACGCCGCAAGCGGTGACAACTTGAACTAATTTTTCAAATCAGCCGGCAAGTTAAATTTCTGACAGCTAACTTCACTCCGGTGTTTGTAAACAACCCGCCGCTTTTATTTACGCTCAGAATTTTTGAGTTTTTAATGATTTATTTATTGAAATAATTTTAAAAAAATGTCAATCAAAGCTCTTGATGGAAATACAGTCAAAAGACTGACCACCACGCAAGTAATAACGTCTGTGTTTAGTGCTGTCAAAGAACTTGTTGAAAATTCTCTGGATGCTGGCGCTAAAAATATTGAAGTCGTTTTTGTAAGTATTTTTATTAATAAAACAAATGAAAATACTTTTTAATAGTTATTTAATTTTTTAATTATTGACTTTAGAAAAATAAAGGATTGTCAGCGATTGAGGTTAAAGATAATGCGAGTGGAATATCAGCTGAAAGTGCAAATTTAATGGGATTGCAGGGTTATACGTCTAAACTGACAAATTTTAATGATCTAGGTATTGTTAAAAATTTACTTTATTTTTTTTAAATTAAAGTTAGCTGTCACTTGACCATTTTTTAATTTTATTTAAAAAATAAATTAGTTGCAAAAAATAATTCCATTTTTAATTTCTACATGTCAATTTTTTTTCTCAGTTTTTTTAATGACTTAAACGTTAGGAGACACTTGACCATTTTTAATTTATTTTTAACAAACAAATTTTTACAGAAAAATTACTTTTTAAAAATTGCATTTTTCGTTTCTTTAAATTTCTACATGTCAATTTTTTTCTCATTTTTTTGCCATAATTTTTTTGTTAAAAAAATTCTCAAGTGTCTGCTAAATAAATTTTCATTAAATTTTTAAAAAATTGTCACTTGTTATTTTTTATTACTAATAATTAAAAAAAATTAATAGAGTCATTAACAACCTATGGATTTCGTGGAGAAGCACTTAGTTCACTTTGCAAAGTCTCTAAAGTCCAGGTAATAACACGGACAGTTGAAGATGACGTTGGTAGATGCTATACTTTGGATCACAATGGAACAGTCACTGCTGTTCAACATTGTCATCGTACTTTAGGTAATTTTATTTATAAATTATATTATAATTAGATATAATTTTTTTATTTAAAGTAATTTTTTTTAAATTAACTGATCAGTCAATTATTTTAATTTTTGTAAATTTTAGTTTGATTTTTATCAATTCTGTAATTGATGTTTGAAAATTATCAATCGAAAATAAGACAAGTAGATAATTTTATTTTCATGTCGAAAAAAATCCTTATATCTAAGTAATTGTCAACTAGCAACCTTACAGTCACTATGTGATGTGACTGTCGTGACTTGTGAACTATAAATAAATAAAATTTTGCTTCACTAAATAATGATTTTTGTTAAATTGCACCGTACTTTTTTAAATATTGACGTTTTTAAAGATGTAAGCTCATCCTGATGTTACACTCATCAAGAGCTTTCATTTGAGTACCCACATGCATTTTTGTATATTTTTCATGTATATATATATATATATAATATATATAAATTTATGAAATATTGATGTAGGTACTCAAATGAAAGGTCTTAATGCGTGTAACATCGGGATGAACTTATATCTTTAAAAATGTCAATATTTCACAAGATACAAGGTAATTTCTTAATTATTGATATTTTTAAAGATGTAAGTTCATCCCGATGTCACACTCATCAAGAGCTTTCATTTGAGTACCCACATGCATTTTGATATATTTTTCATATATACATATATATAACATATATAAATATATGAAAAATTAATGTGGGTACTCAAATGAAAGGTCTCGTTGAGTGTAACATCGGGTTGAGCTTATATCTTTAAAAATGTCAATAATTCACAAGATCATTTCTTAATTATTGACATTTTAAACGATATAAGCTCATCCCGATGTTTCACTTATCAAGAGCTTTCATTTGAGTACCCACATGCATTTTCATATATTTTTCATATATACATATATATAATATATATAAATATATGAAACATTGATGTGGGTACTCAAATGAAAGGTCTCGATGAGTGTAATGTCGGGGTGAGCTTATATCTTTAAAAATGTCAATAGTTCACAAGATACAAGGTCATTTCTTATTTATGTATCTAAAGATAGAGCATTTTCAATTGAAGCCTAAATACTTATCATAATAAATTAATTATCGGTGATAATAATATGAAACCTTGAAGAAGCGGAAATTCAAATCAAGACCTTTGCAATGACACTAAATTTCACTGAAAAAACCGATTTTACCATATAATTATCCTGGGCACAAAATTTTTCTTATTCTCTTAATAATATAGATTATATTAAGAGACTGAAATTAATTCATCACATTAGAAATTTTTTTAAACATTTTTTTATTGTAATTAATTTGTTACAAAAATTAAAAAAAATTTCATTGTCTACATTACGTCTTTAATAATAAATTTTTAATTCTAGGCACAACAGTGAAAGCAGAAAATTTATTTTACAACATCCCAGTACGCAGACAAGTAATAACCGACTCAAAAACAGCCAACAAAGACATCAAAACCACTAAAAAGTGGTTGCAAAGCTACGGAATCTGTCGTCCGGAAGTCTCAATAAGTTTTATAGTAGACTCCAAGAATCTTTTTCTAAAACACGCGAAGCCAAATTACAGAGACTGTTTAATAGAAATATTCGGCAGAAAATTAGTTACAAGCTGCGAGTTCATTACTCACCAAGATAATAAAATAAACATCGTACTGACGGTCCCCAGGAAGGACTTATCAGATCTACATGAAGTCTGCAGTGCAGAAAACTCTCATATATTTGTAAACAAACGCCCTGTTTATTATGACGAATTAGAAAAAGCGATTGGCAAGATAATCGGCGAGTATTTCAAAGATAAATTAGGTAGGAGTAAACTGTGTTTTTTTCTGCGCATCGACGTATCTCCATCTGAGATAGACGTCAATCTCGAGCCGAACAAAGTCAAAATTTTGATGATCAACCAGTCGGGTGTCTTGGAGCTTATCAAGAAGCTGCTGGTTGAGTATTACGGTCTTGAAGAAAAAACTGATGAGCAAGCTGGATTGACTAATTCAGAAACTATCTCTTCGCCGGCTTATTTTGACTCTACTTTTAATGACAGTGAAACTGAGGAAGAAATGAGTAATAAAAAAAGGAAGCTGACGAAAAAAAATTCTAGGAGTTCGCTGAAGAAAAGTAAGTTGAACGATGATGATAAAGAAAATGTTTCGAGAGAATTTATAGAACCAATTGAAGATACTGTTAAAGAAAAAGAGAAAGATTTTGGAAATGAAAGCGAAATTATTGAAGACGTTTTGAGTCAGGTACCAGTGGTTGATCTTGGAGAAGATTTTTGTACGCAAGAGATTATTGATAAGCCGACTTTGACTATAGAAGAAATTGAATTGTTGGAGAAAAAAATGCTGAGTGGGATTTTAACTTTTGATGAAGATAATGTTTCAAGTACACCTGATTTAACTAGTGATGCTCCAGTTAGGACTGATGCACCTAGTGTGCCTAGTACACCTAGTGTACCTAGTACACCTGATACTCCTAATACTCCTCAATACACTTTGTCACAATGGAGTAAAGGACACTTACCGATTCAGGTAATGTAACTGATGTTGAAATTTTTTATCTAGGATCAATTCAGTGGTTCATTATCTACATTATTAAAAGAATAAGAAAAATTTTGTTTCCAGGATATTTATATGATAAAATTGCATTTTTGTATTCAAAAATGCTCTATCTCTAGATACATAATTAAGAAATGATCTTGTATCTTGTAAAATATTGACATTTTTAAGGATATAAGCTCACCCCGACATTATACGCATCGAGACCTTTCATTTGAGTACCCACATTAATTTTTCATATATTTATATATTTATATACATGTATATATGAAAAATATATCAAAATGCATGTGGGTACTCAAATGAAAGCTCTTGATGAGTGTAACATCGGGGTGAGCTTATATCTTTAAACATGTCAATAATTAAGAAATGACCTTGTATCTTGTCAACTACTGACATTTTTAAAGCTATAAGCTCATACCAGTGTTACACTCATCAAGACCTTTCATTTAAGTACCCACATCAATTTTTCATATATTTATATATATTATATATATGTATATATGAAAAATATATCAAAAATGCATGTGGGTACTCAAATGAAAGCGCTTGATGAGTGTAACATCGGGATGAGCTTATATCTTTAAAAATGTCAATATTTAAGAAAATACAGTGCAATTTAACCAAAGTCATTATTTAATAAAGAAAAATTTTAATTATTTGTCACAAGTCACGGCAGTCACATAGTGACTTTAAGATTGCTAGTTTTTAACTAATAAATTTATTATTTTGTGAAAACTAACTTAGCAGATATTTAATAATTTTTTTAACAAATAAATTATAGCAAAAAAAATTGATATGAAATTTTAAAAAATAAAAAATGCAATTTTTTTTAAATTAAAAAAAAAATTTATTTGTTAAAAAAAATAAAAAATCGTCAAATGACTGCTAATTTTAATTTCATATTATTTCTAGGGAGGAACAAATGTGGTAATTGGTAGACCGAGTCCTGGGAGTCAAAAAATTAAATCCGAAGCAGAAAGTGGTTTTCAAATCTTCTGTCGAACTAATCACTCGCAAAGTTAATAAATTTATTTAATTAATAGTAGTTTAATTAAAAATAAAATTTTACATGTTGAATTATTTTTTTGTAGTGTCTAATGAAAGTCCAGGAATGAATCCAGTTGATTCTGCTGCCAAATTGGCGGAAAAATGGAGACAGCTAAGTCCTAGAGAACGTCAACATTACCGGGAACTAGGTCGCAATACGCATTTCCTTCTGGATACAAGTTTTGGTAACCGAAGTCAAAAGAAAAAGCTTCCGAAAGCTCCTGAGAAGGATAATAGGCTCATGAAGATGTTGAAGCAGCAGCTTGAGAATAGAAAGCTTGCGAAAGTTGAGGAAAATGAGAGTAAAAATGAAAATGAAAAAGAAAATGAAATTGAGAATGAAAATGGTACAGGTGAAAAAAATTATATTGCTACAGTAGTGCCTTTAAATATAAATATGGATGATATAAAGGATGCTCAAGAGGAGAAAGATAAAGTAAGTCTTGAAAAGTATCGTATTATTGGAAAATTGAATGAAGTTTGTTTCGCAACTACGAATACCCAAATTTGGGGATTTAAGTTAGAGTACTTGTTTGATAATTTGGAATTGGATAAAGTGCAGCGTCAAATTGCTGAGGTAGACTATAATAGTTATTTTATTTTTTTATAGTCAGAATTTTTTTTTATTAATTTTATTTTTTGTTTAGGGAGATACCAAGAAGATTGAAAAATATTTTAATCAATGGATCGATGAAAATGAGGATTTGAGAATTTTACACCGTATTTATGATTTGAGAAATCTTGATCCTTCGTAATGGTCATAAAATTCAAATTATCAATTAAAAAAAGAAAAAAATTTTATTGTAAAAAAATTGTAATAATAAAATTATTTTTTTTCTTTTAAAAAATAAAAAAAAAATTATTTTTATAAAAAAATGTTTTAAAAAATTGGCCAATAATAATAATAATAATAATAATAATATCTTCAATTTTAAAACATAATTTATTATTATTATTATTATTAATTTTTAAACTTATCAAATAATAATAATAATAATAATTTAAATTGTTAGATAAAATTATTTCCATTCTTATCGACTGTCAACTAATCAATACTTGAAAACTATCAATGTACAGTTTGTGCTGTTCTATAACCATAAAGAAAAATTATTTCTCACTAAATCGGTTCTGAAATAAATCCAAATAAATAAAATTAATTACTGAAAAATGGCTGCATGGAGACAAGCTGGATTAAAGTAAGATTATTAAATAATTATTCATTTGTATAATCAATAATTTGTACCACTTAATTAATTGTATCACTTGTCTGACAATTTACAAAATTATGTAACCTATCATTGAAAAATATTTCCTATTATTGACTTAAATCAGTAATTTTTCGCAATTTTTACTAAAAAAAAAAATATTCTTTTATTATCCAGCTACATTAACTACTCGCAAATCGCTGCGAAATTAGTTCGCCAAGCCCTGAAGACCGAGTTCCGTACCGCTGCTGCGAAACGTGATGATACCAGTGTTAAATTCACCCACTGGAAAGAGGGTAAACCAGTCAGTAAGTGTCTCAATTCAATATTTAATTTTTTTAATGAAAATTAAGCTAGCCGACATTCAAAAATTTTTTTTTAATGGAAAAATTACAAAAAAAAATAAAATTTTACTTGTAAAAAATTTGAAGTGTAATTTAAAAAAAAAATATTTTTTAGTTTTAGTTTAATAAATCTAAAAAAAAGTCAAAAACGTCGGCTAACTTTAATATTATATTTTTTTTTTTATTATTTTCTTATTAAAAATCTTGTTAAAAAAAATCCCGAGATGTCAATAAATTAATAATTAAATTTTACAGCTGAAAAAATGTGAACACATCATTTAGTAAGTTTTTAATTGACCTGTGTGTTGTTAACAGAGTTATTTTCCCAATTACAGCATTACAATTAACAGTCAATGAATGAATTAACCTCTAGATCTACGAAAGCTAGTTAAAATCTCCATCAATTATTATTAATATAAAAAAATAAAGAATTTAATTTAGTAATTTAACTAGCATTCGTAAATGTGGTACTTAAAATTTGAGTAACTTTATTCATCAACTTATCAATTATTAATTTTACAATTTAATATTTTTGTTCAGAAACCACATAAACAGCCTCGCAGATCGGTAGAGAGTTTCACTCATCCCACACCATGGTTATAAATATTAATTATAAAATATATTACCATCAAAATTAAAAAATAACGATGGTAATTCATTTATTTGGCCACATCAATAGTTTTATTTAAATCGTCATCTCTCAACCGGACAATGGGCTTTGCAGTGAACTAAAAAAATGTATAAATTATTAATAAAGATTATTAATTGAATCCACAACTCTATAACTAAATAACTAAATTAATTTTAACCCCTGACAGGCAAACATTTAGACAGAAATTTTTTTAAGAATTTTATAGCAATTAAATAATTATAAAAAAAATCGGTAATTATTTACAAGTGGGTTCTACCATTTTCATTTTCATTTTTTTGAGCGAAGTTTTTTTGTTTTTAATTTTGATATATTTTTTTTTGAGAAATAAATAAAAAAATGAACAATTAAAAAAGAAAAAGTTGATTACCACAATTTTAACAAATTTTCAAAAAAATTTGTAAATTTTTTAGAAAATTGTGATAGGGTAAATACCCCAATAGACGGACGGTTAAGCAAACTCTCGTGTACTGTTAAAAAAACTTTCATTTTCAGTACATGTCTGTTTATTATAATCTTTACTCTTATTCTCACCTTAATCCACCAATAAAATTAAAAAAAAAAGTAAGAAAATTCATCATATAAACTCAATGTCCATCTATTGGATAGAGGTCAGAAAATTGTCACCAATAGATAGACACTAAATTTTATTATTTTTTTTTGTTAGAGAAATATAAGTGTAATCAAATGTACAAATCTTACTTTTTTTTATTATTTTTAATAATAATAACAAATAACGTCCACCAGCTAACTTGCTTACTAGTGGTGGCGCTCTCGGAGCAAAACCCCGGGTTGCGGTCAACCAGTCAGATCGACAGCATTCCGAATTATCAAAACTTTAGAAAATTAAAAATTCCGCTACATTCAAAGTTTATAAAATACATTAACTTAAATAGAATACCAGCCGAAAAACAATTTTGCAAATTATAAAATACCGAGCTATTGAATATAGGTAAACATGAATCTTATATTCCTCAAGAGTTAAAATTGATTTAATTTCGAAAAAAGTTCGTTCCAACGTATATTCATCCGAATACTCATCCATACGAATAATGATTCGGCCGAAAATTATTCATCCAAATAAATGTATATTTACATTTTTCGGTTAAATGAGTGTTCGTCTGCTCATTCATTTTGGCGTAAAAACTTTCGTTGTTATGTTTTTTAATTTATTGAGACTTTGTGACTGAAAGATTCTATTAATATAATTTTAGTTATTTCATTATTCAAGTTTATATTTTTCGAAATTTTAAAATTTGTAAAATTAATTATTTTAAATTATATTTTATATTTACTTTCTAAGTTCTAGAAATTTATTAATTCGGAATGTTGTCAATCTGACTAGTTGACTGCAACCCAAAACCCCGAAACGTGCAATTTAAATAATTTTTTTTCTCACCTTGGGGCGGAAAGCGTCAATTTTCCTCCCGCTGCGCTAAACGAAAATGCCGCTTTCCGCCTCCGTCGAGGAGAAAAATAGTATACACACCACGGGCAGTAAATAAGAAAGCCTCAGATCACATGTTTATTGACCTCGGCTTCATCTCGGACAACAATTACATGTGATCTGAGACATTTCTTATTTTACTGCCCTAGATGTGTAATATACTATTAAACTATTATTTTAAATAAAAAGTTAAAAAAAAATTACTTTTCACTCTCAGAACTATATGTAGACATAAAAAAAAATAACGACTTAAGATTTTTTTTGTTCTTAAAACTAATGTAATTGCTTCTGGAAATAATATTTGTCCATCTATTAGGGTATTTACCCTATTCAATTTTTTTTTTTTTTTTTTTTTCAAATTCGTTTTTTTATGTACTTTTAAAAAAAAATATCTATTAAAAAAAGATAAAATAGAAATTTTATCCAAAAATATGAGAGCAGAATTTTTTTCCAAATTTTGAAGGCAAAAGAGCTATCGAAATCTTTATTTTTTTCTTTCACGATATTTTTTATCATAAATCACTTTACTAAAGGAGTTGATCCGCGGTAAAAACAAGCAGAATAAACAAACATTAAAAAATGTTAATTTTTCACCTAGATATTTCCAAAAATAGTTTTGATCCCACTTGTAAATAATTACCAAAAATTCCACTTGTAAAAATTAAAGAAAAATTATCAGTGGAAAATTTTCAAGATTTTTTTTTATAAAATTAAAAAAAACAGCAAAATTATTCTTTCTGAAAATTTCAAGATTATTTTTTACCTAGTTCACCTTTCAGGGATTAATAAAAAATAAACTCACCAATAAACTCAGAAACAAGATCATTTTCGCTATCCCCACGCATAGTTCCAGTAATTTCCTCATTTTCAACCATGGGCAGGAACATTTCCACAAACTCGGGCGTATAAGGCGGAGCGATGGCCTCTAGGACCTCAGTAACAAAATACCTAATCAGACTAATATCAGTATCATCTTTCTGCCAGCACTGCTTGATATAGCAAACAACTGGAACGACACATCCTCTACTGAGTAAATTAACCATGCGGTCAATCAGCATTTTCTTCATCTCCAACTGTACCAAAATTTCCAGCTCGTCTTGCTTGCTCTCAAACAGCTGGATCAGAAGCTGAAGAACTTTGGGATGTAGCAAGTGGTGGCAAGTGACCACTTCATCCAGAAGAGCCAGATGAACTGGACAGTACTCGGTGCTTAATTTAAAGTAAGAAGGTTCTGTGACAGTACATTCGACCCACCTGATGACTCCAACACTGACTACAGGGAACCTGATCGCCTGGTAGAGAGTGTTGAGCTCAGCAATAAGCTCCGTGGATCCTTTGTTGATGTTGCAGATATTGTGGACCTTCTCGATGGCCTGGATGGTGGTCTTCAGTTCGTCTTTATTCAGCTTCCTCGCGTTTCCTTTTTTCGGCAAGGTTTCGCAGACGCTAGCAGCGTAAGCTAGCAGGTAGATGTACTTGCTCTTGTGTTCGGGGTTGAGCTTGACCCCAGGCTTGAAGAGGACGTCGACAAGCAGCTCCAGAAACTGGGGATTCCTCACCAGCTCGATCGGAGGTGGCTCTGCGGAAGAATAGTGTCTGTAGAGGACGGAAATGTCCGCGGGGTTGAGGTTGTTCCTCGACAACATGGAAGTCAAAGCTTGGCACGCTGCAGGACTGCCAGCAGCACCGTTCAACGCCATGGTAATAGGCGTGACGTCGTGTCGGTTCTGTTGGGCGCATTTGGTGATTTCCTGGGACAGTCTTTTCATCATGAACCCGCCTCGGGGCTCCTGGGCGAGGATCTGCAGCAACACTTGGCTGTAAACGTATGTGTGCTGCCCGTGACAGACCATTTTGGCACATTCCTGGATGCTGTTCTGCCAGTTTTCGGTGCTCTGGAGAAACCCGGTGATAGCTGTCTTGAGCACCCGGGAGAACACTTCGATCTGCTGAGCAGCGGTGGAGATACTCGTGATCTCTCCCTGGAAGCCCGCGTCCGAGATTAGTTTGATGGTGAAGTTCAACATCAGGCAGTCGGGGTATTCTTCAGCCAGCCGGTAAATCAGCGATCTCCAGGTGTGGTGCTGGATCATCTCTGTTAACCAAGCGGGCGTCTCTCCCTCCTCGGTGAAGATTTTGTCAGCCTTTTTAGGGTCGAAGGTCTTCAGGATTACATCTTTTAGGTTGTTTTCTATCATCGCTCGCACGTCTCCCACGTCCACGCCTGCTATGAGCAGCCAGTCTGCTAGCAGGTTCGCCATTTGCGCGCATGCTGTGTAGTTTTGGGATAACAGTTCTATTACTTGCTCCGGGTTGCCTCCAGTTTGAAAGTACCTTGATTATTAAACATTTTTTTTAGGGTTTTATTTATTAAAATTTATTTAATAAACATTTTTTAGGTTTTTATTTTTTTAATAAAAATTTTTTATGACACTGAAGTTGACGGACATTAAAAATTATTTTAGAATTTTATAATAATTAAATTATTATAAAAAAAAAATCCACATGTGAAAATTAATAAAAATTACAAGTGAAAGTTTTTAAAAGCATTTTTTTATTGTAATTGATTTGTTATTGAAATTTTTTAAATTAACAGCTGACGGCTAACTTCAGGATTATAATTTTTTAGGTTTTTATTTATTAAAATTTATTTAATAAAAATTTTTCAGGTTTTTAATTATTAAAATTAATAATTATAATTTCAGAAAAAAAAAATTACTCAGAATAAAAATAATTTTCATAAAAAATTTCTTAAACAAAATAAAATTTTTTTAATAAAAATTTTTTAGGTTTTTTTTATTGGTAATTAAAAAATTTAATATGACTGAAATTAGCACACTTGACAATTTTTTTAATAACAAACTAGGTCTAGAAAATTATTTTTCAAAAATTGCACTTATAATTTTTTAGAGTCTCTAAAGAAGGAATTTTTAAAATAAATTTTTCTTGCTATAATTTATGATACTAAAATTAGCCAACGTTCTACAATTTTTTATTTATTTTATTAATTAAATTAGAACTAAAACATATTTTTTTTTTTAATTGCGCATATAGTTTTTAAAATTTTCTACACGTGAAATTTTTTCTTTGAATTCAGATGTCGGCTAATTTAATTTTCATTAATTTATTAGTTAAATTTCTAAAAATTTAATAAATTTAATTATTAAGTACCTTTTGAGCTGGGTAAATATTCCAGGCTCCATTATATAATCTGGAGTCTTAAATTTGTCCAGACATTGCTGAAGTACTTCCTGGGGATTGTCAAGCACTTCCTCGCTTGATGGATCATCCCCGCGATGCATGTCATCTCTCCAAGCTGTTCTGTCATCGTCGTAATCATTCGCCATCTATTTTTATCAACAAAATAATTAATTTTAGTTTTTAATAATATAATAGTATCAAAAATTCGATTTTTGAGGACTATTAAAAAATACTTTTTTATTTTCAAATTAATTTTTGAAGCTTAAAATTTTTTATTTACAATAATATAATATGAGTAAAAAATTATTATTTAATAGAAAAAATAAAAAATTACCTTGTAGTTTCTTGAATAAAATCCAAATAATTTTTTTTTTTTTAATAATTGTTAATAATAATTACAACCAATAATTATAATTAGAAGAATTATAATTACATTTGTTTAAAATAACTAAAACACAACTTAACCTTAAATCATTGTGTTCAGTTTCTGGCGCCATCTAGTTTAGAATTCTCATAAGTAACAATGACTTATTATTATAAAATTATTATTTTGTTAATAACATTTGTGTTTATTTATTACGCAACAATTAAAAACAAATTTTTTTAATTTTCGGAGTGAATAAATAATTTTAAATTATTAATTAAAATTATTCGTGAAGTTTTTTAATTATTTATAATCCACAGATTCGGTAGAATCTGGCGCCAAGTTCCGTTCAAATCTGCTGTAAACGGAGCGCCAGACTACCGACTGTGTTTTTATTGTAAGCAGAACGGTTATTTTGAGGTTGCAAAATTTTATTTAATTCTACGGTACTTTTTTTTCCTAAATTGTATATTATAACAGTAATTCATACTTTATTTGACTGTTATTAATTAATTATATTCACTTATAACAATTAATCTACTTGAAATTATTAAATTTAATCAGCACAAACTATAGCAACGCAAAAATTTCGATCCTGACTTTTTTTCGATGGGCAAGGTGATCTGCCACAGACTAAATAATTCGAGAATGCATAGTAATCCTTCATTAGATGGGAAACTACAGTTAAAAAAATATATTTCACAGCTTGCATCTACACCCGCCAGGGTGCGCTGGAATTATTTTTACATAAACTGTAGTTTCAAGGGGATAATCCTAATATAAAATTGAGATGAAATGTATGTGAAACCAATTTATTCGTGATGTGATCCCATAATAAAATTGAGATCCCATAATAAAATTGAGATGAATGTGAAACCAATGTATGTGAAACCAATTTATTCGTGATGTGATTGGTTGAAAATATTTATTCTCATTCTGATTGGTTGAAACCAAATATAATATACATAAACGACACATAAATATATCATGACCATAAATATGAGGCGCGCGCTTGCGCGCGCAAATTTGAATTCTAGTTTGCTATAAAAAATGCAACCAACGGCAAATTTAAGTTGGTACCAATTGTAAATTTTTATTATAATTACAAAAAATACTAAAATCCGAACAAAAACAGTTTCACTGTAAAAAAATCGCGCCAAGTCCACGTTCATAAGACTACTAAGAAAAAAAAAATTGTTTTTTTCTTTACAAAAATATATAAAATAAAAAAATAAAAAAATCCAAGTAACCGATATGATTGTTTATGATTTTCGGAAGTTAAAAAAAATTTTGTTATAAATTTAAAAATTAAGAAAAAAATTTTTTTAAAGTCCTAGTAAATAAATTTTACGAATTTCATTAAAAGTAAAATATTTTGCAACCGAGCACACTAAATACGTTCCAAAATTTTTTTCTTAATTTTTAAATTTATAACAAAATTTTTTTTAACTTCCGAAAATCATAAACAATCATATCGGTTACTTGGATTTTTTTATTTTTTTATTTTATATATTTTTGTAAAGAAAAAAACAAATTTTTTTTTTCTTAATAGTCTTATGAACGTGGACTTGGCGCGATTTTTTTACAGTGAAACTGTTTTTGTTCGGATTTTAATTATCCTGAAGTTAACTGACATCTGTCAATTTTTTGGATTTTTCTAATCACTAAATTTCTATGAAAGAAATTTAATAAAAAAATTACTTTTTAAAAATAATTTATTTTTATAAAAACCAAAAAAATATTAAATGTCAGCTGATTTGAGTATTATATTTCAATTATAAATTTAGTGACAAATAAATAATTAAAAAAATTATGAAAATAAAATTAGCCGTCATCTAAAAATTTTTATAATTTTTTTATTAAAGAATTATTACAAAATAATTTTTCCTTAGTTAAAAACTTCAAAAACTATAAATGCAATTTTTTAGAAGTATTTTTTAGTTATAATTTAATAAATTAAGTAAAATAAAAAAATAAAAAATGTCGGCTAACTTAATTAATATAAAAAAATTAATGTCGATAAAAACCGAGTTCTTAAAAAAATAAATTGTATGATAGCTAAAAAAAAATTAATAATTAATAAAATAAATTTAACACGCGATAATTAATAAATATACCTGATTAAATAACAGAACTGTCAAAAGAAATAAATAAATTGACATGAGACTCGGGACATTCCGTTACTTGCGTGTCATTAAAACATTGTATTGTCTTTATCTCTTTTGCTCTCTTAAGTAAATATGTCGCGTACTCAACAAGAGTGTGTAGAGGCTGCATTGGTGGCTCTTGGTGGGCTCGTTCTCTGCTCGACGACTTCCGACTTCTCACTTCTCACTTCAGTTTCGCTCAACGCTTTGTGCTTTGATCAGTGATCAGTCTCCAAACAAACAAGTCGCGCTCGATAATCGATCCTAGATCACAATTAAAACGTTTTTCTAAAAGTGAGTGCGCACTTGGCGTACTAAACGCTAAAAGTTGATTTAATTTTCCAACAAATAAAAAATCAACAGGTAAAAAATTGCACAATTAAATGACTCTGCATCTGGATATTTAAACGTACTCCGTCTGAGTACTGAATTCTACAAAGAATAATAATAACAACGTTAACAGTATCATACCAGCTGGCTGATCTTGTACGCTTGTAAGTTTGTTAATATTTATTTTTATTATTAACTATACATTCATATTTATAATATATTAACACTACACTATTAATAAACTGACCCTTACATTTTTTTAACGCAAAACATTCATTACGCAATTGTGTATGTATTTATATAAATAACACATACGGCTTATTTGTTCACCAGCTTAATTGGGTAAAAAGAAAGAATCCAGTAAAAAATAAAGAAAGTGTTTTAGCGAAAGGAAAATAAGTAAAAGTCACCTTTTTTTTGTATTTATTTTTATTATTATTATTATTAGTTTTTATAAAAATTAAGTTAGCCGACATTCAAAAATAAAAAAAAATTTTTTTCATTGAAAAAATGACTACAAAAAAAAGAAAAAAAAATTTCATTTGTAAAAAATTTTAAAAACTGTAAGTGCAATTTTTAAAAAATATTTTTTTGTTCTGATTTAATTATTAAAAAATCACAAAATTAAAAACGTCGGCTAACTTTAGTATCATTTAGTTTTTAAGTTTTTAACTATTTTTTATTTTTTTTATTAATTAAAAATTAGAACTAAAAAACTATTTTTTAAAAATTCCACGTATAATTTTTAAAATTTTCTACATGTGAAAATTTTTGTTTTAATTTTTTTAAAAATTATTTTTCAATAAAATTATAGAAATTTTCAAATGTCAGCTAATTTAATTTTCATGTTTTTAAGTTGATTTTTTTTTAATTTGAATTGTAAATTGACATACGTAAGACTTTTTCCAATAATTAATTTTAATGAATGTAATTTTTTTTTTAAACAACAAGTAACCACGTGTTTATAATTTTTATGACAATTTTTTACGTTTATTTATTCTTAAATAAAATGTTTACTTTTTTTATCAATAATAATCTCAACATTTTTTTAAATGACATAATTTTTTTTAATCAACTCTCGCTCAGTATAATTTTTTGTTAATTATTTTTTGCTCTCTAATTGAAATTAGAACCATAAAATTTAGCTATAAAAAATTACATTAAAAAAAAGCTAATAATAATAATAGTAGTGTCATTTCAATCTAGAGTAAAATAGTATGATTAAATTTATCTGGTGACCTTGTATCAATTCAAATTGACGGAAAACAATCAATATAATGACTAGTTGATAATAAATTAAACAAAGGATCAACAGACATTTAATTTATTAATTAAAAATTGTAAACAAAAACTTATAAATGTCTATTTACCTTTTGTTATCAATGACAATGTCATGCGCTACCGTATCATAGGTCAAGTAAATACCTTTGTTGGTAGCGCAATAAAAAAAAGTAAATAAAAGGTTACATCAGATTAACAATTTAAATTAATTATTATTAATATTTATTTAAAATAATACATTTATTTGCATATAAATATTCAAATAATTAAAGTACAATTAATAGGTGCAAGCTGCAGTAGACATAGGATTGAACGAAGGCCGAAGCACTAACAATATGACCCACACTCCCGGCATCATTGGCCCATCAACCGCTCTTAAAGTCCAAAGTCCACAACGCCACATCCTCAACACTTACTCCTATATGTATACGCAAATATATGTGTATACAATACATGTCATCATTTTAATTCTCCTCTGCAATTATAATCACGATAACTGCAATAATATCTAAATTATATATGTATATTTCTTCTTGCAATTTTTTAACAGACAAAACACAGATATTAGATATCAATATGAATTGAAATATTTTTATCTATAAATTGCGCAATTGTTTTTTTTTTATGTCTAGAATTATTTTGGGTTCAATAAATTGATAACTTAGTTATCAGTAAATTTTTTTTCTGGGTATTTTAATTATCCAGGTGAAGTCTAGACAGATGCTAGTCATGATCAAAGGTCAAAAATCTTGAGAAGAAATAAATTTATTACTAATAAAATTTTTTTATTCAAGTTTAAGTTAAATGAACTCTAGGTCCTTAGTTGTCAATTTTTTTTCTTTTATATTGATTTCTTCTTTAATTTTAATTAACACTCTTGTAGATAGATAGATAATAATTTTTATTTGATTTTGGAGCCTACACAGAAAAAAAGTTCACTTGAGCCAAGAAAATATTTTCTTCCTAATTATTTCCTTGAGCGAAAAAAAATTTTTTTTTGACACAAAAAATTTTACTTATTCCTACAAAATTAATTCTCTTGCTTTAAGAAATACGTATCTTGATCCAGGAAAATTCATTTAAGTCAAGAAAATCTTGTTGTTTTGAGAAAATTCAGCCTCTTGCTCCAAAAAATTTAGTTCTTGATAGAATTAAATTTTCTTATCTTGAGAAAATTTCTCTCTTGCTCCAAAAAATTAAATATCTCGATAGAAGTAAATTTTTATTGATTAACATATCAAATGGAAAGATCAAATAATGAATCATTTTTTTTTTCATTTAATATGTTTAATTGCACGCTGAAATAATATAAAATGGGTATCAAATATTCAAGAGAAAAATTTTCTCAAGGTGAGAAAATTTTTTACTCAGCTGAAGTAGGTGGCAGTGCTTCTCTAAAGTATCTAAAAATCTTGATCAAATATAAAAATTTATTATATCAAGTATTTATGATAATTTGAATTGAGAAAAAATTACTTCCACCAAGAATAGAATTTCAAGAAAAATGTTTACTTCGGCCAACACAACTTCGGTCTTCCTTCAGGCACTCGAAAATTTTCTTGAGCCAAGAATTTTGTTCTCCAGTGAAGAAATTTTTCTTTCTGTGTAGGCTCCCTTAGAACCATCATCAAAAAATACATTATAATCAGTGTATAGAGCACAGAATTTGTAATACATTAAATAAAAAGTAAATGTAGTAATTAACGGAATAATATCGTAATAATTCTGTTAAATAATATTAATATTAATGTTAGTGTCATTCAAAGCGCCACAACATTCAATAATAGCAGTCAACGTTAAATATAGCAAATCAATAATTTTGTAAACAATGTAATGTAATGTAATTTATTAACTGACTGTAAGACAACGTCCGCTAACAGCCAAAAGATACATAAAGTGTTACAGAGTGTGTGAGAAAATTAAATATTAAGATATAACATTTATATATAAAATAATGACACTGAAGTTAACAGACGTCTAAAAATTTTTGATTTTTTTTTTTTAATTGAATCACAACTAAAAAGATATTTCTAAAAAATTGCACTTATAGTTTTTCAAGTTTTTTACATGTGAAACTTTTTTTTTTAGTTGTTTAATTGAAATTTTTTCAATAAAAAATTTATAAAAATTTTGAAATGTCAGCTAACTTCATTTTCATATAAAATAATTTGAAATGAGAAAATGTTTATTATTTGGTCTCTTATCATCAGAATGCACATGAAGTTATAAAATAACAAGAAAAGAAGGAAATAATTAGAAAAATAGTTCAAAATTATAATATGACATCAGGCACAATGTTTAAGAGTCTATATAACAGTCGAAAATTTTACAGCATCACCACCGAGTTCTTACTGGCCGATTTATTATTATGCACCCAAGCTTTCAGCCTGTTAATAATAATAATTATAGCATAAACTACGAAATAATTCAAAATTTTCAGCTTTCGTAATATCGGCTGGCAGCACATTCCAAATGCGCTTTTGTATTTTATTTTTAATCTGTAAAATTCTAAACTGCTTTCACTTTGCAGAATAAAAGGCAAGCATGGCGGAAGCTCATTCAGCGGTAGCCTTCAGCTTCTCAATAACCCACGAAGGATGGGACGTTAATTTCGACCGAGAAGTTCTGCACCTAGTCTGGGAATCTGGATTACGGTCATGGAAGAAAAGATTTTTTAGATTCACTGTAAGAATTATTTATTTATTAATCTTATCTTCTATTGCTTTTTAAACGCCCGCTTTTGAGTAAACATTGATAACAATGTTTTTATGTATATTAAAATTTATTGACGTCTATCAATGTCAGTGAATTAGTCATCGCTTTTTATCACGTGTATCTACATTAATTATATACCTATTACAATTACCATTTTTTTTCTCAGAACAATTTAAAGACTGGAGTTTACCCAGCGTCATTGGAAAGCTTGTGGCTGACAATAGGAATAGTTGCAGCTATCCATTTTACTGGATTCAAGGTTCCTTATGATTTAGTTGGAAAAGTTGTTCCTTATGTGTCTGGGTAATTGTTTTTATTTTATCAATTTATTTATTTAAAAAAAAAATAATTCATAATTTTACTTATTAGGTCCTCTATATCAGCCCACCTGGTAGCATCAATAATAGTAGGCTTAATACTGTGGCTGGTAGTTATTTACACACTCCGTTACTGCTTGAAGTTACTTCTGATGTACAAAGGATGGATGTACGAAGCCCGCGGTCGAGGTGGAAAAGTATCTCTAAGTACCAAATTGTGGGTGATTTTGGTTAAATTGTTCTCGGGGTGGAACAAACCGATGCTTTATAGTTTCCAAGGGTCCTTACCGCGGCTGCCGTTGCCCTCGGTTGAAAAAACTACAAAAAGGGTTAAGAATTTTTTTTATTTATCATTTTTTTGTTTAAGTATTTTAGATAAATTATTGCAGTATATACTGAGATAAAAAATTAGGAATTTTTTAATCTATATTATTAAGAGAATAAGAAAAATCTTGTGTCCAGGATAGTCATATGATAAAATCGGTTTTTTTTAGTGAAATTTAGTGTCATTGCAAAGGTCTTGACTTGAAATTGTGCGTATTAAAGATTTTATATCATTCTCATCAACAGTTAATTTATTATATTTATTTATTAAATTAATTTATTATGAAATTTATTATGATAAGTATTTAGGCTGCATTCGAAAATTCTCTATGTCTAGATACATAATTAAGAAATTACTTTGTCTCTTGAGAACCATTGACATTTTTAAAGATATAAGCTCATCCCGGTGTTACAATCATCGAGACCTTTTATTTGAGTACCCACATTAATTTTTTATATATTTATATATATTATATATGTATATGAGAAAAATATATCAAAACGCATGTGGGTACTCAAATGAAAGTTCTTGATGAGTGTAACATTGGGATGAGCTTACATCTTTAAAAATATCAATAATTAAGAAATAATCTTGTATCTTGAGAACTACTAACATTTTTAAAGATATGAGCTCATCCCGACATTACACTCATCAAGACCTTTCATTTAAGTACCCACATCAATTTTTGATATATATATATATATATATATATATATATATATATATATATATATATATATATATGAAAAATATATCAAAATGCATGTGGGTACTCAAATGAAAGCTCTTGATGAGTGTAACATCGGGATGAGCTTATATCTTTAAACACGTCAATAGTTAAGAAAGTACAGTGCAATTTAACATAAATCATTATTTAATAAAGCAAAATTTTATTTATGTATAGTTCACAGCAGTCACAGTGACTGCAAGGTTACTAGTAAGAAATGAATTTATTAAAAACTTAAGATAATTTTTTTTATTAAATATCAAAGTTTTCTAATTAAAAAAAATTTTTTTTAAATAAAAATTTAAAAATTAATTTTTTGTCACTATAATGGCAATTTTTAATAAAAATACATTTTTTTCTCAGTGTATATTATTAATACTTAATAATTAATTGGATTTATAATTAATTTTTACTGATATAAATTATATTTTACAGTATTTAAGAAGCGTGAGGCCATTACTAGACGACGAAAACTACGCCCGGATGGAAAAACTAGCAAAAGAATTTGAAGAAGGAATCGCTGTAAAATTGCAGCGTTACCTAATACTAAAGTCGTGGTGGTCGAGTAACTACGTGTCGGATTGGTGGGAGGAATACGTTTATTTGCGCGGTAGATCACCAATTATGGTCAATTCTAATTTTTATGGTATTGATGCGATACTTATGCATCCAATAGACGTACAGGCTGCACGTGCTGCTAGTATTATACACTTGTGTTTACAGTACAGACGTAGTATCGAACGACAAGAATTGGAGCCGATTAAGTTACAGGGTCTAGTGCCTCTGTGCTCTTGGCAGTACGAAAGACTCTTTAATACCACGAGGATCCCCGGGATCGAGACTGACAAGATCGTCCACTACAATGACGCTAAGCACGTCGTGGTTTACCACAAAGGTCGCTATTACAAGCTGCTTATTTACTACAAAAACAGGATTCTGACTGCTTGCGAAATTGAGCAGCAGATTAACTACATCATGAGTCACGACTCTGCGCCAGTTAATGGAGAGGAAAAATTAGCCGCTCTTACTGCTGCCAATCGTACTACTTGGGCTAAAGCTAGAGAGGAATATTTTTCTAAGGGTACTAACAAATTGTCCCTGGATTTAATTGAAAAATCTGCGTTTGTTGTGGCGCTTGATGATTTCCCTTATGAATTTGATCCTGTAAGTTATTTTAATTATTTATTATTTATTTTTTATAAATATAATTTATTTTTTATTTTTATAACAATTAAATTATTATAAGAAAAATTTAATTAAAAAAAAATTTTACTTGTAAAAAAGGTTACATGTCGATTCACCCCCTGAAAATTCGTTCCCGGACATTTCACCCTTGGAAATTCATTCTTAAAAATTAACTTTTCAGTGATTCTGTCTAAAAATTAATTCTTCGTCATTTAGCCTCTTACAAAATTTTCTCATAAAAAATTTCTCATGCAAAAAATTCTCACTCAAAAATTTCTTGACTTAAAAAATTCTCACAGAACAAAAAATTATCATTAAAAAATTTCTCAAAGTATATTAACCGAATTAAAAATTTTTCAACAAGGTATAATCATGGTTTTTGTATGTATTTATTCGACATAAGACCAAAGCATAAGCTTTTGAGTTCCGCTTTTAACAAAGGCTGTGTTTGGGCATTTTCTGAGATATTTTGGGGTGAGACGATATATTTGATTTTCATAGAATTTTTTAACAGGAGCTTAGTTTGGGCATTTCCGTTGAAAATTAAAAATTTAGCCGGAAGTGCCCAATTGAATCTCCTGTTAAAAATTCTATGAAAATCAAATAAATGGCCAAACACAGCTGCTGTTAAAAGCGGAACTCAAAATTCCAATTTTGAAAGGTTACATTTTAGCACATCCTAGTATTTATCTAAAAAAAGGCTAACACATAAGTTATAAATAATTAAATAAATTTTAATTATACAGTATTTTTCATTAGACTGTCTATGTTTTAATAGTATCAATTTTGAATCTCATGATATTCATACTTCTTTTTAAAAATTAACATAAATTTTCATTAATAATAATTAATAATACTAATCGGATGCCGTAAAAAGACCAAAAGGTAAATTTCAGAGGTTTAAAGGAGTATTCTACTGTAGAGGCATGAATTTCGCCCGGTTTTAGAAGCGCTGTACGAAGGAAACAAAAAATATTTTTATGATAAATTTTTTTATCATTTGTTTATTGATGTTTTATTATTACATAAAAAAATTATTAAAAAAAAAAAATTAAAATTGACAAAGTTATGAGCAGTCAAAGTGGGGGGTCAAAAAAAAAGAGGCTATCCTGGCGTGCATTATTCCAACCCTCCTGGTGATCTGAAACATAAAAAACAGACGGATTCTTAATTATTATAGATGCCGCTATCGTATAACTCTTGGATAAGTTAAAAAAAAATTTTTTTTTGAAAATGGCGGCAGTTTGAAAAAAAAAATTTTTTTTTTCATATTTTTTTAACAATTCCGAATTTTTTAAAAATACTAAATGAGAAGTTATAGTTTTGGACAGGGTTCACGAGATGAAGCGACGTATAGAGAACATCCTCTTCAAATTTGAAGTAAATCAGTTCATTAGAACTCGAGATATCCTCACCGGCAGCTCGAAAAACGTACACTGATGAAAAATTAAACTTGATTCAAAAGAAAAAATCTTGAATCAAGAATACCATTTTGAAGAAAATAATTTTCTTGAGTCAAGAGGGAAAATTCTTGAATTGAGAATAATTTCTTGATTTAAGAATTTTTTCTCTTGACTCAAGAAAATGATTTTCTTCAAAATGGTACTCTTGGCTCAAGATCTTTTTTCTTGAATCAAGTTAAATTTTTTATCAGTGTAGTTCCGAGAAAAACGCGTTGAAAGTTTTGAGACAAGTTTTCGACAATTTTACTTGTAAAATGGTACAGAATACTTACATATTTTTAATCGGCGATTCCTGATCCATATAAGAATCCTTCCTCTACTTCAAAATGCTCATTCTCCGATGTTCTCTTGTGAAGACGTGCAGTTCTACCCTCCTTTGACGCCTCTGAAGTCCGGAGCTCCGAGCGCTCGATACGCGCTTCGTCCCATCTCGCTGCAAAAGCATTAGCTTCTGGGCCAATCGTGATTCCCATAACATCTAAGATTTTTAATATAGGTATAAACCCTTCATTAAAAATACTAACTGCGAAGAAAGTGGCAATTTCAATTGTCTTCGGTCCAGCGTGAATGTGCTTCGGAGCAAAAGTCCAAATTAACGAATTCAAAGATTCGTTATTATTTTGGGTTTCAGAATCCAAACATCGTTCCAATAAAGAATGAGCTGATAAACTTTCATAAATTGGTTTTATTACTTCTAAAACTTTGTCATTTAGAGGAGGATTTTTGTGGTCAAATTCGTCAATAGTGCCGTCTTCTATTGCCTTCTGATACTTGCACCAACTAAATGAACAATTAATGTGCTGAGGATTTTCGTTAATTGAAATTTTATGAAAGTAGGTTGCCCACACATCTCTCTTTATGTCTTCAACAGAATCTGGATTTCGACGAATTGCCAAACCATAATATAAAGACAATTCATTGATAAGCTTATCAGTGAGTTTACCACCGCCTTTGCCACCAATACCTTTATTATCTTTTTTTGCTTTACGTAACCGTGAACCCATGCGTTTTTGAACATGCCCAACACACTCCTTTTTTTCTACTACCGGGTTATCTTTGTTAACTTGTAGCGGTCGGACCGGAACCGATGCCACGTCACTAAAACGGCTATAACTCATGAAATAATAGGAATTTTTAAAAATCCTTTTAATGACATATTTTTGAGTATCTAAACTTTGAAAATATGAAAAAAAAAAATTTTCGATTTTTTCAAAATTCTACAGTAGAATACTCCCTTAAATGTCTCGATGATGAATTTCGATGGATGAAGTAGCCTTAGGATGGAATTGTTAAAGGTTGAGGTTATAAGGGTGAAATGACCCGGGGGTAAAATAACCAAGGTTGGTTTTTCAGGGTAAAATGACCCGGGTAAAAATTCACGGGGATGAATCGCTCAGCCACTATAAAAAATTATAAATGCAATTTTTTAAAATTCTGACTTAATTAATTAAAAATATTACAAATTTTTCTGACTTCAGTACACGGAAAGAATAAGATGACACTGGATATCATCCCAGATTATACTGAGTGAAAAAAAATTTTAGATAGTAGCTAGTATAATCCAGATTACAATGAGTATAATCCAGATATCACGCAGTATAATCTGGATTTTTTTAGCTTCAATCTGAAATTTTTTTTCATCAGAGATATCACTGAGTATAATCTGGGATGATATCCAGTGTCATCTTGTTCTTTTCGTGTATCATAATTTTTTTATTTATATTTAGAAACGGCCAGAAAAATTAGACCAGTATGGAAGAATTTTATTACACGGTAAAGGATACGACAGGTGGTTTGATAAATCATTTACTCTCTGCATCGGTACTAATGGTCGCATTGGATTCAATGCCGAGCACTCTTGGTAAGTCATAATTAAAATAAAATAAATGTTTGTTTTTAATTTCCCATTTAGTTAAAAAATATTATTTATAATAAAATATACAAATATGTAATCGGGATTGTAAAAAAATCCTGAATCTTCATTACCAATTGAACTAAAATGAGCAGGGCTGACGCTGCAGTGATGTCTCATTTATGGGAGCACATAGTAGCTGAAGAAGCTGATGAGAGCATGTAAGAACCGCCGGATATTTTTTTTTTCTGATCTCTGCTTCAGCCGTGACTCCAAATTCTTCTGCTGCTGTTTCTACTTTAATAATTATTATTATTACTTTAAATTATAATATAATTATTGTACTTATTGTAAAACTAAGCGATGGAAAATCAGCAAATCTTATAAAGCTGCTTAACTTAATCGTTTATGCTTGTCAGGGCCGATGCTCCTGTGATGGGTGCTATGTGGGAATACGTTATTGGCAGTGACGTATTTGAAGATGGGTAATTTTCTCTTGACTATTCTTTAAATCTAAAATAAGCAACATGTTCAACTCACTTCTTGCTGCATCGCATTGTTCGTTAATTATTTTTAATTGTTTTGTTTGTGTCGCTTTGATTTCATCTGACCTAACATTTAAGCCTTAACATTCATCTTATTGCTCTAATTCAACAAATGCATTCTTATTCATCTATTTATTGCAATTATTTTTAAACAGATACAAAGACGGACATTGCGCGGGTACACCAGAATTTTCATTGACTCCTACTCGATTGCACTGGGATCTTACTTCAGAGTGTATTGATGAAATAAATCGTGCTGCAGAGGTATTTATTACAAAATTAAATTTTTTATTTTAATAATCTAATTATTTAATTAAATAAATTTTACTTATTTATATCTTTAAAAATTGCAATTTTTATTTTAAAAAATTAATATTTTAATACAAAAATATATTTATTATTTAAAAAATTTGTTTCTTTATTTGAAAATTTTAATTTTTTTTTTAAATTAACATTTTATTACAAAATTTTTTTTAATTAAAAAATCTAATTTATTATTGAATTAAATTAATTTAAAAAATTTGATTTATTTATATCTTTGAAAATTGCAATTTTTATTTTAAAAAATTAATATTTTAATACAAAAATATATTTATTATTAAAAAAAATTTGATTTATTTGAAAAATTAAATTTTTTATTTGAAACAATTAATTTTTTAAATAAAAGATCGAAATTTTTACTTAAAAAATTTAATTTCTTTATTTGAAAATTTTAATTTATTTTTAAATCACTTGTTTGATTTTTTAAATAGAAAATTGCATTAAAAAAAAAATAAAAATTTTTTTTTTTCAATTAAAAAAAATTAGTTTTTTAAATAAAAAAATTAATATTAAATTTTTTAATTAAAAATTTTAATTTAATATTAAATTTAATTATTAATTTTTTTATTTAAAAAATTAATTTTTTTTAAATGAATTTTTCAATTGAAAAAAAAAAAATTTTATTTTTTTTTTAATGCAATTTTCTATTTAAAAAATCAAACAAGTGATTTAAAAAAAAAAAAATTTAAATAAATTACAATTGCTAATCTAATGCAGCAAGTTAAAAATAGCCAGTATAAAATTACCATTTTTTTATTTTAGGATGCGCATAAATTATTAAACGACGTAGATTTGCGTATTTACGTCCATGATAACTACGGAAAAGGATTTATGAAAACATGTTCAATGTCTCCGGATGCGTACATTCAAATGGCACTACAATTAGCATACTACCGGGACGCTGGTAAATTTAGTTTGACTTACGAAGCCTCAATGACGCGGTTGTTTAGAGAAGGAAGAACAGAAACAGTCCGGCCCTGCACCATCGAGTCCGCTAATTGGGTCAAGTCAATGGAGAACGAATCCGCGAGCATCGCTGAGAGACACGAATTGCTGAAGGCAGCTGCGCTGCAGCACCAAAGTGGCTACCAGGAAGCGATGTGTGGCAAAGGAATCGACAGACATTTGTTCTGTCTGTATGTCGTCTCCAAGTACCTGGAAGTCGACTCGCCCTTCTTGAAAGAAGTCCTTAGTGAACCCTGGAAGCTATCCACCTCTCAGACTCCCCACGGACAGACTCCTAAGCTGGACTTGAAGAAATTCCCGAAGTGTATCTCTGCAGGAGGCGGGTTTGGTCCAGTTGCTGATGATGGTTATGGTGTTTCTTATATTATTGCTGGTGAAGATCTTATATTCTTTCATATTTCCAGCAAAACTAGTTCACTAGCTACAGTAAGTTTTTTTTTAATTATGATACTGACATTGAGATATGATAATTTTAAAAATTTTTTTAATAAATAAACTAGCAACCTTGCAGTCACTAAATGACTGCCGTGACTTGTGGACTATGAATAAATAAAATTTTGCTTTATTAAATAATGAATTTTGTTAAATTGCACTGTACTTTCTTAACTATTGACGTTTTTAAAGATATAAGCTCATCCCGATGTTACACTCATCAAAAGCTTTCGTTTGAGTACCCACATGCATTTTTATATATTTTTCATATATACATATATGTAATATATATATAAATATATGAAAAATTGATGTGGGTACTCAAATGAAAGGTCTCGATGATTGTAACACCGGGATGAGCTTATATCTTTAAAAATGTCAATAGTTCACGAGATACAAGGTAATTTCTTAATTATTGATATTTTTAACAATATAAGCTCATCCTGATGTTACACTCATCAAAAGCTTTCATTTGAATACCCACATGCATTTTGATATATTTTTCATCTATACATATATATAAATATATGAAAAATTGATGTGGGTACTCAAATGAAAGGTCTCGATGAGTGTAACATCGGGATGAGCTTATATCTTTAAAAATGTCAATAGTTGACAAGATACAAGGTCAGTTCTTAATTATTGACATTTTTAAAGATATAAGTAGATCCCGATGTTACACCCATCAAGAGCTTTGATTTGAGTACCCACATACATTTTTATATATTTTTCATATATACATATATATAAATATATAAAATATATGAAAAATTGATGTGGGTACTTAAATGAAAGGTTTCGATGAGTGTAATGTCGGGATGAGCTTATATCTTTAAAAATGTCAATAGTTCACGAGATACAAGGTAATTTCTTAATTATTGATATTTTTAACAATATAAGCTCATCCTGATGTTACACTCATCAAAAGCTTTCATTTGAGTACCCACATGCATTTTGATATATTTTTCATCTATACATATATATAAATATATAAAATATATGAAAAATTGATGTGGGTACTTAAATGAAAGGTTTCGATGAGTGTAATGTCGGGATGAGCTTATATCTTTAAAAATGTCAATATACAAGATACAAGGTCATTTCTTAATTATGTATCTTGAGATAGAGCATTTTCGAATGCAGCCTAAATACTTATCATAATAAATTGACTATTGGTAAGAATGATATGAAATGTTCAAAAGGCACAAATTCAAATCAAGACCTTTTCAATGACACTAAACTTCACTAAAAAAACCAATTTTATCATATGACTATCCTGGACACAAAATTTTTCTTATTCTCTTAATAATATAGATTATAGCAAGAAAAATTTATCTTTAAAAGCTTTAAAAAAATATAAATGCAATTTTTTAAAAATAATTTTCTAGACCTAGTTCATTTATTTAAAAAAATTGTCAAGTGTCTACTAATTTCAGTATTATTTAAAATTTTTTTAATTAGATATTTATTAATAATATAATTTTCAGGATTCATCAAGATTTGCAAGACACATAGAAAAAGCACTAGCTGATATTAAGGATCTCATGGTGTCTGTCAAGAAAATAAATCATCAAAAAAACGGATCAGTTAATTAATACTTCATTTTAATTAATTAATTGGTTCCATATTGTTTTATTATTATTATTTTAATTATAATTATTATTAACTATGCACAAATTGATTGAAATTAAAATCATTGTCTCTCGCAAAATAGAAATGTAAATATTCGTTAAAAATTTAATATTTAATATTTCGTTTTTAGTTTTTAAAATTTATTCTTGAAATTTTATTAAAAATTTTTATTTATTTAGTAATTACTTGCAAGAGACATACTCAATCACTGAGCAACCTATCAATGCAAAAAAAAAAAATAATTTAGATTTATATATATATAAATACAATATTTTATATACTAAAGTTTTGGAGCTTATTAAGTATGTTAACAAAAATTAAATAAATTGTTACGAATATACATATATTTACCCATATATTTATATATATTTTTGAATATATATGATATATTAAATTGGTGACTGGTTAAAAATGAAATTATTTAATTACATATATAACTATATATGTCTTTGTATATATATTATTGAAATTAACAATTTGTTATTTTATCTTTTTTATAGAAAAAATAAATTTAGATGAAATATTTCTTAAGCTAGCGTTATTTTTATTAATTTTTTTTACGTGACTTTGAACTGTCCCGGTCCTTACTCTCTTTGTGTCGGTGTTTGTTTGATATTATTGCATTACGCAGTGTTGAATGCAGAAATCGTTTATTGATTGTTTCTCTAGGCTTTACCCATCCACTTGGACCCATCACTTCGGCTCTTTTTGCTCCTATTTTAGCTTCTTCAATTAATGCTTCTGCAGCTAATCTGGACAATAATTTTATTTATTTTTAATATCACTTAAATTTATTAATTATTTGTGTCAAGTATATTAAAGATAATTTAATTTTCTGTAAATAATAATAAAACTGAATAATACTGAAGTTAGCTGTCAGCTGTCAATTTTAAAAATTTTTATAACAAATAACAAAGTTCTAAACAAATAAATCAATTACAACAAAAAAATGCATGATATTGAAATTAGCAGTCACGACTATTTTTTAATTTTTTTTAACAAATAAATTTGTTCCAGAAAATTATTTATAAAAAATTGCATTTTTCATTTTTTTTTAATTTCTACATGTCAATTTTTTTTTCTAATTATTTTTTACTATAATTTACTTGTTAAAAAAATTTTTTAAATTATCAAATGTCTGCTAAATTAATTTTCATTAAAGTTAGCAGCCACTTTATCATTTAAAATTTTTTTTTAACAAATAAATTTGTTCAGAAAAATTATTTTTAAAAAATTGCATTTTTTATTTGTTAAAATTTTTACATGTCAATTTTTTTTCCTAATTTATTTTGCAATAATTTATTTATCACCAAAATTATTAAAATTATTAAATATCTGCTGAATTAATTTTCATAAAAAATGCTTCTAAATTTGCTTTTAAAGTTTCATTTGTAATTTTTATCAATTTTGACATGTGAAATTTTTTAATAAAATTTTTTTTATAATAATTTAGTTGCCATAAAATTCTAAGAATATTTTTTATGTCTATCAACTTCAGTGTCACTAACACTGAAATCAGCTGACATTTGACAATTTTTTTTTTATTTTCATAAAAAATCAATTATGAAAAAAAAATATTATTAAAAATTGTGAACTTGTAATTTTTTTTAATATCAAGATGTAGAATTTTTGTATTAAAATTTTTTTACAGAAATTTATTAATAAAAATCCACAAAATTGACAGATGTCATTTAATTTCAGGATCATAAATAAAACCGCTATTAAAAAGGTTTTATTTTGTTATATTAAAATATATAAATAACTCCTGTGTTTTTAATATAAAAATTGACATAATATTCAATGCAATTATTTTTAAAAATTAAATTATTTATTTATTTATTCATTTTACGCCAAGCGGCATTATACATTAAAAATATAAAAGATATAATATTAAATTGATTAGATATATTGAATCAAACAATATAAATAAATTTAATATTATATCTTTTATATCTTTAATGTATATTACCGCTTGGCGTAAAATGAATAAATAAATTATATTAATATTAATAATAATAATAATAATAATAATAATTATTATTATTATTATTATTAAATTAAATATTGATTGTAAAAAAATAAATGTCGAACACTTGCCTTTTATAAAACTACAATCAAGTTATTAAATTAAAATAAAAACAAAAAAAAATATGTCAACAGTTATAAATACCTGTTTAATGTTTCTTCATCCATTGTTAATAATTAGTTACTATAATAATTAGCTTTTTTTTTCTTATTTGCACTTGTTTGACGCATTTACTGTTTCTGTTTGTGTAACTTAACAATTGTTTATTTATAAATTTTGACAGGTGCTGCCTCTCTTACCTACAACATCTGTAACCCAAAACAACTAAAAAAGGTGGCGCTTTAGTTGTCTTTTTTACTATTACCGACATTACTTACTTACCTTCATCGCTATAGGAACGTCAAATAAAAAAAAAGAAGGCGAGCCTCTACTAAGCACTAACTTCAAGCCCTTGTGTGATTCTAGCCTCGTGTTTGTAAGTTTCATTTTACTCTCATAATTTTTTACTATTAAATTTTATGAACTAACAAAAAAAATACTAATCTATAAAATTATTAATTTCAGAACCAAAGTCTGAACGTTTAAATCATACTTAGTTGATAATAATATATACCTAGACACCATGAAGAATACAATGAGCAACGATGCTAAATACGGAGGTAGCCACAAAAAGGCTTTCCAGGACAAAAGTAAACCCGCTGATATTCGGATTAGTAACATTCTGGCCGCCAAAGGTATTTATTTTTATTATTTAACTTATTTTTCAATTATTTTTTGTAATCTGTGTCAGAGTTGTCGTGGAGAGAAACATTGCCTTATTTGGTTATAATACCGGTTTTGGTGTACTCCATTTTTTTTTTATTATTCAACTAATAATTTATAAATTAATTAATAAATAAATAAATAAATTTTTTTCAGCGCTTTGTGATGCTATTCGTACCAGTTTGGGTCCTCGTGGAATGGACAAAATGGTAAATAATTTTTATTTTACATGTTTAAAAAAATTAAGACACTTCAAATTTATCAAAAATTTTTTGTCAGCCTCAACGCAATTTCTATATATATATATATATATATATATATATAATTTACTATTTTTTCCGAAGATCGGTGTTTTTACTAAATAAAGAGTTCTATATTTCAAAGCCATTATCCCCGATCCAAATTGATGTTAGACTAATTTTTAAATTTTACATTAAATTTTTTTTATTTATTAAATTCTTTAAATTTTAATTTTTACTTATTATTTATTTTCACCACATTATTGTCGGTATGAGCACTCATACCATCCTTGGGTGAATATATCTAACAATTAAAAATCTTAATTTTTTTAATTTAAGATTAAGCAAAGATGTTATATTCTTTACTTAAGGTAAAATATATATATACATATATATATTTTTTTTTTATTTTATTTGGGGCCAGTTTTTTAATCCGGGATAAAATTTTATTCAATGCTAAAATATCTCTATATATTTTAGGTAAATAAATATACTGAATACTAATTATATCTTGGATAAAATTTTATCCCGCATTGGAAAACTAGCCCTTAATGTAAACCTTGATTTTGGTAATTAATTATGATAAATAAATAGGTTTTATTTGTATTACATAAGTTGTGTTTTACAAAGTCTACAAAATATCTTTAGTTTGCACTCATACTCTTTCTCTTATTCTAACAATACTTTGGTTCACTATTTTTACTTTGTACTGTAGTTTTTTATAATTGTTTAATTATATTAATGCTGTGCACCAAAAAAAAATTACACTTGGTAATTAATTATTTTATTCATAATAATTTTAATAGATTCAAGCTGCAAATGGTGAAGTGACAATTACAAATGACGGAGCTACTATTTTAAAAGAAATGAATGTTATTCATCCAGCAGCAAAAATGGTAAATTACTTTTTATAATTATTAATTTTTTTATTATTATTCACTGATGGTTTTTTTGACATTAAATTATTTTAAAAATTTGTATATTATTTATTATTAAAAATGAAATTAAATTTAGCAGATATTTGTTAATTTAAACATTTTTTTAATAAATAAATTATGGAAAAAACAATTGATAAGTAGAAATTTTAAAAAATTAAAAATGAAATTTTTTAACAAATTTGTTTAAAAAGAAAATTAAAAAATAATCGAGTGATTAAAAAATTATTTTTAAAAATTTGCATTAATATTTTTTCAAATATTTATTAATAATAATTTATGTTTAAAAAATTATAAAAAAACGAAACTAAATTTTTTGACTTTAAAATATTTTGTAAGTTTTTACATTATTTATTATTAAACTGAAAATTAATTTAGCAGATTTTTAATAATTTAAAAATTAAAAAAAAAAATAAATTATGGAAAAAAAAATTAACAAGTAGAAATTTAAAAAAATTAAAAATGAAATTTTTTAATAAATTTGTTTTTAAAAAAAATTAAAAAATAATTGAGTGACTAAAAAATTATTTTTAAAAATTTGCATTAATATTTTTTAATAATAATTTATATGGTTAAAAAATTATAAAAAATCAAAACTAAATTTTTTAAGCCATAAAAAAAATGTTATAACTAATAAAAATAATTTAGTTGGTAGAATTATCCCGGGCCCAAGACTCCGAAGCCGGAGATGGAACAACGAGTGTAGTAGTAATCGCCGGAGCTCTCCTTGAAGCAGTCGACCGTCTTCTCCACAAAGGAATCCACCCAACCTTAATAAGCGACGCATTCCAAAAAGCTGCCGCAAAAGCCGTGGAAATCCTCAGCTGGACCATGTCGATTCCAGTGGACCTGGCAGACAAAGAATCTTTGATCAAGGCAGCGGCTACTTCGCTTAATTCCAAGGTGGTGTTCCAGCAATCAAGCATCCTGGCTCCTTTGGCAGTAACTGCAGTATTAAAAATCACAGAGCCCGGAAAAGAGCAAGCCACTGACTTAAAAGACATCCACGTGATCAAGAAACTCGGTGGAACAGTTGAAGACACCGAGTTGATCGAAGGACTGGTCTTCACCCAGAAGTCCTGCAACGTGAATGGACCCAAGCGAATTGAAAAAGCCAAGATCGGGTTGATCCAGTTCTGCATCTCTCCCCCGAAGACTGACATGGACCACAGCGTGATTGTATCCGATTACTCTGCGATGGACCGTATTTTGAAAGAAGAGAGGACCTACATCCTGAACATCGTCAAGCAGATCAAGAAATCTGGGTGCAATGTTCTCCTGGTCCAGAAGTCGATTCTCCGGGACGCGATCAGCGACCTGGCGATCCACTTTTTGGACAAAATAAAGGTCATGGTGATCAAGGACATTGAGCGCGAGGACATTTCTTTCATTTGCAAGACCCTCGGCTGCAGACCAATCGCTTCCTTGGACCACTTCACCGCCGAGAACCTGGTGAACGCGGAACTCTGCGAGGAAGTCCAGACTGGCAGTTCAAAGTTCGTTAAAGTCACCGGGATTCAGAACCCAGGGCGCACTGTCACTGTCTTGGTTCGCGGAAGCAACAAGCTTGTCCTCGAAGAAGCTGCTAGGTCTCTGCACGATGCTCTCTGTGTCATCAGGTGTCTCGTTAAAGAAAAGGCCCTGATTGCTGGAGGCGGTGCTCCTGAGATTGAACTCGCGCTCAAGCTGTCCGCCTACGCACAAACTCTTGGAGGAGTTGACGCTTACTGTGTCAAAGCCTTCGCTGATGCTCTGGAAATCATTCCGTCGACCCTTGCGGAAAACGCTGGGCTCAATCCTATTGCTACTGTCACTGAGCTTCGCAATCGACATGCCAATGGGGAAATTACTGCTGGGATCAATGTCCGCAAGGGAATGATTACCAATATTCTTGAGGAGAATGTCGTTCAGCCCTTGTTAGTATCTACCAGCGCTATCACTCTTGCTTCGGAAACTGTACGGAGTATTCTTAAGATTGATGATATTATTAACACCATGCAGTAATTTTATTATTTTTTTATAAATGCCTTATTTGGAGATTTAAATTATTGGCCAGAGTTGTCATTTATGATTCTTTATTATTATAAGTAATTACTACTTAGGTAGTTACATTTTTATAAATATATTTGTAAAATTGTAAGATTACTTTGGTCAGTATAAAAAATTTTTTTTTCAATTATATGCATTTAATTTTACGCTTTCAAACACTTAGAGTTTAGAATTACTTTTTTAATAAATCTAAAAATATTTAGATTTTTTCAATTTAAAAAATTATGAATAAAAAAATATTTGAGAATTAAAAATACAGTACTAGATATTTTTTTAATATCTTGGATAAAATTTGTATTTATTTAAATTTGATAATTAATTTTAAAATTAATAAATAAATATACAAAATTTAAATAAAATTAGATTTATTAACAAAGTTTAAAAAAGCCTTAAAACAAAAATATTTGCTTAAACTATTAAAAAATTATAAAATAAACTCGTTTTGTTCAATTTTTCTACTTTCAATAAAATAATATCAGTCAATAAAATTTTAACAATAGTTCCAATAAATTTATTAAAAAATAATTTTACAAGTTTTGATTTTTAAAAATAATCTATAATTTGTAATTTCGTATACATTAATAATAATAATAAAAAAAAAAACATAGAAAGTTTAGAATTTATTGTAGACAGTCTTTGTACGGAATATTGTAAAATGAGTGTGCGTAATCACGGTCCATTTTAAACAAAATCTCAAGTTTAAAAATTAGTGAGCATTAGCTGAAATAATTCTAAACATTCTTGACCAACCTCAACAATTTTTGGTAATTATTTACAAGTAGGGCCCACCTTATTTTTGCCCATATTTAGGTGAAAAATTAATATTTCTTGTTATTTTCATTCTGCTTGTTTTTACGGCGCATTCATGATAAAAAACTTAAAAAACTTGAAAAAAGAAAAAAAAAAAAAACTTTAATCAATTCTTTAACTACTCGATACTAATTTTACTCAGTACTAACTGTATTCAATGATATCTCGACTCAATAGTATATTAGAAGAGCCGACGCGCTTTTTAAAATCTCAATCAATTTTTTTTTTTATTTAATAATATGTTTACTTTAAAGACATTAAAAAAAAACTTGACTCAATAATTTTATTCTTAAAAAATAAAACTATTGTTTTACAAACTTTATTCAATGTCAACTTTACTCAATTATATATAATTTATATATCTATACATATTACAAATTTTTTTTTTAATTTATTAAATTATTTTATTGGAGTACAAATTGCACAGAGCTGAGAAATTTTGAGTACAGTTTTTTTTTGTCGAATAAAATATTATTAACCCTAGACTGGTCACCCTATGAGCGTGACGCCGCGCTCAATTATATTTTGTTTATTACATCTTCAATATTTACTAAAATTATTCAAAAAAATTTGAATTTGTTCCTTGAACATTTTAGAATATATTAATAATTTTTTCAAACATCTTCGAAAACGTTAAATTGCTGAAAAAAATTTGCGGGGCTTTCCTCATCGCTTGACCAGAGTCGTAAGTAGTTTTTTGTCCGCGGCGTTGCCGAAATCACCTCTAGTCTCTGCCTGTCAAACGTGTATGAACTGGCAACACTGTACGCTCTAAAAGCATTGCGGCAAATCCCTCATCACTCGACCAAAGTCGTTAGGTCGCGTTTGTTGACCAGTCTAGGGTTAAACAAAAAAATATTGAATATTCAAAAGTTGGAAAAAATTTTGGCTCTCATGTTTTTGGATAAAATTTCTATTTTATCTTTTTTTGATGTTTTTGATATAATATATTTTTTTTGAAAAGTTAAAAAAAATTAAAATTAAAATAATAGACCCCACTTGTAAATAATTATCCAATTTTTTTAAAAAAGTTAAGCTCCAGAACATCTTAAAAAAAATGGACCAGTGTCTTAAGTACTGATTGTTCGGCTGAGTAAGATAAAATTCAACAGAAAAAAAAAATCACCATCTTGGATGAATAGGATGGAAGGTCCATTGATTATAAGTATTCTCATAATCACAAGGCATGAGAGAAAGATGGTTAGTCTGAGGATGCAGCGCGATGCACTTCTTGTGAACCTTATGCAAAAGACTTTTAGTCTTCTCATCATACTCCCAGGGTCCATCAACAGTGCCAAGTCTGCAGAAGGAGAGTTTGATTCCTTGATTATCAGCTTCTACACACCTCTCACCCACGCCCATTTGTCCCTGAGAGTTCAGCCTGATGAGTTGATTATTCCCAAAGCCATGACAATGAGAAGTGGCCATCAAGCTGGGCGGACTGTGGCCCATAGTGTCCAAGCAGGCGGTGGTGGCAACGTTCCTGAGCTCTCCCCAGTGGATATTCGGCGGAAGCTCCGGGAATTTGTCCAGAACATCATACGCAATATTATCTATGTACCACTGGAAACTCTTGCACTTCTTTCGCTCTTTAAATTTAAGCTGCTCTGTAATGTCTCCATGGTCCAGGAGTCTCGCGAGAGGTTCGCGAGTGTAGAAGAACTCCTTGTGCTTTTCATCGAACCAGGTCTCGATGACCCGCTTGTAGTTTATCGTGATGAGCGGGCCTTTCTTTTTATCCGCGAGTTTTCCGAAAGTGTAGGGCATGAACCCGCGGTAGACGTGACCCACGTGAGAGCAGGGTACCCAGAGGATGCTGCCGCCACACTGCCAGATCTTGAAGGAGAGCTCGAAGTTTTCTCCGCCCCAGACGAGGAGACCTTCGTCGTAGCCGCCAAGAGACAGGAAATATTTACGGTTGATCGCAAAGAGCCCTCCTGCGTGGGTGGGAGACCTATAATAAAAAATTATATTATTTTGATAAAATTTTGAAAATAAATAAAAAGTTTGGAAAATCCAAAAGTGCACGCCTCATAACGCTCATTCATTTTTTAAGAAAAAATAAATTGTGTAACTGATAAAAAAAAAGAAAATTATAATTAAGTAATTTCTTACAGAGTATTTTTTTTTTTTTAAATATCAGCACCCTTTTTTCTTGTTATATGCGTACGCAGTCTAAAAAAATCTAGCTTTATCAAGTGGCGCTATAGTTTTCACGTGACAAATAAGAAAAATTCGTTTGTCTTTGTACGGTTATATCGTAATAAATTTTAATAAAAATTCAATTTAAAAAAAAATACGTAAACTAGGCTACTGATATGAAATACGGACCCAGTTCATCGCATTCGTAAACTAATAAAAAAGGTCCGGTCTTGAAATATCAATTTGTTCGGGAGTAATCATTGGTACATCCAAAATGGGGTGACCTCCGGACGTCCACGTAAAATTTTTTTCAAAACGTTTTTTTTTTCAAAATAGCAACATGAAATGATTTTAGAAAGTAAAAGATGGTTTGATTTAAGTGTTTTCTCCGTGTACATCTACTTATATTATTGTATAAGTGTAATATGGTTGTGATAGAGACGTTTAAAGATCACAAAATTGCTTGACCTTGACGAGTCGAGTATAAAGCACAACCTCACGCGCTTCGCGCTATGAGGCGTGCAATTAATGAAAATAACTTAAAATTGGTCACAGGAGTTCAGGACAATAATTTCAAACTATGTATTGATTTTAGTTGGTGTGACAATTCATCCCTTCGACAATTCATACTCTGTCATTACATTTACAACAATTCATCCCAGCGACAAATCAGACTATTGATTATTGGGCCCAGGATGAATTATTCGGATGACTGTATGTTTTTTCTCATGCAAAAATTTCTCGCAACAGACATTCTCCGTAATAATTTCCTGTGCAATATTTTTTTATACAAAAATGTATATAAATTTTTATAGCTTATGTGTTGGCTTATTTTTAGATAAACATGCACAAAAACCATGATAAAAGAGCACAACACGGTATCAAGCTTATGTGTTGGTCCAATGTCGAATAAATACATACAAAAACAATGATAAAAGGACACAACATGGTACTCTAATTAATATGTTTTTTGATTTAATTGTAGTAAATACGCTGTAGGATTCTTGGTGATTATTTATCTTATAGACTAAAACCGAATTTAATGTATGAAGGACAAATTGTCGGGTATTAATAAATAATGTATCGATTGTCCTGCGGATCAATTGTCGTGAGGATGATGTGTCGGAGATGAATTGTCTAGGGTCCAAAACTCAGTAAACCATTCTAATTGAACGTTTCAGATTCCGCGACATTTCAGCCCCCGACAAAATATGCCCGACAAAATCTCCTTCAGACAAAATATCTCATAAAAAAATAACTCTTTTCCGCTTGAATCTTCTGAGTAATTTTTTTTACTGAAGGGAAATAGCTAAGGAAGAGGAAAGGGAAAATGATTTCACGATATTTATACGATGGATGACTGGTTTCGCGACGAATAATCAAAATACGCGATACGCGACAATAGATCTTCGACATTTGATCCTTAATGACGTTTAATCTAAATGAAATTCGAAAGTAGACTAACACATAAACTTGTGACTATGTTGCGTCCTTTTAACATGGTTTTTGTGCGTGTTTATTCGCATAACGCAAATAACATCACATACGCTTTTTACCGTGTTGTGCCTTTTTATCATTGTGCCCTTAAATAAATTTTTTTTATTCAAATTTGCGAGAACTATAACAAATTCAAAGGATAATTTTTTAGGGTTTTTTTTTGTCATAGAGGATATTTTTTACTGGGATATTTCATCGGGGATATTTTGTCTGAAGATATTTTGTCCGGGGATATTTTGACATGGGGATATTCTGTCGGGGATATTTTGTTCGGGGATAATAACGCCTGATACCATTCTGCCTTATACTGGGGACTATTTTGTCAAAGGATATTTCGTCGGGGATATTTTGTCGGGGGCTAAAATGTCACGGTACCATGACCGGGACGTAAGAATTATAAGCATCGTGTAACCTGTAGGGCATGCTGGAGTACTCCCGGCGCTTGCTCTCGCGTTTAGGAAGCTCGTTCTCCTTGTAGAGCATCCCCCACTCGAAGATCCCGCGGTACAGGTGGCCTTCCTGGTAGACTGACCGGTACTCGAAGGTCTTGTGGTCGACCCCGTCGATTATGGGGACTGTCATCACGGTCCGGTCGACGGCGATCGGCGCCAGCAGGGGTGGCAGCCAGTTTATGTTCACTTCGCAGTGCGCGTCTAGGAAGACGATCACTTCCCCTCGGGCTTCGCGAGCTCCTCGGGATCTGGTGCGGATTAAACCTTGACGCTCTTCATTTCGGAGCAGACGCACCTTGCCGTTCCACTTGTCGATGTAGGCTTCCAGCTCACCCTTCAGGTTCTCCTTGTCGGAGTAGTCGTCGACTAGTAGGATTTCTTCGAGGAATTCTGGGGGAGTGCGGTTGATCACGCTGTGCACTGTTCGCATCAACACGGACCAACCCTCGTTGTGGAAGACGATTATCACACTCGTGGACGGAAGCTTCTTCGGGTAGTCCCAGTGCTTGCATTCCTCCGGTCGCAAGTCTGGGATTGAACGATCTAGAGAAATTTCGTCGGAACAGACCATGTTCATTCCGTAGTCGGATTCTGATTGCTGCACGTCGTTCTGCTGGTCGTCACGCAAAACGTGTGGCTTGCCTCCTTCACCTGGACCGCTTCGCTGCTCTAGGTTTTGAGGCTCGAAGTTTCCTGGGCCTTCTACTAGAACTGGAACCTGAAAAAAGTATTTTTATAAGTAAGGAAAAAATTTTTTAAGGTTTAGGATTTTATTTTAAATTTGTCTGGATGATTAATTAATAATTATTTTTAAAAAAATTTATTGAATTATAAATTAGTTCAAAAAATTGCATTTGTAATTTTTGAGTTTCTATATACAGAATTTTTTAAAATTAATTTTTGTTGCTGTAATCGATATTATTAAGAGAATAAGAAAAATTTTGTGTCCAGGATAATCATATGATAAAATCGGCTTTTTTAGTGAAATTCAGTGTCATTGCAAAGGTTTTGATTTGAATTTGTGCCTTTTCAAGGTTTTATATCATTCTCACCAATAGTCAATTTATAATGATAAGTATTTAGGCTGCATTCAAAAATGCTCTATCTCTAGATAGATAATGAAAAAATGACCTTGTATCGCGTGAACTATTGACAATTTTAAAGATATAAGCTCATACCGATGTTACACTCATCGAGATCTTTCATTTGAGTACCCACATCAATTTTTCATATATTTTATATACTTATATATATGGGTGATTCTCTGTAAGGATGTTTTTTGCTGTCCCAGGCATTTTTTTATAAGAAAAATTGTTATTTTGTTACTAAAAAAAATTTATTACGAAAGTAAAAAAATTTCTATTTGGAGCATTGAAAACTAAAATGAAATAAATTTTGGTTTTTTTGCTATAAATTCGTAAACCACCGAAATGTCAGTCCCCTGGGCTGTCCCATTCCCAAAATTAAAACTTTAAGATTAAATTTTAAGTTATTCGTCAATAATATATAATTTGGTCCATAATGTTTATAATCTTAATTAGTTAACTAACAATCTTCTTCAATAAAAAGTAACGAAAATTAATTTGTTTCATTAAATTCATTAAACCAAAGTTTATCCCAGCCATTTTAAGATCAGTCCCCTGCCAGAAGTTCAAAGCCAAAGAAAAAAATCCAGCGTCTTATTTTACCTTTTGTAAAGTTTATAAGAATCTAACTAGCCTTGAGTTAATAACCATAAGGCTGTTAGCGCTTTATCGCCATTTTATTTAGTGTCAAAGCGCCGTTTGTGCTGGAAATATGTGTCTGGGCCACTTCAAAACTCAGTCCCCTGGCAGCTATTTTTATTTATAATTTATTTATAAAATTAAATCCATAAGTCTTAATATTATTTTAATTAATGTAAACATTCATTGAGAACTTAAAAAGTTGAATGCATTGAACTAGTTTGCTTGATTTTTCTCAATTTGATAAAAAAAATCAGTCCCCTGGCAATCAGTCCCCTGTCATGTTATATGGCAAAAGATACACAAATATCGAAAAAGTAAAAATTAATTTAGCTGTTTATTTATTATAACTAAGCTGATAGTTTTGTAGCCCTTGTTAATTTTTTTTCTAATAAAATCAAAAATAATTTGGTCGGACAATTTTGTACAGATTTAGGACCTCCTTACAGAGAATCACCCATATGTGTATATGAAAAATATATGAAAATGCATGTGGGTACTCAAATGAAAGCTCTTGATGAGTATATCATCAGGATGAGCTTATATCTTTAAAAACATCAATAATTAAGAACTGACATTGCTATCTTGTCAACTATTGACATTTTTAAAGATATAAGCTCACCCCGACATTACACTTATCGAGACCTTTAATTTGAGTCCCCACATCAATTTTTCATATATTTTATATATTTATATATATGTATATATAAAAAATACATCAAAACGCATGTGGGTACTCAAATGAAAGCTCTTGATGAGTGTAACATCAGGATGAGCTTAAATCTCTAAAAATATAAATAATTAAGAAATGACCTTTTATTTTGTGAAATATTGACATTTTTAAAGATATAAGTTCACCCCGACATTACACTCATTGAGACCTTTCATTTGAATACCCACATCAATTTTTCATATATTTCATATATATATATATATATATATATATATATATATATATATATATATATATATATATATATATATATATATATATATATATATATGTATATATGTATATATATCAAAATGCATGTGGGTACTCAAATGAAAGCTCCTGATGAGTATACCATTGGGGTGAGCTTATATCTTTAAAAACGTCAATATTTAAAAAAGTACAGTGCAATTTAACAAAAGTCATCATTTAATAAAGGAAAATTTTATTTATTCATAGTTCACAAGTCACGGCAGTCACTATGTGACTGCAAGGTTGCTAGTTTGTTCACTCAAAAAATTCTAAAAATTATCATATGTTTCTCAATTTCTGTATCATAAATTTCAGCTATTTTGTAATATAATTTTTTTCAGATAAATTTTAGGACAAAAATTGTTTTATGCAAAAACAATATTCTTGACTGCAATTGGATAATTTTTCTTAGACTATGTTTCATCATGGAAAATATTTTTCTAGTAATTTTTTTAATCTTATCTGTAGTGATAATAATAATATTTAAGAATTATGTTTTAATTCTAATAAAAAGAGTTTTTAGATAAATATGTTAAAATATTACGATACTGAAATTGATAGACTTAATAGATTTGATAATTTTTTTTACAAATAAATTTTTAAAAACTATGCAATTTTTTATAAATAAAAAAAAAACTTTCAGGTGTATGTTAATTTCATAAAATATTATTTTAATTTAAATTTTTAGTTCAAAAAAATAAAACAATTAATCAACAATGCACAACAAATTGAAGAAATGAGTTATTTGAATTTTAATTTACTCATTCAGTAACTCGTTAAATTCGCTGACAGAAGAAAAAAATAAATTAATTGCTTACTCACATTGAGACTTCTACCATAATCATCATTCATAATAGAATAAGTAGCATAAAACATCAGCAGTCCCAATATAACAACAGTAATAAGCCTGGCATTTCTCCTGAGCTGTATGACCCTCATCTTCAGAGTTGACTGACAATAAAATTAATTACCAAGCAATTAAAGGCTTCCAATATGTGACCTGTCAAATCAAAAACAATTTATTTACTAAAATTAAGTTAACAATGATAAATTTTTATTAATTATAATGAATAATTACAATAAATAATTTACCTTCACTTCATTTTTACATTTAATTAAGTACTTTAATTAAAAGTTGTCCAACTTTTTGGAATAAACAATAACCGGTATTTATTATCAGTGTTTATGTATTAAAATATTTATTTTAACATATACTTATACATAAACGTCAAAGTAAATTTATAAAAATATCAGATTTGTCAACGTGTCGATATTTCACTACCGCTCTCTTTTCAGGTCATCTGACTTCTGGCTGTGATATAAAATACATGCAATTAATATGAGTTTATATAAAGGTATGTGTACTTAACTTACTATAGCTGTATCATTTTTATATCCAGGTATAATTACGTACCTTATATGTGTGTATTTTATGATAGCGAAGTTAGCAGACATTTAACAATTTTTTATAATAATGAAGTTAGCTGACATTTTTTATTTTTTTTAATTATACTGAACTTATTAATATAAATTAGAACTAAAATATATTTTTTTTTAATTGCACTTATAGTTTTTCAAATTTTTCACAAATGAAGTTTAAAAAAAATTTTTTTGTAATAATTTTTTCAATAAAAAAAATTCTAAAAATTTTTAGATGTCGACTAACTTTATTGTCATAATTTTTTCATTAATTAAATTAGAACTATAAAAATATAGTAAAACATTCCATGCATTATTTTTTAAATTTCCTACATGTGGAATTTTTAAAAAATTTTTATGATGATAAATTTAGCAGATATTTAATAATTTTTAGTATTTTTTTAACAAATAAATTAAGGCAAAAAAAAATATTAAAAAAATTGACATGTAAAAATTTTAAAAAGTTAAAAATGAAATTTTTTGAAGCAAATTTTTTTGTTAAAAAAAATTAAAAAATTCTCTAGTGACTGCTAACTTTAATATCATAAAATTTTTTTGCTACAAATTTTTCAATAAGAAGAATTCTAAAAATTTTTAGATGTCGGCTAACTTTATTATCATAATTTTTTATATTTTTTCATTAATTAAATTAGAACTAAAAAAATATAATAAAAAATTCCATGCATTATTTTTATGACATTAAAGTTAGTAATCACTTAACAATTTTTCAATTTTATTCAACAAAAAAATTTGTCCCAAAAAGTCATTTTTAAAAAATTGCATTTTTTATTTTTTAAAATTTCTACATGTCAATTTTTTTTTCTAATTTTTTTTGCCATAATTTATTTGTCATAGAATTTTTTAAATTATTTCAGTGTATGCCAAATTAATTATTATATTATTTTTTTAATTTCCTATATGTGGAATTAAAAAAAAATTTTTTTGCTATAAATTTTTAAATAACAATTCTAAAAATTGTCAGGTGTCTGCTAACTTTATTTTCATCTGTATTTTACTAATCTACCTCCGACTTCCGCACACATGTGTTGATAAAATGATACTGAAGTAACTGACATATAATTTATATAATTTTATTCAATGAAAATTAAGTTAGCCGACATTTAAAAGTTTTTAGAATTTTTTTTTTATTGAAAAAATGATTACAAAAAAATAAAAAAAAATTTCACTTGTAAAAAACTAAAAACTGTAAGTGCAATTTTTAAAAAATATTTTTTTGTTCTAATTTAATAATTAAAAAAAAAAATCAAAAAATTAAAAACGTCGGCTAACTTAATTTTCATTTTTATTCAACAAATAAATAATCTTAAAAAAATTCTACTTTTAGATGTGTTAAAAATTTATTGTTGCAATTTTTTTAAAAATGTTTTTTTAGTAGTAATTTATTTGCTGTAAAATTGAAAAAAATGACAGCTGTCAGCTAACTTCAGTTTGATATTGATAAATTGAAACTATCTAGAATCTGACAGCCAACTTCACAGCAGTTATAAACTGTCAAGCGCGCATAGCTTCAGGTTATAGAAAAAAAAAAATTAAATCTAAAGTAAAGCTGAGAAGAAGCCGAAGCTGGGTCTCTATTTTATTGCTATCAAGAGGCAGGGGCACTTGTGTCGAATTCTGTATTTATAAACAATTAACTCGGTATATTTACATTTATTTAGATTTTTTAGCGATATTATTTAGTACATAATCCCCCTATCAATAATTACAGTCAGCTACACTTGCCGCAGCAACTATAATTTATATTAATGGGACGTGTGTGTTGTTTTGTTGGTTATGTTTGTCGTTTGAAATTTTTATTTAGTTAATATTTTATCGGTAAGTTTATTTATTTATTTTTTTTATGTTTATTTTATTGTCGGTTTTAATTATTGACAAGTGGCTTTTTTACAGATTTTTTGGACACCAAACCTCGAAAATGGTGCGCTCCTGTTCACTGAGAAATTGTAATAATTCAGTGAGACAAAAGTACCGATTTTTTTTATTACCATCAGTTAAAAAAGTTGCTAAAAGAGCTGCGTGGTTACAACAATGTGATTATTTATTAACAGAACCACTTCCTACTAGTGGTAATTCAATATCTCTCTGTGAAGTAAGTTGTTTTGCGGTTTTTAGATTTTATTATAATTTTCATTAATAATTAATAATTATTTCGTGACCGTACATTTATATTATAGATAACTGATGCTTCTTTCAAAGTAATCACAACCTATTTTTCATTTTATATGTATATGTACTGTGTACTGTTATATATATATGCGTATTTGAAAATAAGTTTATGGTTATACTCATTTAGAAATTTTTTTTTTCTATTTAAATAAGTATAATTAACTAAATTTATATACCGGTAGATTTTTTAAATTTTGAGTTAATTTTTTTTATCAATACGTCAAAATTAGATTTTTTTATTTGGTGTGTGCTAAAGTTAATTTATATTCAAGTGGATTATAAAGTCACATGTCTCAGATTTTTTTTATTTGTTAATTTGAAAATTTTATTTATTTAAAATTTAGAACTTTTTTATAAAATATTTAAACATTAATTTTTTTTATTGAAGATTGATTAAAATTAATTTAGCAGATATTTGATCATTTTTGCAAGTAATAAATTATGACAAAAAAAATTTTTAAATTGACATTTTTAAATTAAAAAAACTTAATAATTTTTCGGTATAAATTTGTTTGTTAAATAATTAAACTTTAATTTTGTTTTCTTGAATATTGATAAAAATTAATTTAGCAGATATTTGATCATTTTTGTAACGAATAAATTATGACAAAAAAAAAATTTTAAAAATTGACATTTAAAAATTTTTCAAAATTTAATAGTATTTTTCGGAATAAATTTGATTTTTAAATAATTAAACTTCAATTTTGTTTTATTAAATATTGATAAAAATTAATTTTGCAAATCGTATGATTTTTATAACAAATAAATTATAGCAAAAAAAATTTTTAAAATTGACATTTTAAAATTTATAAAAATTCAAAATAATTTTTTGAAATAAATTTCTTTTTGAATAATTAAATGTCAATTTTGTTTTATTAAAGATTGATAATTAATTTAGCAGATATTTGATAATTTTTGTAACAAATAAATTATGACAAAAAAAAATGGACTCCTTGAAAATAAGAAAAATAAAAAATGCAATTTTTTAAAAACATTTTTTTATGATAAATTTGTTTGCAAAATAAATTAAAAAAATAGTTTGCTAACATAAATTTAATTAAAGATCAATTTATATAACTTTATAAATTAATTGACATTTAAGTTTTAATCTTATATACATAGGGTTTTATTTGCATAACTTTACAAAGTTTTATACAAGGGTTTTTTTTTTTATTTTTGATTTATTAAATTATAACAAAAAAATATTTTTTAAAAATTACACCTATAATTTTCCAAGTTTTTCACAAATAAAATTTATTTTTTATTTGATTATAATAATTTTTTCAATAAAAAAAAATTATAAAAAGTTTTAGATGCCGACTAATTTAATTTTCAAAATAATAACTAATTATTTTCAACATAAAACATATTTTAACTAGTATAAACATTTAGAAATATTATTTGTTGATAACAAATTTAAGTTTTAATCTTTTAAATTTTATAAATTTTAATTATATATAATAGGGTGCGTCAAAATTTAATTTTCGAGAGTAACCTTTTAAAATTTAAATTTTGAGTTTCGCTTTTAACTTTGGTTTAATAATAAAATAACTACCCAAACCCAGTGACCTAAAGATAGCTTACAACTTTATAGGCTTATTTTGCAAACTAAAAGAATCAAATTTAAATTTAAATATTAATAACACATAAATTAACAATGTATTAAAAATTTTACTTGTATTATTTTAACGAACTCCATTGCGCTTAATTGTAAATTTTTAAGAAAGCAATAAAAATATTCATATTCATATTGGCTTTTAACAGGAGCTGTATTTGGGCATTTTCTGATATATTTTGGTGTGTCACAATTTATTTGATATTCACAGAATTTTTTAACAGGAGTTTCGTTTGGCCAAATTTTGAAATTTTTAAATTCCAGAAAAATTGCTTCAACAAAACTGCTGTTAAACAATTATGTGACCATCAAATAAATCCTGACACATTAAAATATCTCAGGAAATGCCCAAACCTAACTCTTGCTAAAAGCGGAACTCAAAATTCCAATTTTAAAAGGTTGCTTTTAGAGATTAAATTTTTACGCACCCTAATATATAATGATGAACTAAAAAATATCTAAAATATTTTTTAATAAAATTACAGGGTCATTTTGAACCGGACCAATTTGTAGAATACGGACCAAGCGTCCGTACAATTTTAAAACCAACTGCAATACCAACAATTTTTACCAAAAACCCTCCACGTGTGAGCGACGCGGTGGAATTGTGGTACGAGCGTGAATACAAGCACAACAACACACTGTCATTATTGAATGACCTGACAGACGATTCTATAATCTACAATAATGACAACCAGGACAACGAGGTTGAACTCCTGGAGGAGCTGAACGACGACAACGGGTTCGAGTATGTAGACGTGGAAGACACTTCGCCTAAGCGAGTGAAATTGATACGCATCCAGAGGAACAAAATGCAGATCGCGACGCCGCAGGGTATTAAAATAATTTCGGCCTCGTGCAAGACGCAGCTGAACAACATCAACATGGCAGAGCACACTCAGGTCGAGCACTTCGAGGAGGGTCTTTCGCCGCCCTCGAGCAACGACATGGAGAACGTCGACGACAACTCGAGCTCCTTCGTCACGATGAGTGGCAAGAGGTACTGCTTGGACGTCGACAACAAGCGGGTGGCGTTCAAAATTTCCGGGGACGGATCTCTGGGTCTCGAGTCGCTCGAGTCCGAGCATGACCAGGCTGAGTATGACCATCACCCGGAGAATTACAACCAGGATTCAGAAAATTACAATTATATCGAGAGCATTAATTCTAATTTTAATTCTAATTATAATTGTTATTCCAACAAGAGGAAGGTCGTAAATTCGACGTTTAAAAAACAACACAAGTATGAAATTACTCCGGTGTTTATCAAAAAGGAGATTGTTGACGATGAAATTGATGACAAGTCCAGGCTAAGAGATATCATGCACTTTAATATCTCGCAAACTGACAGTCTGGAGTCTAATGAGGCGCATGAAGAGTCTGCTAATGAGGCCTTTGATTCAGCTTTGTTGAAGAATTTAAAAACTTCTGACCATTTTGATAATGACAATGATAATGGGAATTATATCATTAACGATGAGGATCAATTGCATGATGATCAATCTCAAGACCTGGACAATGATATTGATTATTCTCAGCTGATAATGAGTGCTTCTGATTTGCAGAAAAGAGTCAATGAGCTGGAAAGTGAAAAAGATAGTATTATTAAAAAGGTAATTTTTTTAGTTAATTATTATTTTTATTTATAAATTTGATAGTTATATACAATTTCATTTTTTAATGATACTAAAGTTAGCGGAAAATTTTTTTAATTTTTATAACAAAATTACAATAATAAAAATTTCCACTAATAATCTATATTATTAAGAGAATAAGCAAAATTTTGTGGTTAGTGTATTTATATGATAAAATGGGGTTTTATGGTTGAATTTAGTATCGTTGGAAAAGTCTTTACCTGGAGTTGTGCCTTTTCATGGTTTCATATCATTCTCACCAATAGTCAATTTATGATGATAAGTATTTAGGCTGCACTCGAAAATTCTCTATCGCTAGATACATAATTAAAAAATGACTTTGTATCTTGTGAACTATTGACATTTTTAAAGATATAAGCTCATCTCGGTATTACACTCATCGAGACCTTTCATTTAAGTACCCACATCAATTTTTTATATATTTATATATATTATGTATATTTATGTATGAAAAATATATCAAAAATGCATGTGAGTACTCAAATGAAAGCTCTTGATGAGTGTAACATCAGGATGAGCTTATATCTTTAAAAATGTCAATAATTAAGAACTGATATTGCTATCTTGTCAACTATTGACATTTTTAAAGATATAAGCTCATCCTGACATTACACTCATCGAGACCTTTCATTTGAATACCCACATCAATTTTTCATATATTTATATATATTATATATATGTATATATGAAAAATATATCAAAATACATGTGGGTACTCAAATGAAAGCTCTTGATGAGCGTAACATCGGGATGAGCTTACATCTTTAAAAACATCAATAATTAAGGAATTACCTTGTATCTCGTGAACTATTGACATTTTTAAAGATATAAACTCATATCGGTATTACACTCATCGAGACCTTTCATTTGAGCACCCACATCAATTTTTTCATATATTTATATATATTATATATATCTATATATGCAAAATATATCAAAATGCATGTGGGTACTCAAATGAAAGCTCTTGATAAGTGTAACATCGGGATGAGCTTATATCTTAAAAATTATGGATAATAAAGCAATGACCTTGTATCTTGTGAACTATCGACATTTTTAGAGATATAAGCTCATCCCGACATTACATTCATCGAGACCTTTCATTTGAGTACCCGCATCAATTTTTTCATATATTTATATATATTATATATATGTATAATATATATAAATACATGAAAAGTTAATGTGGGTACTTAAATGAAAGGTTTCGATGAGTGTATCATCGTGATGAGCTTATATCTTTAAAAACGTCTATAGTTGAGAAAATGCAGTACAATTTAACGAAAGTCATTATTTAATAAAGCAAAATTTTATTTATTTCTAGTACAAGTCACGGCAGTCACATAGTGACTGCAAGGTTGCTTTTTTTTTTTTTATTTTCACATGTAAAAAAAAATTTTTTTATAGTAATTTTATGTCAACTTGAACATTATATTTTTTTTAACAAACAAATTATTAAAAAAAAATTCACTTGTTTAAATAAATGCAATTCTTTTTAAATAATTTATTTGTTAAAATAAAAATTAAATTTAATTATCATTAATATTGATTAAAGTCTGTAAAATTAAATATTAAAAATATTATTTTATATTTTTCAGTACCGACGATTAGAAATAAAAATGGAAACATTTCAAAACAACCTCCGAACATTTTTAAATGAGGACCAAATAAAGCTCCTACAGTCTCAATCTCCGTCAATGAACACGACATCCTGGTCAGCAGAAACGCTGAAAAAGAGCGCTAAGATCCGTTGCATCGTCGGTCCACGAGCTTACGAGTACTTACGTTCACAAGAGCACTACCCATTGCCGTCATTCCGAACTCTGTATCGTCACCGTGAAATTTCACGAATAAACGACTACACCGACGAAATGATCCAGGAGCACATGAACGCGACGATAAATCGAGTCGCGATGGTTGCCGAGGAGTCCGAGGTTTCCGACGCCGACGAAGAAATCGACGGCGAAATGGAGTCGGAAATCCTGGATATCGCTCGCATTAAACAAGAAATCGCTGCTCAAAGGCCCGAACCTGAAACAGAAATTGAACAAGAGGCGTTAGTTGAAAATAATTCCGAGCCCGAGCATATTGATTTCGATGCGCTAGATCCCGAAATTGAGGAAGATGAAGAAGAACAGGAGCAAGAAGAAATCGATGAAATCGAATACGAGCCAAGTACAAGAAATATAGTTCAAGATATCTTAATGAATATTGATGATGATATATTACTGCCATACGAAGATATTGCGGCCATCGATGAGGTTCGATACGTTCCGGAAAAAACATCCACGTGAAGACTGTTTTTTCAAATGAAAATAAAATTTAAAATTAAAGTAGTTGTAAATATAAGTTACTACTAGGTATATTAGTTACTAAGTTAAAAGGTTGAATGTATTTTATATAATAGTTGTGTAAATTAACTAGTGCTATTTTTTTATTTGTAATTTCTAAAAAATTGCCGGGGATTTAATTCATTTTAAGTACCATAATTATATTATTAATAAATAAAATTATTTGATAATAAAATTATTGTTATTATTTGGTACGGATATTAATAATAATTGCATGACACTTAAATGAAGAAACAATGAAAATTTTTTTATGATTTTATGGCATCAAATAATTATAAAAAAAAAATTTTATATCTGAAAATAAAAAAAAAAGTTATTAGAGGAAATTTTTTTGTAATTAATTTGTTATAAAATTAAAAAAAAATTGACAATTTCCAGCTTCAGTATCATAAAAAAAAATCTAAAAATGATCATATATCTCTTAATTTAATTATATCGATAATTTAAATGAAGAAAAAATTTTAGTTATTAATTTAAGGGGGATATCAGCTGAGAAGGTCGAAAAAATAGGTGATTTTCGGGAATTTTTTTGACTGGGATAATAAAGAAATTTGGGGATCAGGTTTTTTTTTTTATAAAGTATATATTAAAGATTATTCTCCTAAATTTTTATTAGAAAATATCGTGTTGTTATAAAGTTATTAGCATTTTTTTGGAACACCAAAAAAATTTCTCCCACCACGGTGTGATCTCTAACTCAAAAACGGATTCTCTAAAGCAAAAAAATCAAACTGCGCTGTAATCTGTATGCATGTGGTTATCGTTGCAAGTAGGGGATTTTGAAAATTTGGATTACAAAAAAATGGCGACATATTAAAAAATTTTTCGTTTTTTTTTTCTAATTTTTTTGAATTTAAACAGCCTTAGAAAATCTTAAAAATCAAAATTTTGAAAATCCCCTACGTGCAACGATAGCTACTGAATAGACGAATATGGAAAAAAAAGTTGCAAATTGGTTCATATTTATGCAAATTACAGATCCCACCAGTTTAAATAAAGTAGTGTCGAGAAAAACGCGTTTTCGTCGGAGCGCCGCGCATTCAATGTTCATTTGACAAGCTGTCCCTGATTAAAAAAAAGTATTCAAAACAATTGCCAATGTTAATTCTCCATAAGAGGAGGGATTGAAAAGTATTCAAAATATTTAGAAGTATTGAAAAAAATTCAAATTTCGTTATTTTCAATACTTTTTAATTCGTTTTTTTAATCAGGGGTCACAAAAATGACTATAACTCAAAAAATATTCGGAATTTTCATATAAAACTCTAGATACAGAGGCTATCCCCCTTAAAATATAATAGAAGAAAAATTTTTTAGAATTTTATTGCAATGAAATTATAATAAAAAAAATGTGTGTGTGTACCAGAGTACACAGGTAAGAAGTGAAACTTTTTTATGGCGTATCATTTTTCTACTATTTATAATTTCACAGAAATTGGGTAGATAAGGCTTGAGAAAAAAAATTTTTTCCCTATTAAATTAAAACTATTTTAGTATTATAGACATGCATACAAATAATATGAGTAATTTATTTTATCATTGCTCTTATTATAATTATTATATTTCATCAATTATGATTGCATCATTATTACCATGATTATAATTATTTAGACTCTGCCATTATTTATTTTAAAAATTAGTTAATCAGTTTACAAAAATGATATAACAAACTTTAATGTTCATATTTCATATCATAACTTAGTAAAAATAATTCAAAGCAGATATTGCACGCCTCATAGCGCAAAGCGCGTGAGGTTGTGCTTTATACTCGACTCGTCAAGGTCAAGCAATTTTGTGATCTTTAAATGCCTCTATCACAACCATATTACACTTATACAATGATATAAGTAGATGTACACCGAAAAAACATTTAAATTAAACCATCTTTCACTTTCTAAAATCATTTCATGTTGCTATTTTGAAAAAAAAAACGTTTTGAAAAAAATTTTACGTGGACGTCCGGATGTCACTCCATTTTGGATGTACCAACGATTACTCTCGAACAAATTGATATTTCAAGACCGGACCTTTTTTATTAGTTTCAGAATTCGATGAACTGGGCCCGCATTTCATATCAGTGGCCTAGTTTACGTATTTTAAACTTCCCGCTACGAAAATCGAAGATTTTCAAAAATCGGGAAGTTATTGTTTTCACCCCGTTTTGCAAAAACCGAGTTTTCATCAGATCTCGACGTTTGAAGGTCACAGGAAGCTTCCCTGACTATCCCCGCGAGGTTGTCACGGCGTCTGTGTGTGTGTGTGTGTGTGTGTGTGTGTGTGTGTGTGTGTGTGTGTGTGTGTGTGTGTGTGTGTGTGTGTGAAAGTATGTGAACCGCTTATAACTTTTGAACGGCTTGACCGATTTCATCGCGGTTGGTGCCATTCGAAAGGGCTTGACCAAACTTAGACTTTGAAAACTATTTGGACCGATTCAGATCAATACATTTTGAGAAATCTTCAAAAACTGAAAAAAAAAATTTTTTTCAAATGTGGTTTTTTTGGAATAACTTTTAAACGGCTTGATGGTTCAATTCCAAAAACTAATCAGCTCTTAACCTCAAAAAACCACGTCGATCGCCACCAGTCCGGTCAAAATCGGTTGATTCGTTCGAGATATATCGTGAACGAAAGAAAAACGAAAAAAATGTTTTTTCGGAATAACTCCGAAATTTCTAGCGCGATCAATTCAAAATTTAAGATTCTTTGTGAGGCTTGAAAAACTGCGTCGAATGCTGCCAACCGCGTGAAAATCGGTTTATTCATTCAAAAGTTATTGCGGTTTAAAAATTCAAAAAATAGTGTCATCAAATCCCTATCAGACTTTTGAGCTCGAAGAGCTCAAAAGCATAGGAAAGCAATCTCTTTGAGCTTGGAGAGCTCAAAATAACCCATAAATTGTATATTTTGAGCTCGAAGAGCTCAAAAACGTCATTGGTGCAATTTTAAGCGCCTAAGTATGGAATTAGCGGGAAGTTGCAGGGATGGCCTTCAGGGTCAACCGTTTTCCTAATTTTTTTTTAAATTGAATTTTTATTAAAGTTCACTACGATACAACCGTACAACGCCAAACGAACTTTTCTGATTTTTTACGTGAAAACTATGAAGCTAGATCACCACTTGATCAAGCTAGAGTTTTTTAGACTGCGTGCGCATATGACAAGAAAAAAGGACGCTGATATTTAAAAAAAATAAAAAATACTCTGTAAGAAATTACTTAATAATAATTTTTTTTTTTTTTAATCAATTACACAATTAATTTTTTTCTTAAAAAATGAATGAGCGTTATGAGGCGTGCACTTTTGGATTTTCCAAACTTTTCAATAATTTACTCAATTACACAAGTTATGAGAAAATAATTGGAATTGTCTATTTAAAGTAATACAATTATATGCAATGATTTTATAGAATTCAGAATGAGTAAATAAATCATTAAAAACGAATAATTAAAAACGAAGTACGTATAAATCTTTGTATTTTCTAATTGTGTTTTGTTTTATTTTTAAATTACTATTTAATTTGTTCTTTTAATTGTTTTTAGAATTAATAATGTTTACTAGATTTATTCTTTACGTCGCTATAATCGTGACGATTTTTTTTTACATTAACGTAAAGAGCAATATTGCTATAGAATTTCTTTCATACGTAGATAAAGAAGTTTCACTTAACAAAAAAAATTTAATAAAAAATTCCACATGTGAAAATTAAAAAAAAAATATTAATAAGAACTTTTTTTAATAAAATTGTTTTGTTATAAAAATAAAAAAAATTGGCAGTTGTTACCTTCTTCAGTATCATACAATCATAATAATAGCTCATAATTTAAACAAGGAACAAAATTCCAACCAGAGTAACTAATTTAGCAGCACAAATAAATTTAGTTGTTTGAAAAATGAATCAATGGATGACGGACGAGTTTATGGTAGCTTGATAGACCTAAAAAAAAGTAAGTAAACTATGAGAACTTATAAAGTTGAGTTGTCTGAGTACGCACACAAACTGTCTTTAGTTTCTTCTAGTACTGAAGAAAACTTTGAATTTAAAAATATAAAAACCTGCGTAAAAGTTATTAGTTCGTAGAACTTTAAAGATAATTGCTTTAAAAAGTAAAAGTTTTATGAAAATTGAAGATAATTGTTCTGCAGTTGAAGTAGTGGATGGTATAGCTGACATATACCCTGTCCTATAGATAAAAACTTTACTTCGGAGACGGACGGGAGCATTTTTCGCCATTTAAATCTGAAATTTAAAACAGAGAAGACATGGAAAGTGTAAGTGAGGCGATAGTTGGATTTGATTTAAAAGTAACAGTTGATAAATGTTTCGCAGGATCGGAAAAGGTTGCAAGAGGGGTTCAAAGTATTTACGTGGACTAAGACAATAACCAGGTTGATAGGTCTGTGGCCGCTAACTCCAAATTACTATTTATTTGCCGTGTGTATAACTTATTTAACTGTTATGATGGCCTTACAATTTGCATACCTTTACAAGTCTCTTAAAGATGTTGACAAATTTATTGATATTATGACGGAAAATATGGCATTTTTTTATATTTACATGTCTGTGGTGATGCTGAGAGTGAATAATAGACAGCTTGGCAGGGTAATTGCTCAAGCAGTCTTAGATTACAACATAAGTGTCTTCAGAGATTCTGATGAAGTTGATGTGTTTATGCAGTTTATCAATAGAGCTAGATTTTTGATAAAAGGATTAATTATTTACTATGCAGTGGGTGAAATCTTTTGGTACTTACCAATAATGACTTTATGTAAGTACATTCGTGATACTTAACTCAGCTGACATACCTTACAATTTTTTTTAATTTTTTAAATGACCTTTAAATTGACAGATAGAAATTTTTTTAGAATTTTATAACTATGGTACACGGAGAGAAAAATATGGAAATCATTCCTATAATTTTAATGAAATGTTTTCCTATACCATTTTAGGAGCGATTACTTAAATTATGGGAATTATACCCATAATTTTTGGGAAATGTTACTATAATTATGGGAATGGTTCCTATAATTATAGGAACGATACCTATAATTATAGGAACGATACCTATAATTATAACTGTAATGTCGGCATGATTCCTATAATATATAGGAATAGTTCCTATAATATTTAGGAATAGTTTCTATAATATTATAGGAACCATTCTTATAATATTATAGGAATAGTTACTATAATATTATTGGAACCATTCCTATAATATTATAAGAACTATTACTATAATATTATAGGAACTATTACTATAATATTATGGGAACCATTCCTGTAATATTATAGGAACCATTACTATAATATTATCGGAACCATTCCTATAATATTATGGGAACCATTTCCATAATATTATAGTGATGGTGCCTAATAATATTGAGATATTTATCATTAAAACTCAAGTTATTTGTGACTTCGATGACCACTTTGAAGCATTTGAAATTATTAGTAATTTCGATAATTTTACTTGCTTCCCAATAACATCATTTGAAATATGTAAAATAAGTAATATTGTTCATATAATAATAAAAGTTACATACTCAAAAGGTGGATTTGATAAATATTCAACGTATGTATTGGAAATAAATAATTTGTTTCAAAAATAAAATGAAATTGTAAAAATAAACAATGATTTCCATATCTGCTTTGCTTCTCCAATTGTATAGTGAGAAAATATCCCTTTTATTAAAGAAACTTTAGAATTGCTACAATATTTTTCAATATTGTCTAACACGATAATAACTGAGTTGGAATAAATAATTTAAGATTAAGTAAATACGTGAATAAAAATTATGAAAAAGAAATTTTCGCACTCTAGTGAAAGATCAATTTTTATTTACAAAAAAAATTTTATTAGCAAAAAAATATATAATAATTACTTTATATTTTTGATGTGATTACTCCATTATTATGAACATAAACATTTTTCTATTATTATATGCGTCATTCCCATAATATCATAGGAACTATTCCTATAATATTATAGGAACCATTCCTATAATATTATAGGAACCATTCTTATGTCATTATAGGAACCATTCTTTTAATTATATAGGGACCATTCCTATAATATTATAGGAATCATTCCCATAATATATTGAAGTTATTCCATTATTGTATAGGAATGTTTCCAATAAATTATGGGTATGGTTCCCATAATGAGCATAGGATTGATACCTATAATGATCATTTTATTATAGGAACCATTCCCATAATTTTTGGAAAGATTCCTACAAATTTCTCTCCGTGTATTATTATTAAAAAAAAAATTAGGACGACGGTTGACCCTGAAGGCCATCCCTGCACCTTCCCGCTCATTTTTTAGTTAAACGCTCATAATTAAACATTACGTTTTTGAGCTCTTCGAGCTCAAAAATATGATTTTTGTGTCATTTTGAGCTCTTCGAGCTCAAAACTTTAATAGCAGTTTAATAAGACACAATTTTTTGAATTTTCAAACGGCAATAACTTTTGAATGAATAAATCAATTTCCACGCGGTTGGCGGCATTCGACGCAGTTTTTAAATCTTTATGAATAATCTTTAAGTTTTAATCGATCGAGCCAGGAATTTCGAAGTAATTCCGAAAAAAACACTTTTTTCGGTTTTCTTTCGACAACGATAACTCACGAACGAATCAACCGATTTTCACCGGGCTTGCGGTGATGTGGTTTTTTTATCTTAAGAGCTGATTAGATTTTGGAATTGATCGGTAAAGCCATTTAAAAGTAATTCCAAAAAAACCACATTTCAAAAAATTTTGTTTGTAGTTTTTTTGAGATTTCTCAAAGTCGACTGGTTCAAATCGGTCCAAATGGTATTCAAAATCTAAGTTTGGTCAATCCCTTTCAAATGGCGTTAACTGCGATGAAATCGGTGAAGCCGTTCAAAAGTTATAAGAGGGTCACATACATGCACACATACATGCAGACATACGGACATCATCGCGAAAACATTCAGGGAAGCTTCCTAGGACCTCAAAACGCCAAGATCTGATGAAAAATCGATTTTTGAAAAACGGGGTAAAACCAATAACTTCCCGATTTTTGAAAATTTTCAATTTTCTTAGCGGGAAGTTAAAAAAAAAAAAAAAACAGAACATGTAGCAATTAAAAAAAGTTATTAGTAAATATTTTTAGAAAAGTTTTTCTTATTAAAATTGATATGCTGAAGTTAGCTGACCTATGATGATTTTTATGATACTGAAATTGAGAGACGTCTGTTAATTTTTAGAATTTTTCTAACAAATATATCACAGCAAGAAAAATTTCATCTTTAGTAGCTCTGAAAAATTGTAAATGTAATTTATGACATTAAAGTTAGCAGTTACTTGATAATTTTTTAATTTTATTTGATAAACGAATTTTATCTGAAAAATTATTTTTAAAAATTTCTACATATGTCAATATTTTTTTCTCATTCTTTTTGCAATAATTTATTTGTTAAAAAAATTCTAAAAATTATTAAATATTTTCTAAATTAATTATCATATGTAATTTTTTTATCAATTTTCTAGACCTAGGTCTAGTTCAAAATACTGAAGTTAGCCGTCAGCTGTCAATTGACAGTTAAAATTAATTTTAAAAATTTTTTTAACAAATCAATTACAATAAAAGAATGCTTCTAAAAATTATCACTTGTAATTTTTATTAATTTTCAAATGTGGAACTTTTTAATTAAATTTTTTTTTATAATAATTTAATTGATATAAAATTCTAAAAAAATTTCTAATGTCGGTTAACTTTAGTTTCATATCAATTAAATTATTATAAAAAATTATTAATGTAATAATACTAAAGTCAGCCGATGTTTCAAATTTTTTCATTTATTAAATTATAACAAAATAATATTTTTCAAAAATTTCACTTATAGTTTATGACACTGAAGTTAGAAGACGTGTAAAAATTTTTGATTTTTTTTATTAATTAAATTACAACTAAAAAGATATTTCTAAAAAATGGCACTTATAGTTTTCCAAGTTTTTTACATGTGACAGCTTTCTTTTTTAATTGTTTAGTTGAAATTTTTTTAATAAAAAATTTCTAAAAATTTTGAAATGTCGGTTAACTTCATTTTTATTATAGTTTTCCAAGCTTTTTACAAATTAAAATTTTTTTTATCATTTGACAATAATTTTTCAATAAAAAAAAATTCCAAAAATTTTTCGATGTTAGTTAATTTAATTTTCATATTAATGTATCTTAAAAAATATTTTTTTCTTTTCAGCGAATAATACAATGGACGACAATAACAAAACAATGTTTGTTCTGCCATATGAAATTTGGCTGTTTTATGAAATAGATTCTACACTAAGTTATTTTTTTACATACCTATTGCTTCTGCCAGTACCTGTCATTGCTGCGCTGGCCAATATGGCGACAGATTGCTGCCTTATTTTCCTGGTGTTCTACATTAGTGGAAAAATGGCGGTATTAACAATGAGGATCGACGCACTTGAAAGTGACAAAGAAAACACCAGAAGCGAACTCACAAAAATAATTGCTGAGCACGGAAAATTATTCGGGTGAATATTTATTATTGAAATTTGAATTTTAGATTTTTTTTTTTACTAAATACTTGTAATATTTGTTTAAGAATGGGCGATGAGATTAGAGACGCTTATAGTCTTCTTTTACTGATTTATTTTTTAGTCGCAAATTTCATATTATGCATTCTTGGCTATCAAATATTAATAGTAAGCATATTTAATAATATTTTTTGGTAGTTAAATTTTATTAATATCCAATAATATTTAACAGAGTTTCATGACTAATCAAATGCTTGAAGTGGTACAATATATAGCGTATTTTATTGAAATGTACTTTATATTGGGTCTTTATTGTATGATAAGTGAACATCTCACTTCTGAGGTAATTACACACTGCATAAATTTAAGAATAATAATAATTAAATTTTTTTTTAATTATTAACGTAGAGCCTGAAATGCGGGGAAGCATTTTACCAATGTCCTTGGTACAATTTCCCTCTAGATTGCAGCAAAAATATTATTCTCAGTATTGCAAGATCTCAAAAACCTTTGGGACTACAAGCTGGTAAATTTCTGACCTTCAGCAGCGTTACATTAACGGATGTTAGTTCATAATATTACTATTTTTATTGCTTACATGGTTTTATTAAGGGGGTATTCTACCCTAGAAGCATGAATTTCAGGTAATTTTTTGAAGTGCCGTAAAAAAAAAGGCAATCAATATTTTTACTATTCATTTTTTTATAAGTTATTTAGTAACATTACAAGAATACAGAAAAAATAAAAAAATAAAAAAAGCTGAAAATTGTAACGTCCACGTTTTCCAAAATTATATAAATAAATAATTTATTTGTCCCCGGCTCGAAATTTGCTCGCCGGAGTCCAGGGTCATAAGCGGGGATCACATTATCAATAACAAAATATAAACAAAACACTTCATTCTAAATAAATCAAAGAAAAAGGAAACCTCTTTATTGGCCTGATCATGTTAATAAACGATATAAACAATATAATCAAATTAAACAATATAAACAATACAAACAATATAAACAATATAAACAATACATTCCTTGAAATTATACCTATACAAGTACCTCAAAGATTACTACGCTCTGATCAGCCTTTCTATCCACCAAAAATTAAAAATAATTTCACTTCATCATCACCATTATATAGAATGATTAATGCATGTAACATTATTGTACGTCAAAGTAATAATTTTGACCTGCTTGAGTCTTCTTCATCAATTAGTCCCAGTGCCCTTGCATCACTGGTAGTTAACACTAGATGAAAATAGTATCACTAAAACAATTAGGTTTGTAAATTATATCTTTATATTAATAATAATGTAAATTATATCTTATATTATGTAATAATTTCATCCAGCATTAGTGTATTAATGTATTAAAATTTCTTTAAAATTCTATGTAAGTTTCTGTTACTATTGAATAACTCAATAATTGTTAAGTATTTTGCTAACCGTTAACGCGCCTCTTGTATTACATATTGTAAATCAGAATTCTCTGTAATTGGCCTTCGGGCTGTTGAGATGTTTTCAAGTAATAAATAAATAAATAAATAAATTAGAACACTCTTTTCACACATATTCGCGGTTCAAAATCAAGAAACAATATAAGCAATATACACTAATACAATAGAAACTTTCTATCCAAACATACACGACGGTATTCACGGTTCAAACTCCAAAACGCGGTCTACAAAATACTAACTAGTTTCCCAGTAACACCCCCTACCCCCTCAGGGCGACTAGCCGTCATCCCTGGGGGGTCCTAAACTCTACCCCGAGAGCAAGTGGAGAGTATCCTCCTCGCTCCCACCTACACGGCTTATGATCACCTACCGTACCTCAGCTGAAGGCTTCGGCACGGAGAGTAGCACTTTCATCCGGTCGGTTCATGATACTTACCTGGGCCTCGGTCAGACTCCAGGTAGAGAGTATCATCCTCTGGAATTACTTGGTGAAGAGTATTCGCCCGAGTAATTCTCCCGAGAAAGAACTGCTTACTTATCGAGCCAAATTTTGGCGGTTATCATTTTTCCCCCAACTCTCTTGTAACGAACCGGAATGGTCGTTTTAGACATCTGTCCGGTGTCCTCGAACTAGCATTCAAAAATAATTATTTATTATTTTAATCGTAATTTCCTTCATTTTCTATCCATTCGTCTCGCCAAATTCTAAGTTTTTATTTTCGAAACTCAATTCTTTATTATTTTAATCGCAATTTCTTTTATTATATATCCATTCGTTGATTTTCCATACTAAATTGTCCTCGGGACTTATAAAATCTTCGCTTACCTAAATTATTTCTTACAAAATAATAATCGTCATTTCTTTCATTTTATATCCATTCATCGCTTTCCCATACTAAATCTTGTTCGGAACTTAGAATAATTTTCCCAGTCTTTTAATTTCTTTTACAATTAATTCGCTCGGCTTCGTAATAATTTCTCACACACTTAATTTCTTAATTTTAATCATACCTTCGGTAACAATAATATAAAATTATTAACTAAATAAATACAATAATTAAATAATAATCGCCGCACTAATAACAATAATTGTTTCTATTAATTTTTAAGTAATTAATAAAAAATAACTAAAATACTCAAATACAAAAAGTAAAATTTGGGTCATAAAATTCAAAAAATTAGCAGCTGATGAAGTGGGGGGGTCTCAAAAAATTGGCACGGGACCATACTCACGATTCTAACCCCCCTAGCAATCGGAAAAAAAACAAATAAAAAAGATTATTAATCTAGAGTAATGTCGCTATGGCATGAACTAGGAAAAAGTTGAAAAAAAATTTTTTCACAAAATGGTGACTGCCTGAAAAAAATTTTTTTTTTGTACCACGTTTTTTGACTTTTTCGAATTTTTAAAAAATAGTAAAAATTTAAATTTGGGAATGATTGTAGTTCCTACCATAGCGACCTTACTCTAGATTAATAATCTTTTTTATTTTTTTATTTCCGATTGCTAGGAGGGTTGGAATCGTGGGCATGGTCACGCCCTTACGGTTTTGGAAATGCCGTAAAGATTCGGTATTTATACGATATGAATGCTGTATTTTTACCGTAATACTTCAGTTATTTTAGCCAGTTTTTTTGTCGAATTATTACGAAAAAATTACGAAATAAATTTAGAATATTTACGGCAATACAATAGAAAAATTACGGTATATTAACAGCATTTAAACCGTAAATGTACAGCATATTTACTGTATATCTGCGGCACTATTGCAGTAAAAAACCGGAAAAGAAGATCCCTACTTTCTATTACCGGCAAAATACCAAAAATATGCTGCTTTACTACTATTTTTCAATAGCTTAAAATTTTTTTTTATATTATAAATTATCACGAATAATTTTTAAGGTAGTACTACCGGTTTTAGAATTGGTGTTCAGAATTTAATGAAATTTGTCATATTGGTACTTTATAATATCATAATTAAGCAGTAAAATTTTTGAAAGCCTGGCGAGTCCTGAAAAAAAGATATTAATATTTACATATTTTTGCCTTTACCATTGATCCTTATGGAAAATTACAGACTTTATTTTATTTCACAAAACTGGACGTTCAGATTCTTATAAAAATTGAGACAACGAAAGAAAATAACATCTAGAACATATTTAATAACAATCAGTATGGTTTCCGAGCATATGAAAATATTTATTAATAAAAAACATTCAAAATTTGTCTCTGTCTCTCTTTCTCCAACGTGATTTAGTATAGAGAAATCTACTACGTTAATCAAATAAGGTTGGGTTTTGGGATTTGACTCTTATGGTAACGGTAGTACTACCTTAATTAAGAGGTTGATAAATTAATTTCTCTATTATTATTATTATTATCACTTTTTTTACACTGATAGAAGGATTTATTTGTATTAAAAAATATTTGTTAATAGTTAACAAATCATTTATTAGAGACCATTTTTTAGTATTAAACAAATATTTCTTAGCATTTAAAATGATTTATTTGTATTTAATAAATCTAATATTCATTTATTAAATATTAATAAATCTTTTTAAATACTAAAAAATATTTGTTAAGGACTAAAAAGCGGTCTCTAATAAATGATTTGTTAAATATTAAAAAATATTTTTAACTATAAACAAATCCTTCTAACAGTGTAGTCTAGACCGGGATTCGAACCCGGATCATTTAGTTACGCGCCGAAGGCTCTACCAGTTGAGCTATCAGAGACACTATCCGTATCTATTTATTCAGTCACCTAATAAGACTCACCGAGTAATAAACACAACCGTCCATCTTACGGTAGAAAGCATTATATCTTTAATTATATCAGTATAAACGCGGCAAAATTGCAGTATATCTTTGGTATTTTTACCGTAGAAATACGATTTCATTATTGTAAAATTATAGTAATATTATAGTTGATACATAGATTTTTTACGGTAAAAGTTCTAGAGTTTTACGGTATAATTTTATCGTATTATCTCTGAACTTTGCAGCAAAACTACGGTAGAAATGCTGTATAACTATAGTAAAAAAACTGGCCAAAATGACCACAGAAATACCGTATTATTTATTTATTTATTTAATTTGAATGCCAAGGCAATGGCCGAATGGCAAAAGTACAAAAATATAAGAATATAAAGTACATGTAAGAGTATAAACGTCTCGAAATAAATATTGTAACAATATTAAGATTTTGCTAACAAATAGTGAAAACAATCAAAAGATTTAAGAAATATCATCAGTTTTTTACAATCAAAAGAAATATATAAGGTGAAATAAACGTAAGCAAGAAATTTCTTAAAGTTCCAGTTTTAGCTGAAGAGAAGGCAAGAAGTTTTTAAAGTGGGTATCAGACTAGGTTTAGATCTAAATTTATAGTTATTATTTCAGAATTATAACGGTAAATTTATGGTAAACGCATTAATACCGAAAATTTACGGTATTTCTAAATCGGGAGGGCGTGCCAATTTTTTGAGACCCCCCCCCCCCCCTCCACTTCATCAGCTAATTTTTTGGATTTTCAACTTTTTTTATTTTTTTCTGTATTCTTGTAATGTTAATAAATAACTTGGATAAAAAAATAAAAAAATGGATCCAAATACTATCCAAAATGGATCCAAATAAAAAAATGAATAGTAAAAATATTGATTGCCTTTTTTTTACGTTACTTCAAAAAATTACCTGAAATTCATGCTTCTAGACTAGAATACCCCCTTAAAATAAAATAAAATTTATTTTTGATAGGTATCAAAAACAGCTGCCGGGTATTTATCAGTTCTTCGGAACTTTTTGATTGTTGATGATTAAATCAGTTTCTTTAGTGCTTCTTGAAAAAATTGTTACCTGTGTATTAAATATATATTAATTGTTGATAATATTTAAGATTTAGTTTTAAATATTTATTAATAAAATGCACTGATGAAATATTAAAAATCAAAACCTAAAAATTGAGATTAGATCAAGAAAAGTATAAGTGAAGATAAAAATTTTTTATAAGCATATCTTTTGTCACTTATTCTTTTGTAGTTCTAATAAATTTATTTATTCTGAAAATGAATTTATGATTTGACATAATCAAAATTTATTTATTGTCAGAAAATAAAGAGGAAATAAGAGAATTTTTCAGCGTAAAAAATTTTTATAAAATCGAAGAATATATCACAAACTTTTGAACGTAAAATTAAAATTTGAAAAGAAGAAAAAATTCAATGACTTAAAAAATCAAAACAACTTTAATTTGAAGTTCAAAGTAAGCACTATTTATATACTACCTATAGTTACTGTTGAATAAACTCTTGTTTTACTTTTAGAAGAATACTTGAAGAACGATGCGCAGCTCCTAAACTTGAAATGAAGACTACTCTGGTGTTTTTTTTTTCACTAGTGTGTAAGGAAGAATTTTTTTGAAAAATAATTAGTCCTATTTTTTTATTTGTAATTTATAAAAGAATTTCTGGGTAATTAATAAATTGAATCGAAATAAAATTAGCAGACATCTGACAATTTTTAAGATTTTTCTTATTGAAAAAATTATTACAAAAGAATAAAAAGAAAAATTCCACATTTAGTAGATTTTAAAAACCATAAGTGTAATTTTTTATAAAAAATTTTTTGGTTCTAATTTAATAATGAAAAAAAAAATAAAAAAATTTTTAAATGTCTGCTGATTTCAGGATCATTAAATTTAAGTATTATAATAATATTGTTAATGAATTAAATTATGTTATGTCATTGATTTATTTATTAACTCAAACATTACACACACCACCAACAGCCAAGAGTCAATATTTAAACATTAATTTGCTAGTACCAAAAAATTACCAAAATCCATCGACGGATAAATTTAATTGGCTCTGATCCTTCCTTGAGTCTAACACAAACACAAGAAATGAAAATAAAACTAAAGTTAGCCGACGTTTATGATTTTTTTTTATTTAAATCATTGGAACAAAAAAATATTTATTAAAAATTAAAGTTTTACAATTTTTTTACAAGTGAATTTTTTTTTTGGTATAAAAATTTTCAATAAAAATAATTGTAAAAATTTTTAGATGTTGGTTAATTTAATTTTCATTTCATTAAAAATTTTTTATAATTTTTTTCATCGAAAAAATTATTACAAAAAAAATTTTATTTGTAAACAAATTGAAAAACTTTGTGGAATTTAAAAAAAATATTTTTTTGTTCCATTTTAATAAATGAAAAAAAAAAAATAAATATCAGCTAACTTTAGTATTATACACAAAAACATGAATATAAAGTTAGCCGACATCTAAAAAATTTTATGATTTTTTTTATTGAAGAATTATTACAAAAAAAATTTTTAATTTGTTAAAAACTTCAAAAAATATAAGTGTAATTTTTTAAAAATATTTTATAATTATAATTTAATAAATTAAGCAAAATTACACGCAGAAAAAAATTTTGTTAAAATAATCTAAGATATGTTCTGGTAACAAATGCATTTGTTAACATAGGGATAACAAACTATATGTTAAAATAACAAAATTTAGATTATAGCAAGTTATTGATATGTTATAATAACAAAATAATTTGGTTACTATAACAAAATCTTTAAGTAGATGCGACAAAATAATTTAGTTGATATAACAAATTTTTTTGTTGAAACAGCAAAATTATTCTATTAAAATGACAAATAAATTTGTTACAGTAAATTTTATAAGAATCCATAATTTAAAAGTATGCTATAATCAGCGATATCTGATTTGGAAAATATTTTAGCAACAAATTAGTTTTGTTATTGCAATAAAATGATTTCGTTAGGACAACAAATTGATTTGGTGATTTAACAGATTGGTTTGTTAGTACAACTTGAAACATTTTGGTAATGCTACTAATGGATTTGTTACTATAACTACACTTATTTGTTACCAGAACATATTTTTCAGTTATCCCGTCTTTTGTTATTTCAACAAAATCGTTTTTATGAGTGTAAAAAATCATAAATGTCGGCTAACTTTATTATTATCACAAAAACTAGTAATCTAGACATCTTCTTAATAATAGATGAACACTTTTTCACAGATATCTTCAGCTGACACAAACCAGTATCATATCCAGATGAGGGTAAAGAATATTCTCCAAATCTGCCGCTTAGCAGAAATAAAATTCTGTATGTTATTATTGTGGTCATATAAAAAAAGTGAGTATGTTAAAAGAACTTACACGACTGAGTACTCCAAGCACATACACTGTCTCTAGTTTGCTTCAGTACTGAGAAGGACTTTAAATTTAAAAATATGAAACCCTGCGAAAAAGTTTACAGTCTGTAGACCGTGAAGATAATCGTTCTAAAAAAAAAAAGTTTTATAAAAGTTTTACGGTGCAGCAATTAATGTATAGCCGATCTATATACCCTGCCCTATAGGGAAAAACTTTACCTCGGAGATAGACAGGAGTTTTTTCCATCATTCGTACTTTGAATTTAAAACGGAGAAGACATGGAAAGTGTAAGTGAGTCAAAAGTTGTATTTGTTTTAAAAGTAATAGTTTATAAATGTTTCGTAGGACTGGAAAAGGTTGCAAGAGGGATTCAGATTGTTGAAGTGGACGGAAAATATGGCGAGGATTTTAGGTGTATGGCCTCGAGATCCAACCCCTTTTTTATTTATCACGATTATCATGTATACACATGTCATAATGTTCCTACAACTTGTGTACGTTTGGCAGTCTCGTCATGATATTGAGCAATTTCTTACTATCATGTCGGAGTATACCGTGTTCGTTTATATTTACACATCTATTTTGATGCTGAGAGTGAACATTCGTCAACTTGGTCAGTTATTGAATCAAGTTCTTGAAGATTACAAGATAAGTGCATTCAGAGATTCTCAAGAAGTTGATATCTTCATGCAGTTTATCGCCAAAGCTAGAATTTTGATGAAAGGATTAATTACTTACACTACTTTGACTGAAATAATTTGGTACTTAAAACCATTGTTTGCAATATGTACGTATACTTAAGATACTAAATTAATAGATATGTTACAATTTTTTGGATTTTTAATAATTGTTTTCTTCTTTGTAGCGGAAAACTTGGTTGACGAAAACAACAAAACGATCTATATTTTACCATACGAAATTTGGTGGTTTTATGAAATAGAATCTACAAAAGGTTTTCTTTTTGCATACTTATTTCTTCTGCCGGGGCCTCTTCTTGCTTTGATCGGTAGTATAGGAGCAGTTTGCTTCGTTATTTTCTTCGTATTCTACATTAGTGGAAGGATGGCGATACTAACGGGAAGGATCGACGCACTTGAAAGTGACAAAGAAAACACCAGAAGCGAACTCACAAAAATAATTTCTGAGCACACAAAATTGTTACAGTAAATATTGATTAGTGAATCAAATTTTAATTTTACATTTTTAGAATTTCTTTACATTAAATATTTGTAATATTTTTTTAAGAATGGGTGAGGAGGTCACAGACACTTTTAGAATTATTTTACTGGTTTATTTTATAAGCATAAATTTCATGTTGGGCGTTCTTGGCTATAAACTGTTGATAGTAAGCATATTTATATTTTTTGGTAGTTAAATTTTATTAATGTCCAACAAAATTTAACAGAGTTTCATGACTAATAATGTGTTTGAAATAATACAATATTCAATATATTTTGCTGAAATGTACACTATGTTAGCTGTTTATTGTATGATAGGTCAGCATTTCACATCTCAGGTAAATTATACATTGCATAAATTTAAGAATACTGATAATTAAATTTTTTTTTAATCATTAACGTAGAGCCTGAAATGCGGGGAAGCATTTTACCAATGTCCTTGGTACAATTTCTCTCTAGATTGCACCAAAGACATTATCTTCAGTATTGCCAGATCTCAAAGACCTTTGGGACTACAAGCTGGTAAATTTCTGACCTTAAGCAGCGTTACATTAACGGATGTTAGTTTATAATATTACTATTTTTATTGCTTGAATGGTTTTATTGAAATAAAATAAAATTTATTTTTAATAGGTATCAAAAACAGCCGCAGGGTATTTATCAATTCTTCGGAATTTTTTGATTCTAGGAGATTAAACTAGCCTCTTTAGTGCTTCTTGGAAAAATTGTTATCTGCATATTAAATATATATGACATGTTGATGATATTGATATTTTAGTCTTGAATAGTTACGAATAAAATGCACCGATTAAATCTTAAGAATCATAATTTACAAATTGAAGTTAGAATCAGAAAAGTATAAGTGACGATAAAAATTTTATATTAGTATATTTTTTGTCACTTATTCTTTTGTAGTTCTAATAAATCAATTCATTGATCTTATTATTTTACAAAATTAATGAATACTATAAAATCATCAAAAATTATTTATTGCCGTCAGAAAATATAGGAGCATTAAAAATTTTCCTAGCGCAAAAAATCTTGATGAAGATAACGAGTACTATACATTTTTTAGCGTACCATTAAAATGGCGAATTAATAAAACTAAATTTCATAATTATATTATCAGTGGATAAAATTATGTTATACATTTATTTATATATCCAATTAAGTGGTCCTAGAACATGACTTCCCTAACGGCAGTAAGTATAATTTACATAGTGAGTACACAGAAAGAAAGGTTCACTTGAGGCAAGAAAATATTTTTCTTCCTAATTATTTATTTGGGCGAAAAAAAATTTTTTTTTGACACAAGAAATTTCACTTATTTCAAAAAATCAATTCCCTTGCTTCGAGAAATACGTATCTTGATCCAAGAAAATTTATTTAAGTCAAGAAAATTTTCTTGTTTTGAAATAATTCCTCTCTTGCTCCAAAAAATTAAGTTCTCGACAGAAGTAAATTTTCTTGTCTTGAGAAAATTTTTCTAGTGCTCCAAAAAATTAAATATCTCGATAGTAAATTTTCATTAATATTTCTATTGACTAACATGTTAAATGGGAAAATCAAATAATATTGAATCATTTTTTTTCATTCAATATGTATAATTGCGCGCTAAAATAATCTAAAATGGGTATCAAATGTTCAAGAAAATAATTTTCTCAAGATGAGAAAATTTTTTTCTCAGCTGAAGTAGGGGGTGCTGCTTTCCTAAAGTATCTAAAAATCTTGATCAAATATAAAAATTTCTTGTATCAAGTATTTATGATAATTTGAATTAAGAAAAAATGACTTCGATCAAGAATAGAATTTCAAGATAAATTTTTACTTCAGCCAAGACAACTTCGGTCTTCCTTCGGGCGACTGAAAATTTACTTGAGCCAAGAATTTTGTTCTCCAGTCAAGAAATTTTCTTTCTGTGTACCATATAAATAAAACGCGACCATGTCGGCGTTTTCGGTCATTAAGATGTACATTACATATAAGCGAATGAATTTGTGTATTAATAACGTTCGAATTAAGCCATGTTTCAGAGACAGCAATAACATCATAGCAATTGATCCTGAAAAATTCTCGAATTTCATCAACATGCGGCATCAGCGATTGAGCATTAAAGTCACTAAGTTTCAACTTATTACACACACGAACAGCAAAAAAGAGTCAATATTTAAACGTTAATTTGCTAGTTTTAAAAAATTTTACCTTGATCTTTCCTAGAGTCTAACACAAACCCAATAACTAGTAATCTAGAGATTCTTCTTATTAATAGATGGACACTTCTTCATCACAGATTGCTTCAACTTGTATAATGCAGACTTATATCTTCTGCTGACCTAAACCGGTGTTTTATCTAGTTGATATTTAATTCCTTTAAATTTAAAAATATAAATCAATACAATTAAAATAATAGACAGTATCGCTGATATATGCTCTGTCCTATAGATAAAAACTCAACTTCGAAGACAGACGGAAGCTTCTTGCATCATTCAAACTTGAAATTTAAAACAGAGAAGACATGGAGAGTGTAAGTGAGACGACAGTTGTTTTTGTTTAAAAAGTAATAGCTTATAAATGTTTTGCAGGACTGGGAAAGGTTACAAGAGGAATTCAGGTTGTTAAAGTGGGCGGAAATTATGGCGAGGATGTTAGGTCTATGGCCTCGAGATCCAAACCCCATTATATTTACCATCGTTGTCATATATGCACATCTCTTAATGTTCCTACAACTTGTGTACGTTTGGCAGTCTCGTCATGATATGGAGCAATTTCTTACTGTAATGTCAGAGTATACCGTGTTCACTTATATTTACATATCTATTTTGATGCTGAGAGTGAACACTCGTCAACTTGGTCAGTTATTGAATCAATTTCTTGAAGATTACAAGATAAGTGCATTCAGAGATTCTCATGAAGTTGATATCTACATGCAGTCTATCAAAAAAGCTAGAATTTTGATGAAAGGATTAATTGCTTACACTACTTTGACTGAAATAATATGGTACTTCAAACCATTGGTTATAATATGTAAGCATACTTATGATACAAAAATTAATAGACATGTTACAATTTTTTTAATATTTAATAATTTTTTTCTTCTTTGCAGCGGAAAACTCGGTTGACGAAAACAACAAAACGATCTATATTTTACCATACGAAATTTGGTGGTTTTATGAAATAGAATCTACGAAAGGTTTTCTTTTTGCATACGTACTTCTTCTGCCGACGCCTTTTCTTGCTTCGGTAGGTAGTATAGGAGCAGTTTGCTTCGTTATTTTCTTCGTATTCTACATTAGTGGAAGGATGGCGATACTAACGGGAAGGATCGACGCACTTGAAAGTGACAAAGAAAACACCAGAAGCGAACTCACAAAAATAATTGCCGAGCACAGAAAATTATTAGAGTAAATATTGATTAGTGAATCAAATTTTAATTTTATGTTTTTAGAATTTCTTTACATTAAATATTTGTAATATTTTTTTAAGAATGGGCGAAGAGGTAACAGACGCTTACAGAATTCTTTTACTGGTTTACTTCCTAAGCGTAAATTTTATGTTATGTATTCTTGGCTATAAATTATTAATAGTAAGTATATTTATGTTTTTTTGGTAGTTAAATCTTATTAATATCCAAAAAAATTTAACAGAGTTTCATGACTAATAATGTGGTTGAAATAGTACAATATACAATATATTTTATTGAAATGTACACTATGTTGGCTATTTATTGTATGATAAGTGAGCATCTTACTTCTGAGGTAATTATACATCGCATAAAATTAAGAATAATAATAATTAAATTTTTTTTTAATTATTAACGTAGAGCCTGAAATGCGGGGAAGCATTTTACCAATGTCCTTGGTACAATTTCCCTCTAGATTGCACCAAAGACATTATCTTTATTATTGCCAGATCTCAAAGACCTTTGGGACTACAAGCTGGTAAATTTACGACCTTTAGCAGCGTTACATTAACGGATGTTAGTTCATAATATTACTATTTTTATTGCTTGGATGGTTTTATTGAAATGAAATAAAATTTATTTTTGACAGGTGTCAAAAACAGCCGCCGGGTATTTATCAGTTCTTCGGAACTTTTTGATTATTGAAGATTAAACTAGTCTCTTTAAAGCTTCTTGGAAAAATTGTTATCTGCATATTAAATATATATGACATGTTGATGACATTGATATTATAGCCTTGAATAGTTACCAATAAAATGCACCGATTAAATCTTAAGAATCATAATCTAAAAATTGAAGTTAGTACCAGAAAAGTATAAGTGACGATAAAAATTTTTTATTAGTATATTCTTTGTCACTTATTCTTTTGCAGTTCTAATGAATTAATTTATTAAATTAATTATTCCACAAAATTAATTAATAATATAAAATTATTAAAACTTATTTATTACCGTTTGAAAATATAGGAGGATTAAAAAAATTTCCTAGCGCACAAAATGTTGATGAAAATAACGAATACATTATACACTTTTGGAGGAAATATTAAAATTGGGGTTTAATATTCAAATCGGTAAAAAAATAAGTAATTAAATTACTTATGACCATGTAAAAAGATGCATTATATAACAAAATATCTATCAGCAATCTGGGCTAACACAGCGAATTTTAATTAAACTAAGGTAAGCACCACTTGTTAAATTACGCCAATAATATTTTACTTAGCTACTGTTGAATAAACTCTGGACTTACTCATAGAAGAATACTTGAAGAATAATGCGCAGCTGTTAAACATATAAAATTCAGTCTAGGCAGGTAATTTTTTCAAAGGTGTGTAAAGAAGGGTCGCTGTTGAAATAAAAGTTTTGCCAAATTAAAAAAGTTATGGAGAGTACCTTTAATTATATGGTAGGGCCAGGATCTACACCCTCTTTTGTCTACCTCGGAGTTTGTCACAAGCTTATTTTCATCATTTATGCTTCGACCATTGAGGTAAGGAAACATGAAACGAATAAATTACGGGGCGAGAACGATGAAAAGAGTAAGTGAGAATAGCGTTTAGTTTTTTTTTAATAAAACTAAAGACTGACAATTGCTCATCAGGATCAAGAAGCATTGAATTACTATTCATTTAGTCTATTTACGTGTTATTATACTTCTGAAGTGGTGCTAACAATCACAGACATGTATAAATCAGTCAACAATACTGAAAAGTTTATTAATAATGTTACGGAGTCTTTGGAAATTGTGCTCGTATACGTCCGTATGTTATTGCTTCGCTTCAATATTTTTAGTCTTGGTGAAATATATTCGCAAATATTCAAAGATTACAACGTCAGTGATTTCAAAAATTCTGAAGAAATTGAAGTATTTATGCAGTTTATTAATAAAGGTATATTTTTGGTGAGAGGATTCGCCAATTTCATGATAGGAACCGAAGCCGTTTGGTACTTCAGTTCATTAGCAGCAACACGTAAGTATTATCATTAACTTGCATTTGAGCAAGATCACGTCAACTGGACCCCCTATTTTCCACTAGATCATGAAAATTAAGTTCATGTATCTTTTTTATAAGTATATACCAAGATAAAATGATCCCCGAAACGATTTTTAAAAATTTCGATTTTAACAATAATTTTTTTTACAACGAAAATTTTAGGTACTTTTAATTAAAAAATGGATTGTAAATCAACCGTTAAAGTTAAATTAATGGGGCTTGAAGGATTTGTTTTTGAAATGTTTATATTTTAATAAAATATTAATAACTAAAAATTATTTGTTTATTCTCATATTGTTAATTAACTTCTAAGTTAACAAATGAAAATTTCACTGACTTCTCGGTGAAAAAATGAAGTTTTTTTTTATCGGTTACATGCGTTATTTATTAAAGTTTAAGATTTTAGAAAAAAATTTCTCTGCTCGCCGAGCGCCAGGCGCTGTCAGAATACCGCGCCGTCGAACGTCAGACTATGTTATAGCTTCGATTAATTATAATTAAAAATAACAATTAAAAATATAACTATCAAACAAATTTTATTATTATTATGATCAATATTATGACTAATAAAATAAGTAAATTCTCTATTATTAAAGAAAAATAGAAAAAACGAACTAGTAATAAATATTAAATTTTGTAGACATTTGTTAACTTTATTTTATTTTTTTTTTTAAAACTTGATCAATAAAAACTTTTTTATCTTCCGACACATTATTATATTATTAATCTTTATATATATATTTTCTCTGTGCGTGTGTTTGTCACTGAACTTTTTCTAAACGGCTGGACCAATTTTAATGAAACTTTTTGTGTGTCTTTAGGTGGATTCGAAAATGGTTTAGATTCACAATTCAGTCCACGGAAAAATGTTTATTTAATTAAATTTTTATTTATAAATTGTTCTTGATCTTGGAATGTTTTACATTGGATCTGACAGACAGTATCGAATATTCATTTGAGAAAAAAAATTATAATCGAAATTCAAAAAAATTTTGTGTAATTGTGTTAAAATCAATCAGGTGCTAATTGAAATATGTCATTATAATAACGTTTTAATAATAATTTTCATCAAAACGGTCCAAACTGTAACAGCTCATTCAAATAAACTTGAAATTTTTTAATTTAAGACGTGTGTACAAGAAAACGTCTGTCTGGTCCGCTAGTAATAATATAGTAATATATTACTATATTATTAATAATAATATAATAATGTTTCGGAAGATAAAAAAGTTTTTATTAACCAAGTTTAAAAAAAAAAATAAAATAAAGTTAACAAATGTCTACAAAATTTAATATTTAATACTAGTTCGTTTCTTCTATTTTTCTTTAATAATAGAGAATTTACTTATTTTATTAGTCATAATATTGATCATAATAATAATAAAATTTGTTTGATAATTATATTCTTAATTGTTATTTTTAATTATAATTACTCGAAGCTGTTACATAGTCTGACGTTCGACGGCGCGGTATTCTAACAGCGCCTGGCGCTCGGCGCGCTGTGATAAATAAATTTATATTGTTTAAAAAAATCGCGAGCAGTGAAATTTTTTTCTGAAATCTTAAACTTTAATAAATAACGCATGTAACCGATAAAAAAAAACTTCATTTTTTCACCGAGAAGTCAGTGAAATTTTCATTTGTTAACTTAAAAGTTAATTAACAATATGATAATAAACAAATAATTTTTAGTTATTAATATTTTATTAAAATACAAACATTTTAAAAACAAATCCTTCAAGTCCCATTAATTTGACTTTAACGGTTGATTTACAATCCATTTTTTAATTAAAAGTACCTAAAATTTTCATTGTAAAAAAAATTATTGTTAAAATCGAAATTTTTAAAAATCGTTTCGGGGATCATTTTATCTTGGTATATACTTATAAAAAAAATACATGAATTTAATTTTCATAATCAAGTGGAAAATAGGGGGTCCAGTTGACGTGATCTTGCTCATTTATAAAAACTCATACGTGTTGATTTCTTCTAATTGCTTTGTAAATTTTATTACAGCTGAGTTCTTCATTGATGATAACAATCAAACAATATTTATCATTCCCTACAAACTTTATTTTTTCCATGAAATAAATAGCTTGACGCGTTATTATTTGACATTCTTATGCATTATGCCTTCGATTTGGGCCTTTGGCTTCGGATATGTGTCAGTGGATTCCACTTTGATTTCTCTGCTCTTTTATATCAGTGGAAAGATGGCTGTGTTGACAATGAGGATTGACGCGCTCGAAAACGGCCCTAATTCCAGGAAGAAACTCAATAAAATAATCGCCGAGCACTGTAAATTATTGAAGTAATTATTCCACTTAAAATTGATTAATTTAATAAGAGTTTATAAGTACAAACAATTTTATTGTTTGAAGAATGGGAGATGGCGTTAAAGATGCTTATAGTATCAGCTCCTTGGTATATCTAATAAATATCTTAATTATTTGTGTACTAGGCTATCAAATATTAGTAGTAAGTAGTACAACTATTAATCATAAATTTATATTATTTTTCCTTAAAAAAAATCATTGTAATTAACATTAATTAAAAATCCTAACGTAAATAGTGTTACATGACCCGGGAAATAATTTCACATTCATTGTGCTTGTTGGGAATTTTATTTCACGGTGAGTATTTTCTAAAGGTGAGCAATCTTATATTTTTTTGTACTGTCTATTGTACTTGAAGTTTTCCTTCAATTTGTGTTCAATTATCGCCCATAGATTTCGATCAACTTGCATCCAAATGTCGCTTACCGTAAAACTTACTCAAACTACTGAAGACGAACTAGTATAGTGCTACACAGGCTATCTGGGCTGCTTTCCAAGAAATAATTGTTCTTATAGGTCACAAAAACTGCGATAGTACATTGAGAAATTTTTTAATTAATGAATGATTATAAAATTATTCACCAATAAAATTTTTTCTCAAACTGTTATTTACATTTTTAAATAAATGAATAGAAATAATAAGTTATACTTTATAAATTATAGGTGATTATTTGCAAGTAGGATCAAATCATGCTAGCCCATATTAAATATTTTTTTTTTTTTGATCAAATTGATCAATTTTTTTTTAAATTGTTCATTTTTTATGTACTTTTAAAAAATAAAAATACATCAAAAAAAGATAAAATAAAAATTTTATCCAAAAATATGAAAGCCAAAATTTTTTTCAACTTTTAAAGGCAAAGAAACTATCGAAATCTTTATTTTTTTCTTTTATGACATTTTTTATCATCAATGCGCCGTAAAAACAACACTGATAGAAGGATTTATTTGTATTAAAAAATATTTTTTAATAATTAACAAATCATTTATTCGAGGCCACTTTTTAGTATTAAACAAATATTTCTTAGTATTTAAAATAATTTGTTTGTATTTAATAAATCTGATATTCATTTATTAAATATTAATAAATCTTTTTAAATACTAAGAAATATTTGTTTAATACTAAAAAGTGGTCGCTAATAAAAGATTTGTTAAATATTAACAAACATTTTTAACTATAGACAAATCCTTTTATCAGTGAAACAGAATCAAAAAAAAATTTGAAAATGTTAATTTTTCACCTATATGGCCCAAAATGAGGTTTACCCCACTTGAAAATAATTACCAAATCATATAGTATAACTCATAATAATAATAAAATCATAATAATAGTAAAACTCATAAATCTTATAGTATAACTTCCAAAAAAATACATTTTAGAACATAAGTTAAAAACTCTTAAATCTTCAAAAATTAATCTAATCTCTATGAGTCAATTCCGGTGTTGATTTATTGAATTATCTAGATCACAAAATAATTTTACTCAAGTAAAATTATATTTTGTTATAAAATAAGCACCTGTATTTTTATTTTCACAACAAAAGTGTACTAAATTATTGAAAAACAAATAGCCCGTGCCAAAGTTCAATTATTAAATAACTTTGAAAATACTAATTTAAAACTTTAAACCATGTGAAGAAATAGATTGTTTAAACTTGTAGGCAGCCAGATCACGTCAATACTGATTGTAGTTACACTCTGGCTCCTAGTTATAGAACTGCACTCAAAGAACGCTGTGTAGAAACTGCGCAAGCTTAAACCAAAAGTTTAAAAAAGTTTTATAGCAGACAATATTCACTATGCAGGAAGTGCTTTCCTGCAAATAAAAGTTTGTTCAAAAACAAACAATAAAGTAACTTTTAATTGCACAGTATAGCCAGGGTGTATACCCAGTTTTGTTTACCTCGGAGTTTGTCGCGAGCTCTCTCCCATCATTTATGCTCCAACTATCAAGGGAAGAAAACATGGAAAGTGTGAGTTTACAACTGTCTTTTTACTTCAATAAAATTTATAAACGTTTTATCAATTATAGGAGCAGAAAAAGTTGGATGAAGGTCTTGAAGCATTCGCATGGACTAAAAGAATATCAAGAATTATGGGACTTTGGCCTTTAGCTCCCAATTATTATTTATTTTACTTTCACGTACTATATTTTAGTTGTGCAATAATTCTCCAAGTGATAGATCTTTATGGATCAATTGACGACGCAGATAAGCTTATTGATAACTTCACTGAGAATTTAGCTTCAACGATCGTCTACGTGCGAATTGTGATGCTTCGTGTGCATAATTATCAAACTGGAAAATTACTGTCTCAAGTAATTGAAGATTACAATGTCAATGTTTTTAAAAACTCTTATGAAATTGAAGTGTTTATGAAGTATGTTAATAAGGGTAGATTTCTTTTAAAAGGTTTGAGTATTTTTATTATTTCTTCAGAGTTTTTTTATTACCTCGATCCATTGTTATCTTCATTGTGTAAGTATTTTATTTTTTAAGGACGTTCATGCGTAGAACTTGATCAATTATTTAAAATAAATAATAGTTTAAAAAAACTAAAAACACGCTTTTTATAGAAAACCAAACTAAAAAATAGAAAATAAATTTAAATTAAGAATAGTGTTAAAAATTTCAATAAATATAAATTAATAATAGTGTAAATAAAAAAATGTATTTTATTTTAAAAAAAGCGTGGGGTGCATGGTGTCAATAGTTATAAATATTTTATTGACAGATATGAGTAACGTGATTATCATTTTGATAATATCTTAAAAAGCACCCCACGCTTTTTTTAAAATAAAATACATTTTTTTATTTACACTATTATTAATTTATATTTATTGAAATTTTTAACACTATTCTTAATTTAAATTTATTTTCTATTTTTAGTTTGGTTTTCTATAAAAAGCGTGTTTTAGTTTTTAAACTATTATTTATTTTTACTTTTTAGTTTGGTTTATTTATAAAAGCGTGATTTTTTAGTTTTTTTAAACTATTATTTGTTGATTATCAAAAATATTCAGGCGCGCAAATTACCCACGGAGAGTTACATACTGACATACTGACATACTGACATACAAGTGAAGCTAATAAAAAATAATTATTTATAAATATTATAAATACGGGGAATCAGAGTTCGATTTCGGAGAGCGAGCCTGAGAAACGGCTACCAGAACCAAGGAAGGCCGCAGGCGCGCAGATTACCCACGGAGAGTTACTGACATACTGACAAACTGACATACAAGTGAAGCTAATATAAAGCGTGTAAAAATTATTAACGATTAATAATTAGATTTTTATCTAATACAACCTCATGATAGATCAGCATTGTTTTGAATTTAAAATTATAAAATTTATATTATTAAAGTAGATACCATAATAAATAATGTTTTAAAAAATTAATTGACTTATGCAGTTTTTGTAAATGCATTAAAAAGATAGTGTTTAATTAATTATTTAATATTATTTCACTTGGTATAATGAACGTTCTTTAGGGGAGGGGGGGAGAGAGGTTTTAAAGGTGAAAAAAAGCATATTTTTGTGATTTTTTTGCGGCGACATGAGTAGTATAATTTTATTAAATTTAATCACATATTATTGTACAACTTTTAAAGTATGTCAGAAAAAATTTTAATGAAAAATATTGATATATACGCCAGTGACGTTGAATCTCCGGAGATGCCTTGAAAAAAAAAAGCGTTTTGCGGCGAATATATATTATAACTCGTTACCGTATCATCTGAAACAAAAAAATTGATATGCATTTTGAAGGGGATGTATTTCTCGAGGTAATCAGAAAGAGTTTTTTTTTTCTATTTTTTTGCAGCACTTAAAAGTAAAAAGCGCGATTTTAGCTAAAAAAAATCGGGGTTAATTTGTTATTAAAAAATAGAAAAAAATGGAAAAAAAAAATTAGGATGACGGTTGACTCTAAATGCCATCCCTGCAACTTCCCGCTCATTTTGTACTTAAGCGCTCAAATTTATACATTACGTTTTTAATATAATATAATAATTTTAATATAATTTTTGTGTCATTTTAAGCTCTTCGAGCTCCAAACTCTAATAGCAGTTTAATGAAACACAATTTTTTGAATTTTCAAACGGCAATAACTTTTGAATGAATAAACCGATTTTCACGCGGTTGGCGGCATTCAACGCAGTTTTTAAATCTTTAGGGGCGTCCATTAATTACGTGAGGTGTTCTAGGGGGGGAGTGGATCATGCTAAATCTTACCAAATCTCACTTAGGGGGAAGGGGGGGGGGATCTTAACAAATATCACGTAATTTTTTCTCTAGCAGAAAACAGTGTAAAATTGCGTGAAAAAGTATTTCTATAATAAAATATGGCCAAATTTGACACAATTGTGTTTGTCGTATTCGTCTGAACCCTGCAGAGCAGCAAAGTAGCGCTCGATTGTTTAATTTGATTATTGATCGATAGGATTCACTAATTTTTTAGGTATAGATTTCTTTAAAAAAAAATATCGGTGGTAGCCGGTCTCATGTCGTAATTTTAATACAATTTTGTCATAATATGTTTAATTATCTTCAATTTAAACTATTGTTCGTCGACTTTTAATACTTTTTTCAATTTATTTCGTAGTTGAGAAAATTAAAAAAAAATCAATAATAAATTAAATTTTAGCTTTTATCATCAAATGAATTTTATATGTAAAAAATCCTATTTTTTAGGTAGATGTCTTTAAATATCTATTTGCTGTAGTCAGTCTCATATCGTTATTTGCAAAAATATAATAAAAAATAAATTTTAGGACATTACGGCCTTTTAATAACGTGTTTTTTTCAATATTCAAACAAGAAATCTACCTATCCATGTCGAGTGTAGCCGAATGGCACTTTTTTTCTCAATAATCCAACCCGTTTACAGCCAAAACATAAATTTTGAATAATCTCGCGTGAGATTAGGGGAGGGGGGAGGGAGTTGAGGAAAATCTTACGAAATCTTATCAAGGGGGGAGGGGGGGTTACCAAAAATTCTCAAAAATGCCTCACGTAATTTATGAACGCCCCCTTATGAAGAATCTTCAAGTTTGAATCGATCGAGCCAGGAATTTCAAAGTAACTCCGAAAAAACACTTTTTTCGGTTTTTTTTCGACAACGAAAACTCACGAACGAATAAACCGATTTTGACCGGGCTTGCAGTGATCGACGTGGTTTTTTTTATCTTAAGAGCTGATTAGATTTTTGAATTGATCGGTAAAGCCATTTAAAAGAAATTCCAAAAAAACCACTTTTGAAAAAAATTTTTTTTGTAGTTTTTTGAGATCTCTCAAAATCTACCGATTCGAATCGGTCCAAATTCTATTCAAAATCTAAGTTTAGTCAAGCCCTTTTGAATGGTGCCAACCGCGATGAAATCGGCCGAGCTGTTCAAAAGTTATGAGAGGTTTACATACGGCCACACACACGCATACACACACGCACACACATATACATACATACATACATACATACATACATACATACATACGGACATCATTGCGAAAACATTTCGGGAAGCTTCCTAGGACCTCAAAACGTCAAGATCTGATGAGAACTCGATTTTCGTAAAACGGGGTAAAACCAATAACTTCCCGATTTTTGAAAATTTTCAATTTTCTTAGCGGGAAGTTAAAAATAAATTCTTTCTGATTACCTCGAGAAATACATCATCTTTAAACAGCATATCAATTTTTTTGTTTCAGATAATCCGGTAACAAGTTATAATGTTCACCGTAGAACCCCTTTTTTTTCAAGCCGCCTCTGGAGATTCAACGTCACCGGTTTATGTATTTATTTTATTTTATTTATTTATCAAAATTTTCGACCCTGAAGCCTTAGCTCCTTAAGGGCCTTACATATAAATGAATAAATAATAATAATAAAAGTAGTTAAACAGTAATGGATATGATAATAATAAGACAGTAAGAATAAGAAAAGTAACGTTATCTCAAAGCAAAGTCTATCTAAGTTACTATCTAATGACTTTAGTTGATAAAACAAAAGAAAAGAAAAAATATAAATTAAAATATTTAGTAATTTGAATATTTTAGTAATTACAGTGATTTATCTAGCAGTATGATGTGTAGCACTAAATGGAACTTATATGAATTACAAAAGTCATTTAAATGCGCAGACTAATTAGTATTAGTTATCAATTAGTAAAAGTATCAATATTTTTCATTGAGCGTGTTTAGCCGAACTAAGTCCTGAGTAAACTTAGTAAGATATGTATAGTATAGTAGATAGATATATGTATAGCAGGGAATGCTTTGACTATACTTAGGCTAACTAAGTTTACTCAGAGCTTAGTTGAGCTGAACACGCCCATTGAAAATTTTTTCTAACATACTTCAAAAGTTGTACAATAATATGAAATTAAATTTAATAAAATTATATTACTCATATGTCGCCGCAAAAAAATCACAAAAATATGCTTGATAATATTAATAATATTTTTAACAAATTATGGCAAAAAAATTGACATTTCGAAATTTTAAAAAATTAAAAATACTGTTTTTTAAAAATAATTTTTCGGAACAAATTTGTTCGTTGAATAAAATTAAAATATTATTGACTGCTAACTTTAATGTAATTACATTTTTTTTAACTTCCCGCTAAGCAAAATGAAATTTCTTTATTCCAGCGGATGGTCACCCGGTTGATGAAAATAATCAGACGGTATTTATCATGCCTTACACCATTTATTATCCTTGGGAAGTAAACACTTCGACGCGTTATTATTTAACGTACTTGCCGTTTGGACTATTGGCTTTTTTCATGGGCTTCGGAGGCTCAACGGTGGATTGCATTTTAATATCCTTGGTTTTTTCAATTAGCGGGAAATTGGCTGTATTGACAGTGAGAATCAAAACGCTTTATGGCGGCCCGGATTCCAGAAAAAAGCTTAATGAAATAATCGCCGAGCACAGTCGATTATTAAAGTAAATTTAAAAATTTTTTCCAAAATATACTTATTCATTTTTTGTACATAAAAAATAAATTTGGACAATATTTATTAAAGAATGGGAGCAGTAGTTAGGAACATCCATAGAGCTGGCTTGTTGCTGTACTTAATAAATATCCAGTTTTTAATATGTGTAATTGGCTATCAAGTGTTAATAGTAAGCACAGCTACTAATTTTTTTTGGTAAGATGGGTAATTAATAATATTAATAAGTTGTAAAATTTGATAGTGTTACATGACTGGCCGAGAGTCGGAAGCTATTAAGTATATTCTTTACATCTTACAAATGTATCTTATATTGGTTATTTATTGTGTTATAAGTGAATATCTTACTGACGAGGTAATATGTTTTTATGATGTAAGCTTTTCATGCGACAAGAAATATTTTTCTATACTGAGGAAAAAAAATTTTTTTTAATACAACAAAAAGGTTCTTAAGCAAAGAAAATATTTTTCTTCCTAATTATTTTCTTGAGCGAAAAAAAAATTTTTTTTTTGACACAAGAAATTTCACTTATTCCAAAAAAATTAATTCTCTTGCTTGAAGAAATACGTATATTGATCCAAGAAAATTTATTTAAGTCAAGAAAATCTTGTTGTTTTGAGAAAATTCAGTCTCTTGCTCCAAAAAATTTTGTTCTTGATAGAAGTAAATTTTCTTGTCTTGAGAAAATTTCTCTCTTGCTCCAAAAAATTAAATATTAAGATAGAAGTAAATTTTCATTAATAATTTTATTGATTAACATGTCAAATGGGAAGATCAAATAATATTGAATCATTTTTTTCATTCATTATGTATAATTGCACGCTAAAACTATAATTATAATTAATATTTTAGCTAAAATTATAATTATATATAATCTTTTTTACCCGGACAATTTAAAGATCTGACCAGATCTCGTCAGATAGAGATAATTTAACGATCTGGCCAGATCTGTTTATATATGGCCAGATCTAATCTGTTTTTCCCGGGAAATGGGTACTTATCTAAAAATCTTGATCAAATATAAAAATTTATTGTATCAAGTATTTATGATAATTTGAATTAAGAAAAAATTACTTCCACCAAGAATAGAATTTTAAGAAAAATTTTTACTTCGGCCAACACAACTTTGGTCTTCCTTCAGGCACCCGAAAATTTTCGTGAGTCAAGAACTTTGTTCTCCAATCAAGAAATTTTTCTATTTGTGTACGGGCATTCTTGTGAAAAGTAATTTGTTGGAAAAAAGTTTTCTAGATTTTGAAAACAAAATTTTTTTTCAATGGCAATTTGTGAATAATTTTAATCAAAGTTTTTTTTTTTTCCAAATCTAGAAAAATCTTTTCATGAAAAAAGGTATAAAAGATTTCTTCAGCTAAGAAATAAAATTATTGAAAATTTTAAACAAATTAATTTCTTGTCACAAAAATATTCATTTTTTTTTCAAAAGAAATTTTTTCTCTCAGCATAGATTATAAGAATAAGACTACTTAGTTTTTGAATTAATAATTAATTTAGAGCCTCAATTGTTTCGAAGCGTTCTACAAATGTTCTTGGTATACTTTGATGATAGATTGTCGCAAAGATATTCTTTATTGTGTTAAAAGGTCTCAAAAACCTTTGGGACTAGATGCTGGAAAATTTGCGACCTTCAGCATTATAATTCTAACAGCCGTAAGTTAATATTACTACTCTGCGATTTGTAAAAATTTATATATTTCTTCTGGATAGTTTGTAAAGTTTGGAAGCTACAATTATTAATTAAGTAATTAATATGAACAATTTTTCTTCAATAGGTCACAAAAACTGCGGTTGGTTACTTGAGTGTTCTTAGAAGTTTTTTAATTAGAGAATGAATCAGTCCATCAATCAGGACCTTGTATAAAAATTGTTATTGTTATTAGATGTAAATTATATTTTTGTAATTTAGTTGTAATATTAGAAAAATGCGACAAATAAATGGTGTTGGTTCGTTGAAAGATCTAGTTTACATAATAAATATTGTCTTTAAAGACGCGCAATTATTTATGGATGCTATTTAATAGAAATATTTTTTATGGTTTTTGCCTAAAATTTAGTCAAGTGTACACGGAGAGAAAAATATGGAAATCATTCCTATAATTTTAATGAAATGTTTTCCTATACTATTTTAGGAGCGATTACTTAAATTATGGGAATTGTACCCATAATTTTTGAGAAATGTTACTATAATTATGGGAATGGTTCCTATAATTATAGGAACGATACCTATAATTATAACTGTAATGTTGGCATGATTCCTATAATATATAGGAATAGTTCCCATAATATATAGGAATAGTTTCTATAATATTATAGGAACCATTTCCTATAATATTATAGAAACCATTCCTATAATATTATGGGAAGCATTCCCATAATATTATAGTGATGATGCCTAATAATATTGAGATATTTATCATTACAACTCAAGTTATTTGTGACTTCAATGACTACTTTGAAGCATTTGAAATTATTAGTAATTTCGATAATTTTACTTGCTTCCCAATAACATCATTTGAAGTATATAAAATAAGTAATATTGTTCATATACACGGAAAGAAAAGTGAAGGAATTTTTACTATTTCACTATAGTAATTTTTATTAAATTAAATAGTAACGGTGGACTATACTTCTCATTTAGTAATTTTTACGATCTACTATTGTAAATTTTATCCAACAAACAAGGCTAGCAAGAAACTTAAAAAGTTGAATAATATAGAGCAAATTATACAATATGTATTTGTAAACTTTACAATTCAACTATTGCAAAAATTGACACAAGGTTTTTTAAAAAGATATTTTAGGGAGGGAGAGAGATAGGAGGTTGGACTAATCAGTACAAATACAGTAACCGAAAAAAGAAATCGGAATTTTCATCCTATCTGGGAATCGAACCCAGAAGTTTTTGTTGGGAGCCAGAGACTCTCCCTCTTTTTTTTTTTTTTTTTTTTTTTAATCGTTTATTTTGAATTTATTAATACATAGATTTACAAGGTAAGTGATATATAGGTATAAACGTACATGACCTATTACAATATTTGAAAAACTTATCTTATTCTACCTGGCCTGCATGGCTCTCATAGAAGCTACATATAATGGTTTGGTACCTGAGATGCCTCAATGGGCAATACATATTTTGTTTTTGTTTAATTTTAGTCTTAGTCTTTTATGCATATGAATATTGTAGAGATTAATAGTATATGGTTAGTAATGAGTTAGCCTAAAAAACGATGTATTTTAAAAAGGCTTATCGTATTAAAAAGAAAAACAGATACAACAAAATATAGATATATATATATATAGCAACAAATAAAAGAAAACGGGAGAAAGAGAAGATAATAAATAATAAAGGAGGAAAAGGAGCAGATTAGGTAAACCACCAGTATTCCTTACAATTGTGGGGGATTAACCAATTTGTCTTTTGTGGGACTGAAGTGCAGTATTGTATGTCGGTATTTGATAATATTTTTGAGTCATAATTAATAGCTTTGGCGTTTGGGCCTCTTTTGACGTGGTATATTAACGGTAGGTATGAACTGAGGGTCTTGAATGAGACCTAGGCTGTCCAGGTATGTGAATATTTCGGGAGGTGTGTACCCCGGATGTCATTGCTTGATTGAAGGATTGTGGTTGTGGGTAGAAGGGACCTGATATTAAACTATTTTCAGTAGAAGAGGATGCATTGGCAAAATGATTGCGGCAAAGTCGGATAATGTGGTCGTCAATACGTCCAATGTTTGCTGTATTTAGTATAGTTAGATTGTGATAGAATTTTATATAATTCGATTCGGGTGTTTTGTTCATGTTGAGGCAGGCTCTTAAGCATTGCCTTTCAAATTTTCTTAATTTTTCCATTTCTTTAGGTGGAATATTAAACCAAATAGGGCAGCCGTAGGTAATAATTGGTCTGATTAGAAGTTGGTAACATAATATTTTGACCTTTCTGTTTTAGAAATTTAGAATAGAATAGTCTAGACAGGCTTTTGAATTGCTTTTTGGCTTTATTAATTTGGGTGTCAATGTGTGAGTAGAAGTTTAAATTATTAGAGACTCTCCCTCTACGCTATCCAAGGTAAACTAGTACCCATGTCCTTTAACATTTACATAAACTCGGAGTCTAGCGCTCCTTCAATAGTATAGGAACCATTCCTATAATATTATAGCAACTATTCTTTTAATAATATAGGGACCATTCCTATAATATTATAGGAACCATTCCCATAATATATACAAGCTATTCCATTATTGTATAGGAACGTTTCCAATAAACTATGGGTATAGTTCCGATAATGAGTATAGGATTGATACCTATAATGATCATTTTATTATAGGAACCATTCCCATAATTTTTGGAAAGATTCTTATAAATTTCTCTCCGTGTATTAGATTGAAAGTAGGAAATATATTACAGCTGAAAATTGAAGTTTAAATTCTTTCGATTTCAGTAAAGTAAAGAAGATAAATGAAAAGTGTAAGTAAGAACGAATTAAAATAATTAAATTGATAATAATAACTGGTAATTGCTCACCAGGATCAGGAAACATTGAAGAAAGGTTTTAAGATATTGAAATGGTCGAAAACATTTTCAAAAGTCATTGGCCTGTGGCCGTTATCATACAATCCTTATTTATTTGGTATAGGTATATTTTATAATACTATTTACGTGATTCTATCATTGTTAGATATGTATAAATCATTCGGCAATACTGACAAGCTGGTTGATAATGCGACGATGACTGTGATAATTGTGGTCGTATACGTCCGTATGTTATTTTTCCGTATCAACATTTCTAGTCTTGATGAAATATATGCCCAAGTGTTAAAAGATTACAACGTCAGTGATTTTAAAAATTCCGAAGAAATTGAAGTATTTATGCAGTTTATTAATAAAGGTATATTTTTGTTGAGAGGATTCGCTACTTTTATGTTAGGAACCGAATTTGTTTGGTACTTCAGTTCATTAACAGCAACATGTAAGTATTATCATTAACTTGCATTTATAACAATTCATACTTGTTGATTTCTTCCAATTGCTTTTTAAATTTTATTACAGCTGAGTTCTTCATTGATGATAACAATCAAACAATATTTATCATTCCTTACTCAATTTATATTTTCTATGAAATAAATACCTTGACGCGTTATTATTTGACATTCTTAACCCTTTTGCCAACGATTTGGATCTTTGGGTTCGGAACTATGTCAGTGGATTCCATTTTGATTTCTCTGCTCTTTTATATCAATGGAAAGATGGCTGTGTTGACAATGAGGATTGACGCGCTCGAAAACGGCCCTAATTCCAGGAAGGAACTTAATAAAATAATCGCCGAGCACTGTAAATTATTGAAGTAATTATTCCACTTAAAATTGATTCATTTAATAAAAATTTATAAATACAAACAATTTTATTAATTGAAGAATGGGAAATGGCGTTAAAGATGCTTACAGTGCTGGATTACTCGTTTACTTAGTGAATACCAATGTGATAATCTGCATTGTTGGCTATCAAATTTTGATAGTAAGTAAATTTTCGTCATTATTGTTAATCTCAATACATTATAAATATCATTAATTTTAATAGAATTTCATGGCGGGAGGCCAAAAAGCAGAGTTAGTTCGACTTATTCTGTTAATGATGCAAATGTATGCGATGTTAAATATTTATTGTATGATTAGTGAACATATGACTGCTGAGGTAATTCAATACTTTGTTTAATTTTCATTTCAATGTATAATGTTATTAACTCAGCATTATCCTTTCTTCACTTTAGAGTCTGAAGTGTTGCGAAGCATTTTACAACATTCGCTGGTACAATTTGCCGATTGATTGTAGTAAAGATATTGTTTTCTGTATTGAACGTTCCCAACAACCGCTGGCACTTTGGGCAGGTCAATTTACAACATTTAGCAGCGTTACTCTGACAGACGTAAGTTGTATAATAATTTATAGTAAAAAGAATATTGCTTACATTATTTTTGAAAAACTGGGTAGAAATTGATTATTTTTTTCTTCAAATAGGTGACAAAGGCTGCATTGAGTTACTTGTCAGTTCTTCGCAGCTTCATGATTGCCGAGTAGAATTTGTCTATAAAAATTTTCTAAGGAAAACATGATGTTTACGATTCAAGATATCCATAAATTTCCTCACAAAAATTGTAGTTATCTATTTGCATTTAAAAATATTTCTATTTATTTGCAAAATAAATCTGTTTCTATTGAACTGCAATTTATTTATTGCCATAAAATTGGCCGTGATATTTATGAGGTCACAAAAACTGCGGTTAATTTTTAAGTACTCTTAGAAATTTTTAATTAGAGAATAGATCAGTCTATCAATCAGGTCCTTTTATTGAAATTCTTATTATTATTAGATGTTAATTATATTTTTGTAAATTTAATTGTAATATTAAAAAATGGGATAAGTAAATGGTGTTGGTATATTGAAAGATCTAGATAACAAAATAAATTTTATTTTTAAAGATCTGCAATTATCTAGGAACATAATTTCAGTATTTATATTTTTGTATAAAACGGCTTGAGTCGAATTTGAAGATTCTTTTTCTATAATTTTGTGAAGTGTATAGATTAGATTAAAGTTAAAAATGTTCTAGATAATCATAAAATTTTTAATATCTCCTATTTCAGCGATCAAGTAAAAAGATAAATGGAAGACGTAAGTAAAAAAGTTTAAATAATTAATTTGAAACTGATGACGAATAATCGCCCACTAGGATCAGGAAGCGTTGAAGAAAGGTTCTGAGATATTCAAATGGCCGAAAAAAATTTCGAAAGTCATTGGTCTGTGGCTTCTATCGCTGAATCCTTATTTATTTGGTATAGGTGCATGTTATTATACTATTTACGTGGTTTTAGCATTGTTAGATATGTATAAATCATTCACCAATACTGAAATGTTGATTGATAACGTTTCGGAGACTTTGGGAATTACAATGGTATACACCCTTATGTTATTGCTTCGCTTCAACATTTCTAACCTTGGTGAAATATATTCGCGAATATTCGAGGATTACAACGTCAGTGATTTCGAAAATTCTCAAGAAATCGAAGTATTTACGCAGTTTATCAATAAAGGCATATTTTTGGTGAGAGGATTCGCCAGTTTCATGATAGGAACCGAATTCGTTTGGTACTTCAGTTCATTAGCAGCAACACGTAAGTATTGCGTCATTAACTTTCATTTATAACAACTCATACTTGTTGATTTCTTCCAATTGCTTTTAAAATTTTATTACAGCTGAGTTCTTCATTGATGATAACAATCAAACAATATTTATCATTCCTTACCCTATTTATATTTCCTATGAAATAAATAGCTTGACGCGTTATTATTTGACATTCGTAACCCTTATGCCGACGATTTGGATCTTTGGCTTTGGAAATGTGTCAGTGGATTCCATTTTGATTTCTCTGCTCTTTTATATCAGTGGAAAGATGGCTGTGTTGACAATGAGGATTGACGCTCTCGAAAACGGCCCTAATTCTAGGATGGAACTCAATAAAATAATCGCCGAGCACTGTAAATTATTGAAGTAATTATTCCACTTAAAATTGATTCATTTAATAAAAATTTATAAATACAAACAATTTTATTAATTGAAGAATGGGAAATGGCGTTAAAGATGCTTACAGTGCTGGATTACTCGTTTACTTAGTAAGTACTAAGGGGGCGTCCATTAATTACGTGAGGTGTTCTAGGGGGGGAGTGGATCATGCTAAATCTTACCAAATCTCACTTAGGGGGAAGGGGGGGGGGATCTTAACAAATATCACGTAATTTTTTCTCTAGCAGAAAACAGTGTAAAATTGCGTGAAAAAAGTATTTATAATAAAATATGGCCAAATTCTGGTACACAATAGTGTTTGTCGTATTCGTCTGAACCCTGCAGAGCAGCAAAGTAGCGCTCGATTGTTTAATTTGATTATTGATCGATAGGATTCACTAATTTTTTAGGTATAGATTTCTTTAAAAATCTATCGGTGGTAGCCGGTCTCATGTCGTAATTTTAATACAATTTTGTCATAATATGTTTAATTATCTTCAATTTAAACTATTGTTCGTCGACTTTTAATACTTTTTTCAATTTATTTAGTAGTTGAGAAAATTAAAAAAAAATCAATAATAAATTAAATTTTAGTTTTTATCATAAAATGATTTTTATATGTAAAAATCCTATTTTTATGTAGATGTCTTTAAATATCTATTTGCTGTAGTCAGTCTCATATCGTTATTTGCAAAAATATAATAAAAAATAAATTTTAGGACATTACGGCCTTTTAATAACGTGTTTTTTTCAATATTCAAACAAGAAATCTACCTATCCATGTCGGGTGTAGCCGAATGGCACTTTTTTTCTCAATAATCCAACCCGTTTACAGCCAAAACATAAATTTTGAATAATCTCGCGTGAGATTTGGGGAGGGGGGAGGGAGTTGAAGAAAATCTTACGAAATCTCATCAAGGGTGGAGGGGGGGGGGGTTACCAAAAATTCTCAAAAATGCCTCACGTAATTTATGGACGCCCCCTAATTCAATAATCTGCATTCTCGGGTACCAAATTTTAATAGAAAGTATCACTTTAGTCATTTCTGTCTTTATTGTTCATAATAGATTATTAATATCATTAAACTTTGATAGAATTTCATAGCAGGAGGTCAAGAAGTAAAGATAATTCGATTTGGTCTGTTCATGATGCAAGTATATGCGATGTTAAGTATTTATTGTATAATCAGTGAACATATGACTGCTGAGGTAATTTACAACGTTATTTAATTTTTATTTCAATATTTTTATCAACTCAGAATTATCCGTTCTTCACTCTAGAGTCTGAAATGTTGCGAAGCATTTTACAACACTAGTTAGTACAATTTGCCGATTGATTGTAGTAAAGATATTGTTTTTTGTATTGAACGTTCTCAACAACCGCTGGCACTTTGGGCAGGTCAATTTACAAAATTTAGCAGCGTTACTCTTACAAACGTGAGTTGTATAATATTTTTATAGTATGAAAAATGTAGGTGACATTTTTTTTTAAAAACTCGGTGATAATTGATTATTTCTTCTTTGAATAGGTTACGAAGACCGCGTTGAGTTACTTGTCAGTTCTTCGTAGCTTCAAGATCTCCAAGTAGAATTTGTCTATAAATATCTTCTAAGGAAGACATGATGTATCCGACGATTCAAAAGTATCAATAAATTTCCTCACAAAAATTGTAGTTACCTATTTGAATTTAAAATATTTCTATTTATAAAATTAGTTTTTTTTTGCAAAATAAATCTGCTTCTATTGAACTGCAATTTATTTATTGCCATAAAATTGGCCGTAATATTTATGAGGTCACAAAAACTGCGGTTAGTTACTTGGGTTTTTTAAGAAATTTTTTAATTAGAGAATGAATCAGTCCACCAAACAGTACCTTAAATTGGAATTGTTATTGTTATTAGATGTTAATTTTACTTTTGTAAATTTAGTTGTAATATTAGAAAAATGCGACAAGTAAATGGTGTTGGTTTATTGAGAGATCTAGGTAACAAAATAAATCTTATCTTTAAAGATCTGCAATCATCTAGGAATATCATTTCAGTATTTATATTTTTTGTATAAAAAAGCTTACGTCGAATTTGAAGCTTTTTTTTTCTAGAATTTCGTGAAATGTATATGTTAGATGATAAGTTAAAAAAATTGCGGATAATCATAAAATTTTAATGTCTCCAATTTCAGCGATCAAGTACAGAAGATAAATGAAGGGTGTAAGTAAAAACAAGTTCAATTAATTATATTGAAACTAATGACTGTTAATTGCTCACCAGGATCAGGAAGCATTGAAGAAAGGTTCTGAGATATTTAAATGGCCGGAAAAAATTTCAAAAGTCGTTGGTCTGTGGCCTTTATCGCTGAATCCCTATTTATTTAGTATAGGTGCATGTTATTATACTTTTTATCTGGTGCTAGCAATAATAGACATGTATAAATCGGTCACCAATACTGAAATGTTCATCGATAATATTACGGAGACTTTGGGAGTTGTGCTCGTATACGTCCGTGTGTTATTGCTTCGCTTCAACATTTCTAATCTTGGTGAAATATATTCGCAAATATTCAAGGATTACAACGTCAGTGATTTCGAAAGTTCTGAAGAAATCCAAGTATTTTTGCAGTTTATTAATAAAGGTATATTTTTGTTGAGAGGATTCGCCACTTTTATGTTAGGAACTGAATTCGTTTGGTACTTCAGTTCATTAGCAGCAACACGTAAGTATTATCATTAACTTGCATTTGTAAAAACTCATACGTGTTGATTTCTTCTAATTGTTCTGTAAATTTTATTACAGCTGAGTTTCTCATTGATGATAACAATCAAACAATATTTATCATTCCCTACAAACTTTATATTTTCTATGAAATAAATAGCTTGACACGTTATTATTTGACATTCGTAACCCTTATGCTAACGATTTGGATCTTTGGCTTCGGAAATGTGTCAGTGGATTCCATTTTGATTTCTCTGCTCTTTTATATCAGTGGAAAGATGGCTGTGCTAACAATGAGGATTGACGCGCTCGAAAACGGCCCTAATTCCAGGAAGAAACTCAATAAAATAATCGCCGAGCACTGTAAATTATTGAAGTAATTATTCTACTTAAAATTAGTTAATTTAATAAAAATTTATAAATACTAATAATTTCATTGTTTGAAGAATGGGAGATAGCGTTAAAGATGCTTTCAGTGCTGGATTACTAGTTTACTTACTAACTACCAATTCTATAATCTGCATTCTTGGCTACCAAATTTTAATAGTAAGTGATAATAATTTTCGTCATTATTGTTCATAATACATTATTAATATCATTAAACTTCAATAGAATTTTATAGCGGGAGGCCAAGCAGTAGAGATCATTCGATTTGGTCTATTCTTAATGCAAATGTATGCTATGTTAAGTATTTATTGTATGATAAGTGAACATATTACTGCTGAGGTAATTCAATACTTTGTTTAATTTTCATTTCAATACATAATGTTTTCATCTCAGCATTATTCTTTCTTTATTTTAGAGTCTGAAATGTTGCGAAGCATTTTACAACATTCGCTGGTACAATTTACCGATTGATTGTAGTAAAGATATTGTTGTCTGTATTGAACGTTCCCAACAACCCCTGGCACTTTGGGCAGGTCAATTTACAACATTTAGCAGCGTTACTCTTACAGACGTGAGTTCTATAATATTATTATAGTAAGAACAATATAGCTTACATTATTTTTCAAAAACTCGGTAATAATTGATTGTTTTTTCTCTAAATAGGTGACAAAGACTGCGTTGAGTTACTTATCAGTTCTTCGCAGCTTCAAGATTGCTGAGTAGAATTTATCTATAAATATCTTATAATTTCTTGACAAAAAATGTAGATATACCTGTTTGGATTTAAAATATCCTTTTATTTATCTATTCTATTCATATGTGAAATAAATGTACTTTAATTGAACTGCAATTTATTTATTGCCGTAAAATTAGCGTTCCTCTTGGAGACATAAAATTTTTAATAATCGATCATTTCAATTCAATTTAAAGATCTATAAAATTACACCATGTAAAAAGATGCATAATTAGGACGATCTGAGTATTACTGGGCTAACACAGCTAGTTTAAATTTCCGAGATTGTAAAACAATTTTTAAATTTTATATTTCAGCAATCCACTGTAATTTTTCTCAAGCTTTTTTGTACCATTTATATTTCTTCATGGAAGAAAACATGAAAAGTGCAAGTGAGTCAAGAACGACGAAAAGAGTAAGTAAAAGAAAATTTAGATTTCTTCTGTGAAACTAACGATTGATAAATTGCTCATCAGGATCAGAAAACGCTGAAGAAAGGTTATGAAATATTCAAATGGACTAAAAAAATATCGACAGTAATTGGTCTGTGGCCATTATCGCAGAATCCTTTTTTGTTTACTATATGTACAGTTTATTATATTATTTACGTGGTTCTAGCATTGTTAGATATGTATAAATCATTTGACAATACTGACGAGCTAGTTGATAATGTTACGGAGTCTATGGCAGTTATCTACATATACTTCCGCATATTATTTCTTCGTGTCAACATTTCTAGCCTTGGTGAAATATATTCGCAAGTATTCAAGGATTATAGCGTCAGTGATTTCGAAAATTCTCAAGAAATCGAAGTATTTATGCAGTTTATTAATAAAGGTATATTTTTGGTGAGAGGATTCGCCAGTTTCATGATAGGAACCGAAGCCGTTTGGTACTTCAGTTCATTAGCAGCAACACGTAAGTATTATCATTAACTTGCATTTATAACAACTCATACGTGTTGATTTCTTCTAATTGCTTTGTAAATTTTATTACAGCTGAGTTCTTCATTGATGATAACAATCAAACAATATTTATCATTCCCTACAAACTTTATTTTTTCCATGAAATAAATAGCTTGACGCGTTATTATTTGACGTTTTTATGCATTATGCCTTCGATTTGGGCCTTTGGCTTCGGATATGTGTCAGTGGATTCCACTTTGATTTCACTGCTCTTTTATATCAGTGGAAAAATGGCTGTGTTGACAATGAGAATTGACGCGCTCGAAAACGGCCCTAATTCCAGGAAGGAACTCAATAAAATAATCGCCGAGCACTGTAAATTATTGAAGTAATTATTCCACTTAAAATTGATTAATTTAATAAAAATTTATAAATACAAACAATTTTATTGTTTTAAGAATGGGAGATGGCGTTAAAGATGCTTACAGTGGTGGATTACTAGTTTACTTAGTAAATACCAATGTGATAATCTGCATCGTCGGCTATCAAATGTTAATAGTAAGTAAATTTTCCTCAATGTTAATCTTCAATATTAATTATGTAATTTTTGATAGACTTTTATGGTACCCGGTCGAGAGGCGGACTTTTTTCGATATGCTCTGTACATGGGCGAAATGTATATGTTGTTGAGTATTTTTTGTATGATTAGTGAACACTTAACTGCTGAGGTAATTATATATATCTCTTCATTTTCTCTCCATTATTTTTAAAAAAGCTTACTATTCCTTCTTTATTTTTGCAGAGTTTAAAATGTTGCGAAGCATTTTACAATTGTCAATGGTACGACTTGCCAATTGATTGTAAAAAAGACATAATTTACTGCATCGAACGCTCTCAAAAACCTTTGGCTCTGTCGGCCGGTAAATTTACAATATTTAGTAACGTTACTATGACTAATGTAAGTTTTATAATACACATTATTGAGATAAATATAGAAAAATATAGTTTTGATTATTTTTTAAAAATCTTGTTTACTAGGTCACAAAAGCTGCAATGGGGTACTTAAGTGTGCTGAGAAACTTCTTAGATGAATAATAAATTAGATGTTTAGCTCACCTCGTTATAGTTATATTATTAATAAATATGTATAATAATCATGAGTTGTGATTTATGATTTAAATGAAGTAGATAGAGTTAACTAATATGGTTTGTGTTATAAAAAATACTTTTTGACACATATTTTAGAAACTCTTATCTCTTCATATATCTTCTCACTTCTATAGCTTGAAAATGGTGTTGATTTATTGAATTATTAATATCACAAAATAAATTTAGTTAAATTGGATTATAGTTTATTTTTTTTTTCTACAAAACCAAATTATTTAATCCTACATCTAGTTTATTTATTAAAAAACCGTTCCCATTTCTTCTCTATTTGCACTTATTGAAAGAAATCGTATTTGTTTACTAATTGTATGAGACTTTCTTAACTTTTGAAAATTTACTTACAAAAAAAAAAAAAAAACTGCGATGTGAAGATAAAAAATTTCACCATAATTTCATAGCTAAATTTTTCATTAAAGATAAATTTAGAAACTGGGGAAATAAAGGATAAGGGGAAAGGGGGGACCTTACTCAGTAGGAATTTTCGGTCACCGAAAAAATAATTCGGACAGCCCAGAACGGGACACGAACCCGGATCATTTAGTTACACCCCAAAGGCTCTACCAGTTAAGCTATCCGAGACACTTAACCCTTTAATGTTCGGTCTTGAATCCCCACTCTTAATTCGAGTCATATGTCTTTTTCTTTAAGTGAGAGAGCTATAGTCTCTTTCCTAAAGAGGGGGCCAGAAAAGTAGTAAAAAGGGGCGCATGGACATACTAGTACAACTAAACCGTCTTTCACACAACCGAATAACGGACTATGATATGCTCTCTCCCCTAACAGCTCACACCGAGATTCTTTTTGCTTCCAGAACATTAAAGGGTTAAGCAAAATAAAATTTGTTTTATGCCGTAAGATGGACGGCGGAGTTCCTAAGATGGTCCACCTTTACAAGCATGGAATGTGAATGTTATCCATACATGCTTGTAAATTAAAATAAAATCAATTAAAAAAAAATATTTAATTTTCATAATATAAAATAAATTTTCAGAAAAAATTTCTTAAACAAAATAGAATTACAAAAATATTATGATACTGAAGTTAGCTGACAACTGTCAATTTTTTTTAATCTTTACAATAAATTAATTGCAATAAAAACCCATTTTAAAAAATTTCCACTCATAAATTCTTTTAATTTTCACATGTAGAATTTTTTAATTAAGTTTTTTTCATAATAATTTTATTGCTATAAAATTATAAAAAAATTTTTAATGTCAGTCAACTTGAGTGTCATAAAATATTTCATGAATTGATAATTGACTTCTAAAAAATTTTTTAATTTTCACTGTGATAAAATAAAACTGTCAAAAACTTAGCACAAATTTTACATCACGTCAATTTAATTAAGCTTCTTCTCAATCTTGTTGGTGGTAAAAGACTGGTCTACAACAGTAAAGAACAATATACATTGACCAAATTCGCGCATGTGCTGTAAGCAAGTTGCTAAACAAATAAAAACAAAGTTATTGTAAACTTTAAATTTTTCTTCTCCGCAAACACAAAGGATGGCTATAAGTTAATTGTCCTTTGTCATTCTATAAACAATAAATGTTCAGTATATGCTCTTTGTGCTTTAAAACTTTTCGATGCCGGTAGCAAAAAGTAAACTTACGCTTGCGTACGTATAAAAATAACAAAACTCTTAGCAATTATATGTATAGCTCGCGGACTTTCAACCAACGAAGAAATGTTTACTTCGGAGATTGTCACAGCCGAGGATCCCTCATTCAACATAAACTTTTTCAGTTGACAAGACATGGAAGAAGAAAAGCACCGAGTAAGCACTGTGATATAACATGACACTAAAATCAGCTGACATTGAAAATTTTTTTCATTTTTTTAATTAATTAAATTAGAACTACAAAGAATATTTTTTAAAAATTGTACTTATAGTTTTTCAAATTTTTAACAAGACAAATTGTTCTTTTTATTTTTTTCTATTCATTTTTTTAATAAGATAAATCCTAAAAATCTTCAGATGTCTGCTAATTTTATTTTCATTAATATTACATCAGTTTGTTTCATAAAAAATTAATTGTCAAATTATTTGCAGATAAAAGAATTAATTGCAGAGGGTGTCAAAGTTTTTGATTGGGCGAACTGGATTTCTGTGGGAATCGGGGTCTGGCCCCTCACACCAAACAACTATCTTTTTAACGTAGTTTTTGTTTACTTTACAGTGATGATGATTCTAGAGTACACGGACCTTTTTGTGCATATTCATGATTTTGCATCTGTTGTGGATAACCTCTCAGAGAATCTGGCGTTTACCATTGTATATTCGTACACCTTCTCGCTGAGGTTTTATGAAAAAAAGCTAGCTCAAGTTTTTAGAGAAACACTGATGGATTATGCTAGTAATAAAGCGTTGAAAAATATGAAAGAAGTTAAACTGTTTATGGTGTATACGAAAAACGCAAAATTTTTTGCTAAATACATTTTTATATCGATAGCGCTTACTGGTATTATTTGGTTGTTCCAACCGCTGATTTTAATGTCTACATTTGGTGCGTTCAATTTTTTTATTTTACTTTTTTTTTAATGGGTGATAGTAACTACACTACTCACAAAAATTAAGGGAATAAAAAAAAAATGCTAATTTTTTTTAGATTTTTGACGGGCTATATTTCAGCGGAAAATGATCGTATCGCAAAAATAGAAAATGGATTTTAAAGCTCTAAGACTATAGTTTTCAGATGTCAAGGTCAAAATTTTTTAGGAATTACGGTTTTAAGATGATCCGAAGAAATAGAGCGAAAAAAAAATTTCCAAATTTTTGAATTTTTTTTTTTCACTCTATGGGCTCCGAAAAATTTTTTCAGACAGAGCGACCTTATGGAACAGATAGAATGTTTATTTAGCTTTAATTGCATTTTTTATTTAGCTTGCATATTTTATTTAGCTTGATACGACCATTTGTTGCGGAGATATCCGAGATTAGACGAAAAAGGACGTTTATGTCTTTAACCATTAATATCTCTGCAACCAATAATCGCACAGCAAAAAAAAGGACAGTTTTGCAAACTGGAAGAAATTTCCAATGAAATCCCATAAAAAAATTTCAGAAAAAAAAATCTTATCGGTGTCTGGTACCGCTTTAAAAAAAGTCGAAAAAAGTGACTTTTTTCCTTATTTTGGTTGATCGACTGTATCTTAAAAAATATCGACGGGGAAGCTAGACAAAAAAAACGACAAACAAAAAAATTCGAAAATTAAGGTAAATTTTTTTTTCTGTGAAAGAAATTTTTTTTTTTTGGAGAAAAAAAATTTTTTACCTTAATTTTCGAATTTTTTTGTTAGTCGTTTTCTTTTTATTCGAATTTACTGATGAGCCGAGGCAAATTGAGTGCAAAACAAAAAAAAATCAATTTTTCATTTTTCTGAAAATTGCAGCACGATAATGGATAAAATCTTATTCCTTTAATTTTTTCAAAATTTTGATTACTCGGGGCGAAAAAACTACTGGATGGATCGATCTGAAAATTTACATGGTTCTTAGGGGTATATTGAGGTGTAAAAATTCCTGCAATGTCTAGCTTCCCCGTCGATATTTGTTAAGATACAGTCGATCAACCAAAATAAGGGAAAAAGTCACTTTTTTCGACTTTTTTTAGAGTGGTACCGTACACCAATAAGATTTTTTTTTCTGAAATTTTTTTATAGAATTTCATTGGAAATTTCTTCCAGTTTGCAAAACTGTCCTTTTTTTTGCTGTGCGATTATTGGTTGCAGAGATATTTATGGTTAAAGACATAAACGTCCTTTTTCGTCTAATTTCGGATATCTCCGCAACAAATGGTCGTATTAAGCTAAATAAAAAATGCAATTAAAGCTAAATAAACAGGCTATTTGTTCCATAAGGTCGCTCTGTCTGAAAAAATTTTTCGCAGCCAATAGAGTGAAAAAAAAAATGCAAAAATTTGGAAATTTTTTTTTTCGCTCTATTTCTTCGGATCATCTTAAAACCGTAATTCCTAAAAAATTTTAACCTTGACATCTGAAAACTAGAGTCTCAGAGCTTTAAAATCCATTTTTTATTTTTGCGATACAATCATTTTCCGCTGAAATACATCCCGTCAAAAATCTAAAAAAAATTAGCATTTTTTTTTATTCCCTTAATTTTTGTGAGTAGTGTATTTAGATTCAACGCTTTCTGGAATTATCGAAGAAAATGTAATTGCTCTGGAAATTTGGAACTTCATGGTTGATTACAAATGTATTGCCTTGAAATTTATTAATTAACAGAAGATTAGCGATGAATCTAAAAAATTACTCATAATTATAATTACTATTGGTAACATTTTATTAATGTTTTGGAAAAGATGCTGGAATTGACATTGATAATAAAACAGGATCTTTTATATTACCATATCATTTTCACATTTGCTACAAATTGGATGATTTTAAAACCTACGCATTAACATATCTCTGGCAGAGCCCATTTGCAGCCATTATTTGTTTTGGTATAAGTAGTTTTAATGTTTTTCTAATAATTCTTGTTTTCCATGTAAGTGGAAGAATGGCTGTTTTAACAAGAAGAATTGATGAATTAAAATTTGAAAAAGTTAACTTCCAACGTAAGATTAATGAAATCATTATAGAGCATATTAGAATTTTGAAGTAAGGATAATTCCTTTGTGCCTCTAAAAGATTTAGCATTCCAAATTAATTTTTAAATTATTTCTTCAATGTATTTTTATTAGCTTGGGAAGTAAAATTTCAGATATATTCGCTGCGCCATTATTGACATTTTTTGTATTAACTAACTTGCTACTCTGTATTAGTGTATATCAAATATTGCTTGTAATTATTTTTTTTACTAAGCTAAAATATTAAGCTGTTGTTGCTATTTTTATATTAATATCATAAGTACTATTTTTCAGAATATTATGACAGGACTAAATACGGATATTCTTCAGTATATTGTATTATTAATAACAGTTTATCTTATGTTGTATGTTATTTGTATGAATGGTGAGCGTTTTTCTGAAGAGGTGACTATTTAAAAATTTTAATTTTGTTTTGTATTAAAATTTTTTTTCTCCCCTCCGGGCGGAAAGCGTCAATTTTCCGCCCGCTGCGCTAAATGAAAATGCCGCTTTCCGCCTCCGTCGAGGAGAAAAATAGTATTCTCACCACGGGCAGGAAATAAGAAAGCCTCAGATCACATGTTTGTCGACCTCGGCTTCGCCTCGGTCAACAATTACATATAATCTGAGACATTTCTTATTTTCCTGCCCTAGGTAAGAAATATACTATTAGATAAGTATTAGCCTAAATCGTTTAACAGTTATTACTTTTTTTTACATAGGGAAATAAAATTAGTCAAGCATTTTACAATTTTACTGACTGTGACTTCCATGATATTAAAAGCAAGAAAAAAATAATATTTTCTCTACTGAGATCACAAAAACCACTTACACTTAAAGCTGGAAAATTTTCCAACTTTGATTATGGAACGTTATCTAATGCAAGTTTTTAATTAAATTTCATTAATAACTATGATTTTTATTCACCGTCGAATTATTAAATAATTCTATTTATTTTCAGATCACTAAATCAGCGGTTGGATACTTGTCAGTACTTAGAAAATTGTTAATGGATTAATTTATTTATTTTGAATCTAGTTGAAGTATTTCTAAAATCTAGTGGTTATTAATATATATAAATTTTGTTGAAGAAATTTATAAAATTTAAGGAAAATTAAAGGATTTATTTGAAGAAATTAATGCATAGATTGTGCTAAAATTCTAATAAAAATTTTCAACAACTATTTAAACATGAAATTTTTCATTTTTAATTTAACTTAACTATAATTCTGTTTTTTAGAGTCATTTCTTTTTCTCTCGTGGTTAATTAAATATTTCTTTTTAAACTAGTTTAAAAAACCGCAAGACCATTTTGTTATATTCTTTTACTCAAGAAAAAAATCTTGTGAAAAACGGATTGAACTTTTTTTACATAGAAAAATGAATGAATTTAAAACTTTGTAATTTATGACTGAAAACGCGCATGATCATTAATAAAAATATTATAATGCTGCTAAATAAATTTAGTGCTAAACGTTTACTCATGATTAATTCACCTTTAATAGTTATCAATTTTGTTTTAAATCTCACTTGCTCAAGCATTGAAATCATTTTTATAAGTAAAGAGACATTAAAATCCTCGGAAGTATCTACAGAACTAAACTATAATTCTGTTTGTAAGCGGACAGATATCGCGCATGATTATTGTATAAGTTTCTGTGAGAAGAGCAAAAACATTTCGCCTAGCAGAAAATTTGTCGTTGACGATAATTTACGTCCGCACATTGATGCTACGCGTAAATAACTAGAAAGTAGGCTCAGTGATTAGAAAATACTTGAAGGACTCGAAAGTCAGTGCTTTCAGAAATTCCAAAGAGAGAGACATGTTTTGTTTGTGCGATATACCAAAAAGTAAAATCTTTTCGCCAAGTTCGACCATAATATTCTGTGAATATAAATCGAACAAAACAGTTTCACTGTAAAAATCGCGCCAAGTCCACGTTCATAAGACTATTAAGAAAAAAATTTGTTTTCTTTACAAAAATATATAAAATAAAAATAAAAATCCAAGTAACCGATATGATTGTTTATGATTTTCGGAAATTAAAAAATTGTGTTATAAATTTAAAAATTAAGAAAAAAATTTTGGAACGTATTTAGTGTGCGCGGTTGCAAAATATTTTTACTTTTAATGAAATTCGTAAAATCTATTTACTAGGACTTTAAAAATTTAAATACACAATGACGCACACCAAGTACGTTCCAAAATTTTTTCTTAATTTTTAAATTCATAACACAATTTTTTTAATTTCCGAAAATCATAAACAATCATATCGGTTACTTGGATTTTTTATTTTTTATTTTATATATTTTTGTAAAGAAAAACAAATTTTTTTTTCTTAATAGTCTTATGAACGTGGACTTGGCGCGATTTTTACAGTGAAACTGTTTTTGTTCGGATTTTAGTATTTTTACACGCTTTTTGTAATTATAATAAAAATTTACAATTGGTACCAACTTAAATCTCGCGTTGGTTGCATTTTTTACACGCTTTTATTAGCTTCACTTGTATGTCAGTTTGTCAGTTTGTCAGTTTGTCAGTTTGTCAGTTTGTCAGTATGTAACTCTCCTTCGCATAAAGAGACTACCATAATGATATTATTTAAATTTTGATTATTATCAACCTAGAACCCAGGTGATGACCTTCCTAGTCATCCTCTGATGACCATCCCGAAGTTATATTTCGAAACCAGGTGTTTTCCTCCGTAGGTTTTTTACACGCTTTATATTAGCTTCACTTGTATGTCAGTTTGTCAGTATGTAACTCTCCGTGGGTAATTTGCGCGCCTGAATATTTTTGATAATCAACAAATAATAGTTTAAAAAAACTAAAAATCACGCTTTTATAAATAAACAAACCTAAAAAGTAATAATAGTGTCTAAAACACGCTTTTTAGAAAACGAAAATCAGAAAATCCAAATTTTAATAAATTTAAATTTAAGAATAGTGTTAAAAATTTCAATAAATAATAGTGTAAATAAAAAATGTATTTTATTTTAAAAAGCGTGGGTGCATGGTGTCAATAGTTATAAATATTTTATTGACAGATATGAGTAGAGTGATTATCATTTTGATATCTTAAAAAGCACCCCACGCTTTTTTTAAAATAAAATACATTTTTTTATTTACACTATTATTAATTTATATTTATTGAAATTTTTAACACTATTCTTAATTTAAATTTATTAAAATTTATTTTCTATTTTTTAGTTTGGTTTTCTATAAAAAGCGTGTTTTTAGTTTTTTTAAACTATTATTTATTTATAGCAAACTATCCCCTTGAAACTACAGTTTATGTAAAAATAATTCCAGCGCACCCTGGTGGGTGTAGATGCAAGCTGTGAAATATCTATTTTTAACTGTAGTTTCCCATCTAATGAAGGATTACTATGCATTCTCGAATTATTTAGTCTGTGGCAGATCACTTTGCCCATCGAAAAAGAGTCAGGATCGAAATTTTTGCGTTGCTATAGTTTGTGCTGATTAAATTTAATAATTTCAATTAGATTAATTGTTATAAGTGAATATAATTAATTAATAACAGTCAAATAAAGTATGAATTACGGTTGTAATATACAATTTAGGAAAAAAAAGTACCGTAGAATTAAATAAAATTTTGCAACCTCAAAATACCGTTCTGCTTACAGTAATAAACATAGTCGGTAGTCTGGCGCTCCGTTTACAGCAGATTTGAACGGAACTTGGCGCCAGATTCTACCGAATCTGTGGATAACAAGTTTGGTTACTAATAATTTTTATTATTAGCAATTGAACAACTTACGAATGATACTGAGTTAGCTGACAATTTTTTTTTTATTTTTGTAACAAATCAATTACAATAAAGAAACACTTAAAAAAATCTTCACTAATAAATTCTTTTAATTTTTACAAGAGAAATTTTATGATTAAAGTTTTTTTTCATAATAATTTTATTGCTATAAAATTATAAAAAAATTTCTGGTGTCAGTTAAATTCAGTGTCATAAAATATTCTATAAATTGATGATTGACTTCTAAAAAATTTTTTGATTTCCACTGTGATGAAATAAAACTGTCAACAACTAAGCACAAATTTTACATCACGTCAGTTTAATAAAGCTTCTTCTCAATTTTGTTTGTGGTCAGAAACTGGTCAACAACAGTAAAGCACAATATACGTTGACCAAACTCACGCAAGCGCCGTAAGCGTTCGCATGAATGTTACAAAACAAATAAAAACAAAGTTATTGTAAACTTTGAATTTTTCTTATCCGCAAACACAAAGGATGGCTATAAGTTAATTGTCCTTTGTCATGCTCTAAACAATAAATGTTCAGTAGGTGTTCTTTGTGCTTTAAAACTTCTCGACGCCGGTAGAAAATAGTACAGTTACGCCTGCGTACATATAAAAATAATAAAACTTTCAGCAATTATATGTATAGCCCGCGGACTTGCAACCAACGAAGAAATGTTTACTTCGGAGATTGTCACAGCCGAGGATCCCTCATTCGACATAAAATTTTTCAGTTGACAAGACATGGAAGAAGAGAAGCACCAAGTGAGCTCTGTGATATCAAATGACGCTAAAGTCAGCTGATATTAAAAATTTTTTTCAATTTTTTAGTTAATTAAATTAGAACTACAAAAAAAAATTTTTTTAAATTGCACTTATAGTTTTTCAAATTTTTAATAAGAAAAATTGTTCTTTTTGTTTTTTTCTATTCATTTTTTTAATAAGATAAATCCTAAAAATCTTCAGATGTCTGCTAATTTTATTTTCATTAATATTACATCAGTTTGTTTTATAAAAAATCAGCTGTCAAATTATTTGCAGATCAGAGAATTATTAGCAGAGGGTGTCAAAGTTTTTGATTGGGCAAACTGGATTTCCATGTGGATCGGACTCTGGCCCCTCGATCCCAACAACCATCTTTTTAACGTAGTTTTTGTTTACTTTACAATGATGATGATTCTAGAGTACACGGACCTTTTTGTGCATATACATGATTTTGCATCTGTCGTGGATAACCTGTCAGAGAATCTGGCGTTTACCATTGTTTATTCGTACACCATCTCGCTGAGATTTTATAAAAAAAAGCTAGCTCAAGTTTTTAGAGAAACACTGATAGATTATAACAGTGATGAAGCGTTGAAAAATTTGAAAGAAGTTAAACTGTTCATGGTATATACAAACAACGCAAAATTTTTTGCTAAATACGTTTTTATATGTATAACGCTTGCTGGTATTGTTTGGTTTTTTCAACCGCTGATTTTAATGTTTACATTTGGTGCGTTCAATTTTTTCATTTTACTTTTTTTTATGATGAGTGATTGTAATTATTTAGATTCAACGCTTTCTGGAATTATCCAAGAAAATGTAATTGCTCCAGAAAGTTGGAACTTCATGGTCAATTACAGATGCATTGTCTTGAAATTTATTAATTAACAGAAGATTAGCGATGAATCTAAAAAATTACTTATAATTATAATTACTATTGGTAAGATTTTATTAATGTTTTGGAAAAGATGCTGGGATTGACATTGATAATAAAACAAGATCTTTTATATTACCATATCATTTTCACATTTGCTACAAATTGGATGATTTTAAAACATACGCATTAACATATCTATGGCAGAGCCCATTTATCATGAATTGTTTTGGTATAAGTACTTTTAATGTTTTTCTAATAATTCTTGTTTTCCATGTAAATGGAAGAATGGCTGTTTTAACCGGAAGAATTGATGAATTAAAGTTTGAAAAGGTTAACTTCCAACGTAAGCTTAATGAAATCATTACAGAGCACATTAGAATTTTAAAGTAAGGACAATTCCTTTGTGCCTCTAAAAGATTTATCATTCCAAATTAATTTTTAAATTATTTCTTCAATGTATTTTTATTAGCTTGGGAAGTAAAATTTCAGATATATTCGCTGCGCCATTATTGACATTTTTTGTATTAACCAATTTGCTTCTCTGTATTAGTGTATATCAAATATTGCTTGTAATTATTTTTTTTACTAAGCTAAAATATTAAGCTGTTGTTGCTATTTTTATATTAATATCATAAGTACTATTTTTCAGAATATTATGACAGGACTAAATACGGATATTCTTCAGTATATTGTATTATTAATAACAGTTTATCTTATGTTGTATGTTATTTGTATGAATGGTGAGGGTTTATCTGAAGAGGTGACTATTCAAAAATTTTAATTTTTCTTTGTATTATAATTTTTTTAGATAAGTATTAGCCTAAATCGTTCAACAGTCATTACTTTTTTTTTTTCATAGGGAAATAAAATTAGTCAAGCATTTTACAATTGTACTGAGTATAACTTCCATGATATTAAAAGCAAGAAAAAAATAATATTTTCTCTACTAAGATCACAAAAGCCACTCACACTTAAAGCTGGAAAATTTTCCGACTTTGATTATAGAACGTTATCTAATGCAAGTTGTTAATTTAATTTAATTGATAGTTATAATTTCTATTCACTGTCGGATTATTAAATAATTTAATTTATTTTCAGATCACTAAATCAGCGGCTGGATACTTGTCAGTACTTAGAAAATTGTTAATGGATTAATTTATTTTGAATCTAGTTGAAGTAATTCTAAAATTTAGTGGTTACTAATTTATGTAGATTTTATTAAAGAAATTTATAAAATTTTATGAAAAATTAAAGGATTCATTTGAAGAAATTAATGCATAGATTGTGCTAAAATTTTAATATAAATTTCCAACAACTATTCAAACATGAAATTTTCAAATTTTTAATTTAACTTAACTATAATTCTGTTTTTTTAGCCATTTCTTTTTCACTTATGGTTAATAAAATATTTCTTCTTTTTAAACTAGTTTGAAAAAAAAGAGCAAGACCATTTCGTTATATTTTTTTTTAATCAAGAAAAAAATCTTGTGAAAAACGCATTGAACTTTTTTCTTCACATAGAAAAAATGAATGAATTTAAAACTTTGTAATTTATGACTGAAAAACGCGCGTGATAAATAATAAAAAATATTAAATGCTGCTAAATAAATTGATTGCCAAACTTTTACTCATGATTAATTCACCTTTCAAAGTTATCAATTTTGTTTTAAATCCCACTTGCTCAAGCATTGAAATCACTTTATCTAAGTAAGACGGCATTAAACCCTCGTAAGTTTCCACAGAACTAAACTATAATTCTGTTTGTAAGCCGGCAGACATCGCGCATGATCATTGTATTCATTTCTGTGAAAAGAACAAAAAAATTTCGCCTGAAAGAAAATTTGTCGTATACGATAATTTACGTCCGCACATTGATGGAACGCGTACATAAGCAGAAACTAGGCTCAGTGATCAGAAAATTCTTGAAGGACTCGAAAGTCAGTGCTTTTAAAAATTCCAAGGAGATAGACATGTTTGTGCAACACACCAAAGAAGGAAAATTTTTCACCAAGTTCGACCATAATATGCTGTCAATATAAGTAACAAGTTCGGTAACTAATAATGTTTATTATTAGCAATTAAACAACTTACGAATGATACTGAGTTAGCTGAAAATTTTTTTTATTTTTATAACAAATCAATTGAAATAAAAAAAAAAAATGCTTCAAAAAATTTCCACTAATAATTTTTTATAATTTTCACAAGTGGAATTTTTTTATTAAATTTTTTTTCATAATAATTTTATTGCCATAAAATTATAAAAAAATTTTTAATGTCAGTTAACTTCAGTGTCATAAAATATTCCAATTTTAACAAGGGTCTTAAAATATTTATCTTATAATTTTTTCCATTTTTAACACTGAAGTAGTTATACCTCAATATACTAATTGGGTAATAATTGTAAATACAAAAAATTAGGAACTTTTGAATTAGAACCATTATTTGTTAAAATTATTAAAAAAATTGGTTCAAATGGAAATTGTAGAATTTTTATGAGTGTGAATTCAGCCGACATCCGACAATTGAAAACTTTAACAATCGATATCTTCGTGAAAATATCGATTAGCACAATTTTTCAAAGTGATAGTGGCATGTATTTGAATTGTCTGTAAGATCATTTTTTCGAAAATTTATTAAATTCGTTATTTGAGCTGCAATTTTGAAATTAAATTTTTGTTTGGAAATATTAGAAATATATATTTATCAAAGTCGATGAAATTCAACTATTTTAAAGTTTTTTTCCTTTATTTTCAAGAGAATTTTTCCATATTACTCCCGAAATGGCTAGAATCGATTTTAAGCTTTCACGACTAAAAAAAATGGTTAAAACAAAAAAAAGGCCATTCGGCAGCCGAAATGGAAGTAGATTTCATTTTTATTATAATAATAATAATAATAATAAAGGTTGGCAATAGCCTAATCGGCTCGGTACCTGCATTTCGAAAGAGTGGGACCAGGGTTCGATTCCGGCGCGCACCAATATTTTTCAATGATTATAAACTAAGAATATGTGCGTTTCATTGCCAGCCTCTGTACCGGTCGGGTTTTCTGTGGTTTTCCCGTATAGTTATGGAGGTAAAATGTCATTATAGAAGTACCTCCATACTATTTAAGACCGTAATGCAAATGCAGGTACTGATTATAACGCGTAAGTCGGCCACAGTCGCAGCACATGTGTGTCGGGCATGAAAGAAAAAATCCCGACATGCAGGGGGGTGGGGACGAAAAAGTGGTTGAGAGTTATAATGACGGGGTTGAGAGATTATATTGCGGAGAAAAAAGTGGAGAGACAATAATTCCCCACCCTCCCTTGTAAAACACTCTACAGTGATACAAGTAAAACCATCCTCAATTATATCCTCAATATAATAATAATAATAATAATAACTCCCATTCTTTCCCGCTTCACAGCATTATTTAAATTTGTTAAAAACCGCCCCCACTCTTGGTGAAACGCCCCCTTCTACATTTACTTTATACGCTCCCTACTCCAGTGCCACGCGGCTCACTTAGTCCCATCTCGGCTTCAGAGGGTTAAATAAACATTTTGTATGATCATAAATAAAGCTTAGGATCAAACATTTCATAAAATTTTAATATATCTATTATGTAAATATGTGCGTAGTAGCGAGCCTAAATATAAAGTATGCATTATTTTCATGCTTATGATGCATTCGATTAATCACATTACGAATAAATTGATGCCACATATATCTCATCTCAATTTTATATTAGGAAAAGATGAGTCAGAAAATGACTAAATTTTTTAAAAGTTGCGCCATGAGGACGGCTGCAATAGTTAGATTTTTATGAAATCTACTAAAAACTGTATCATTAAACGAATTCTAAAAGGAGTAATATTGAGGCTATTAACACTTCTAAGTAGTGAAAATTGAAGCTTATTAGAAGAGCTTTACGATGCATTTTACCAAATTTTAATATCTTGTCTAATTCAGTTGTTATACCAAGTTGAAGTAGTAAAAACATCAATTTTTACGATTTTCAAAATTTCAAAATCATGTCATTTCCAAATTACTCGCCCGATTAGCTCATCTTCGAACTTAACCTTGGTCTTGATCGATAAATGAAGCATGTTGAGTTTGAGAAGAATCGGTTATAAATTGAAAACGTTATCGTGCTGACAAGCCGCGTTATATCGTATAAATATATAAATAAATATATATATATATATATATATATATATATATATATATATATATATATATATACATACATATATAAACTTTTGAACTATATACATTTTCTGACTCAGCTCGACAAACTAAGTCAGAAAATGACTAAATTTTTTAAAAGTTGCGCCATGAGGACGGCTGCAATAGTTAGATTTTTATGAAATCTACTAAAAATAAAAAATGCTCTTGTAGATTTGATCAAAACCTACAAGAACATTTTTTTATTTTTTTATTTTTATAACCTCTCGTGGAAATAATAATTTTTTTCTTATCCGACGAATTTAAATTTTCACATATAAGCGTGCAAACACTCTCTAAAAATATAAAAATATGGAGATTTTGTTCATTTTTTGGAAACTCAAAAGAGCATTTTTGGAAAAAAAATTTTTTTTTTATTTTAACAAAAATATATCAAAAAATGATTTTTTTTTGGTCAAGTACTTGTGTATGGAGACTAGACACAAATTGGAATTTTTTTTTTTCTGAATATTTGCACGTTTCAAGCAAAACTATGTCGATTCCCGAAAAAAAAATTTTTTTTACTCCCTTACGGCTCTCAGTACCCACCATAGGAGCCATAAGAGATATAATAAAGACAAATTTTCCATGGAATTAAAAAAATCGACAAACCCATAATTGTCCGGGAAGTAATCGTTTGGCTATCCCTAAGAATGAAAATTGACCACAATCAGAAAAAAAATATGAAAGTTTTTAAAGTTAAGACAGGTCGTTAGGAATCTGTTTATTTTTTAAAATGTGTGGAGTTGTTGTTTGCGTAATATAAAAGATCTCTGGTATCAACGAAAAATTTTAAAGATGTTTTGAGGACTTTTATGCCAATTTTCAGTCTCAGGGGTAAGCTGAACGGTTACTTCTGGGGCAATTAGGGGTCTGTAATAATCTTAATCTTATTAGATTTTTTTCATTGGATAACGTAGATGTTTGCGTGTCACAAAAAATTGCAAGCTCCAAACAATGATTTTGTAGAAATTTTGAGATTTTTTTTCTGATTGTGGTCAATTTTCATTTAAGGGGTAACCAAACGGTTTCATCGATTTTGATAAATATATATTTCTAATATTTCCAAACAAAAATTTAATTTCAAAATTGCAACTCAAATAACGAATTTAATAAATTGTCGAAAAAATGCTCTTACAGACGATTCAAATACACGCCATTATCACTTCAAGTTTTCAATTGTCGGATGTCGGCTGAATTCACACTCATGAATTTTTAGTAGTTTTCTTTTTTTAATTAAATATACTAATTTTAAAAATGAATTGATAATTGACTTCGAAAATAATTTTTAATTTTCACTGTGATAAAATAAAACTGTCAATAAGTCACCACAAATTTTACATCACGCTATTTTAATCAAGCTTCTTCTCAATTTTGTTCATGGTCAAACATGGTCAAGACTGACCAACAACAGTGAAGCTCAATATGCATTTACCAAATTCGCGCATGCGCTGTAATTGTCCGCCTTAATGTTACAATACAAAAAAAAAAAACAAAGTTATTCTAAGCTTTAAATTTTTCTTCTAAGCAAACACAAAGGATGGCTATAAGTTAATTATCTTTTATCATTCTGTAAACAATAAATGTTCAGTATATGTTCTTTGTGCTTTAAAACTTTTCGACGCTAGTAGCAAAAAGTAAAATTATACCTGCGTACATATAAAAATAATAAAACTTTCAGCAATTATATGTATAGTCTGCGGACTGTCACCCAACAAAGAAATGTTTACTTCGGAGATTGTCACAGCCGAGGATCCCTCATTCGACATAAACTTTTTCAGTTGACAAGACATGGAAGAAGAAAAGCACCAAGTAAGCGCTGTGATATTACATGACACTGAAATCAGCTGACATTGAAAATTTTTTTCATTTTTTTAATTAATTAAATTAGAACTACAAAGAATATTTTTTAAAAATTGTACTTATAGTTTTTCAAATTTTTAACAAGACAAATTGTTCTTTTTATTTTTTTCTATTCATTTTTTTAATAAGATAAATCCTAAAAATCTTCAGATGTCTGCTAATTTTATTTTCATTAATATTACATTAGTTTGTCTTATAAAAAATTAATTGCCAAATTATTTGCAGATAAAAGAATTAATTGCAGAGGGTGTCAAAGTTTTTGATTGGGCGAACTGGATTTCCGTCGGAATCGGGGTCTGGCCCCTCACCCCAAACAGCTATATTTTTAATTTAGTTTTTGTTTATTTCACAGTGGTGATGATTCTAGAGTACACGGACCTTTTTGTGCATATTAATGATTTCACATCTGTCGTGGACAACCTGTCAGAGAATCTAGCGCTTACCATTGTATATTCGTACACCTTCTCGCTGAGGTTTTATGAAAAAAAGCTAGCTCAAGTTTTTAGAGAAACACTGATGGATTATGACAGTGATAAAGCGTTGAAAAATATGAAAGAAGTTAAACTGTTCATGGTGTACACAAACAACGCAAAATTTTTTGCTAAATACATTATTATATTGATAGCGCTTACTGATTTTGTTTGGTTGTTCCAACCGCTGATTTTTATGTCTACATTTGGTGCGTTCAACTTTTTTATTTTACTTTTTTTTAATGAGTGATTGTAATTATTTAGATTCAACGCTTTCTTGAATTATCGAAGAAAACAAAATTGCTCTCAAAAGTTGAAACTTCATGGTCGATCACAGATGCATTGTCTTGAAATTTATTATTTAACAGACGATTAGCGATGAATCTAAAAAATTACCTATAATTATGATGACTATTGGTAAGATTTTATTAATGTTTTGGAAAAGATGCTGGAATTGACATTGATAATAAAACAAGATCTTTTATATTACCATATCATTTTCACATTTGCTACAAATTGGATGATTTTAAAACATACGCATTAACATATCTATGGCAGAGCCCATTTGCAGCCATTAATTGTTTTGGTATAAGTAGTTTTAATGTTTTTTTATTAATTCTTGTTTTCCATGTAAGTGGAAGAATGGCTGTTTTAACCGGAAGAATTGATGAATTAAAGTTTGAAAAAGTTAACTTCCAACGTAAGCTTAATGAAATCATTATAGAGCACATTAGAATTTTAAAGTAAGAACAATTCCTTTGTGCCTCTAATGGATTTACCGTTCCAATAATATTTTATATTATTAATACTTTAATGCATTTCTATTAGCTTGGGAAGTAAAATTTCAGATATATTCGCTGCGCCATTATTGATATTTTTTTTATTAACCAATTTGCTACTCTGTATTAGTGTATATCAAATATTGCTTGTAATTATTTTTTTTTTACTTAAGTTAAAATATTCAGCTTATTGTTTTCATATTAATACCATAATATCATACGAAAATTTTCAGAATATTGTGACAGGACTTAATACAAATATTCTACAGTATATTGTACTATTAATTACAGTTTATCTTATGTTGTATGTTATTTGTATGAATGGTGAGCGTCTTTCTGAAGAGGTGATTATTTAAAAATATATATATACCCCATTACTGACACTTTCTTTGATTTTGCTATTTATTCAATTAATAAAATCATTAATTTCAATAATGAATATATTATTTATAATCTTTAAGACCTTTAGATCAAAAAAATTTTTAATTTTTATTTCAAGTAAGACATTTTTTTATTGAAAGAAAAAGTGCCACTAATAAGGGTTAAAGGTGCCACTAATGGGGTCTTTTACCTTATAAGTTTATGAATTTTTTATTATCCTGCATTACTGTAACTTGTTTAACAGTCATTATTTATTTTTTTTTATAGGGAAATAAAATCAGTCAGTCATTTTACAATTGTACTGAATATAACTTCCATGATATTAAAAGTAAGAAAAAAATAATATTTTCTCTACTGAGATCACAAAAACCACTTGCACTTAAAGCTGGAAAATTTTCCGACTTTGATTATGGAACGTTATCTAATGCAAGTTTTTAATTAAATTTCATTAATAACTATGATTTTTATCCACCGTCGAATTATTAAATAATTCTATTCATTTTCAGATCACTAAATCAGCGGCTGGATACTTGTCAGTACTTAGAAAATTGTTAATGGATTAATTTATTTATTTTGAATCTAGTTGAAGTATTTCTAAAATCTAGTGGTTATTAATTTATGTAAATTTTATTAACAAAATTTATAAATTTTAAGAAAAATAAAAGGACATATGGGGAAATTAATGCATAGATTGTGCTAAAATTTTAATATAAATTTCCAACAACTATTTAAACATGAAATTCTTTAAATTTTTAATTAAACTTAACTATAATTCTGTTTTTTTAGCCATTTCTTTTTCACTTATGGTTAATAAAATATTTCTTCTTTTTAAACTAGTTTGAAAAAAAAGCGCAAGACCATTTCGTTAAATTTTTTTTAATCAAGAAAAAAATCTTGTGAAAAACGCATTGAACTTTTTTCTTCACATAGAAAAAATGAATGAATTTAAAACTTTGTAATTTATGACTGAAAAACGCGCGTGATAAATAATAAAAAATATTAAATGCTGCTAATTAAATTGATTGCCAAACTTTTACTCATGATTAATTCACCTTTCAAAGTTATCAATTTTGTTTTAAATCCCACTTGCTCAAGCATTGAAATCACTTTATATAAGTAAGACGGCATTAAACCCTCGGAAGTTTCTACAGAACTAAACTATAATTCTGTTTGTAAGCAGGCAGACATCGCGCATGATCATTGTATTCGTTTTTGTGAAAAGAGTAAAAAAATTTAGCCAAGTTTTTTTTCTGTGTGTACATTCAGAGAAAATAAATACATTGTAAAATATTGTGTACACCTAAAAAAACTCGCGTGGGTGACCCCACGATACATTGTATCAACGTGAATAAAAAAAACGAGGGTTTCAAGGGAAAAGTTGAATCAATAATAGTGACGCCCAGGTGGAGCGATTGAAAAAATGAAGCTTTAGTATGATTATACGGTAAGGTACTCAATAAAAAATTATATGCATACTGAATAATATTTACTTCGGACAATGTTGCGAGCTCTATGCTATCATTCTTGTGAAATTTATTCAACCAAAAAGTTATGGAAGAATACCGTAATCGTGTAAGCTTCTATTGAATTTATTTCGTTTGAAGATTATACAATTTATACCGCAATTTCAATAAAAATTTTTCATATATTTTATTTTGTCAAGTTAGGTTGAAAAATAGCATTGGTCTTATAGTTTATGTATGTATGTGCATAACGCGCAGTCTTCGATCATTTTTTAGAAAATTTTGTAGAATTATTCTATGAATCAATACCGAGATCAAATTTGAAGATTAACTAAATCTTCTGATTAGTTTACAAGTTATGGGTACTTTTTTTATAAATTTGTGAATTTTATTGAAAAAATTTTTCAATTCTAAAAAATAGTTTAAATATTTAATAATTATTTTCAATTTAACTTATTATTTTCTTCATACAGTGCAACCTTGATATAACGAAACTAAAGGAAAATTAATATAATAGAATATAAACATAGAAAGTAAGCATAGAATATAAACATAGAAAATAAGCATAGAATATAAACATAGAAAATAAGCATAGAATATAAACATAGAAACTAAGCATAGGATATTAACATGATTAAGGAATAATGATAGCTTAATCTTCATGTTTCGTTTCTTTACCCGAAAAAAAGTCATAAATTTTTGTCTGCTTGCCAATTGTTTTTTAAACAACGTGCTTTTTTTTAATTTTCCAATTACGGGTGGTTTGAGTTTGTATGTCCCGGTACAATTCGTTTCAAGCAACACAGTTAACCGAAGCTACTATTTTTCTCTCCATGGCATTGGTCACCTTTAAATGATTAAGTTTTGTTTGGTGAATATTTGTAGAAAAGTCCTGTATCATCAATGTTAAAAATATCTCCAGGATCAGGCTGGAATATTCGTTTTATAAAAGTCAATTATAATAATAATAATAAACTTTATTTACCCTAGTAAAAGGGGTACAAATAGCGGACCCCCGTTCCGCTTACAATGTTTACACATATCCTATAATCTAAATCTCTTACAATTAACAATATAAACTTATCCTATACTTACTTAGCAGTCTAATTAAAAATATCTTTTAACTTATAGCTAACATATCCCATGTAAGGGTTTACAATCTACTTGGCGGGAAAAAGAAAGCACTGTGTGCAAAGAAAAAAACCGCCTTTTTTGTCCGCTTATACATATACATACCATACTTTCACACCTTAATCATATCATGGGATCTCCGTTTCCGCTGCTTCACTCTACCAAATTATCAAATAAAACTCTAATCTTTTCCTACGTTACCCCATAGCGTCTCGATTTCAGTCAGCCAAGCCTTTCCTTGTCCCTCATCCCCTAATACTTCCGCCCTCATATCTTGCCACTCTTTTTCTATCCTATATCCCGAGCAAATCATAATAGTTTCTATCTATATTCTGCATTGATTGAACTTTCGTTATAGTGAAGTTGTTTGAAAAATATATTCGTAATGAAAAAGTATATTTTACATAAACTTTTATGGGCAGTTCTGAGGGTTTTTTCAAAAATTCGTTAAATCGATTAATTCGTTATATTAAGGTTACACTGTATTAATTTAAGAAATCTACTTATTCATTTGGGGTGTAAAAAAATACGGCTTTTTATATTTTTTTAATAACACGTGAAGAATATAGAATTTTTTTAACAATTTAAAAAAAAAAGTTCGACTTACCTAGGATGAGCGCGATTTGGAAAACGGTGTTAGAGCTTTTTACTGGGGTAGATGGATGTCAAGATGGATTGGAGTATGGCCTCTGGCACCAAATTTTTACTTATTCAACGTAACATTCGCCTACTTTACTGCCGTCATGCTACTGGAGTACGTAGATCTCTTCTTCTGCTTACCGAATTTCGAGAAAGTTCTGGATAACCTGACAGAAAATTTGTCGTTTACAATAATCTACGTCCGCACATTGATGTTACGCGTACATAACCATAAACTAGGCTCAGCTATCAGAGAATGCTTGAAGGACTCGAAAGTCAGTGCCTTCAGAAATTCCAAGGAGATAGACATGTTTGTGCAGTATACCAAGGAAGGAAAATTTTTCGCCAAGTTCGTCATTGCTTTTGCGGCAATGACTGAGACTTCGTGGTATTTGAGGCCCATAACCTCACACACAGCCATAAAAGGTAAGTAATGCTAATTTTTATTCTTATTTAAATTATTATAGTTAAATAAAATTTTAGTCATACCTAACAATGAAACGGAGAACAACGTGACGCTGAAGTTCAATTTGCCATTTCACTTTTACGTTTTTTACGAGATTAATTCCGTGAAGACTTACTTCCTGACGTATCTCTCACACGGTCCTTTTGTTCCTATAAATGGCTTCGGGACTGCTAGCGCCAATTGTTTCCTCATTGCGCTTTCCTTCCATATCAGCGGTCGGATGGCTGTTTTGGCTGAAAGAATAAAAGGGTTAAGAGATAATCCTGCAACTTATAAAAAGGAATTGAAGTTAATTATTGATGAGCATATAAGACTATTGAAGTAAAGTATTTTATTTTTTATGACAAACTTGACAGTTTTTTTATTCTATGAGAATTAATTTAGCCGATATTTGATCATTTTTGTAACAAATAAATTATAAAAAAAATTGACATGTAAAAATTTGAAAAAATTAAAAATACTATTTTTTTTAAAATAATTTTTCAGAATAAATTTTTTTGTTAAATAAAATTAAAAGAATTTTGAGTCACTACTAACTTTAATGTTATTTTAATTTTATTTAACAAATAAATTTGTTCCATAAAAATTATTTTTAAAAAATGACATTTTTTATTTTTTTAAATTTCTTCATGTCAATTTTTTTTGTCACAATTTATTTGTTAAAAAATTATTAACTTAATTTTAATAAATTTTTAATTTATAATTATTGATAATAATTAATGAAGAAATAAAAAATTATATTTTCAGAATGGGAGAAGATGTCAAAGTTTCTTATGCAGTTAACTTGCTGGTATATTTACTGAACGGAACAATTCTTCTTTGTATTATTGGGTACCAAATACTTTTGGTAAGCTACGAATATTAAATTAATTTTAATAAATAAATTAATAATTTATTTATTTTGCAGACTCTTACCATAGGACCAAAAACCAACATAATGCCTTTGATTGTTTACATAATGACAATGTACATGGTGATAGCAATTTTTTGCATCCTAAGTGAAAATTTGATTGCTGAAGTAAGTATTCAATAAAAAAAATAATTTTGGACTTTAATAAAAATTATAAATTGATTATTTTATATTTTCAAAGTCTCAAAAAGTGTCTGAAGCGTTTTGGACATGTGGTTGGTACGACATGCCTCCAGATTGCAGAAGTGACATTTATTACTGCATCGCAAGGGCCCAAAAACCATTGGGACTCACTGCAGGAAAGTTTTTGACTTTTGGGTACGGAACAATCACCGATGTTACGCGAACTGCTGTTGGTTATCTTTCGGTTAGTATGAATTATGTTTTATCGCACTAAAAATATACAAAAAACATTTATTAAAAATTATTCACTGTTTTAAAAAATATTTTAACTAATATTTTTTAAACAATTTAGTGAAAAAATGGGGAATTATAATTTTAACTTTAAATCTTAAAACTTTTTAGGTTCTGAGGAACTTTTTACTGTTGGAAGACGAGTGATTAAATGAAGAACTAAAAACTGTGAAAAAATAATTTCTTTGAAACTGTTAAAATGAATATAGCACCAAAAATAATGTTATGTATTTGTTGAAAATAAAAAAAAATTATTTAACGTAAATAGAAGAGCTTTGTTACTCTATTAGACAAAAAACTATATCCTTGTGCTGGCAGAACTTCAAATGACGGGAAGTTCCCGTAAAAAATGAAAGTTCCGAGAAAACCGTAATAATAGCTATGTAGAGTTTTAAGTTTACAAAATATTAAATGTATAAACAAAAGTTTAAATTGCCGTGCAATTATAGATATAGTACCCATATCCCTACCACAAAAATGTTTACCTCAGACGTTGCCGGGAGCTCTAGTCCGTCATTCTTAAAAAGTTCCTCCAAGGGATCAACATGGAAGAACTTAGTTCCGTGAGTGGTAATCGGAAAAAATAGACCGGAAAAAATAGACCTGGAAAAAAAAGACCTGGAAAAATTTTAAAGTTATGATAAATTCATATTATTTCATTAAAATTATTATAAAATAAAAATTATAATAATAATAATTGCATCACACCCACAATTTTCCTGAAAAACAAGTACCTTCAAAATGATCGCTACATTTTTTGTTACAAAAAAAAAATTTTTAAAAATATCATTATTATTATTATAATTTTTATTTTATAATAATTTTAATGAATAATATTTATTTTCTTTATTGATAATAACCTAACAGCCTTTCAGGGCCAATAATAAGGTTACAATAAGATACAATAAGTAATCCTGATTGGCACATGTAGCCAAAATACAAAAGTATAAATAATAATATTTTGTATAAAATTATAATTATATAAATTATAATAGATATATATATATATATATATATATATATATATATATATATATATATATATATATGTGTATATATATATATTGGGGTGTGCCAAAATGTAGCACCCGTGGAGAAAATTTTAAAATGGGAATTTTGAGTTCCCCTTTTAACAGGGGCTGCGTTTGGGCACTTCCGGCCAAATTTTGAATTTTCACCGGAAATGCCCAAACTAAGCTTCTGTTAAAAAATTCTATGAAAATCAAATACATCGTCTCACTCCAAAATATCTCAGGAAATGCCCAAATTTTAAAAGGTTCTCCTCCACGGGAGTTACTTTGGCACACCCTAATATATATATATATATATATATATATATATATAGCATATATATATATATATATATATATATATATATATATATATATATAAGCGGCATGATGGCCGAGCGGACTAAGTCATTATCCTCATAGTTCGTTCGTGCATCATGTCGTGAGGCGAGGGTTCGAGCCCCGACGGTTATTCGAATAGTTTCAACACCAACCGTCGGGGGTCGCTCCGGTAGCCGAACTGTACTGGCATGGGTTTTCTCTGTGGTTTCCCCATCGCCACTATTCCAACAACCGATAGAAAGGGGTGAGGAATAGGGTAAATGCAGTACAGAAAGCACAAGTCGGTCCACAGCCGCATTGGAATGAAATTGTATGTGCGAAAAATTATATGTTGATCATAAAAAGTGGAGAACATGTTGATAATAAAAAAAAGTGGAGAACATGTTGATTATATAAAGAGTGGAGAATATGTTGATAATAAAAAGGGTTGAAAAATTGTGTTGATAATATATAGCGGAAAGTAACTTTGTAAAAACCAGAAAACGGTATACAAGTAAAACTCATAATAAATAAATAAATAAATAAATAAATAAATAAATAAATATATATATATATATATATATATATATATATATATATATATATATATATATATATATACAACAGTAATGAAGAGTTATATACATCATAGCATCAAGGTAATATTAGTATATTAATTAATAATCATGATAATGTGTGTTTATAAACATTTCATGAACGATTTACAAGATACAAGCATATGATAAATATATAAACAATTTACCAGTAATGTTTAATACATAGTTACATTATATAATTCATGATATATGGTTCCGTATGACAGGTAGATAATTAGTAGATATTCAAATCTATAAGAGTTGTAAAGTTTTGGAGTTAAGAAATTTGGTGACATTAAGGAGTATTTGTAGATATAGATGCTGGAGAAAGGTAGTCTGTTTGTCTGGAGTTTACAATGATGGTTGCAAGTGCGCTGGCACTTGTATGCGATGCGAAATCGAGCAAATCAATATCACCACTTTGTTGGACTATGAAATTGCATGCTTTGATAAGCCTATTGATAGGTGATGAGAGAGCGAGATTAAAGAATTTTTCATAACTTTAAAATTATTTCGGGTCTATTTTTTCTGGGATTCCCGTGAGTTTGATAAATATTTTCCAGCGACAAAATTTATTTCTTCACTATTTTAGGACCAAAAAGACTTGAATAAGGGAGTTAAAATATTCAATTGGGGTAGGCGAGTGTCAAAAGGCCTTGGAATGTGGCCTTTGGCGCCCAATAACTATATTTTCGTGATAACATTTTTTTACTTCACCTTTGCGATGGGCCTTGAGTGGTTAGATTTCTTCAATTCTCTTCACGATTTGGACAAAGTTATTAACAATCTTTCGGACAGTCTTGCGTTTACTCACACCTTTGTACGTGGATTAATTCTTAGGTTCCATGTCAAGGAAATACGGATGCTGATTAACAGCTCAATGCAGGACTTTAATGTTGGTACCTTCAAAAATTCAACTGAAGTTAAAATTTTCTTGAATCACATCGACAGAGGTAAGCGTATCACTAGATATATTATCTTGTTCATCGCCATCACGGAAATAATTTGGTTTCTTCAACCGCTGGCTATTCCTGAACATTTTGGTAATTTCTTCTGCAAAATATTAAAAATTGTTTTTATTAAATTATTTAAATAATTTTTTTAATAAATTATTTAAATAATTTTTTTAATAAATTATTTCAATAATTTTTTTAATAAATTATTTCAATAATTTTTTTAATAAATTATTTGAATAATTTTTTTAGTGAGTGATAATGGAACAATAAAATATATTTTGCCTTATCAATTTCACATCATCTACGAAATCGACAGTTTTAAATCCTATGTTATAACATATATTTTATACACCCCTCATATGTTTATTACCGGGTTCAGCCATTCTTCAACAGAATGCTTTCTGATAACACTCGTCTATTATATAAGTGGAAGGTTGGTTATTGTCGCTGAACGAATTAATTGGCTGAGTAAAAAAAAAGATTTGTGTGAAGACGATCTCAATGACATCATTAAAGAGTACACAAGATTATTAAAGTAAAAGTAATTTTATAAATTAACTTTTTTTTTACTTTTACCTTTTTTTTACTATTTAGTTTTATAATATTATTTTTGTAATTTTGATATAGATTAGGAGAAACAATGATTAATTCATATAAATCATCATTGTTTGTCTATATGATGAATTCTACATTACTTTTGTGTATTATTGGATATCAAATTTTGATTGTAAGTAAGACACGGAAGTTAATTGACATTAGAAATTTTTTTATAATTTTTTATCAATTAAATTATTGTAAAAAAAGCGTCATTCGGCCACGCCCGACATGGATAGGTAGATTTCTTGTTTGAATATTGACAAAAACACTATTTAATAAATAGGAATTGTAACATATAAAACATATAAAAATAAAAAAAAAAAAATGTCAGCTAACTCAGTACCATTTAAAAGTAGTTTAATTGCTAGTAATGAACATTATTAGTAACTAAACTCGTTATTTATATTGACAGCATATTATGGTCGGTCCAAAGATCAAATTAATTCATTGTTTTGTATACATATTTACAATATATTTGGTAATAACTGTCTTTTGTATCGTTAGCGAGCGCCTAATTGCAGAAGTACGTAATTTATTAATTTATCTAAAAGTTTGTGATTAAAAAAAAATTTTTTTTACAGAACCAAAAAGTTTGTCAAGCTTTTTGGAACTGTTCTTGGTACAACATGTCTCCAAAATATGTTAAGAAAATAACACTTTGTATTCTAAGATCTCAGAAGCCTCTTGCGTTGAAAATTGGAAAATTTTCTTACTTTGGAATCAGCACGTTAACAAATGTAAGTCAATACTATATTATTGTTAATTACAAATTATAAATTTTATTTTGAAATTTTTTAGACGACAAAGTTGGCGATGAGCTATTTGTCGGTACTACGTCGGTTTATAATAACAGAAGTTTCTAATTAATCTACTCAAGTTACAATAAATGATTATATTGAGAAGAAATAGAAAACTGGCATTATATTAAGAATTGTATAACGAAGTGACAAAAAATGACTGATAAAAAACTTTCATTTAGTATTTAATAACCCGCTGTGAAATAAACAGACAAATTTATTCAGCGCATCTTAATTCCTGACATGGATTTAAAAACATTTCTTCAAATTAAAACTTAAAGATTCTTCATGAGGCTTAAAAAATTGCATCGAATGCTGCCAACCGCGTAAAATTTGGTTGACTCATTCAAAAGTTATTGCGGTTTGAAAATTAAAAAAATAGTGTTTTATTAAACTTCCATCAGATTCTTGAGCTCGGAGAGCTCAAAATAACATGAAAATTATATTTTTGAGCTCGAAGAGCTCAAAAACGCAATGAGTGCAATTCTGAGCGCTTAAGTATGGAGTTAGCGGGAAGTTGCAGGGATGGCCTTTAGCGTCAACCGTTTTCCTAATTTTTTTATACGATTTCTTCTTTTAGATTAGGAAACAATGTCATCGATATCTACAGCACGTCGTTAATGGTTTATATGATTTGCACAACCACCTGCATTTGTGTTATTGGCTACAAAATACTGGTGGTAAGTATTTCTTCTTCTGTTACTATTTTTGAAGCTATAAATTGTTAATTCTCTTCAACTTCTTGCAAAAAGTATGAATTGTATAGTTAATAAGATTTCTCAGAACTGCATGACCGGACCAGATGCGGATTTAGTCCAATTTTTTATATATATATTTGCGGTGTACCTCATAATGACGGTATTTTGTTTCATCAGCGAGCAGCTCATGTCTGAGGTAAGAAAAATTACTGTTAAAATTTACCGTATAGGTAAAATATATATTTTTGACAGTGTGATAAAGTCAGTGAAGCTTTTTGGAATTGTGAATGGTACCGAATGCCGCCAAAGACTGTTGTTAATGTCATGTTCTGTATTCAAAGATCTCAACGACCACTTACGCTGAAAATTGGAAAATTTGCACACTTTGGCCACAATATGCTGACAGTTGTTACCAAAACAGCCATGGGTTACTTAAGTATTTTACGTAACTTTTTAGTAATTGAGTAATGTGTTAAAAATATTTTTTCTAGGAAGCGACATGATAGCCGAGCGGACTAAGTTATTATCCCGTTAGTTCGTTCGTGCATCATGTCGTGAGGCGAGGGTTCGAGCCCCGACGGTTGTTCGAATAGTTCCAACACCAACCGTCGGAGATCGCTCCGGTAGCCGACTGTACTGGCATGGGTTTTCTCTGTGGTTTTCCCATCGCCACTATTCCAACAACCGATAGAAAGGGGTGAGGAATAGGGTAAATACAGTACAGAAAGCACAAATCGGTCCACAGCCGCATTGAGAATAGAATTATGTGCGAAATGATATGTTGATTATAAAAAGCGGAGAACATGTTGATAATAAAAAGTGGAGAATATGTTGATTATAAAAAAGAGCGGAGAACATGTTGATAATAAAAGAGTTGAAAGATTGTGTTGATAATATAGAGCGGAGCATATGTTGATAATAAAGAGTTGAAAAAGACTATATGCGGAGAAGCTGAGACAATTAGTTTTGTAAAAACCAGAAAACGGTATACAAGTAAAACTCATAATAATAAAATATTTTTTCTATGGTTGATAAAAAAAATCATAAAAAGTGATAACTGAAAATGAAATTGTAAAAAAAAGGAAGAATTTTTTTTTTTTTTTTTTTTTTTTTTTTTTTTATAAAACCGTTGTTTTGTGTACGATTTCATATTTATGATAAAAACTTACTTCTTATATTAACTTTTAAGTATTGAAAATTAATTAAAGAATTTAAATAATAAGATTTTTTTTGTACTTATCATTGTTGTAACTAATGAAACTCTTCGAGATTTTGAACTCTTGATTTATCATTCATCTAAAAATCCACTTGCTTAATTTAGTATTTCTTAACTGAATAATTTTCTTTTTGAAATTCTGTAAAAAAAAATCCAATTTTCAATTCAATAAAATTAAACCATAGTAATACCATAATTTTTATGAAAAAATGGCAGTATTGAGTTTTCTTTTTTAGTTATATGTAACAATATGGGAAAAATTCTGTTATTGTAATAGAAATCAGTTACAATAAATGATGATTATATTTAGAAGAAATGAAGTACAAACATTAAATTAAGCATTTTATAACGAAGCAACAAAAAATAGCTGATAAAAAACTTTCATTTGATATTTAACAACCCGCTGTTAAATAAACGCACAAATATATTTAGCGCATCTCGAATCCCGACATGGATTATAAAATATATCTTCAACATAAACATATACCAGCTTTAAGAAAATATTTATATAGCTTTTTTAATGTTTTAATAATTAAAGGATATATTAGCAATTCTTTTTACCATTCATTACTCACATTTTCACTCTCAAACACAATTCTCTATAATCTCATTGATTAAAATTCCAAAAATTATATTTGTACTTCAAATTTCAGTCTTATGAAAGTGTCATTTCATTACAAATTATTTAGAGTACTTGAACCAAGTACTGTAGACATTGTATCAAACAGTCTTCAATATCTTGAATGATAACTGTGAGGTACTGTTCGCTTTGTGCTCAGAAAGTCCGTAAATACTCCACAACTGAAAGTTGTGTATAGGTAAAACTTATCAAAACTTCCTAGAATAAACAAACTTCCAAATTGCGGTAATTATAAGTATAGTATTTGATTGTTCAATATGTTTCTTCGATGGTACTGCCAGTTTATTTCCGTCATTTATAATAAAGTTTCCAAACCAAGAAGACATGGAAAAGTTGAGTTCTGATCAAAAACAGCTGGACGAGGGTGTCAAAATATTCGATTATACCAGGATAGTATCTAAAACCGTAGGATTGTGGCCTTTAGCTTCAAATGATTACATTTTTACTTTCTCGCTTTGTTATTTCACGGCGATAATGATTTTTGAGTGGATGGATTTGTACTACTCGCTGGATGATTTCAACAGTGTCCTCGATAATCTCACGGAAAACTTATCATTCACCCATATTTATATCCGTGGAATTATTTTGAGGATCCACATGAACAAACTGAAAAAAATAATTGAAAACACAATTGATGATTTTAGTATAAATAGCTTCAAAAATCCATCGGAGATAAAAATATTCATGGCTTACATCGAAAAGGGTCGATTTTTCGTCAAGTCAATAATTTCTTTCATGGCGATGACTGTAATTACTTGGTACTTTCAGCCTTTGACAACCCCAGCTCCTGTCGGTAATGTGATTCCACTTCTTTACGACATTAAATAGCGTATTAAATTAATATTAATAGAAATTGTGATTATCATTACTTAGCCAGTGATAATGAGACGATAAGGTTCCTTTTGCCTTATCGCTGTCACATAATTTTTGAAATAAATGATACAAAATCTTACATGCTGACTTACATTGCCTTTGCGCCTTACATATGGATCGAAGCATGCAGCCACGCTTCAGTCGAGTGTTTGCTCATTACTCTTGTTTATTATTTGCGAGGAAGACTAGTTATCTTAGCGGGCAGAATCGACAGACTGAATGGAATGGAAACACTTGAGTGGAAAAATGATTTTCAAGACATCATTGTGGAACACATTAGATTGCTCAAGTATTTAATGATCATTGGTCATGTCTTCTCGGTGTAATTTTTTTATACAATTTCTTCTTTTAGATTAGGAAATAATGTCATCGATATCTACGGCACTTCGTTGATGGTTTATATGATTTGCACAACCACCTGCATTTGCGTTGTTGGCTACAAAATACTGGTGGTGAGTATTTCTTCTTCTGTTACTATTTTTTAAGCTATAAATTGTTAATTCTCTTCAACTTCTTACAATAAATATGACTTGTATAGTTAATAAAATTTCTCAGAACTGCATGACCGGACCAGATGCGGATTTAGTCCAATTTTTTATATATATAGTTGCGGTGTATTTCATAATGACGGTATTTTGTTTCATCAGCGAGCAGCTCATGTCTGAGGTATGAAAAATTACTGTTAAAATTCACCGTAAAATTAATATATATATTTTTGCCAGTGTGATAAAGTTAGCGAAGCTTTTTGGAATTGTGAATGGTACCGAATGCCGCCAAAGACTGTTGTTAATGTCATGTTCTGTATTCAAAGATCTCAACGACCACTTACGCTGAAAATTGGAAAATTTGCACACTTTGGCCACAATATGCTGACAGTTGTCACCAAAACAGCCATGGGATACTTAAGTGTTTTACGTAACTTTTTAGTAATTGAGTAATGTGTTAAAAAACTTTTCGTCATCATAAAAAATGATAAAAAGATAAATAACCCTGATGGGGCTTTAGATCTATTCGGGTTCAATCAACCTATAACCACCAATGCATTGCGTCCGTCCTGGTTTCCTTTCGGAATAGGAGCTAATTTATTCTCCTGTAATATTTTTGACTAAATAACGCAACACTACTAATTTAAATTTATTATGGCCAAGTTTCAAATCTTAACAGATGTTTAAATCGCAAATTTGCAGTTCTATAATATTCTCTTTTTTGTTTTTTTTTTTTCTACTATTCCTCAAAATGCAAGTACATTAAAATATTGTTTTTAATTTTTTTTTGTTTTGTATAAATATGTAAAGAGATATTGTAAAAGGATGTTAAATTTATACTCTAGTGACCCTGTCATTGGCTATTGCTATTGGGTCTTTATGTAAAGAAATAAATAGATAAAAAGTGATAATTAAAAATGGAATTGTAAAAAAAAAAGAAGAAATATTTTTTTTTTTTTTTTATAAAACCGTTTTGCGTACGATTTCATATTTATGATAAAAACTTACTAATTACATTAATTTTATTATATTTATAATAAAGAATTCAAATAATAAAGTTTTTTTTTGTACTTACCATTGTTGTAATTAGTGAACATCTTTGGGATTTTTCATTCTTGATTTATTTCTCATCTAAAAATCCACTTGCTCAATTTAGTATTCCTTCACTGAAAAATTTTCTTACTGGAATTCTGGAAAAAAAAAAATCAAATTTTCAATTCAATAAAATCAAACCGAATTAATGCCATAATTTTTGTAAAAAAATGGCAATATGTTGTTTTTTTTTTTTTTTTTAATTTATATATAACATAACATGCAAAATTCTGTTATTGTAACACAAATCAGTTACGATAAATGATTACATTGAGAAGAAATAAAGTATTAACATTAAATTAAGCATGGTATGACGAAGCGACAAAAAATGACTGATAAAAAACTTTCATTTGAAATCGAACCCGCTGTTAAATAAACGCACAAATTTAATTAGCGCATCTCCAATCCCGACATGGATTTTAAAATATATCTTCAACATAAACCTATACTAACGTTAAAAAAATATTTATGCAGCTGCTTTAATGTTTTTATCATTAAAAAGTATATTGGTAATTTTTTTTTACCATTCATTACTCACAATTTCACTCTCAAACACAATGCACTATAATCACATTGATTAAACTTCCAAAAATAAAATTTATACTACAAATTTGATTCTTATGAAAGTGTTATTTCAGTACAAATTATTTAGAGCACTCGGATCAAGTACTATAGACATTGTATCAAACAGTCTTCAAGATTTTCAATGACAACTGTGAGGTACAGTTCGCTTTGTGCTCAGTGAGTCCGTAAATACTCCACAATTGAAAGCTGTGTATAGGTATAACTTATCAAAACTTCCCAGAAAAAACGAACTTCTAAATTGCGGTAATTATAAGTATAGTATTTAAACGTTCAATATGTTTCTTCGATGGTACCGCCAGTTTATTTCCGTCATTTATAATAAAGTTTCCAAACCAAAAAGACATGGAAAAGTTGAGTTCTGATCAAAAACAGCTGGACGAGGGCGTCAAAATATTCGATTTTAGCAGAAGAGTATCTAAAGCCGTAGGATTGTGGCCTTTAGCTTCAAATGATTACATTTTTACTTTCTCATATTGTTATTTCACAGTGATAATGATTTTTGAGTGGATGGATTTGTACTACTCGCTGGATGATCTCAACGATGTCCTCGACAATCTCACAGAAAACTTATCGTACACCCAAATTTACATCCGTGGTATTATTTTGAGGATCCACATGAACAGACTGAAGAAAATAATTAAAAACACAATCGGTGATTTTAGTATAAATAGCTTCAAAAATCCCTCGGAGATAAAAATATTCATGACTTACATCAAAAAGGGTCGATTTTTCGTCAAGTCAATAATTTCTTTCATGGCGATGACTGTAATTACTTGGTACTTTCAGCCTTTGACAACCCCAGCTCCTGTCGGTAATGTGATTCCACTTTTTTACGACATTAAATAGTGTATTAAATTGATATTTATATAAATTGTCATTATAATTTCTCAGCTAGTGATAATGAGACGATAATGTTCCTTTTGCCTTATCGCTGTCACATAATTTTTGAAATAAATGATACAAAATCTTACATGCTGACTTACATTGCCTTTGCGCCTTACACATGGATCCACGGATGCAGCCACGCTTCAGTCGAGTGTTTCCTCATTACTCTTGTTTATTATTTACGAGGAAGACTAGTTATCTTGGCGGGCAGAATCGACAGACTGAGTGGAAGGGAAACACTTGAGTGGAAAAATGATTTTCAAGACATCATTGTGGAACATATTAGATTGCTCAAGTATTTAATGATCATCGGTCATGTCTTTTCGGTGAATTTTTTTTACACGATTTCTTCTTTTAGATTAGGAAACAATGTCATCGATATCTACAGCACGTCGTTGATGGTTTACATGATTTGCACAACCATCTGCATTTGCGTTATTGGCTACAAAATACTGGTTGTGAGTTTTTCTTCTTCTGTTACTATTTTTGAAGCTATAAATTGTTAATTCTCTTCAACTTCTTGCAAAAAGTATGACTTGTATAGTTAATAAGATTTCTTAGAACTGCATGACCGGACCAGATGCGGATTTAGTCCAATTTTTTATATATGTATTTGCGGTGTACCTCATAATGACAATATTTTGTTTCATCAGCGAGCAGCTCATGTCTGAGGTATGAAAAATTACTGTTTAAATTTACCGTAAAGTTAAAATATATATTTTTACCAGTGTGATAAAGTTAGCGAAGCTTTTTGGAATTGTGAATGGTACCGAATGCCGCCAAAGACTGTTGTTAATGTCATGTTCTGTATTCAAAGATCTCAACGACCACTTACGCTGAAAATTGGAAAATTTGCACACTTTGGCAACAATATGCTGACAGTTGTCACCAAAACCGCTATGGGATACTTAAGTGTTTTACGTAACTTTTTAGTAATTGAGTAATGTGTTAAAAAAATTTTTTCTATAATTCATAAAAAAATCACAAAAAGTGATAATTAAAAATTAAATTGTAGAAAAGAAGAAATGTTATTTTTTTTTGTATGAAACCATTGTTTTGTCAAAGATTTCATACTTATGAGAATAACTTACTAGTTATGTTAATTTTTAAATATTGATAATAAAGAATTCATATAATAATTTTTTTGTTTTTACTTACCATTGTTGTAACTAATGAAACTCTTTGGAATTTTTAACTCGATGTATTTTTCATCCAAAGATTCACTTGCATAATTTAGCATTTCTTCACTGAAAAATTTTTTTCTTACTGGAATTCTGTAGAGAAAAATAAAATTTTCAATTTAATAAAATCAAGCCGTATTAATACCATGATATTTGTAAAAAAATGGCAGTATTTTGTTTTTTTTTTTTTTTTTTTTTTTTTATTTATTTATATATAACAAAATATGCAAAATTCTGTTATTATAACACACATGTTCTTAAAAAAAAATTTTCAAGCTCATCATATCAAACTAACAAAGCTTATTCTAAAGCAAGTACATAGATGAAGAATAGAATAAAGACTGAAGATTCCCGTAAATAAAATCAACTTTCAATGCGCTTGTCTCATCGCCATAAATAAAAAACAAACATTACCGCGCTTGCCCGAAGATGGCTGCATAATAAACTTTGTATAGATTAAAAGTTTATAAAAAATAAAACTTTCAAACAACATGGCAATTACTGCTATAGTATTCCAAATACAATATGTTTCCTCGAAGATCGACGGAAGTTTTTTTAGCACTCACTGCTTATCGCTCGAACAAACAAAACCATGGAATTAGTAGACAAAGTAAGTTTTTTTTAGCACAAGTTTGGGCTCAATAACAGAAATTATTTCTTAGGATCAAAAAGACTTGGAAGAAGGGCTCAAAGTGTTTACCTGGACTATGAAAACATCAAAGCTCATTGGATTATGGCCTCTGGCGCCTAATAATTTTGTGTTTGTTATAACTTTTGTTTACTTCACAACATTTATGATTCTTGAGTACATGGATCTGTTTTGCTCGATTACTGACATTGACCAAGTGCTCAACAATCTTTTTGTAAATTTAACTTTCACTCATATTTTCATCCGAGGACTGCTTTTGAAGCGGCATATTAATAAACTCAGCGGAGTTATTGAAGAAATGATCCAAGATTTTAATGTAAAAACTTTCAAGCGCTCGTCGGAAGTTAAAGTTTTTATGAGTTACATCAACTCAGCAAGATTTTTTGTAAAATTTACGATTATTTTTATGATAATGTCTATTTATCCATACTTTTTAAAACCGCTGTCTGCTGAACAAGATCTCGGTAAGTCTAATTGTAAGTTTCTTCTTTAAGGGGCAAACCTAATGTGACAGCCTAAAAAAGGCGATTTTTGGGAATTAAAAAAAAAAACTACTGTACAATTGTTTTTAAATTTCAAGGGTATATTCGTACATATTTTAAGAATACACGGTAAAATTTTCAAAGATAAAAATTGAATATTTTTCAAGTTACACGCGATCTCCGACGGTGTTAGAAAAAAAAAGATTCTCCACTGCTGCAGTGATTCCGGCCTTCTCCGTCGTTGAAACGAAAAAAAAAAACTTCTCGTTAAACTATAGTTTAACGAGAATCTTCTATAGAAGATATTGTCCGTACGATGACCCACGGTCGAAAAAAATTAACAAAATAGCGGCGTTTTTATAAAAAAAAAGTTGAATTTTACCCAAAATTTTGGTCGTTTTTGGCTTGCCAAAATTCGATTTTTGATCAAATCAGAAAACCGGTTGGTCATTTTATGGAAAACTACATACAGAACATGCAGAAAAAAATTTGATAGTGATTGGATCATTTGTTTCCGAGTAATCACTGCAATAAATTCGAAAAATGCTGTTTTGACAAAAACGCGTTTAAAGATAAAATGATCCTATTTTAACTGCCGAGCGGCTACGTTTTAAATGGCTGTAACTCAGAAACTATTTGAGATATCGATTTCAAATTTTAGTATGTTATTTTTGAAGGTATAACTTATTAAAATATGAAAAAAAAATCGATTTTTTTTTAATTTCACACTAGGTGTATCCCTTAAAAAAAATAAATTAATAAATTATCACAGAAAATACGAATAAAACGACGGAATACATTTTGCCGTATCCAACTTATGTTGTCTTCAAAATAAACGACTCAAATACTTACATGTGGACTTACATGGCATATGTACCGATCACTTACATTCACGGATGTTGCCATGCTACGGTAGAGTGTACTCTTATCACCCTCATTTTCTACTTAAGAGCTAAATTAGTCATTTTAGCGGAAAGGATCAACGAGCTGAACAGCATTGCTGGAGTATGGAAAATTGAACTCGAAAATATCATTACAGAACATTCTAAATTATTAAAGTGAATATTTTAGATATTTACTAAATCATTTTTCTGTTTTTTAAACTATTATTTCCAATATTGATTTCTTCAGATTCGGTGGAACGGTGATTGATGCGTACAGCTCATCGTTGATGGTTTACATGTTGAGTGCTTCTATACTTGTTTGTATAATTGGATATAAAATATTGCTTGTAAGTAATTTATAGGATCGTTGTAATACCGATCGATGCTACAAAGTTACTGTCTCATATTGTTTTCGCGTATGGGATAATTTAAGGTTGTACGGACAGTACCCCGTAAGTCATGGTAGAATCTAAATTTTTTTTTCATTAAAATTAAAAATTTGAATACAAATAGTATATTCTGTAACTAGGGATGAAACAAAACGATTTCAGACCAGAGTGAAGTTGCCTGCCCGAGCGAAGCGAGGGCTGGCATCACTCGGTCTGAAATCGTGTTTCATCCCGCGTCACAGATTATATTTGTCATATAAGTTGCATTAAAAATGCTAGTTTCAATGTCTGGAGCCAACCAGAACTAGATAGTTTCAGACGAACAGCGAAAATACCATTTTATTATGAAACTTATAATAAAATAGAAAGTAACAGTTTATTTTTTACCAAAAATTATTCGTAAATTGACAAATTTTCTTTTATCATTCTTATTTATGCACGGGAAAAATTTCTGGGAAAATTTACGATACAACTATTGTAAAGCTGGACTATACTTTTTATTACTATTAATTGTCAAATATTTTAGAAGAAAAATACTATTTATTCATGAAAATTACGATATTACTATTGTAAAAAGTAAGAGATAAAAATTTCCAGTGCTGCCTCTGTATCTTTCCAATAGACATATAGCAAATTTTACAATAGTTGAATTGAATGTTTCTCAATTAGTGTGAGTGATGGCCGTGACAGCGCTAGACTCCGAGTTTATGTAAATGTTAAGTCGTATGGGTCTTGGTTTAGCTCGGATAGCGTAGAGGGAGAGTCTCTGGCTGCCAACACAGGGTTCTGGGTTCGATTCCCAGATAACACGAAAATGTCGGTTTTTTTTTCGATTACTATACAGGTACCAATTAGTCCAACCTTCTATCTCTCTCCTCCCTAATATTTCTTTTTAAAAAACCAACTGTGAATTTTTTACAATAGTTGAATTGTAAAGTTCTCAAACACATATTGTATAATTTGCTCTATGGTATCCGACTTTTTTAAGACTCTTGCTAGTCTTATTTGTTGGATAAAATTTACAATAGTAGATCGTAAAAATTACTAAATGAGAAGTATAGTCCAATCGTTACTATTTTATGTAGTAAAATTACAATAGTAAAATAGTAAAACTCCTTCAATTTTCTTTCCGTGTGCTTAGTAACAGAATTATGATATGTCAATACAGTTAACGGTTAGAATGACAATTATAAAGGTATAAAATAAACAAACAATTGATAGGATTGAAAATAAAGCTGCAACTTCACCTCGCGGACAGAAAATCGTCATTTTCTGTCCGCCGGGAAGAAATAATTGATACCTGCCCGGCACAGTCGCATTGGTCTGAAATTGTCTAGTTTCGGTTGGCTCAACAGGCATTGAAACTCACATTTTCAATGCAGGTTATATGAAAAATTCATTACTATAATTTAACCGTTACCTTACATTATTATTAATTAAAATAATTTAATAATTTAATTAACAAAAACAATAAATAGTCAACGTTTGACTCAAGTATTTTTTCACAAAACTCGGGCTTGACAACACCGCGCTTAACAGCTGTTTATATTTATCCGAACAAAAACAGTTTCACTGTAAAAAAATCACGCCAAGTCCACGTTCATAAGACTATTAAGAAAAAAAAATTTTATTTCTTTACAAAAAGATATAAAATAAAAAATTAAAAAATCCAAGTAACCGATATGGTTGCATATGATTTTCGGAAATTAAAAAAAATTTTGTTGTAAATTTAAAAATTAAAAGAAACAATTTTGGAACGTATTTAGTGTGCGTGGTTACGAAAAATTTCACTTTTTATGAAATTCCTAAAATCTATCTACTAGGACTTTTAAAAAAAAAATTGAAGTACACAATGACGCACACCAAGTACGTTCCAAAGTTGTTTCATTTAATTTTTAAATTTACAACAAAATTTTTTTTAATTTCCGAAAATCATATACAACCATATCGGTTACTTGGATTTTTTAATTTTTTATTTTATATCTTTTTGTAAAGAAATAAAATTTTTTTTTCTTAATAGTCTTATGAACGTGGACTTGGCGTGATTTTTTTACAGTGAAACTGTTTTTGTTCGGATTTCAGTATTTTTTTTGTAATTATAATATAAATTGACAATTTTAATTTAATATATTTCCGGTGGCAAACTATCCCCTTTAAGCTATAGTTCATGTAAAAGTTATTCTTGCGCCGCCTGGCGTGTGTAATTGCAAGCTGTCAAATATCTTTTTTTCACTGTAGTTTCCCATCTATTATAAGATTAGCATGCATCCTTATATTATTTAGTCTCTGGCCGTCCGCTCTTTACATAAGAAAAAGTTAAAATCTAAAATCTGGGTCGCTATAGTTTGTGCTGATTATTTTTAATAATTTTAAATAGAAATTATAAAGATAATTGATAATAATCAAGTAATACGCGTAATAAAAAGCATGAACTACTATTATAAAATATCATATAAAAAAAAAATTAAAATAAATTTGAAAAAAAATTTGTAACCTCAAAAAAGCGTTCTGCTTACGGTATATACACACTCGGTAGTCTGGCTTGAGAACGGAACTTGGCGCCAGACTCTATCGAGTCTGTTGATCTCACTGTGTAGTGTTAAGTTGAAAAACATAACCCATAAAAATACACAGGAATTTTTAAAATTCAAAATTCGCGCGTTCTATTCTGTGCAACGTTGCCACACTGCACTGAATCACGTGGTTTATTTATTTTTAAATATGTCGGCCTGAAATTTTCGTGAATTTCTCATCTTTTGCATTAAAATATCTTTAAAAGCCTTCGTCAGAAAATTTTCATTTTATTTTTAACGTATTCTACGAAAGTTGATTGACTGAAATAGAAGTTTTTTGTTTTTTAATTTTCCTATGAGGTAGTCACATAAATCGAAATATGTGCAATCCGCCAATAGTCTCTATAGGCTACATGCTAAATTTCAATTTTTTAATAATTTATTAAAGAATAACCCTTCGTCAGATCTATTCCAAAAAATTAATTTAGACGCATGAGATAACAATTTATAACATATCAAAAAATTAGCTTTTGATTTTTACAAGTGCATTAGTGTCCGAACAACCTTAAGTAAGCGAATAAAGTAAAAGCCCCAATTATTGACAGGGGTTCAAATATTGACACTCTAAATTATTTTTAAATGTATTTAATCATCTGTAATAAGAATAACTATATCATATAAATTTTTATTAAATTCTAATTAATTAAAAAATTGAAAAAAAATTACTGTCAGTTCAAAATATTAAATATTAATTATTTAAAAAAATAAAGTTAGCACCAGTTCATCAAACCAGCTTACGAACGTTTATTTTCTTAACAACTTTAATTAGAAAAGCAATTTTTTTAAATGCCGAGTTTAAATGAAATTTCTTCATCTAATAATATGATCGTTTTTTTCTTTTTAATTTTCAATATATGAAAAATTTATAAAATTGAATAATCGAAATTAATTGTATGCTTTATAATATTTAAATAATGGGTGTCAATAACTAGTTGATAATTTTTAAGTTGAATCTCATATTGACAGCCAGTCAACAGCGCTATGACGCCTTTTTTTTATTTTAATCTAAAAAATTTACTGTAAGAGTTTGAACACTTCTGATTCAATAAATTATTTTTAAATTAATTTTTATATTTCTAAAAGTAATTAATCATTTATGGAAATTATTATTAATAAACTTTAATAAAATTGATTACTTAATAATAAGTTTCGATAAATAAGAATAAGCAGATGATTCGACGCACATGCAGTATAGGTGTCAATAATTGGGGTGAAGGTATGTCAATAATTAGATCAATCAGTTTTTTAACCTGCCAATAATTGGTGTATCCGGATGATCTATTTAATTATTCAAAATTAATTAGTAAATATCACTATCATTTAAAAAAAAAAAATTGATTAGTAAAAACATTACTTTTGAGACATTACCACAAACAAAATTCAACGATATTGATATTTGATTGCTTAAAAAAATGAAATCAAAACTTTGTCTCTAATAGTGTCAATAATTAGCGCTTGGGGCTTCTACATTATAGGAAAAATTTTATTGTTATCAGAATTTTTTAACAGGTCCCAATTCAGAAGTTGTGCAAATGGTGGTCTATTTATGTACAACGTACCTTATAATAAGCGTTTTTTGTGTTGTCAGTGAGCGTTTAAGCGCTGAGGTAAGCAACCTTAGTCTTCATCTTCATCTTACGTTACTCATGTCAAAATTAACACTTTTTGACGTAATAATCAAATCAAAATTATAAAAAATTATTATTTTAGAGCAATCAAATAAGTGAAGCGTTTTGGAGCTGTTCTTGGTATGACAAGCCTCCAAATACTGTCAAAAATATAATATTTTGCATTGCCAGATCACAAACACCTCTTGCCTTAAAAATAGGAAAATTTTCATATTTTGGCAATGATACATTAACTGCTGTAAGATTTTATTAACAAATACTATTTCTTCTTTCGTAGAACTTCATTATAAAATCACCCAATTTTATTTTTTGTACATTTTCCAGCTTACAAAAACTAGTATGGGATACTTATCAGTTTTGAGACATTTTTTGATGACTGAGTGAAGAATGGTCTACTTCTTGGCTTAATATTTTATCGTCGATATGTTGTAAAAAGAATAATTATTTTTAGTTACTATCAAACAGTGTTTTGTAATTATTTTCTTGATACTTTTAAAACAAAATAAACAATTACTCAAAACTCTATATTCTTCTTTCGAATATTAAACTCACAATTTATTTAAACTTCTTTGATATATTCGTATCACAGAACTTTCAGCACCAAAAATCAATTGAAGAAATCCTGTTGATGGTTGAACAATAACTGAAGCTCCTCACGAACTGATGCATCATGAATTATAAGTCCAACAATAAAAATAATAACCATGTATAGAATGAAGTTTATGTATATCAACTTCAAAGTTATAAATTGCCCACTTATTGGTGTAAACCCGCAGAAACTCCTACTGCAATGTTTACTTCGAAGATGGTAACTTGTTTTCTGGCGTCATTCTCTTGGTAACAGTGAAACCAACAACACATGGAAGACTGGGTACAAGTAAGCCTCTTATATCACTGTAGTGAGAGAAGAAAATTTTTTTTTAAAATAGAGCCAAGAAATTAATTTGTTTAAAATTTTAAACAATTTTAATTAACTGAAGAAATAAAAAGTTTTCTTACAATAATTTTCTTGTTAAAAAAAAGTTTTTTTTAATTAAAAAAAAAAAAAAAAAAAAAAAAAAACAATTTTAAATAAAAAAATTGTGAATTTTCATTCAAAATTATTTTTTACCAAATAAAAAATTTTTTTTCAACAAAAATTTATTGTGAGAAAAATTTTTATTTCTTCAGCTAAGAATAAAATTGTTTAAAATTAAAAATAAATTAATTTTTTAATACAATAATATCCATTTTTATCAAAATAAATTTTTCTCTCAGTGTAATTAATCAACAAATAACTTCCGTAGGGACAAAAAGACCTAAATGAGGGTGCAAAAATGTTCGATTGGGGTAGATGGATTTCAAAAGGCATCGGTGTGTGGCCTTTAGCCCCCAATGATTACTTATTTGCCGTTACTTTCTCATACTTCACCGTAGTGATGATCCTAGAATTTGTGGATCTTTACACGTGTCTCGGAAATTTCGAAGAAGTTATTGACAATCTCACCGAAAACCTGGCCTTCGTCCATATTTACGTGCATACTTTGATGGTGCGGGTGCATATTGATGATTTGCGGTACGTAATCACCGAATCGCTAAATGATTACAAGGCAAGTGCTTTCCGAAATTCCATCGAAATAAAAATATTCATGAGCCACATCAACAAAGGCAAACAATTTGTAAAAGTAGTTCTTACGTCTATCGTAATGACTGAAATTACCTGGTATTTGAAACCGTGGACAACTCCAGCCTCTCCAAGTAAGATCATTAGGAGCTTCAACATTAATCAACATTAATTTACCTGGAATAATTTTTTTTAGTTGAGAGTGACAACGAAACAGTGCAGTTTTTGTTACCGTATCACTTTTATGTATTCTATGAAATAAATAACTCCTTTAGTTATGTTTTGACATATCTTTCCCATGGACCACATGTTTTCATCAGCGGGTTCGGTCTCATGACATCAGATTGTTTTTTGATAATCCTTGTGTTTCATTTGAGCGGCAGATTGGCTGTTTTGGCCGAGAGGATCAACACACTGAAAGAAGAACCAAAAATATATAAAATTAAACTCAAGAGTATTATTAAAGAACATATGCGGTTGTTGAAGTAAGAAGTGTTTTTTATAGTTAATTAGCAACCTGCAGTCACTATTCGACTGTCGAGAATTTCGAACTATAAATAAAATTTTGCTTAATTAAACAATGATTTTTTTTTTAATTGCACTGTACTTTCTCAACTATTGACATTTGTAAAAGTGTAAGCTCATACCGACGTTACCCTCATCAAGAGCTTTCATTTGAGTACCCACATCAATTTTTCATATATTTTATATATTTATAGATGAATTATATGAAAAATTGATGTGGGTACTCAAATGAAATCTCTGGATGAGTATAATGTCGGGGTGAGCTTATATCTTTAAAAATGTCAATAGTTCACAAGATACAAGGTCGTTTCTTAATTATGTAGGTAGAGAGAGAATTTTCGAATGCAACCTCAATATTTATCATTATAAATTAACTATCGCTGGGAATATGAAACCTTGAGAATGCACAAGTTTAAGTCGACCTTTGCAATGACACCAAATTTCATTAAAAAAAATTAGGAAAACGGTCGACTCTAAAAGACATCTCTGCAACTTCCCGCTACCTACATACCTAAGTGCTCAACAATTCACTTATTTTTTAAGCTCTTCAAGCTCAAAAATATAATTTTTGTGTAATTTTGAGCTCTCCGAGCTCAAATAAAACGCTGTTCTGTGCTTTTGAGCTCTTCGAGCTCAACAGGCTAATGCAAGTTTTATAGAACACTATTTTTTGAATTTTCAATCCGCAATAACTTTTGAATGAATTAACCGATTTTCTCGCGGTTTACGGCATTCAACGCAATTTTTTGAGTTCTTTGAAAAATCTTCAAGCGTAAACTGGTCGGACTAAAAATTTTATAGAAATTCGGAAAAAAACATTTTTTTCAATTTTTTTCGACAACGATATCTCACGAACAAATCAACCGATTTTGACCGGGCTGGTGGCAATCGACGTGGTTTTTTGAGGTTAAGAGCTGATTAGTTTTTGGAACTGATCGGTTAAGCCGTTTCAAAGATATTTCAAAAAAACGAATTTTTGGAAATTTGATTTTTGAGATTTCTCCAAATTGATCGACTCAAATTTTGTAAATTAGTATCAGAATTTGAGTGATAAAGGAACTCTTCAGAACGCCGCTTATTTTGATCGAATCGGATGATTCGTTCAAAAGTTATGAGAGATTTACATACATACATACACACACACACACACACACACACACACACACACACACACACACACACACACTCAGGAAACCTTCCTAGGACCTCAAAACGCCGAGATCTGATGAAAACTCGATTTTCGAAAAACGGAGTAAAAACAATAACTTCCGGATTTTTGAAAATTTTCAATTTTCTTAGCAGGAAGTTAAAAATCGATTTTATCATATGACTATCCAAGAGATAAAATTGTTCTTATTCTCTTAATAATATAGATTATTGGTAAAAAATTTTGATAGTAAAAAAGAAGTTTTACTTTTTAGCATGGGTGAAAATATTCAAGAAGCATTCGCTACTGCGTTATTGTCGTATTTATTGAACAGTACGATACTGTTATGTATGATTGGTTACCAGATACTCGTCGTAAGTAATAATACTAATTACAATGATAGATTTATTTGTGAAAAAGATAAATAACTGGATTTAATGTTAGAATTTCATGACTGGACCGAACTCGGATTTAATGCAATACTTTATTTTTATATTTGCAACTTATTTTATAATCACTGTATTCTGCATCGTTAGTGAGCGTCTTATAACAGAGGTACTTATAAAGCTTCTTATATTTTTTTGTATTGATTTAGAGATACAATTTTTTTTTTTCACGGATTTAGAGCAACAAAGTCACCGAAGCTTTTTGGAATAGCGAGTGGTACACAATGGAACGCGAGTATGTAAATGATATAATATTTTGCATTATGAGATCTCAGAAATCACTCGCATTGCAAGCTGGAAAATTCGCATTCTTTAGTAATGGAACATTAACCGAAGTTACGAAAACAGCCATGGGTTACTTGTCAGTGTTAAGAAATTTTTTAATTGTCAATTAAAGTCTCCATATTTAGTTTCTAGTGTTATTAGAAATTTGTAAAAAATAAATGCAAAATTTATCTAATGAAATAAAATTATGACTGTTGAACTTTATCAATTTTTAATAATCTTTTATGTTCATTTTTTTTTCTCATCATATTTTACAGTTAAAAAATTTTTAGACCTAAAAAATACAAGCAATACCTTCCTGGAAGTGAAGAATTACAATTTATGTTACATTTAGTCTTCTTTTAGAAACACCCGGGAACTTTGTCTTTTATATTATCCTTCCCGTTCCCAAATTTATAAAATCAGATAATTACCAAATTATTTTTCTTTTTTTTTTTTAACTATTATGTCCAATATTGATTTCTTCAGATTCGGTAGAATGGTGATTGATGCATACAGCTCATCGCTGATGGTCTACACGTTGACTGCTTCTCTATACTCATTTGTATTATTGGATATAAAATATTGCTTGTAAGTAATTTATAGGGTCGTTGTAATAACGATCGATGCGGCAAAGTTATTTTTTTCGCGTATAGGATAATTTAAGTAAGCGAGTATAGAGGAAGGACGAGCAAAACGGATATGTTAATTTAAAAATGAAATAACAAATATATATTATAATCATATCCATTCTTAACTTTGGCTAATAATTTTTTGGGTAATTGAAGTTTATGATTAAAGTAAAATAAAAATAATAACAAAGAAATTCTTTTTCGAAATTAAAAAAAAAAAAAAAAAGTTAACATTATCCGTTTTGCCCTACCAGTGTCGGAAAAATAAATACTCAGGTCGCGTAAAACGAATACTGATTGGAAAATACATTTCAATCAAAACAATCGTCACAAAAATATCAACCGTGTCCTGAATATGAAGAAAAAAATCAAATCTGCATCGTCCTTATCAACATTAAAATAATTACTGTATACTTACGATTTAAAACTTTATTTTTTTTCCTAAATTTCAATATTTATAAAAAAAAATTCCCACAAGTATGCAAAACCAATGCTTTATCGATAACGGTAAGTGTAGTTACATAATAGATTGATAGATTGCAGTCTAAAATGTTTCTATCGACCGACCAGCGATTTAAAACGATTATTCACTTTACCCGCCCTCTCCGTCTTGCCTGTCCGTCCCCTAGGAAAAGTTTTATTGTTGTTAGAATTTTTAAACAGTTCCCGATTCATTAGTTGTGCAAATAGTGGTCTATTTATGTACAACGTACCTTATAATAAGCGTTTTTTGTGTTTTCAGTGAGCGTTTAAGCGCTGAAGTAAGCAACCATAGTCTTCATCTTCATCTTACGTTACTCATGTCAAAATTAACACTTTTTGACGTAATAATCAAATCAAAATTATAAAAAATTATTATTTTAGAGCAATCAAATAAGTGAAGCGTTTTGGAGCTGTTCTTAGTATGACAAGCCTCCAAATACTGTCAAAAATATAATATTTTGCATTGCCAGATCACAAACACCTCTTGCCTTAAAAATAGGAAAATTTTCATATTTTGGCAATGATACATTAACTGCTGTAAGATTTTATTAACAAATACTATTTCTTCTTTCGTAGAACTTCATTATGAAATCACCCAATTTTATTTTTGTACATTTTCCAGCTTACAAAAACTAGTATGGGATACTTATCAGTTTTGAGACATTTTTTGATGACTGAGTGAAGAATGGTTTACTTCTTGGCTTAATATTTTATCGTCGATATGTTGTAAAAAGAATAATTATTTTTAGTTACTATCAAACAGTGTTTTGTAATTATTTTCTTGATACTTTTAAAACAAAATAAACAATTACTCAAAACTCTATATTCTTCTTTCGAATATTAAACTCACAATTTATTTAAACTTCTTTGATATATTCGTATCGCAGAACTTTCAGCACCAAAAATCAATTGAAGAAATCCTGTTGATGGTTGAACAATAACTGAAGCTCCTCACGAACTGATGCATCATGAATTATAAGTCCAACAATAAAAATAATAACCATGTATAGAATGAAGTTTATGTTTATCAACTTCAAAGTTATAAATTGCCCACTTATTGGTGTAAACCCGCAGAAACTCCTACTGCAATGTTTACTTCGAAGATGGTCACTTGTTTTCTGGCGTCATTCTCTTGGTAACAGTGAAACCAACAACACATGGAAGACTGGGTACAAGTAAGCCACTTATATCACTGTAGTGAGAAAAAAAAATTTTTTTTAAAATAGAGACAAGAAATTAATTTGTTTAAAATTTTAAATAATTTTATTTCTTAACTGAGGAAATAAAAATTTTTCTTACAGTAACTTTCTTGTTGAAAAAAATTTTTTTTGATTTGGAAAAAAAAAATTTTAGATAAAAAATTTGTGAATTTTTATTTAAAATCGTTTTTTCTCAAATTTGGAAAATTTTTTTTCAACAAAAATTTACTGTGAGAAAAATTTTTCTTTCTTCAGCTAAGAAATAAAATTGTTTAAAAGGTTACGTGCGATAATATCCCCGGACAAAATATCACTGCAACCAAATATTAATGAACGAAATTTCACAAGGATTATTAATGAGACAATCAATATTGAACAGACTTAATATTTTATAAAAAAAAAAATTATTAGCTACCGTGAATATTATTTCATAGTATGCTATATAACGCACAAAATAAACAATATTATGAAATATTTACAGAATCGAGATTTTTCTTTTTACATATGTTTTCATTTATTAATTTCAATATATTAAAATCCATAATTAACAATAAAATTTTAATACTCACAAACATTTGATAGTTTATTCGACAGTAAACCAACACATAAGCTTGTTACCGTGTTGTGCCCTTTTATCATGGATTTTGTGTGTCAATATTTAAAAATAGGCCAACATATCTATGCATATACGGGCTGTGCACCTCTTGCAGTCAGGAGAGAGTATTATCTAACGTTCTGTTGCGGAGCGGATATTATAAATGGGAATATATATGTTCCAGAACTAGTTGAACGTCTCAATTTTATTGTACCTAGCACTTGTTTACGTGGACTAAGACTGTTGAAATTATCATTAATAAGGTCGCGATTCTCTACCCGTACACCGACATACAGAATTGGCAAAGTCATCAACAAAAATGCTATTGATATTGACATTTTTGGAGGACCAGCAGATAAAATAAAAAATGAAACAAAAAGGGTGATTCTGAAATAATAACATTCCAGGTGTACAAATAGTGATTATAAACTAGAAATTAGTGATTATCAATTATCAAGTACTAAAAATTTTTATCTTTTTGTTTTTCTCTTCTCTCAGATCTCTCAGATCTCTCAGATCTCTTAAATCTTTCTTCTCTTTATAGATGCTATTTATTGTATAGAAACATTACTAAACATTCTACACATGAAAATGTAACATATTCTTGTCAATTGCCGAGGGCATTTCTTTACAAATAAATAATTAAATATCTAGTCTCGAGGATATTGTGTCTGGGGATATTTTGTCGCGAAGATATTTTGTCCGGGAATATTAACGCGTGTCACCGTTTAAAATTTTAAACAAATTAATTTTTTATTACAATAATATCCATTTTTATCATAATAAATTTTTCTCTCAGTGTAATAAATCAAAAAATAACTTCCGTAGGGACAAAAAGACTTAAATGAGGGTGTAAAAATGTTCAATTGGGGTAGATGGATTTCAAAAGGCATCGGCGTCTGGCCTATAGCCCCCAATGATTATTTATTTGCCGTTACTTTCTCATACTTCACCGCAGTGATGATTCTAGAATTTGTGGATCTTTACACGTGTCTCGGAAATTTCGAAAAAGTTATCGACAATCTCACCGAAAACTTGGCGTTTGTCCATATATACGTGCGTACTTTGATGTTGCGGGTGCATATTGATGAATTGCGGTACGTAATTACCGAATCGCTAAATGATTACAAGGCAAGTGCTTTCAGAAATTCCATAGAAATAAAAATATTCATGAGCCATATCAACAAAGGCAAACTATTTGCAAAAGTAGTTCTTACTTTTATCGTAATGACTGAAATTACCTGGTATTTACAACCGTTGACAACTTCAGCCTCTCCAAGTAAGATCATTAGGAGCTTCAACATTAATCAACATCAATTTACCTGGAATAATTTTTGTTTTTAGTTGAGAGTGACAATGAAACAGTGCAGTTTCTGTTACCGTATCACTTTTATGTTTTCTATGAAATGAATGGCTTCCTTAGTTATGTTTTGACATACCTATCCCATGGACCGCATGTTGTCATCAGCGGGTTTGGTCACATGACATCAGATTGCTTTTTGATAATCCTTGTGTTTCATTTGAGCGGCAGATTGGCTGTTTTGGCTGACAGGATCAACACACTGAAAGAAGAACCAGAAATATATAAGATTAAACTCAAGAGTATTATTAAAGAACACATGCGGTTGTTGAAGTAAGAAGTATTTTTTTTTTTTATAATAAACTAGTAACCTGCAGTCACTATGTGACTGCCGAAAATTGTGAACTATAAGTAAATAAAATTTTGCTTAGTTAAACATTGACTTGTTAAATTGCACTGTACTTTCTTAACTATTGACGTTTTTGAAGATATAAGCTCATTCCGATGTTACGTTCATCAAGAGCTTTTATTTGAGTACACACATGCATTTTGATATATTTTTCATATATACATATATTTATTTATTTATTTATTAAAGTCCCAACAGCCTACTGGCCAATAACAGGGACACTATGTAGTGCAAATAATGTACATTTATAGTAAAGAGTTTAAATAACATTTCATGTTGATTATAATTATAATTAAGGTAATTTATTACACAATTGGATTTAAAGACTTAGTTATCTAGGGCTTTATATAATTAATATAGGAACTACTAGTAAGATTTATAATATACTTTGACTAATTAACATTAACATTATCACGTAGCTGGACTAATAAGGATCTCAGGGCATTGGTGTTGAGAGAATTATTTGAGTTCAATATGTCTACCTGATCACTGTTTTGGCTGATACAGTCAACGCTCTCTGTATTTGACTCGCCCGTACAGGACCATTCTCTGTATTTGACTCGTCCTTGTCCATAAGAGCTGTGTAAAATCGTCAAATACAGAGGAAGAATGTGGTCAAATACAGAGAGCGGTCAAATACAGAGAGGTCCAATACAGAGAGCGTCGACTGTACGATTACAAGTAGATAATAGTCTGTATAGCGGTGATGACTACCCACGTGCATTTTGATATATTTTTCATATATACATGAATATAATACATATAAATATATGAAAAATTGATGTGGGTACTCAAATGAAAAGTCTCGATGTGTGCAATGTCGAGGTGAGCTTATATCTTTAAAATTGTCAATAGTTCACAAGATACAAGGTCATTTCTTAATGGTGTAGCTAGAGATAGAGCATTTTCGAATGTAGCCTCAATGTTTATCATTATAAATTAACTACCGGTAGAAATGATATGAAACCTTGAGAAGGCACAAATTCGTCAAGACCGTTACAATGACACTAAATTTCACTAAAAAAAATCGATTTTATCATATGACTATCCAAGAGACAAAATTGTTATTATTCTCTTAATAATATAGATTATTGATAAAAAATTTTGATAGTAAATAAGAAGTTTTACTTTTTAGAATGGGAGAAAATATTCGAGAAGCATTCGCTACTGCGTTATTGGCGTATTTATTGAACGGCACAATACTGTTATGTATGATTGGTTACCAAATACTCGTCGTAAGTAATAATACTAATTACAATGATAGATTTACAGTGAAAGCTATTAAAAGTTACCCAGGTTGTCTTTCTCACTCTTGTTAGCGTTTTATGAGAAATTGAGACAGAACTACGGTAACTTTTAACAGTTTTCACTGTATTTGTGAAAAACATAAATAATTGGATTTATTGTTAGAACTTCATGTCTGGACCGAACTCGGATTTAATGCAATACTTTATTTTTATATTTGCAACTTATTTTATAATCACTGTATTCTGCATCGTTAGTGAGCGTCTTATAACAGAGGTACTTATAAAGCTTCTTATATTTTTTTGTATTGATTTAGAGATACAATTTTTTTTTTCACGGATTTAGAGCAACAAAGTCACCGAAGCTTTTTGGAATAGCGAGTGGTACACAATGGAACGCGAGTATGTAAATGACATAATATTCTGCATTTCGAGATCTCAGAAATCGCTCGCATTGCAAGCTGGGAAATTTGCATTCTTTGGTAATGAAACATTAACCGAAGTGACGAAGACAGCCATGGGTTACTTGTCAGTGTTAAGAAATTTTTTAATTGTCAATTAAAGTCTTCATATTTAGTTTCTAGTGTTATTAGAAATTTGTAAGAAAATTAATGTAAAATTTGTTTAATTAATGAAATAAAATTATAAATTATAACTAAGTTGAACTTTATCAATTTTTAATAATCCATCATGCTCATTATATTTTAAAGTTAAAGAATTTTTAGACGTAAAAAATACAAGTAATACCTTCCTGGAAGTGAAGAATTAAAATTTGTGTCATACGTTTACAAGACTATAGTCTTCTTTGAGTCAATTTTATAAACACCCGGAAACTTAGTCTTCTATATTATCCTTTCTCTTCCCAAATTTATAAAATTGGCCACTTTTCATTCTACTAAAAAGTATTTTACTTTTTTGTAAGCTGTACTTGTAATGAAACAGGGAAAAAAATAAACTGTAAAATTCACTCGGATTCCGGTTAATTTTTAAGGTTTCAAACAGTACAGTGGACATCGGGGTGGCACAAATGTAAATAGTACAAAACTTAATGTAGAACGTGTAAAAGCCACAATTTATAATTTAATATCAAAAATGTGATTAGTAGCTGTCACTATAGTAAATAAAGACTCTCCCATCTTAAAAAATTACAGTTTCAAACAGTAAAAATTGCCGTTTCAATATTTAGTCTACACTATGAGGAGAGAGGGAAAAACTCACACTCGAAGAATTTAACATTTGAAACAGTAAAAATTCTACTCTTAAAATATATATTATTATTCTCTGATTCGCTTGTAAATCCTCGCCCACTCAAAAAGTTATCATGTTCTCACAAACAGATATTGATAAACTGCTCGAGTTGTTCCACACAGTAAAAAGTTTTCGTCAAATTTAACACAAATATTTGTGTTACTGACTGTTTACACAAACTAATGTTAATTCTACATTCTAGTGTGTTAAATCAACACATGAGAATGTGAAATTCTACATACTAGAGTGTAATTTTCTACACAAAATTTTTACACTTTACACATTGACGAAAAATTTTTAACTGTGCAGGCTTGCAAGAGAGACAAGACTCTCCCTCAGGGGCTTGCCAACCTCCAGATCCAAAGGGACTGGACTGTATTGCAGAGGCAGAAGTTTGCAGACCTGAAAAAGGAATTAAACCATCGCAAGTCTCAGGGAGAGGAGAACATCAGGTTGGTCACAAGGAATGGTGTCTCAAAAATAGTGGAGACACGCAGGCGTCTCTAACTATTTATTATCAAAATGCCAGGGGTATAAATACAAAGTTTGTTGCAATTATGGACGCCATATCACTACGAATTTCGGATGTGATTGCTCTTGCGGAAACGTGGCTTACTCCAGACAAATCTTCTTCTAAATTCATGGACTTTCATAACTTTAATGTATTTCGAGCTAATAAACACTGAGAAAAAAAAAAAACCAAGTCCAGAAGTGGAGCTCTACTAGCAGTCAACACTGACCTCCTTGCAACTCAAGCCAATATTAATCATTTCACTGACAAATATAAGGATGTGGATGCTGCTTGTCTTAAAACCACTTCATCTGAAGTCTTATCACTTCTGTTTCTAGTCGTATATATTGCTCCAGTTATTAGTCTCCAACAATTTGAAGAATTCTTCGAGGATTTAGAGATGTTTCTACAAGATCATCGTCAACTTATGGTGCTTGGTGATTTCAATTCCCTGTGTTTTGTGAATAGATATGGGTTGTCAGTTTGTGATCTAAAATTCAATTGTACACGCTCCTGGCAAGAACAATTTGGCCTTAATTAGTTCTATCTCTGTTCCTATATATTGTTTAATCTATGCCTTTGACAAATTTTATAATAATGATAACAGCACTGATGTTTATGAGATAAATAATGTTATTTGTTTCTCGATACTACACGGTGAGAAATTTCTGTAGAAATTTACTATGCATACATAATAAGACTGAACCTTAATGACTCAATTCAAAATATTACCATAAGAATTTAAGAATATCATATTGTACCAATCAATATTTACTAGGGACCATAGTAAATTTGACCTTGCAACTGTTACATAAACATATATAAAAAATTTTCGTAAACTGACAGAACAAAAACTGTTATTGTGCTTAAAACTTTTCATTATAGTTCCATAGTAAAATTTCTGTTGCTCAGTCGACAATAAAAATTTATAAAAAAGTTTCACATTTAGTCACGTGTACTCGGTTTAAATTTAAAATTGTGACTATGAAATTTTCAAATGTCCCATAGTAAACGTATGCGCGTCAGTCGCGACGCGCGCTCTTTCATTTTTTCGTGCTGCTTTGTTTTGTCAACATAAGTCTACAGACGCTATCAGTAGTGGTTAACGGTGTTATGAAAATTGCAATAAACATTAAGTTTTAAATAAATATTAGTTTATAAATCCATCAACACATGAATAGTTAATGAAAATTTGTAAGATTCATAAATAATAAAATATTTAATAATTTACCGTGAAAAATTAAAATGAAAACAAACATTTGATGGTTAACCTGCAACCGACACTTCTAATAATAATAAAAAATAATTTAAAAGTTATATATTGTGTTTATAATTATTCATAATAAAATTAACTGCCAAAATAAATCCTACGTTCATTGTTAAAAATGAAAAGAAAAAATAAAAACTATATTTTAAAAAATATTTTTAAAATTATTGCAAACAAAAAATCTTGTTTGGTTTGATATTTTTTGATTGCTAAAAACATTTTACTCTAAAATTTTTTATTTTTTACAAACGTTTTCTTATTTTTTTTGCTATAGTACATTCGGAAATTTAAATTATTGCATATTTCATTTTACTATGGTACATTTCAATTTCTACCATTTACTATGTCTGATTTCATTTGTTTCGGAAATTACTATGGGCCATTGTAAAATTTTATTTTTTGCCCTCCGGGCGGAAAGTGGCAACTTTCGTCCCGCTGCACTAAACAAAGTTGCCGCTTTCCGCCTTCCCGCCGTCGGACAAAAATAGTATATTACACACCTGTGGCAAGAAAATGAGAAATGTCTCAGAACACATATATGTTGCCCGAGGCGAAGCCGAGGTCGACATATATGTGATCTGAGATATTTATTATTTTCCTGCCATAGGTTTGTATACTATTTTTCTGTCCGACAGAGGCGGAAAGCGGCAATTTCGTTTAGCGCAGCGGGCCGAAAGTTGCCACTTTCCGCCTGGAGGGCAGAAAAATAGTATACACTCCACGGGAAGTAAATAAGAAAGCCTCAGATCACATGTTTGTTGACCTCGGCTTCGCCTCGGACAACAATTACATGTGATCTGAGACATTTCTTACTTTACTTCCCTAGGTGTGTAATATACTAATTCTGAGTCAATAAGGTTCACTAGTAATATGCACCATTGTAATATCTAAAATCCATGCAGAATAAAAAATAATGGAAATTTCTCACCGTGTATGTTTACTAAATAGAGGCTGAGTCAGAGCAATTTATTTATTTATGTATGTATTTACTAGTTTCAGCAAGTATGGACTTATGACTATTACTATTACATTTAAGCACTATTTTCAAAAATTATATAACTTATTTTTTTTCTAATGGAACCCGCTTAATGGCCTTGCTGTAGGGTTCAGTGTACTGTTTAAAAATAAAAATATAGTATATTACACACCTAGGGAAGTAAAGTAAGAAATGTCTCAGATCACATGTAATTGTCGGCCGAGGCGAAGCCGAGGTTGACAAACATGTGATCTGAGGCTTTCTTTTTTACTTCCCGTGGAGTGTATACTATTTTTTTGCTCGACGAAGGCAGAAAGCGGCAACTTCGTTTAGCGCAGCGGGCCGAAAGTTGACGCTTTCTGCCCGTCGAGCAAAAAAAAATATATATTACCAGTCCAAGCAAATCAATAATTATATTTTGATTTTTAGCGTTGCGTTTAAAATTTACCATATTACTTTGTAAATATTGACGTTGCTTGTATAGAAATTTAGTAACTGTAGTTTATATTTTTTACATATCATGCGATCATTTTTTAGGTACAAAATGATAAATATTAAAGTCAAAATTCTTAATTTTATTATATGTTAACATTTTCGAGTCTCACATAGCGAATATTACTGTTTGAAATAGTATTTTCTTCCATGTAAATAATAAATAGTAGCATTTAAATGATAATATTATAAAGTGATTGTTAATTAAAATCACGATTTTACTGTTTGAAATGGTAATTTTTTCCAGTTGATCATTACTTATTATGAATCGACTTTATTTATCACAGTTTACTTTTTTCCGTGAAGCTTTTGACAAGTAATAAGAATAAAATTACATCAACTAGAGAGCGATATCGACAGCTGATGACAACTAAATTGAATATATTGCAGAGGATTTGTACCAGGAAAAAAGATATTCTGCGAGTAAGATAATAGCTGTCTATAATAAAAATCGTTCATTATATCCGATCAAAAGTTGTTAATTGCGCTACAATTATATGTATAGCGCTGACTATTTCTCTGCTCTTGAAAGTTTTCTTCGGCGATTGTCTGAAGCTTCTCAGCCCCATTCTGATCGAAGCAGTACAACCGACAGGACATGGAAGTCTCTGTGGAAGTGAGTGTCTTCCAGCTTCTTATATTTTACCGTACACTGAAAAAAAATTAATTTGAATCAAGAGAAAAATTCTTGAACCGGGAAAATAATTTTGAATACTTTCACTGTCTTGAATCAAGAACAAAAATTCTTGAATCAAATGAAATTTACTTGTACCAAGAATAATTTCTTAGTTTAAAAATTTTTTTACTCAAATCAAGAAGATGAAGTTCTTCAAAATTATTTACTTGATTCAAGTGAATTTGTTTTTCTGTGTAGTAAAACTGATGGATAAATTTCTTCTCTAGGATCAAAGAGACCTAGATGAAGGTATAAAAATGTTTTATTGGGGCGAAAGGGTGTCCCGAGGCATTGGTGTGTGGCCCTTAGCTCCAAACAATAATCTTTTCACAGTATTTTTTATCTACTTGACTGTTACTGGATCGCTTGAATACGTCTCACTTTTTAAGGAGTACATCGACTTCACAAGCGCCATTGATATGATTACTGAAATTCTTGCATTCCAGCATATTTATGTATCCATATTAATGTTGAGAGTCCATACTGATAAACTGCGTTATTTAATAACAGAGTCGCTGAAGGATTACCAACTGAGCGCTTTCAAAAATTCGTTAGAAATAAAAATATTCATCGCGTATATCAACAAAGGCAGAGCTTTTGCTAAATTTGTCATCACTTTTATAGCAACGACAGCAATTTCTTGGTTTTTTCTGCCCTTAACAACATTAGTCGCTCCAGGTAATTGCTTCAATCTTGATCAACAGTCTGTCATTGCACTCCAAGCTTGATAAATAAGCTAGTATGATCCTAAAAGTAATTTATTATTATAGTTTTTAATTTCAGTTAGCGACAACGAAACAATGCAATTTGTTGTACCATATCGTTTTTACATTTTTTACGAAGTTAATGATTATACAACGTACCTACTGACATACATTTCTCAAGGGCCTCCCTTTTTTATAATTAGCACCGGACACATCACGTCTGAAGGCTTTTTAATAGTACTTGTGTTTCATTTATGTGGAAGATTAGCCATTTTAGTCGAAAGGATAAATGGGCTGAATAATGAACCAAATATCAGCAAAATTAAACTTAGTAAAATAATTTCAGAACATGCGAGATTATTGAAGTATGAAATGATAGATAAATTATATAAATAAAAATTAAAAATAAAAATGTTGAAATTTTTAATAGAATGGGCGAAAATATTCGCGGAGCTTTTGCAACAGCATTATTGGCGTATTTATTAAACGGAATGATTTTGCTGTGCTTGATCGGATATCAAATCCTCGTTGTAAGTGTCAGTACTCTTAAGAGGACTCGGTGATCTAGCGGCCTAAAATTTAAGCTATTTTTTAAAATTTTATTTCTATATGAAGGTAATGACTAATGCTTTCAAATTTTTTCTGCACTTATTCTGTTACTTATCAACTACACAAAAATGAAAATTAGGACAAAAAAAAAATTTTTTTAAATTAGAAAAATGGCGCTGAAGTTCCCCTCTCCAAAAAAAATGGACCTCACTGGTGGGGTGTGATTGATCTCTCCCTCTGATTTGAAATAAAAAAATTAGGAAAACGGTTGACCCTGGAGGCCATCCCTGCAACTTCCCGCTAATTCCGTTAATTTCTGGACGCTTAAAATTGCACCTACGAAGTTTTTGAGCTCTTCGAGCTCAAAAATACAATCTGTGTGTTGTTTTGAGCTCTCCGAGCTCAAAAAGATACCTTTTCTACACAGTAAAAAATTTTGCGTCATTTCGTCAAAAAATTTTGTGTTAAAAATTTTTGTGTTAAATATTTAACACTTTTTTATATAAATTTAACATTTATTGTGTTAAATTAACACAAAAAAGTATAAAATTGACAAAAAAGTGTTTAATATTTAACATAAAAATTTTTAACATAAAATTTTTGGACGCAAAATTTTTTACTGTGTATGCTTTTGAGCTCTTTGAGCTCAAAAGTTAGATAGAAGTTTTATAGAATACTATTTTTTGAATTTTCAAACCGCAATAACTTTTGAATGAATGAACCGATTTTTACGCGGTTGGTGACATTCTACGCAGTTTTTTAAGCCTCATAGAGAATTTTTAAGTTTCAATTGATCAAACTATAAATTTCGGAGTAACTCCGACAAAAAAAACTTTTTTCGGTTTTCTTTCGTTCACGATATCTCTCGAACGAATCAAGCGATTTTGACCGAATTGGCGACAATCGACGTGGTTTTTCAAGGTTAAAAGCTGATTAGTTTTTAAATCGATCGATAGAGCCGTTTAAAAGTTATTCCAAAAAAACCACTTCTGAAAAAATGTTTTTTCTTATTTTTTTTTGAGATTTTTCAAAATCTATCGGTCCGAATCGATTCAAATTGATAGGAAATCTAAGTTTGGCCAAGTCCTTTCGAATGGCACCAACCACGATGAAATCGGTTCAACCGTTCAAAAGTTATAAGAGGTTTACATACTTACACACATACACATACATACATACAGACATAGTGACACCCTCTCGGGAATAGTGAGGGAAGCTTCCTAGGACCTCAAAACGTCGAGATCTGATGAAAACTCGATTTTCGAAAAACAGGGTAAAACCAATAACTTCCCGATTTTTGAAAATTTTCAATTTTCTTAGCGGGAAGTTAAAAAAATGACGGATTTTTAATTAGTATAAGGATAATTATCAGGTAGGTGTAGTTTACGCATATCCCGATGATACATATGTATCAATTACCCAAATCCCGATGATACATATCCCAATTATTCAAATTTTATTAACACATTTACCCAATGATACATCGTGTTACTAGAACCATAAGAGCGTATCTCAAAATATACGCCCTTATGCTTCTGCAGAACCATAAAGGCGTATAAAAAAATTTTTTTCGCTCCAATCAATGTAAAAATGTTGAAAATATTAACATCTATGGAAAAAACGAAAAAAAAAATTTTTTTTATGATACACCCTTATGGTTTTAAGAAAACATTTTTCTAAAACCATAAGGGCGTATCCGGTTTTTTCGGTTTATTATCAATTATGGGTCAGTGTAAGAAAAAAAATTGCAAAGGTAATAGAATATCACTCCACAACTTGATTTATGCCAACAAATATTTATTTAAGTGAGAAAACTAATAAAAAATTAAGGAAAAATAAATTCATCAGAGTATTACTCCAATGCCATCTCCATCGTCGGGATTATCTGTGTCTAAGATTATAAAAGTAAAAAAAAAGATTTCTTAATTTTTTTTTTAACTAGACAATGACAAAAAAATTTATAAACTATGACCATGGCTGAAAATTAAACTTTGATAATACCGATGATATTTTGTGGGACAGTGCCTGATGTACAAAAATGATTTAGATCATCAAACTTGCTTCAAGATATTGGTATTGAAGAACCATAACAATTCTCAAGAACAAAGTTCTTTTTGAATGACTTTTTTAAAATTACAGTTCTAAATGGCTTACAAAACTCTTTTGTTAATTGTAAATAGATCTGAAGTAAAAAAAAAAATCAATTTTGAAAAACTTTGAGGCTAATTTTATTAACTTGAAGACATACCGATTGTTCTCAAGTTGTTATGAATTTAGTTTATCTTAACTTTTCATTCGTTTTTTCACTCAAATAAATATTTTTTGATATAAATTAAGTTGTGGAGTGATAATTTCTATCACCTTTGCAATTTTTTTTTCTTACTCCGACCTATAATTGATAATAAACCGAAAAAACAGTATACGCCCTTATGGTTTTAGAAAAATGTTTTCTTAAAACCATAAGGGCGTATCACAAAAAAAAATTTTTTTTTTCGTTTTTTCCATAGATGTTAATGTTTTCAATATTTTCACATTGATTGGAGCAAAAAAAATTTTAAGATACGCCCTTACACGGAAAAAAGTAAACTGTAATAAATAACAGTCGATTTATAATAAGTAATGATCAACTGCTAAAAATTACCATTTCAAACAGTAAAATCGTGATTTTACTATTCACTTTATAATATTTACCATTTAAACGTTACAATTTACTCTTTACATGGAAGAAAATACTATTTCAAACAGTAATATTCGCTATGTAAATGTCTAAAATGTTAAAGTATAATAATTAAGAATTCAAACTTTGATATTTATCATTTCGTACCTAAAAAATGATCTTATGATATGTAAAAAGTATAAAATAAAGTTAGTAAATTTCTAATACAAGCAACGTCAATATTTACAAAGTAAAATGATAAATTTTAAACGCAATGCTAAAAATCAAACTGTAATTATTAACTTGCTTGAACTGGTAAAATGTATATTTTAAAAGTATAATTTTTACTGTTTCAAATGTTAAATTCTCCCAGAATGAGACCCCCTTCTCTTTCATCTGAGTTCCCCTTCTCCTCATAATATCGACTATATATTGAAATGGCAATTTTTACTGTTTGAAACTATAATTTTTGAAGATGAAAGAGTCGTTATTTACTATAGTGACATCTACTAATCACTTATTTTAGATATTAAATTATAAATTGTGGCTTTTATACTTTCTACATTAAGTTCTATAATATTTATGTTTTTGCCATCCCGATGTCCGCTTTACTGTTTGAAACTATAAAAATTAACCGGAATCCGAGTGAATATTACAATTTACTTTTTTCCGTGTAGTCATTACCTTCATATAGAAATAAAATTTTTTAAAATAGCTTAAATGCTTATTTAATTAAATTTTAGGTCGCTAGACCACTGGGCCCGATTAAACTAATATAAAACTATTTATTTTTGAGTGTAAAAAAATAAAATTTACCATCAGAACATTATGACAGGACCGAATTCTGATCTGATGCTTCACTTTACATTCATCTTCGCGACGTATTTTATAATAACAACATTTTGCATCGTCAGTGAACAACTCATTGAAGAGGTGAGCTTTAGTAAACTGTTTTATGTTGTTATTTTTGTTTTAAATTGCAAATAATTTTTTCCACTCACTAATTTATGCAGAGTAACAGTGTTTGCGAAGCTTTTTGGAATACAGAGTGGTACAATATGCCTCGGGAGTGTATTTACGACATAATATACTGCATAAACAGAAGCCAAAAGCCTCTTGCGCTGCAAGCTGGAAAATTTTCATACTTTGACAGTACCACATTGACTGAGGTGACTAAAACATCGATGGGTTACTTGTCAGTGTTAAGAAATTTTTTAACCGTCGATTGAACTCTTTGATACTCATTGTTGTTTGCTAGAAAAATAAAGTTATTTAAAAATCAGTCAGTTTTTTTTTAGCTAATTTTTTGTTCAAGTTTAAAAAAAAAAATTTTTTTTAAATATTGTTAAAAATTTTCACAATCATACTCTTTGTTAATTATTATATATCTTCACTAAAATAAGCTTTCAATTAAAAAAAATCAAATTGATTATTTTTGTATAAAATAAATTTATGATGTAAAATATTGCTCACAAAACTTACGATATGAAACTGAAGTTCATCTTGCGGAACTGAACTTAGAGGAATACATTAAAGAAGATGATAGCACTGCGCAGGAACAGTTCTGTAATAAATTAAGCTATCAAAAGTTTTTAATAGCACAATTACAGGTATAGTAACGTTTCCCTACTGCAATGTTTACCTCGATAATGTCCACGAGCTTCCTCTGTCATTTTTCTGAAAACCTTTGAGCTATCAATATGAAAAAGTTTTCACAAGTAAGTCATTAATTTTGATTGGTTCGGCCAAAAACTTTAAAACTGAATTTTTTAGGACCAAAAAAATCTTGATGATGGTGTTAAAATGTATGATTGGATGAGATGGCTGTCAAAGGGCATCGGTGTGTGGCCTTTAGCACCGAATGATTACTTATTTGCGTTGAGTTATTTATATTTCACCAGTGTCATGGCATCTGCGCTGATTGATCTGTACATAAGCCTTGGTAATCTTCGTAAAGTTATTGACAATCTTTCAGAAAGTTTGGCGCTTATGCATCTGTACACATCAACGTTGATGTTGAGAGTTCATTGTGGAAAATTGCGCTATGTATTGACAGAGTTACTGAAAGATTACAAAATAAATGCTTTTGAAAATTCAACAGAATTGAAGATATTTTTGGCGCATATCAAAGAAGGCAAAGCATTTGCTAAAACAGTTCTTTATTTTATCGCAGTCACTGAAGTTATCTGGTACATACTCCCGGTAGTAATAATATCATCAATTTCCGGTAAGTCTTCGATACACGGAAAAAAAGTAAACTGTAAAATCCACTCGGATTACGGTTAATTTTTATAATTTCAAACATTACAGTGGACATCGGAGTGGCGCAAATGTAAATATTATAAAACTTAATGTAGAAAGTGTAAAAGCCACAATTTATAATTTAATATCCAAAATGTGATTAGTAGCTGTCACTATAGTGAATAACGACTCTCTCATCTTAAAAAATTACAGTTTCAAACAGTAAAAATTGCCGTTTCAATATACAGGGTGTCCCAAAAGTCACGGACGCCATTGTAGCATCTGATGAAAAAAATAATTATGAGACAAAAAGTCCTTAGCCATTTTTCAATTAACCGCATAGATAATTAATTATTAATTAAAAATAACGTTACTTTATTTGTTAGGGAGAGAGCGCCAGTGTCCAGTCAAGTATGTGCCAAACAAAGACACAACTACCTGTATGACTAACTAGTTTCTATAGCTAACGTAGTCACACATATTTACTTACACATTCATACGTGCAAGCGTCTTCGTTGGAACGCACTTGACTTGACACTAGTGCTCTCTCTCTCTCTCTCTCTGTCTAACGCATAAAAGGACAATTAATTATCTATGCGTCTGATTAAAAAATGGCTAAGGACTTTTCGTCTCAGAATTATTTTGTTTATCAGATGCTACAATGGCGTCCGTTACTTCTGGGACACTCTGTATAGTCTATACTATGAGGAGAAGGGGAAGGTCTCACACTCGGAAAATTTAACATTTGAAACAGTAAAAATTCTACTCTTAAAATATATAATTGAGTATGGTTTTACTTGTATCACTGTAGAGTGTTTTTACAAGAGAGGGTGGGGAATTATTGTCTCTCCACTTTTTTCTCCGCAATATAATCTCTCAACCCCGTCATTATAACTCTCAACCACTTTTTCGTCCCCACCCCCCTGCATGTCGGGATTTTATCTTTCATGCCCGACACACATGTGCTGCGACTGTGGCCGACTTACGCGTTATAATCAGTACCTGCATTTGCATTACGGTCTTAAATAATATGGAGGTACTTCTATAATGACATTTTACCTCCATAACTATATGGGAAAACCACAGAAAACCCGACCGGTACAGAGGCTGGCAATGAAACTCACATATTCTTAGTTTATAATCATTGAAAAATATTGGTGCGCGCCGGAATCGAACCCTGGTCCCACTCTTTCGAAATGCAGGTACCGAGCCGACTTAAAATATATATTTTACCAGTCCAAGCAAATCAATAATTACAGTTTGATTTTTAGCGTTGCGTTTAAAATTTACCATTTTACTTTGTAAATATTGACGTTGCTTGTGTAGAAATTTAGTAACTGTAGTTTATATTTTTTACATATCATGCGATCATTTTTTAGGTACAAAATGATAAATATCAAAGTCAAAATTCTTAATTTTATTATATGTTAACATTTTCGAGTTTCACATAGCAAATATTACTGTTTGAAATAGTATTTTCTTCCATGTAAATAATAAATAGTAGCATTTAAATGATAAATATTATAAAGTGATTGTTAAAATTATAATTTTAACAATCATCGTATAATCGTATACGATTTTACTGTTTAAAATGGTAATTTTTTCCAGTTGATCATTACTTATTATAAATTATCTATTATTAATTACAGTTTACTTTTTTCCTTGTAAATTGATCAATAAAATTGAATTTTGATCAATTATTTTTTGATAGTTGGGGAAAATGATACGATACCATTTATTCTTCCATACCGCTTTTACAATATCTACCCAATTAGTTCCACAAGAAATTATATACTGACTTATATATGGGAGGGAATATACTTCTTTATTAACAGCTGCAGCCATATGACGTCAGAGGGCTTTTTGATTTTATTTGTGTACCAACTAAGCGGCAGATTTGCGATTTTAGCTGAGAGAATCAATGATTTGAAGAATAATCCAGATATGTATAAATCCCAACTGAAAGCAATCGTTAAGGAACATAATAGATTGTTAAAGTACCAAATTTTTCAATATTTAGTAAATTGTAAGAGTTTTCAAGTTTTAATTTTTTGGTAGAATCGGAGATTACATCCGAGATGCGTATGCTACGGCATTGTTTGCCTATTTAATCAACGGTACGATTCTCATGAGCATGATTGGGTACCAGATACTTCTAGTGAGTAAAAATGGTTACTTAAATATTGAAGGTCGCTTTTTACTACTTATTTATATGGATTTTTTGTTAGAGTTTTATGACAGCGCCTGATTCTAACTTGACGGTCTACTTTTTGTTTATATTTACAATGTATTTTATAATTACTGCTTTTTGTATTGTCAGTGAACAGCTCACAGAAGCGGTAAGTTAATCATAATTATAAGATTAAAATATTAAACTTTTATCAAAAAGAAAAATTGCATTTGATTAAAATAAATTATTTCTTAGAGTTTTTCTCTTCAAAAATTATCAAGATTTTTTTAGCCAAGAAAAAACTTCTTGAAATAATTTTTTATTTCTTCAATTGGACAGATTTTTTTTTTTGGTTGAATCTTGTCATTTATTTGAAAAAAAAAAAATTTTAAATATAAAAAAAAATTAAATAAATAATTAATAACTAATAATATTAAAATTAATATTTTTAATAATTAAATTAATTAATTAAAAATATAATAAAATTATCTGATAAAAAATTGAAAAACTTACAGTGATTTCTTCTTTTAATTAGAATAACAAAGTTAAAGAAGCTTTTTGGAATTGTGAGTGGTATCAAATGGATCGAGAGTGTATTTATGACATAACATACTGCATATCTAGAAGCCAAAAACCACTTGCGCTGCAGGCTGGAAAATTTTTATATTTTAGTAATAACACATTGACAGATGTAACTAAAACATCACTTGGATATTTATCAATACTGAGGAATTTTTTAATTGTAAACTAAGGTCAATATTACCAATATTGCATGAATTATTATTGTGAAATATAAAGATAAATAATAAAAATGAAAAATTATTAAAAAAAAAAAAATTACATCTTCCTGTCATTTCCTAACACTTTAAAAAAATAAATAAAGTACTTCTAAATTTTTACTTTATTCGCGCAATATTTAATTAAAAATAAAACTAATTAAAATTTCTTCTTTTGTCTCAAAACAAAAAATATCCAACACAATTGTAAATCAATAAAATAAATATGAAATATTGTTGAAGTATAAACTTAGACGATTGTTGGAAGAAGAGTAAGTTGTGTTTGAAATTCAGAGCGCATCACGGACGCCATTGTTACGGGGTTTCTCGCAAGCTACTGCTTGCATATTATATTAGTTATACAAAGCCATATAATTGAGTTAAATTGTTGTTTACATAATAGCTTTCCTATTCTCTCTTGCACTTTGAAAGTAAAGTTTACTTCGAAAGTTGCACAATGCATTTCCCATTATTTTTACAATTTCCGTCAAACAAAACAGACATGGAAATATACACCCGTGTAAGTGTAATTTACGATACAAACAAATTATTTAAAAATTAAAAAAAAAATCATTGAATTTTATGACTAACAATTTTAGGATCAGCGAGAATTGGACAATGGTGTAAAAGCGTTTGCTTGGATAAAATTTATGTCCAAGTGCATCGGAGTTTGGCCACTAAAGCCGAATTATCATCTCTCGAACTTAATTTTTCTGTATTTTACCTACGCTATGTTCACCGAGTACGTTAATTTATTTTTCTGCCTTCCGAATCTGAAGAAAGTAATCGGAAATCTCACAGAAACTCTGTCTTTTACGCATATTTACGTTCGTACAGTGATACTGAGAGTGTACATCAAGACTTTGGGCGAAGTAATGTCTGAGTCTTTGAAGGATTATCATGAACGCGCTTATAAAACTTCCGAGGAAGTTTACGAGCTCATGACTTTTATGAAGAAAGGCAAATTGTTCGTAAAGTGTGCTTCGATTTTCTCATTCTGGACCGTCAGCTCTTGGTTCCTGCGGCCTGTAACTTCGGGGTTAGCTTCACCACCGCGTAAGTTAGTCAGAGTATCATCTGCTGATCCAAAATAAATTTATCTTCTCTTTTTAGAAGGAAATTCCACATTCAATATTGCTGCGTACCCTTTGCCGTACAAATTTCATGTTTTTTATGAGATAAATAGTTACAGAACTTATGTGTTAACTTACATTTCGTGGAGCCCCTTTGCTTTTATCATCGGGTTCGGCCACGTGACATCAGGATGCTTTTTGATAATATTGACATTCCACGTCAGTGGAAAACTCGCTGTTTTAGCTACAAGGATCGATGCCCTGAAGTATAAAAGTGAAGGCATCAGAAGAGAACTCGATGAAATTATTTTTGAGCATAGCAGATTACTCAAGTACGTCCATTCCCTGTTTAAAAATATTCATTGAAAAAAATAAAAAAAATTCGCTCTATGCAAATTATATACTGAGAAATTGAAATTTATTTATTGCACGCCTCATAAGCGAAGCGTTGAGGAAGTCCTCTAGTGTACTAATATCAAGTAAAATAATTTTTCAGGCACATAAAATATATTTCAGTAAGAATTATTTTGTTTAAGGTAGTTCTTTCCCAACCTATAGTTTACGCTATTGGTTGCCTCTCTTACGGGCTATTGCTCACTTACTTTCACGCATGACTTTATTTGTTTACTTTACTAGTTTATCAATAATTTCTCAAAAACTATGTGGTAGGGAATTCCAGAATTTTGTAGGGTAATTATACATGTATTAATCTAAGTAATATTAGTTTATCGTGAAATTCTTAAAATTTCTTTAATACAAAAATAATAAAACTTCGCGGTTTTCTCTCTCTTTTCCCATACCGCCTGTGTAAAAATGTCATTTTCAATTGCAATTATCTTCGGTTAGATGTGGTAAATTGTCTCTAAATTTTAACAGCGTGTGTATTATGTATTTAACTACTTCTATATGGAGTTTGGGAGATTTCTTGAATTATTGCTTTTTGGGCCTAACTACCTTAACATAGTAAATAATTTTTTTATTAAAAAGTTGATGTGACATTTTCATTGTTGTCGCTTTTCGTTGCTATGGTGACCACTTCGGCCACGGTTACCATGACAACAGTTACTATGGCAACGGTTACACGGAAAAAAATTAACTGTTGCTGCAACAGGAGGCAGTCATGTTGCAGCAACAGGAAAAAATCCTGTTACAGCAACAGGATTTTTCTGTAGCTGCAACAGGATTACTACTGTTATTGCGACTTAATAGTAAAATATAGTTGGGTCATTCCATGTCAAATTGACCTACAGTTGGAATTGACCCCTTTTGATTTGGATAAATTTTGATCAGAAATTTTCTTTTATCATATAACGAACTTCTGCCAGACGAAAAAAAATTAAAAAATTTTATTCAAAAGATATGCAAATTCAAAATTTCGCTATTTTTTCAGTTGTTTAATTTTTTTTTTTGGAATATCTCGAATGTTATTATAGATACGGGAATGGCCTTTCGTTTGTTTGAAAGGGGACACTTGGGGCTATTGAAAAAAAAATATTTTGGAAAAAAATTTTGAAAAATGCCAAATTTGTCAAATTTAAAATTTTTGAAAATCGTCAAAAATCTCGATTGACATTCCAATTTTGGCTCAATTTTTTTTGTATAGTACCTTGTACTGATCTTAAAAGACCCTGAAATTTTTAGAACTGTGTTTTTTTTTAAATATGAATTTTTGAATTAAAAAAAAAATTTTTTTCTTGTTTTTTGCAACTTTTAAATAAGGTAAAGTTATGCAGATACATAGTATTGTAATTTTGAGCATTAAAAAATTAAATGCACGACGTGGAAGTATTAAATAATAAATTAATTTCAATTTTTTTTTTATTTTTTTGGAGTAATCTTAAAGTCAGGCTTAATATATAATATAGTTTCTTATTTTTTTTAACGCATGATATATTTTGTCTGTTTCTTCACTTTAATAACAGTTTTTAAAGTCAAATAACTCAAACAGATATAAATTTCCAATAAAAATCAGAAATCATGTGATGAGAATATCAATTTTGTTTTGTTTTTTCAAATACTTGTTTACTTACAAATTTTTGCACATTAATGTTGCTCAATCTCAAATTTCAAATCGTTTCCATCTTAAAAAGACGATAAATGGCGTCGAAAAATTTAAATGAAGTAAAAAAACGACGAATAACAATTATATCATGCGTTAACAAAATTAAAAAACTGAAAAAATAGCGAAATTTTGAATTTGCATATCTTTTGAATAAAATTTTTTAATTTTTTTTCGTCTGGCAGAAGTTCGTTATATGATAAAATAAAATTTCTGATCAAAATTTATCTAAATCAAAAGGGGTCAATTCCAACTGTAGGTCAATTTGACATGGAATGACCCAACTATATTTTACTATTAAGTCGCAATAACAGTAGTAATCCTGTTGCAGCAATAGTTAATTTTTTTCCGTGTACTATGGCAACGGTTACCATGGAAACGGTTAAATATTAATGAGTAAAATTTGTAAAAATATTGATTAATTAAACTGTCGATAATAAACATTTTGACAGAAGCGCGCAAAGCGCGTTCAATTTTCTAGTAACATTAAAAATAATCTTTTCTAGACGTCCGTGTGTCTGTGTTTATGGATTGGTGTATATGGCAAGGAAATTGATCGAAAAAATGATCGTACCGGAATAACTTTTTTTTATTACCTAAAGTAACACACGACGGACTTTCTTAATTACTATGAGCGTTCAGTTCACTGTCGTTGAATTATTATTATTAAAAAACTAATATATGACTGTATATTTTTTTGGATATCTATCTTTAAATTTTATTATAGTATTTTTTTTCCTCACCTTAGAGTTATGGCGCCACTAAACCATGTAGCAAATTTTTCTGTTTTTTATTATTTTGCTTTTTATATTTTATTTTAATCAATTTTATTGTGAAAAATGAGATTATCCAAACTTTTTATTTATTTATTTGTAAAAAAGCGCCTTCGGCAGTTTACAACAATATATTACATTTTCATGTGTAGAATGTTTAGTTGATGTTTATATACAATAAATAGCATCTGTAAAGAGAAGAAATCAATTTAAAAAAGAAATCAATTTAAATTACTGAAAAAATTCAAATCTCATGGTAGAGAATTTTTTTCAATGAATATTTTTTAAACAAGGTATGATTATTCATTAAAAGTTTTTCATTAAACTTAAAGTTTGTGTATTACAGAATGGGGGAGGGAATAAAACGTGCTTACGCTCCGTCATTATTAATATACTTCATGAACGGAAGTATATTGTTGACGTTTATTGGATACAAAATACTCGTTGTAAGTGAGCTCTGGATAAAAAACCTGCCATTTGTTGAAATGTTTTATTTTTCAGTCCTGGACTGTCAGAGACAACAAAAATTTGACTCCGTACTACATTTTTATCAGTACGGTATATCTTGCCATGTGCGTTTTTTGTACGCTCAGTGAAAATCTAATAGCGCAAGTAATATAATTATTTTTTAGTATAATATACTGTATATAGATAATTATGATTACTAATAAATACTTTTTGTTTCTGAAGTCAAAAAAAGTTTCCAATGCATTTTGGAATTGTCACTGGTACAACATGCCCCAAGATTGCGTTAAAGATATTATTTTTTGTATCAAGCGGTCACAAAAACCACTTTGTTTAACTGCTGGTTCATTTGTTACTCTTGGGAGCAGTACTCTAACTGATGTGAGATATTAAAAATAAATAATCACTTGTCACAATATGAATAATTGGGAAGAGCACATATTATTCATTTTAAATTTCTTCTTTTCAATGTTTTAATTATTAATAAATAAATCTTTTACAGGTCACCAAAACAAGTATGGGATACTTGTCCGTTTTACGAAGCTTCATGGTTTCAGAACAATCTGCTTAAACTAAAAAAAATCTTACTTAATAAGATCAATATATTAATATTAAAATATTTTTGGATACAAATTCAAGATTCTTCACCCTGTTAGTTGTAATTTTTTCATTATCACATCACGAATTTGTGTTTTGCACAAGCTCATTTATTATCTAAGATTTATAAACTATATGTCAGTATTTTAAAACAAGTTGGTGTTAATATTTAACATTTTTATAGACAACACATCGTTATTTCGGTGACAATTTTTACTAAATGTCATTTTGTAACTTCAGCCAGTAATAATAATTTTTACAGCTTATTTATGTCACTAAAAACTTTGATAAATAAATAAAACATTTGTAACAAATCAGGATAGTTATTATTTAAAATAATTATGAAACTTTTTAATTTTCATAACAATAAAAAAAAATGACACTTGATAATTAATAATACTAAATGACAATAAAGTTAGCTGAAATCTAAAAATTTTTCGAATTTTTTTTATTAAAAAAATTATTGCAAAAAAATTTTTTTTTTAGTTTCATTTGTGAAAAATTTGAAAAACTGTAAGTGCAATTAAAAAAAAATATATTTTAGTTGTAATTTCATAATTAAACAAAATCAAAAAAATAAAAAATGTCGGCTAACTTCATTATTATTAATACTAAAGTTAAGCGACGTTTTTAATTTTTTTTTTAATCATTTAATTAAAACTAAAAAATATTTTTAAAAAATTGCACGTGTAGTTTTTTAAATTTTTTACAAATTAAATTTTTTTTCAATTTTTTTGTAATAATTTTTTCGATAACAAAAATTGTAAAAATTTTTAAATGTCGGGTAACTTAATTTTCAATGACAATTATTTAATTTTTCTTGAAAAATAAACAAGATTCAGAAAATTATTAAAAAAAAAAATGACATTTATAATTTTTAGATCTTATTAAGTTGGAATTTTTTAAATAAATTTTTCTTGCTGTAATTTATTTGTTAAAAAAATTATTAGATTCACTCAATTTCAGCATCATTAAAAAAAAAGCGTTAAAAAATTTTCCACTAATAATTTTCTTAATTTTCACACAGAATTTTTTAATTAAATGTTTTTTCATAATAATTTAATTGTTACAAAATTATAAAAAAATGTTTAATGTAATTTTTCTTCAGTGTCATTAAGATTAGATGTTTATCCGAAGAAAACTATCGATGTATTGATACAAATATCTTAGCTTTAAAAAAGTTTAATTCTTCGAACTACAGGAGGCGTCACAGTAGCGATTCCCGAAGTAATTTTCTGCATTAAAAATTTATAATGCGATTATAAACTAAAATTGTTGTTTGCAAAACAGTTTTCTCATCCCCTCTCGCACTTAAAAATAAAGTTTACTTCGGTAGTAGTCATAATGTATTTGTCTCCACTTTTCCGGCGGTAATCAAACGAATCAGCCATGGAATACAGTCGTGTAAGCAACTTCACTATCATAAGTTTATAACAGGAAGAAATAATGACAAAATTATTTATGTTAAAAATTTTAGGACCAGCGTGACCTGGACAAGGGTGTCAGAGTGTTTACTTGGGCGCGAATAATGTCAAAATGCATCGGAGTGTGGCCATTAGAACCCAATTATTATCTCTTCAACCTAAGTTTTTTATATTTTACGTACATAATGTTTACCGAGTACGTTAATTTGTTTTACTGCCTTCCAAATGTAAAGAAAGTCATCAACAATCTCACCGAAAATCTGGCTTTCACTCATATTTACATTCGAACTTTGATGCTGAGAGTTCACATTGAAAAATTACGTGAAATTATTTCTGAATCTTTGAAGGATTATCATGTAAGTGCGTATAAAAATTCTGAAGAAGTTTACCTGTTTATGGGTTACATGAAGAAAGGTAAATTTTTTGTTAAATATGCTACGATTTTCGTCGTTATGACCGTCACTTCTTGGTTCATCCGTCCGATAACATCATCTTCAGCTCAAGCACCTCGTAAGTCAATCTAAAATTATCAATTATAATGAAAATTAATTTAACAGACATTTGATAATTTTTTTAACAATTAATAATGACAAAAAAATGAGAAATAAAAATTGACACTTCAAAATTAAAAATTCAATTTTTTAAAAATAATTTTTTGGAAAAAATATTGTTTTATTAAATAATTTTTTGGAAAAAAAAATTTTTTATTAAATAAAATTAAAAAAAAAGACCATTCGGCAGCCGAAATGGAAATAGATTTCATAATAAATAGAAACAAAAACTACTAGGATTGTATAAAAAAAAAAAAAAAAAAAAAAACACACCAGTGCAACAGCAAATTTCATAATTAGCATAGCGGAATAGGACATAATTTTGAGACTCCACACATTATATGGTACTGAAATTGGTAATCGGAAAAAATAGACCCGAAAAAAATTTTAAAATTATGAAAAATTCATATCATTTCATTAAAATTATTATAAAATAAAAATTATAATATTAATAGAAATTTAATAAATATGAAATAATATGAATTTTTCATGACTTTAAAATTTTTTTTGTAACTCCTGCTTCCAAAGTTCAACATTCGAGCCTTGCTCAGCAAACGCAAAGTTGCGTATTCTCGTGATGGTTACATACACTATAGTAGCGTGCGGGAAAGTAGGCGGAGTCAAACTTTCCAACTGCTTGACCGTGCAGGAATGAAAATTAACTACAATAAATGTATAAGATTCATAGAATGTATATGAAGACATGTCCGCCACTACCACTACAAATCAAACTATCAAGCATACTGATATTAATTCTAGCGCCTGCGCATACCAAATAACCACACATGAATAGCAGCTTGTCGATCATATGTTCTACTCTGTGCAACTACTAACCAGAACTGGGTGTATTATTTGTAATTTTTTGATAACTAATATAGTTCAGCTAATTACAATATTTCTTTGTAAATAACGGCGCGTGGGGGTAATCTGCGTACTCGGCCCCATTGTAAACGCAACGTTTCTTAGACTCGTGTCTCAATTTTTAAGCCCTGTGAATGCCTCACTTCGCACATAAGTATCGAAAATATCTATTCCAGGTCTATTTTTTCCGGGATTCACTGAAATTATTGCTTATTCAAAAGTTATTGCACAGAGGACCAAAAATAGTAAAATTGTTTCGCGACTTTTGAAATTTTTAATCTGCTCTTATTCATGATCTAATTGATTGAGGGCTATAAATAAGCATGGAAATTGAAGGCTATTAAATAAGCTTTAAGATGCAATTTATAAAAAAAGTTTGGAAAATCCAAAAGTGCACGCCTCATGACGCTCATTCATTTTTTAAGAAAAAAATTAATTGTGTAATTGATTAAAAAAAAAAAAAATTATAATTAAGTAGTTTCTTACAGAGTATTTTATATTTTTTTTTTAAAAATCAGCGCCTTTTTTTCTTGTCATATGCGCTCGCAGTCTAAAAAAATCTAGCTTGATCAAGTGGCGCCATAGTTTCCACGTGACAAATAAGAAAAGTTCGTTTGGCTTTGTACGGTTGTATCGCGTAGTGAATTTTAATAAAAATTCAATTAAAAAAAAAATACGTAAACTAGACCACTGATATGAAATACGGACCTAGTTAATCGAATTCTTAAACTAATAAAAAAGGTCCGGACTTGAAATATCAATTTGTTCGGGAGTAATCGTTGGTACATCCAAAATGGGGTGACATCCGGACGTCCACGTAAAATTTTTTTCAAAACGTTTTTTTTTCCAAAATAGCAACATGAAATGATTTTAGAAAGTAAAAGATGGTTTAATTTAAGTGTTTTTCCGGTGTACATCTACTTATATCATTGTATAAGTGTAAAATGATTGGGATAAAGGCATTTAAAGATCACAAAATTGCTTGACCTTGACTAGTCGAGTATAAAGCACAACCTCACGCGCTTCGCGCTATGAGGCGTGCAATATCAAAAATTATTACAAGGCAAACCAAAAAAAGTTGAATTTTTCGAAATTTTGAATCATCTTGTATTTCTAAAATAACCGACCGATTCAGCTCATCTTCGAACTTAACCTCGTATAGGTAATTATCCGTAGAATATGGACGCGAAGTTTGATGGAGATCCTGTATATAAATTGTAGAGACAAAACCGTTTATATCATATATATATATATATATAAACTTTGAACCATATACATTTTCTGACTCGGATCGATGAGCTGAGTAAGAATGTACAAAAATTTTTGAAAATTCTGACATGAGGACCAATGCAATAGTTAGATTTCTATGAAATCTACTAAAGAATGGTCAAGTGACTGCTAATCTTTAATTTCATTAATTATAGTTATAATTATAATTATAATTATGAGTATACTCATCAATTATAATTATGAAATTTTTTTTCTACAGCATCAGACAATTCAACAATCACAAAATTTACTTACGTTTTGCCTTACAAATTCCATGTTTTCTATCCAATCAACAGCTACCGTGCTTATGTTCTGATCTCACATGGTCCATTCGCTTTTATCAGCGGATTGGGCCACGTTACCAGGATGTTTCTCATAATGCTTTCGTTCCACGTAAGCGGAAGGCTGGCAGTTTGGCAACGAGGATCGATGCTCTGAAATACAAAAAGAAGGACATAGAAAGAGCTTAATGAAATTATTTTTGAGCACAGCCGATTACTGAAGTGCGTAAATTTTAATATTATACATTAAAACTTGTTCATTGTAGTTAAAGTTTTACTTCGCAGTATGGGCGAGGGATAAAAAGGCATATGTTACGTCATTATTGGATATACTTGATGAACGGAAGTATATTAATCTGCATTATTGGTTACCAAATATTGCTAGTAAGCAGTGTTGTAAATATTTTAGTGATATTTAAAATACATTTAAATTTTCTGATACTTTTAGATCTTTACTTTGGGGATCAAGAAAAATTTAACGCCTTTCTTTGTTTTTATAATGACGGTGTATCTTTGTTATAACTATTTTTGTATATTGAGTGAACATCTTATTGCAGAGGTTTGTTTTTTATAAATTTTTTTAACCTTATGAGACTATTTGTAAATTTTTTACGATTCGATCTTCACTAAAAAACAAAAAAAAATTTTCATTACTGTTTCAAGTCGAAGAAAGTTTCAAATGCATTTTGGAATTGTCAGTGGTATAACATGGATCAAGATTGTACAAAAGATATTATTTTTTGTATCAAACGATCACAAAAACCGCTCTGTCTCCGTGCTGGGGCTTTTGTTACATTTGGTAACAACACATTAACAGAAGTGAGCTTTTGAATAGCTTCATAACAAGTTAAAATTTAATTTATAATTGTTAACTTTTCTTGTTTAAGGTAACGAAGACGGCCATGGGATACTTGAGTGTTCTAAGAAATTTTTTACTTACAGAACAATCTTGAAAAGAAGAAAACTATGAATTAATATTTATTTTCATACACTTAATGTTATTAATAAAAATTTATTTTATCATCTAAAATTATTACCTTCTTTTAAATTTTATTTCCCATTTCTTCTCAGATATAATAACCGGCTATTGAAAGCCACCAATTCGAGTCGAAATTACGTGATAAATGGACCATGGTGGCTCCTTCCAGGCTTTCCGCTTTAATCTCAAGAAACATATTTTGCAATATTATTAATAACACTGTTAATTTTTTTCAGGCATCGCCAAATAAACTTATTTCTGTGCAATTTTCGAGCCAAAATTTCAGAATTAAAAAATTTATAATTTATATCTTATACACAGTAAAAATTTTTTGTCAAATTTGACACAAATATTTACGTTACTAACTATTTTTACACAAACTAATGATAATTTCACATTCTAGTGTGTTAAATCAACACACACTGATAGAAGGATTTGTTTATAGTTAAAAATATTTGTTAATATTTAACAAATCATTTATTAGAGACCACTTTTAGTCCTTAATAAATATTTCTTAGTATTTAAAAATATTTATTAATATTTAACAAATACATATCAGATTCATTAAATACAAACAAATCATTTTAAATACTAAGAAATATTTATTTAATACTAAAAGTAGTTTCTAATATATGATTTGTTTATTAACAAATATTTTTTGATACATATAAATCCTTCTATTAGTGCATGAGGATGTGAAATTCTACACACTAAAGTGTAATATTCTACACAAAAATTTTTACACTTTACACAATGACGAAAAATTGTTTACTGTGTAATTTAAAGAATATTATTTAAAGAATATTTAAAGTTCAAATGAATAAATAAATAAATAAATAAATAACAGAATTATAGTTTTTACAATTTTCATTCATTGAAAAATCTTTAAATAACGCACTACAAAACAAGTAATATCGATTTGCGAAAGAAAAACCTGTAGTATGATCAAATGTCTAAAGATTACTAAAATATTCTTCCACAAATGCAACGTTGTTACTTCCTAAGAGGTGTACTACGTTAAACTTCTAAGAATATCCCAGCTTAGAGCCCAAGTGAATTAAATTTCCATAAAAAATGCATAATGCGATTACAAACTGAAATTGCATATTTTATTGTTTGCAAAACAGTTTTCTCATCCCCTCTCCCACTTAAAAGTAAAGTTTACTTCGGAAGTTATCACAATATATTTGTCTCCACTTTTCCGCTGGTAATCAAGCAAATCAGTCATGGAACTGCACAGTCGCGTAAGTATCTTCGATTTCCCATAAACTAACCCTAGCAACAAGAAGAAATAATGAAAAAAATATTCCTATAATTACAAAAAAAAAAATCAGGATCAGCGTGACCTGGACAAGGGAGCCAGGGTGTTTAACTGGGCGCGAATAATGTCAAAATGCATCGGAGTGTGGCCATTAGAGCCTAATTATTATCTCTTCAACATATGTTTCGTGTACTTTACCTATATCATGATTACCGAGTTGATAAATTTATTCTACTGCCTCCCAAATCTCAAGAGAGTTATCAACAATCTCACAGAAAGTTTAGCGTTTACGCACATGTACGTACGGACTTTGATGTTGAGGGTTCACATTAAAAAGTTGGGTGGAATTATTTCTGAATGTCTGAAGGATTATCAGGTAAGTGCGTTTAGAAACTCTGACGAAGTTCAAGAATTTCTGATGTACGTCAAAAAAGGTAAATTTTTTGTGAAATATGCTGCTATTTTTGTCATTTCTACCGCAACTTCGTGGTACATACGTCCCATAACTTCTCCATCGCCACCACGTGAGTTATTCTAGAAAAAATTTATAAAAAGTATAATTTAATTTACTCATACTTTCTTCATCGCGCTTGATTAATTTACAGCAAACAACGAAACAAGTTTTACATACGTTTTACCTTACAAATTCCATGTTTTTTACAAAATAAGTGACTATCGTACCTACGTACTGACATATGTCTCCCATAGTCCATTCGCGGTCATCAGTGGTGTCGGTGCTGTTACTTCAGCATGGCTGTTAATCATACTTTCATTTCACGTTACCGGAAAGCTCTCAGTTTTGGCGAACAGGATTCATGCTTTGAAGTACCAAGGTGTGAGATTCAGAAGTGATCTAAATGAAATTATTGCGGAGCACTCTAGACTTTTGGCGTAGGTAGTCATCAATTCTTCTTTCTCTACAGGATTTATTAATTGATTAAATTTAATTATTTAGAATGGGAGAAGGAATAAAAAGTTCATATGCCATAGCGTTGTTAATATACTTTATCAACGGCACAATACTACTGACAATCATTGGCTACCAAATTCTTGTGGTACGTATCAAAAATAAAAAGACCATTCGACAGTCGAAATGGAAGTAGATTTTTCGATTAAAAAAATATTTTTTATAAAATAATATTACTAATAATAATAATGTACAACTTCTGTTACAATAAAACAATAATGTCAAAAGTAAAATTTCATTGAATTTATCTGAGAGAAAGTAGATAATTTTTGGCCTAAACTGATAGTAAGGTATGCAAATTAAGCTTGTTTAATCAGCTTTCAGAAACGAATTACAGAAATTTGATATCGCTTTCAATTTTTATTGCACGGAAATAAGATAAAATTAAAAATTTTTGAAATTTTCCAAAATTTTTAAATTGCTGTCATTCCTAAACTATTGAATTTAGAAAAATAAATAACGATGAAATTAAAGCTTATTAAATAAGCTTTGAGATGTAATTTACAGAAATTTAATATGATATCGCACTTAATTGTAATTGCATGAAATTACGGTAAAAGTGAAAATTTTTGCGATTTTTGAAAATTTTTGAATTGCTCTTATTTCTAAATTAATCGACATATTTGGCTCATTTTAGAACTTAACCTCAGAAATCGTTCTAAGAATGAGTATGTTACGTTTTATTGAAATCCGTACAAAATTGCGAAAGTTAGAGAAGAGACAAAGCCGATTATATCGTATATATATATATATAAACTTTTGAACCATAAGCATTTTCTGAATCCGCTTGACGAGCTGAGTCGAAATATAGCAAAATTTTTCAAAAGTTCCGTCATGAGGACCAATGCAATAGTTAGATTTCTATGAAATCTACAAAAAATTTGATGTCAGTCTATAAAGTATTTCTTCTTTAATTTTTGTCAGACGCTTATTTCGGGTGTGAGTCATAATTTGATGCCGTACTTTGTTTTTATATTGACTGTCTATTTGGTGATAAGCATCTTCTGTATTCTCAGTGAACATCTTTTAGCTCAGGTACAATTTTTTATTTTTTATTTATTTATCTATTTATTTATTTATATTATCAATTTATCAAACTTGGTTTTGTTTTCTCAGAGTAATAATGTTCGCGACGCATTTTGGAATTGCGGCTGGTATGACCATCCGGATTGTATGAAAGATATTGCATTTTGCATCAATCGGAGCCAAAAACCTTTAGGATTAACTCGCCAGGAAATTACGACGTTCAGTAACAGCACTTTAACCGACGTCACAAAACCGCGATGGGATATCTTTCTATTTTAAGGAACTTTTTACTCAGCGAATGATTTTGAGCTTTAAAGTTAAATTGTTGAATATTGTTATAGTATAACTGAATAAAAGTTTATAATTAATATATATTTTTAGTTAATTTCCTGCAATACCGAAAATTATAGAAATTTTTTAATTTAAAGAATTGAAAGTAAATTTTTAAATTAACCTTTTTGTGTTGAAGATTCACATCATTAAAATCGTTTAAGAAATAATCTCACATTACCAAACAATTATAAAATTTTCCAAAAAGACTTAAAATAAATATGCACTCAGCAAATCCAATATTGTGCGTATTTAAATTAATTTCAAAATTACCAGAAGAAGAACTGAACTGAACTGCGAAGAACATCGCCAGGTTAGATCCAAAGTAGATTACATTCGCATAAAAAATGTATAGTGCGATTATAAACTAAAGTTATATTAAATTATCAGTTATTAAACTTTTTACCCCTTCTCTGCTGTTTTTGAACTACTTTACATCGTAAGTTGGCATAATGCTTTTCCCACTATTTTCTTGCTATCCGCTGAAGAAATTAGACGCATGGAAACCCAGGGTCGCGTAAGTGTAATCGATTTTCAATGAATCATCATTATCAGCGAAAACAAAGGAAAAAATTCTTGTTTCTGTAAATCATAAATTACAGGATAAATTAGAGCTGAAGAAGGGTATGAAAATGCTGGGTTGGGTGAGATTTATATCCAAAGGAATCGGAGTTTGGCCTCTGGAACCGAATCTATATCTCAACAACGTACACGGGAAAAAATTTCTGGGAAAATTTACGATACAACTATTGTAAAGCTGGACTATACTTTTATTACTATTAATCAGAAATATTTTAGAAAGAAAAATACTATTTATTCATTAAAAAATACAATATTACTATTGTAAAAAGTAAGAGATTAAAATTTCCAGTGCTGCTTCTGTATCTTTCCAATAGAACTATAGCAAATTTTACAATAGTTGAATTGGAATGTTTCTCAATTAGTGTGAGTGATGGCCGTGCACAGCGCTAGACTCTGAGTTTATGTAAATGTTAAAGGATGTGGGTCTTAGTTTACCTCAGATAGCGTAGAGGGAGAGTCTTTGGCTGCCAACACAGAGTTCTGGGTTCGATTCCCAAATAGCACGAGAATGTCGGTTTCTTTTTTCGATTACTGTTCAGGTACCAATTAGTCCAACCTTCTATCTCTCTCCCTCCCTAATATTTCTTTTAAGAAAACCAACTGTGAATTTTTACAATAGCTGAATTGTAAAGTTTACAAACATATATATATTGTATAGTTTGCTCTATAGTATCCGACTTTTTAAGACTTTTGCTAGTCTTATTTGTTGGATAAAATTTACAATAGTAGATCGTAAAAATTACTAAATGAGAAATATAGTCCACCGTTACTATTTTATTTAGTAAAAATTACAATAGTAAAATAGTAAAAACTCCTTCAATTTTCTTTCCGTGTATGTCTCGCTTACTTCACTTACATAATGATCACTGAGTACATTGCAATGTTCCTTTGCCTGCCGAATTTGAAGAAAATAGTTAATCTTCTCGCGGAAAGTTTGCCGTTTACTCAAATTTATTTGCGAACTTTGCTGCTGAGAATTCACATCGATAAACTGAGAAAAGTTGCTGATGAGTGCATGAAAGATTATCGTGTCAGTGCTTTTGCAAATCCCGAAGAAATCTACATATTTATGGGCTACATAAAAAAAGGTAAATTTTATGTTAAAATTGAGACTATAGCTTCGTTTTTGCAGCTTCTACCTCCTGGTTTCTTCGCCCGGTAACATCTTCAGCACCTATGACAACAATTATACCAGGTAAGACATTTTTATTTTTGAGATATTTAATTTATGATAAAATTTAATTATCAAAATTAATTTACCAGATATCTGACAAATTTTTAGAATTTTTGTTACAAATAATTTATGATAAAAAAAATTAATATGTAGAAATTTAAAAAAATTAAAAATGCAATTTTAAAAAATTTTTTTTTTATCAACTAACCCGCAGTGGTCACACTTTCTAAAAATAACGTAGTGGTCATACTGGGTCTAGTTGACCCCATGCACGGAAAAAATTGTTGCTACTTGCGTTCTTTTCAATATTTTCACTCGAGCCGTACATGAGAGTAATTTTCAATACTTCCGTTGAATAACTCAATCATTTTTTAATTTTTTTCAATTGTTCAATTATAAAAAAATTGCGAGAAAGTCAAATTTCGAAAAATGTGACTTTTTTCTTACTAAAAACTTCATTTTTTAAGATAAATGAATTTGACCTCCGGGGTTCTACTCCGGATATCGCATACTTTGAAAAAAAAGTGGTGTCATGTCGAGCTTTTCAAAAAGTATATTTATTTGTGCAGTTGAAATCGTAAATTTCCATGAATCTCAAAAACTCTTCAAACAATAACAGATGGTACCACACACTGATCGAAGGATTTCTTAACATTTAAGAAGATTTCTTTGTATTTAAGAAATCATTTCTTAAACATCATTTCTTAGTATTTAAAAAATATTTCTTTGTATTTAAGAAATATTTCTTAAATACTAAGAAATATATATATTTTTTAAATACTACGAAATATTTCTTAAATATTAAGAAATATTTTTTAATACTAAAAATGATGTTTAAGAAATGATTTCTTAAATACTAAAAAGAAAACTCTTAACAGTGATGGTCATTTCAACAGAAAATTATAAAATTTTTTTATCGAAAGATAAATACTATTCATCACATTTCACCTAGAGAAAATTTCAGTATCAATTGGCCCGCTCCGTGGAGTTTTAAGTAATTAATTTTACTAACTTTACCATCTCTCTATACTTCTACGTGTAAAAGATGCAATTTCGAAAATTAATTACTTAAAAACGGTGCGGTCAATTGATCTGAAATTTTGGTAGTGAATTATTAATATATTTATCTTTCAATGAAAAAAATTTCATAATTTTCTGTTGAAATGCCTATCACGCTACAACTACCTTAAATACTAAGAAATCCTTCTATCAGTGCAGATACCATTTTGAATGATATCTTCGAAGCAAGAGCAACTCAAAAATTGTCTGAGGTCATCTAGACCCTTAATGACCACTAAGGGTTAAAATTAAATAATGGTCAAGTACCTGCTAATTTCAATTTTATGATTTAATTATTATAATTATAATTAATTATTATATTTATTATAATTATAATTAATTATTATATTTATTATAATTATAATTAATTATTATATTTATTATAATTATATTAATTATTATATTTATTATAATTATAATTAATTATTATAATTATTTATCATCTTCTAGCTACTAATGAAACACCCGCCCAGTTTATTTACAACTTACCGTACAAGTTTCATATTTTCTATGGAATAAACGACTACCCTGCTTACTTTCTAACATATATGTCATGGAGTCCGTTTTTATACATAAGTTGTATCGGTTCAATAACATCACAAATTATGATAATAGCACTCGCATATCATGTAAGTGGAAAACTTGCGGTTTTGGCATCTAGGATCAATGCTTTGAAGAATACTAAAAAAGGGCTTAGACAGAACCTCGCTAAAATTCTTTCCGAACATTCAAGACTTTTAGAGTAAGTATCCATCATCTTCTCAATTAATTCCTCAAAAAAACTTTCTAATTGATTAAATTGAACATTTCTTCTTGAAAAATGTTTATATTTTGTTTTTTAATAATATTTATTTATTTATTTAGTTTTTATGCGAAGGCATAAAATTTGCCGGATGGCAAATTGTATATACATCGATAATATTCAAATAAGTACAGTAAATTTTGGAGTATTACTAAAATATATAAAACAGATTGCATTTAACTTAAAATAAAAAGAAATGTACATCATATTATTATGTACATCACGTTATTATATTATTTTTCAGCATACTAATTTCTACACTGAGAAAAAAAAAATACTTTTGCTCAATTAACAATTTCTTGGCTCAAGAAGCTCGCTGACGATCAAATATTCTATTATTATTAATTATTAATTTCTGAAGAGAAGAACATCAATATTTATCTTTGGATAATAGATAAACAAAAGAATAGCTTTATTTAAATTAAGTAAAAATTATTTCAATCAATTTAACAATTTCTTGAGCTAAGAATATATATTCTTAAAAATTTTCAAGAACATAAATTCTTGTATCAAGAAAATTTTTTTTAATAAAAGTATTTTTTTTCTCAGTGTAACTATTTATTGCTTAATAGAAAATCAAATAATTTAATTTTTAAAGTCTCTAAACTGAGAACGTTTACAATTTCAGGAGGCAAGTCCTTCCAAATATAAACACCCTTGAAAACACCCTTTTTAATATAATATAAACACCCTTGAATAATATTTTTCCATTATGTAATTTTTAAACCAAAATTTTAGAATGGGTGAAGGTATCAAGGTTTCCTTCGCCATGGCTTTGTTAACTTATCTTATAGTCGGTACGATCCAAATCTGCATTATAGGCTATCACATCCTCGTAGTAAGTATTGATTGCCTAAAAAATAAAAAAATAAAAAAAAAATCAATTTTTCAATAAAAAATAATAATAAATTCTACTTTACATTTTATCTGTTGCTTGTTAGATTATTACTACACGCCAACAACGTAACTTAATGCCATTGTTCACTTTTATATTGATCACTTACTTCGTCATCAGTATCTATTGCATCCTCAGCGAACATCTTCTTGCAGAAGTACATAAAATTTTTTAAATTACAAAGCTTAGTAAAATTTATTCATATTTTACCTATTTATGGATTAAAATTAGAGCCAGAGATGCAGTGAAGCTTTTTGGAACTGCGAATGGTGCGATATGCCGCTGGATTGTATAAAAGACATTACTTTCTGCATAATGCGATCCCAAAAAACACTTGGACTAACAGCTGGGGCGTTTGTGACTCTCAGCAATAGCACTTTGACTGATGTTACTAAAGCTGCCATGGGATATCTTTCTATTTTACGCAATTTTCTCACTGAATAATAATAAAAAAAAATAATATTTAATGTTATTGTAGTACTGCTTAAATAATATATAAAATTATGTAGTTAAATTAATTTTCATTATTTGTAATACTTAAGAAGAAATATATCATAACCAAAATTTGAGTTCAATATTGTTACTTTAATTTAAATATTTGCCATAAATTAAACTTACTACAAATTTATACTCTTCTATGATAAATAAATTCTTCTATTTTATTCTTTTAAAATAAATAAGCACCAAAATTTTTGGCATAATTAAACACTCACTTAATACAAAAATTATCACAAAAATGAAAATTAATTCCGGTAAATATTTACAAGTGGAGTCAACCATTTTAATTTTCATTTTTTTTAACAAAATTTCTATTTGATTTTATTGATATATTTTTTTGAAAAATACATAAAAAAAATAAACAATTTTAGAAAAAAAAAGTTGATTATCACAATTTTAACAAATTTTACAAATTTTCAAAAAAATTTATAAAGTTTTTAGAAAATTTTGATATTCAACTTTTTTTTTTTAATTGTTCGCTTTTTTATGTACTTTTCAAAAAAAAATATATCAACAAAAGATAAAATAGAAATTTTATCCGAAAACATGTGAGCCAAAATTATTTTCAACTTTTATTTATTTGTAAAGAAACGCCCTCGGCAATTTACAACAATAAGTTACATTTTCATGTGTAGAATGTTTAGTAATGATTTTATACAATAAATAGCATCTGTAACGGGAAGATAGATTTAATAAATTTAAAAAATTTTTTTTAATTTGAAAGAAAAAATTTTTAAAAAATTTGAAAGAAGAGAAAAACAAAACACGAAAAAAAAAATTTTTAGTAATTGATAATCACCCTCGCGATTTTTGAAATACCGTAAATTTTCGGTATTAATGCGTTTACTGTAAATTTACCGTTATAATTCTGAAATAATTCGGCATTTCTGTGGTCATTTTGGCCAGTTTTTTTACTATAGTTATACAGCATTTCTACCGTACTTTTGCTGCAAAGTTCAGAAATAATACTATAAAATTACTGTAAAACTCTAGAACTTTTACCGTAAAAAATCTATGTATTAACTATAATATAATTTTAAAATAATAAAATCGTATTTCTACGGTAAAAATACCAAAGATATAAGTACTATAATTTTGCCGCGTTTATACTGATATAATTAAAGATATAATGCTTTCTACCGTAAGATGGACGGCTGTGTTTATTACTCGGTGAGTCTTATTAGGTGACTGAGTAATTAAGTATGGTTAGTGTCTCTGATAGCTCAACTGGTAGAGCCTTCGGCGCGTAACTAAATTATCTGAGTTCGAATCCCGGTCTAGACTAAAAAAAATTATTAATAATAATAACAATCGAGAAATTAGTTTATCAACCTCTTAAAAATTATTCACGATAATTTATAATATTATAAAAAAAAATTTCAAGCTATTGAATAATAGTAGTAAAGCAGCATATTTTTGGTATTTTGCCGGTAATAGAAAGTAGGGATCTTTTTTTCCGGTTTTTTGCTGCAATAATGCCGCAGATATACAGTAAATATGCGGTATATTTACGGTTTAAATGCTGTAAATATACCATAACTTTTCTATTGTATTGCCATAAATATTCTGAATTTATTTCGTAATTTTTTCATAATAATTCGACAAAAAAACTGGCTAAAATAACTGAAGTATTACGGTAAAAATACAGCATTTATATCGTATAAATACCGAATCTTTACGGCATTTCCAAAACCGTGAGGGCACTAATTAATATAATATATCTGATAATTTATAAATGACACTGAAGTTGACAGACATTCGAAATTTATTTAGAATTTTATTGTAATAAAATTTTTGTGAAAAAAATTTAATACAAAAACTTCACATGTGAAAATTGAAAACAAATTATTAGTGAAAATTTTTTAAAGCATTTTTTATTGTAATTGATTTGTTATAAAAATTTTAAAAAATTGACAGATGTCAGCAACTTCAGTATAATGTTTATAATCACTATTTGTGCACCTGGAATGTTATTATTTTAGAATCATCCTTTTTGCTTCACTTTTTATTTTATCTGCTGGTCCTCCAAAAATGTCAATATCAATAGCATATTTGTTGATGACTTCCCTCGTGGTCTTGAAACCACAATCGATCCATGGTGACTTTACCGTGGTAAAATCGAGGATCCATGATGGATCCACCGTGGTTTTATGATATTTCAGCATGACAGTTCCACTGAGGTTCTATTGCGGATCCATCGTGTTTAAACCGTGGATCCACCATGCTTTCACTGCGGATTTGATGTGATTTCACTGTGGATTTACCGTGGTTCCACCAGTGTTTAAAAACTCCAATAGGATCTCATCAAAAGCGACAAAAGCCACTTAGAAACCAATAAATATTTATTAGTTTCTAAGTTGCTTTTGTCACTTTTGATGGGATCTTATTGGAGTTTTTCAACAGGGACTGTAGATCCACTGGGGTTTTACTGTAGATTTCAGAGTGTTGTCATTGTGAAGGCAAAAAAGCTATCGAAATTTTTATTTTTAACTTCCCGCTAAGAAAATCGAAAATTTTCAAAAATCGGGAAGTTATTGTTTTCACCCCGTTTTGCAAAAATCGAGTTTTCATCAGATCTCGACGTTTGAAGGTCACAGGAAGCTTCCCTGACTATCCCCGCGAGGTTGTCACGGTGTCTGTATGTGTGTTGATGTGATGATGTGTGTGTGTGTGTGTGTGTGTGTGTGTGTGTGTGAAAGTATGTGAACCGCTTATAACTTTTGAACGGCTTGACCGATTTCATCGCGGTTGGTGCCATTCGAAAGGGCTTGACCAAACTTAGATTTTGAAAACTATTTGGACCGATTCAGATCAATAGATTTTGAGAAATCTTCAAAAAACTGAAAAAAAATTTTTTTCAAATGTGGTTTTTTTGGAATAACTTTTAAACGGCTTGATGGTTCAATTCCAAAAACTAATCAGCTCTTAACCTCAAAAAACCACGTCGATCGCCATCAGTCCGGTCAAAATCGGTTGATTCGTTCGAGAGATATCGTGAACGAAAGAAAACCGAAAAAAGTGTTTTTTCGGAATAACTCCAAAATTCCTAGCGCGATCAATTCAAAATTTAAGATTCTTTGTGAGGCTTGAAAAACTGCGTCGAATGCTGCCAACCGCGTGAAAATCGGTTTATTCATTCAAAAGTTATTGCGGTTTAAAAATTCACAAAATAGTGTCTTATCAAATCTCTATCAGACTTTTGAGCTCGAAGAGCTCAAAAGCATAGGAAAACAATCTTTTTGAGCTTGGAGAGCTCAAAATAACCCATAAATTGTATTTTTAAGCTCGAAGAGCTTAAAAACGTCATTGGTGCAATTTTAAGCGCCTAAGTATGGAATTAGCGGGAAGTTGCAGGGATGGCCTTCAGGGTCAACCGTTTTTCTAATTTTTTTCTTTCACATTTTTTATCATAAATGCGGCGTAAAAACAAGTAGAATAAAAAAAAAGTAAAAATGTTAATTTTCCACCTCTTTATGGCCCAAAATAGTGATGACCCCACTTGTAAATAATTCCCTTAATTTTTTCTTTAGTTTGACAATTTATTAATTTTTTTATTTTTTAACATTACGGTAAATATACTTCAGATTATCTTCTGCAAAAAAAAATATTTTATTATTCTATCTAAATTTATAAGTTACCAATAGAGAGTATTATTTACAACTGCTTGGAAAACTGCTCTGGCAGAACAAAAGTAAAACTACCCTGCATAAATTATGTATAATAAAATGAAGAAAACCTGCATTAAATTACCGTAGACATTAAAGTAATCGATCCCCTACCTATTGTCTTCAGAAGTAAAGTTTACTTCGTACTTAACGTAATGCACTGCGCATTATTTATCCGCTATTCATCAAACAAACCAGTCGGATGAAAGCACAAAGCCATGTAAGTGGTTCGATTTACCATAAATTCGATAAAAAAAATATATACAGAATTATAAATATTTTAGGAACAACGAGAGCTGGACAAAGGTGTTAAAGTGTTTTCGTGGGTACGTTTGATATCCAAATTAATCGGTATCTGGCCTTTGGACCCAAATTATTATCTTTACAACATTTGTATTACTTACTTCACTTACATTATGATCACCGAGTACATTGATTTGTACTTTTGCCTTCCAAATTTTAAAAAAGTAATCAATAATCTTACTGAGAGTCTAGCATTTACCCAAATGTATGTTCGTGGGATAATGTTGAGGGTTCATATTGACAAACTACAACGAATTACAGCTGAATCGGTTAAAGATTACCAAGTTAGCGCGTTCAAAAATCCTGATGAAGTTCATGAGTTTCTTTCTTATGTCAAAAGAGGTAAATTTTTTGTTAGAGCAGTAACTATTTTTATTCTTTCAACAACAACTTCGTGGTTTCTACGTCCAATAACGTCTTCAACACCTTCAACATCTATCATACCAGGTAAGTAATAGATTTTTGATTAAACAGATACGATTAATCCATTGTTGATGACTCTTCAGGTGACAATGAAACAGCACCGAAGTTTACCTACATTCTGCCCTATAAATTCCATGTTTTTTATAAAATAAACAACCAGCGTACCTATGCGTTGACTTACATGTCTCATGCTCCATTCGCATACGTCAGTGTGATAAGTGCCATAACATCTGCGACCTTGTTAATTGCACTTTCGTTTCACGTCAGCGGAAGACTTGCGATTCTCGCACGAAGAATCAATGCTTTGAAAAATTCAAACGAAAAACTTAGAACTGAAATCAATGAAATTATTTTTGAACATACGAGACTTTTAGAGTAAGACGGCTGCCCAATTTTAAAACACAGTAGCTGCAAAATTTTTGTACCTGATTTTTTTTAGTATTACGGCGTTTCTTATAACTTTTAGACCTTAATTTCAAGTATTTTTTCTTAAAAATATTTATATTCAAGTATTTTCTATTCATAAATCAAATTTTCTATCAATTTGGCGCGAAAACTTTTTTTTAATAACAAAAATTTTTTAAAATCTTAAAATTATCAGTTACTGTGTTTTGAAATTGGGCAGCCGAAGAATTGGTGAATTATTTTTTTTATTGGCTCTGAGTAAAAGGTTTAATTGATTCTAGTATGGGAGAAGAAATAAAAGTCTCTTATGCTGCTGCTTTGTTGGTCTATCTTGTAGTTGGTACCATTCAATTGTGCATTATTGGATATCATATCCTTGTGGTAAGTGCACATGACCTGAGAAATTAATTTTTGAATAATTACTTCATTTTAATTAAATTTTTTATTACCAGTTAGTTTCTATGGGTAAACAGCATAGTTTGATGCCATTCTTTGTTTTTATAATTACCACTTATGGTCTGATCAGTATATATTGTATTCTCAGCGAAAATCTTCTTGCAGAGGTAAAATATTTTATGAATAAAAAGTTAGCGGACATCTAAAAATTTTTATGATTTTTTTTATTAAAAAATTATTACAAGAAAATTTTTTAAAAATTTTTTCATTTGTCAAAAACTTCAAAAACTATAGGTGCAATTTTTTAAAAATATTTTTTAGTTATAATTTAATAAATTAAGCAAAATAAAAAAATAAAAAATGTCGGCTAACTTTATTATTATAAATATTTTTTACATATAAAAAAAAAACATATTTTTTGAAAATTTCATGTCTTTTTTTTTTTAATTTTTTTAAATTATAAATTATAAATTTTTTAATTCTGAAATTCTGGCTCAAAAATTGCACAAAAATAGATTTATTTGGAGATGCCTAGTAAAAATTAACAATTTTATGATTAATATTGCAAAATTTAGAGCAAAAAATGCAGTGAGGCCTTTTGGTGCTGCAAGTGGTACGAAATGCCCCAAGATTGTGTCAAAGATATAGCCTACTGCATAATGCGAGCCCAAAAGCCACTTGGATTGACAGCTGGAGCCTTTGTTGTTTTTAGTAACAGTACTTTGACCGATGTCACCAAAACTTCAATGGGTTATCTCAGTATTTTAAGAAATTTTCTTAATGATTGATCAACATAACGCCAACATTGTTGTAGTATTTGTTTAAAATATATAATCGTTGCAGTTAAATTGTTTTTTTAAATTATTATATTATATTTTAGAATGATATTGAAGTCAGCTGACAGCTGTCAATTTTTTAAATTTTTATAACAAATCATAATAAAAAAAATACTTAAAAAAATTTTCACTAATATTTTTTTTTAATTTTCACATGTAGAATTTTTTTATTAAATTTTTTTAATCATAATTTCATTTTTATAAAATTGTTAAAAAATTTCTAATGTCAGTTAACTTCAGTGTCATTATTTTAGACACTGAGCTCATTTTTCATGACAAGCTTGTGAACTTTTTAACGAAAATTAATTTATAATTTTAAGAATTTTTTTAACAAATAAATTATGTTAAAGAAAATGAGAAAAAAAAATTGACATTTAGAAAATTAAAAAAAAAACTCCAATTTTTTAGAAATAAATTTTCGGAGCAAATTTATTTATTGAAAAAAATTAAGAAATTGTCAAGCGACTGCTAACTATTATGAAGTTAATAATTTTATTAATTATTCTCAACTCCTATTTTTTGTAACTCAAGTCCTGAAAATTTATCTCATAGAATTTTTTAAAAAATAATATGAAAATTAAGTTAGCCGACATCTAAAAATTTTTAGAATTTTTTTTTATTGAAAAAGATTACAAAAAAATTTTCATTTGTAAAAAATTTCAAAAACTGTAAGTGCAATTTTTAAAAAATATTTTTTTGTTCAAATTTAATTATTAAAAAAATATCAAAAAATTAAAAATGTCTGCTAACTTTCATCTATATATATATATAGGAGACTTTCTATAGATATAGATAGTCACTCATCACGATATCTCTGGAACTATAAGACCTAGAGACTTGAAATTTGGCAGGAATATTCCTTTTGCCAAGTAGAGGTCAGCTAAGAACGGATTTCACGAAATTCCACCCACAAGGGGGGTTGCGGGGGTGTTCACGAAAAAAATCCATATTTTTCAATTATGGCTTTTAATAGTTCAAAACTTGGTCAGAATGTTTCAAATTACATTTAGAAATTTTTTAAAACGAATTCCTGTGACATTCCACCCTGGCGTGCCCGTGCGTGGGCGTCAAATTAAGAAAAAATTCGTAAATTTCAATCTATAGCTATTAATACTTTGAAACATGGCCAGAATGCTTTTTTGGCGTTTTTGAGCTGTTAAGAATAAATTTCATTAAATTCTACCCCCACATGTCCGTGCGTGGGCGTAAAATTAAAAGAAATTGTACCTTTTAATCTATAGCAGCTAAAGGATTGAAACTTGGCCAGATTGATTTTTTTGGAGTTTTTGAGCTGTAAAGAATGAATTTTATGAAATGCCACCCTCACAAATCCTTGCGTGGGCGTTAATTAAAAAATTATAAAATTCAATTCCTAAAGGATAATAAGAAGGCATTAAATATAAAAAAAATTAAAAATTTTTATATAAGGTAAAAGCCCTAATAGATGATCCCCTCACGGTTTTGGAAATGCCGTAAAAATTCGGTATTTATACGATATAAATGCTGTATTTTTACCGTAATACTTCAGTTATTTTAGCCAGTTTTTTTGTCGAATTATTACGAAAAAATTACGAAATAAATTCAAAATATTTACGGCATTACAATAGAAAATTACGGTATATTAACAGCATTTAAACCGTAAATGTACCGCATATTTACTGTATATCTGCGGCACTATTGCAGCAAAAAACCGGAAAAGAAGATCCTTACTTTCTATTACCGGCAAAATACCAAAAATATGCTGCTTTACTACTATTTTTCAATAGCTTAAAATTTTTTTTTATAATATTATAAATTATCATGAATAATTTTTAAGAGGCTGATAAATTAATTTCTCTGTTATTACTATTATTATCATTTTTTTTAGTCCAGACCGGGATTCGAACCCGGATCGTCTAGTTACGCGCTGAAGGCTCTGCCAGTTGAGCTATCAGAGACACTATCCGCATCTATTTACTCAGTCACCTAATAAGACTCACCGAGTAATAAACACAACCGCCCATCTTACGGTAAAAAGCATTATATCTTTAATTATATCAGTATAAACGCGGTAAAATTGCTGTATATCTTTGGTATTTTTACCGTAGAAATACGATTTTCTTATTGTAAAATTATAGTAATATTATAGTTAATAGATAGATTTTTTACGGTAAAAGTTCTAGAGTTTTACGGTAATTTTATCGTATTATTTCTGAACTTTGCAGCAAAAGTACGGTAGAAATGCTGTATAACTATAGTAAAAAACTGGCCAAAATAACCACAGAAATACCGTATTGTTTCAGAATTATAACGGTTAATTTATGGTAAACGCATTAATACCGAAAATTTACGGTATTTCAAAAACCGCAAGGGTCATGTACCATTATATGATCACTCTATGTATTTGTATACCTATATTTGTGAATATAGATATACAAATACACGGAGTGATATGACGTACCTCCATGGTGATGTGGAAAGCTGTGTCAATCATTATTTTTAACTCATATAAATTTATAATGCCCTAATTTATTATCTGAGTGTGTAAATTTCATAAAATTCATTTATGATATAACTACTTACGTAGTTAGATAACAAAATTAATATTTTTTATTAATAATAATAAGGGTAACGGCTAGTATTATATAAAATAATATGAATAACACACTTGACTTCTTTAACACTAAATAATGAAAAAAAAAGACCGCCATTTTTTTACCTCAGACGTTTGAATTATGTTTACAAACACTCACTAGAGCGCACTCGCGCATGTCACATGCTTCTTTAGTTAAAAAATTTAACCTCAGTTCAAAGTTTGTTTACTAAACTAATAAAAAAAAAAATAATAATAATAATAACCTATTTTTTTCAATGCACAATAATATATTTAAGCTTTGTAAATATTATACATTTTAACAACAGTACTTTTGTATGTACTATAAATCTTTCTGGTAAGTAATAAATATTTATATTTTTTAAATAATTTAAATTTGTACATGAAATTTAAATTTACAAAAATTTTTCAGTGAAAAATTTTAAAAAATGTCTTCATCAGACAGTTCAGAAGAAGACGTATATGAAAACTCTGCTGCTCGTTACTTAGCTTTGAAGGCTAAGAGCAAAAAAAATTTTTGCGATACTGATGACAGTTTGCTGGATGATTCTATCGACATAGACTCACCGAAAAAAATTGAAGACCCAAAGAAAAAAAAATCGAAAAGTGCAGAAGAAAAAGAGCCGAGTCCTGAGAAACCAAGTTCTCCAGCTCCAGTTCAAGATACCATTGTTGTCGATGACATTCCATCAAAACCAAACAGTCCATCACCATTGATTGATCCGATAGTCATTATCGATGACACCCCAGCTCCTAGGTTTGTTCTAAATTTATTAATAAAATTTATGAAAATTAAGTTAGCCGACGTTTTTAATTTTTTTTTCATTAATTAAATTAGAACAAAAAAATATTTTTTAAAAATTGCACTTGAGTTTTTTACAAATGAAATTTTTTTATAATAATTTTTTCAATAAAAAAAAAATTGAAAATTTTTAGATGTCGGCTAATTTAATTTTCATATAAAATTTTATGAAAATTAAGTTAGCCAACATTTAAAAATTTTTTAATTTTTTTTATTGAAAAAATGACTACAAAAAAAAGAAAAAAAAATTTTTAAAAACTATGTGCAATTTTTTAAAAATATTATTTTGTTCTAATTTAATTATTAAAAAAAAAATCAAAAAATTAAAAACTTTGGCTAACTTTAGTATCATTAAAATTTTATGATACTGAAATTAGCAGACAGTTGACAATTTTTTAATTTTTTTCTTGAAAAATAAATTGAGTCTAGAAAATTATTTCAAAAAAATTAACTCATAAAAAAATATATAATTTATAGAAAAATTATCAGATGTCTCTAAAATTTAGTGCCATAGAATTTTTCTTGTTTAGAAAAAATTAATTCTAAATATTAGAACTCAAATTATAAAAAAATATTTTTGCAAAATTTATCATTTTTGTTTTTATGTTAAGATCAATGCGCCGAGCAGCAAAACGTTCTGGGCCAGTTACAAGATCAAGAGCCAGAAATAGTTTTGAAACAGAGCTGCCGATTCAACCAGTAATCATATAATTAATACCAGTAAACTTAATTATATTTATATAAATTAATATAGTGGTTTTTTTTTTTTTTTTTTTTTTTTTTTTTATAGGACTTGCCTACTATTGTATTAGATCCGGATGATTCGTGTCCGTCGATTAATGACAGTGTTGTAAGCCCATGTTCTGTCCGAAAAAATAATTATTATGATGATATATTATTCAGTGATGTTCAGGATGATGAATCATCTATTGAAGTAAAAATCCGATGGACATCTCGGGATGTTAAGCGATTTCACCTTGGAAAAGTATATTTTTTTTTTCTTATAAAAATTCTTGATAAAAATTTACAAATATTTTAATAATTTTTAAATTTCAGGATGAAAATTTTTCCAAAATTTTTGAATATTTTGCTAATTTCGCCAAAGTATCAGAGAGCCAAATATTGATAACTCGTGGGGATGATATCATTATGCCTTCAGATACTCCATCGTCAATTAATTTAAAAATAATCAATATTCTTGGTAAAAAAATATAAAAATTTATTTATTTTAAAAATACTAATATTTATAAATTAAATTTTCAGAAGGTGGGATCATAGACAAAAACATGGTGGATAACGTAGTTAGCGAGAAGGTAACGGAGCCGGTCTGTAAAATAAAAATCCAAACTGGAGCGAAAAAAGGTCTTTCATTCGACCTGAAACCCACCGAGCCTTTCCAAAAATTGTTCGAGTACTGCGCGGAGCAAAATAACGTCAGCGTCTCCAAAGTAAAATGTTTCTTCGACGGCGATGTAATTGAGCCGACCGACACTCCAGAGGCCTTGGACATGGAAGATCAAGCTTGTATTGACCTCAAAATAATTACATAATTTCTGTATTTATTTATTTATTGTTCAATTTGCATTCTACAATATTTTAAAACACAAAATCACAAATTTTCCCCACCACTGCTGAGTTTTATACAATTATTTATATTTTTTAACTGAGTAATAAATTTGAATTTAAATAAAATATTCTTTGCTGCAGTAAATTTTATTAATAGTAATATTTAATTAATTAAACTAGGCGTTTTGAGGTGTGCAATTTATTAAAATAATTTTAAGTAGTTTTTTCGTTAATTTTAAACAAACAATTTAGTACTTATAAATTAATTTTTTTATTAACTTATAAATTAATAAAATTGGTTTTTATGGTTAAATTTGGTATCATTAGAAAGCTCTTGACCTGGAGTTGTGCCTTTTCAAGGTTTCGTATCATTCTCGCCAATAGTCAATTTATTATGATATTTCAGCTGCATTTGAAAATGCTTCATCTCTAGATATATAATTAAGAAATGACCTTGAATCTTGTGAAATATTGGCATTTTTAAAGATATAAGCTCATCCCGATGTTACACTCATCAAGACCTTTCATTTGAGTACCCACATCAATTTTTCATATATTTGTATACATTATATATATATGTATATATGCAAAATATATCAAAATGCATATGGGTACTCAAATGAAAACTCTTAATGAGTGTAACATCGGGATGAGCTTACATCTTTAAAAATATCAATAATTAAGAAATGACCTTGTATCTTATGAATTATTGATATTTTTTAAGATATAATCTCACCCCGACAATACACTCATCGAAACCTTTCATTTGAGTACCCACATCAATTTTTCATATCGATATTCTAATTAGCAAATTGTCTAACTCCATTTTAGAGAATCTTCTATTTGTACGAAAAAAACAATCAGTTCAAAATTTATCATCACTTTAAAAAACCATTTAATATAATTAATACCTAATAAAAATATAATATTTAGTTTTGAATCATTTAAATAATTTATAATTAGATTATTGCTACATCAAAATGTTAAAAAATCACCCTCTAAAAAATAAGTAGTTAGACAAATTGCTAATTAGACCGTCGATATATTTTATATATATTATACTAGCTGTTACTCGCTCGCTCCGCTAGGCGTTTCATAGAATTGCATTTTTAGATCTAGACTTGAAATTTAATTAGAGTATTGTTTTGACTTGCAAAGAATCCCAACCCTGATGGATCCAAAGTGCGGTAGACTACGGTAATGTACGGCAAATTTACAGGGTACGGTAGAGTACGGTACGTACAGCGATTTACCGTAATACAATATAACACCGTAAATTACGGAGATTTTACGGCAAAGTACCGTGATTGTACAGTAATTTACCGTTATTGTACGGTAAGATACCGTTATTGTACGGTAAAATGCCGTAATTGTTAGTAAAATACTATAATTATCAGGTAAAAAAGTACTGTTTTTGTACGCTAAAGTACCATAATTGAACGGTAATGTACCGTAATTGTACGGTAACTTATCGCTAAAATAACGTATATTTGACGGTAGGTTACCATTGGAATACGGTAGTGCGGAAAGTTCAGAAGTATATTTTCTACCGTGATTTCACCGTACGCTACCGTAATTATACCGTTCTATACAGTATTTTCACCGTTCTTTACTGTACGTTACGGTGTTTTACGGTTACTACCGTGCTAGTAGAATGCTACTGTATTCTACGGTGGCCATACAGTATATCGACCGTATTTTTACCGTATAATACCGTAATTCTACGGTATTTCAGATCCGCCAGGGAATTCTATCGAATTGGCATGCACCTTTTATCCATGTAATTATTCTAGCTAATATTCATTGTAACTTTCAATGTGCAATCATTATAACATTCCCGTGTCTTTCTTAGAAAAATTAATAATAATTGATATGAAAAAAAGAAATTTGTAATGAGCATTGAAAGTTTCAGTTAAAGAAATTGCAGGTCTCATAAGTGAAAAAATCTGCCTAGTATATAAACATAACCAATAGAAATAAAAAATTTATTTTATACAAATGACAATCGAATAGCATAAATTTAGTTGCAATAAAAATTCATTATTTATAAGTCAAAAAAATAAAGGTTCCGGATAAGTAATCACCAACATATATACTAAAACCTTCTCTGAATCATGCTGCATTTTACGGTATTAGTATTATTCCGATCGCTTCAGTAGTTTTTGCAGTATAAACGGACAAAAAATCCGGCTCTCCGTTTATTAGTATAGATTTATAAAAATAATTTAAAACCTTTCAAATATTTGTCAGTATTCAAAAATTTAATTTTATTTATTAATAGAGAAAAAAATTACATAATAAAAATAATTTAATATTTCCGGCGTTTTTCACGATCGTCTCGCCGATCTTTCTCGTCTTTGCGCTTCGACGAAGTCATAGAAGATGAATTTTCTGTAGTGGCGCTGGCTCGTTTGGCTTGACGCAAGAAAATGTCAAGCCCAAAAGGATCCTCTTCTTCCTCGTCTTTTTCAAACTGCACTGGCCCAGTGCGCTGTGCCGAGCGATCAGTGCCGGTGAATTCCTTGTCTGGTACAAATCTATTAGTCTTAACTATTTTTTCCAAGTCTTCTCCGTAGTTATCTTTATCAAAATTTGTGGGAGCTCTGTATATATTAGATGCTAATGTATTTGAGTCTCTCCACGGTTTGTCGTAAACGTTGTACTCGTCATCAGGGCCGTACCCCGCGTCGATTCCCTTTGTAGTATTAAATAGACGTTGATCAAACTGACTATCGCTATTAGCATCGCTGTTTTTAGCTGGCATACCAAGAGCAATTTGCTCGCTAATATCACGTTCACGCTCCCGTTGAAGCCTGGATCTTTTATCTGGAGCAGCTCGAGCAAGATTCCTATCACGTGTACGGTCTTTATGCCGCTGATGTCTCAGTTGTTCCCTTTCTTCAAACTCTTCGGATTTTTCTAAAGCCGCAGAAGCCTTCAATCCAGCCCGTTCTTCACGAGCCTTCTGAGCCAGCTGACGAAGATGATTTTCCTTCTTTTCTTTTTCTTTTTGAGCCAATTTCCTTTCTAGCTGGGCGCGCAGTTCCACAGCTTCACTCGCTTTTCTATCGGCAATATAAAAAGCCTCAGCAAGCTTGGCAAAGTTTTCGTTTACGTAGACTGATTGCAGACCCCGTCCATCAGCAGCTAGACGTTTGTCCAAAGGAATCGTGTAACCTTTTGCGTTCTTCCAGTTACTGATACACGGTGGAATCTTCCACTCCTTTTGCTCCTTGACAGTAACTTTACGAGTTGGAGAATGCATAACTGGTGCTGGTGGAGATGGCGGTCCTCGAGGTATTTTTTTGTTGGTCCTAAGCTTGGGTGGTTCCATAGGGTCTACTTGAGCTTCGACCATCCGAATAACACGTTGTTTAGCGCCAGAGTTGAACGACTGTCCTTGCTGCGATGGTGTGTATTGAATATACTGTGCTGGACCTTGCTTATCAGCGGAACGGACCGGCATAGCAGCGGCTATTTTTGATTGCGTAATTTTCTCCAGTGCTTTGCGAGTTCTCTCGGTATTTTCCTCAAGTTCTTCCTCGCTAGGTCGTACAAGAGTCGGATCATTTTCGTTGGCTATTTCCGAGGGCAATAAGTCACTTAATTTGCTATATACGATTTTATCTTTAGAATGACCTTGTCGGGCAATAAGGTCGTATTTTATTCTTCCCTCGGCGTCCAGCTGAATTGCCAAGACGTTAGATGTATCTTTGCCTTTTTTACCAATTTCCAAAGGATACTGAGCCAAGTGTATTTCTGGAAAGGCACCTCCATTTCCGTAGTCGTTTACGTTCCGGGGAATCCATCCTTTTCTGTGACCATATGGCGGAGCGGTGATCAAAGCTTCAACCAAAGCTAACACTGGTCTCTGTCTTAATTTTTCCTCCCGGATTTCATCAGACCTTCTTAACACCATTTTTGTTTGCTATACAGGTTTATTTGCATAAATTTATCTACTCAACGTAAATTTATACACGTTTGGTGAACAAACGTAAGTATACGTTTAATGGATACTCAAAATTTTTACTCTTCAGAAAAAATTAACTTTGCGATTTATGAGTGCACTATTGTATAAATCAAATATAAAAAATTGAAACACACTGTTCTTTAAATAAGTTTGAAAAAATTATAATAAAATTAAACGTGGTTATAACTTATTAACTCAATGAAATAATTGTTCTGCCATCTTGTCTGCTACGCAACACGACTCACAATGCATAACTAAAGATCCTTAGAGATCTTAGAGATACATAATTTTTCGTTCGGCTTTTTCCGAGTAATTTCGGACATTTAGGCGCATCCGCAGTGAGAAAATTAGACGTTACAATAATTTGGATTTTAAATAAAATAACTATATTTTACCTAAACAATAATTTTTTAGCGAATGTTTTTATAAAAGATTTATAAAATACTATTATTGTATTATTCTTTATTTCATTATTTTTTTTTTTTAACAATTAAAAATGTTTACGTTTTAAGGCTTATTTTCAAATTTTGAAGAAAAACTATTCATCGGTAAGGAAGGAGTTTTTCTTCATTTGAAAACCAGTCTTAGAACGTATAAGAATTTTTAATTTAATTTATCTACATACATTTTTATAATTTTATCATTGTTATATTTTCAAACTAATATCTAATTATCTAATCGTAAGTATATTCTTAGGAACTGATATACAATCTGATATTCATTGTCCTTGAGAAACATCTCATCACTCATTACCGGAAATAACTATAATAGTCCAGTCGAAATAAAGATTTTACTTGGTAAAAATCGCTAAGAAGAAATTTCTTTCACAGAATGATCCAAAATATGCTAAAACTACGACATCCGAAAAAATCCAACAAAAAAGTTCATTACGAGTATATTTTTTTAAAACAAAAGGGTCAAAATTGTGATTTTAAGCAAATATATGATCAACTGCAGTACACAGATGAGTAAATCCTTCGCAGTGGTATATAGTTAAGACTAATGGATAAAACAAGTCGATGAGTAGACTCTTACGGGCTATAAATATTTAATTATTTAAAAATTAATTAATTTTTTCCGTAAGATAATGTTTTGGTTTATCCGCCATATTGCTTGGCGTCAAAAGTTGTATTGCGCATGCGCAACATGCGCGCGCACCTACTCAAATTCAAATGCTGAGAAATAACTCTAAACTTTTTCAGTGAACTATGTTTTTATTCAAAGAAAAAAATTTAAGTTTCAAAATTTTTCATATATATATATATATATATATATATATATATATATATATATATATATATATAATTTTTTACCAGGAAATTTAATTAGGCACTTTCGGCCGAATTTTGAATTTTCAGCGGAAGTGCCCAAACTAAGCTCCTGTTAAAAAATTCTATGAAAATCAAATTTATCGTCTCACCCCAAAATATCTTAGGAAAGGCCTAAACACAGTTGCTTTTAAAAGCGGAACTCAAAATTCCAATTTTAAAAGGTTCTTCACGGAAGTTACATTTTGGCACACCCTAATATATATATTATATGTATGTATACATGAAAAATATATCAAAATGTATGTGGGTACTCAAATGAATAGCTCTTGATGAGTGTAACATCGGGATGAGCTTATATCTTTAAAAACATCAATAGTTAAAAAAGTACAGTGCAATTTAACAAAAGTAATTATTTAATAAAGCAAAATTTTATTTATTTATAGTTCACAAGTCACGGCAGTGACATAGTGACTGCAAGGTTGCTAGTAAATTTTATTTTATTAAATCTTAAGAAGAAATATACAATTTATAATACACAAACATTCAAATATATTTCTTCTAAATGATCGCTTCAACAAACTCCCTCTTGTTGAAATTTTCAAGCGCTGGGTACATTATTGTAATTCTTGGAATCAGTGACTAGATGGAGCCCTAAAAAAATTGGAAGAAAAGCACAATAAGCTCTGAAATAAAGGAAGAAATGGCCAACATATTCTTCTCTGGATTTTATTCAAAATAAATATTAAAAAATCAAACAATAAATTTTATATCAGCTATTGATATCAATTTCCTAAGGTGAGTTTTATTTCGAATATTTAGTGAGTTGTAAGCAAACTTTTATACGCTATTTTTCTTTGTTTTATTTAAAAACTTGAAATAAAAATTTATGTTTTAAACATTGATCCGCTATTTTTAATTTGCAGGCTTTGAAGAAGAATAAAACAATAGCGAAAAGTTTCTTCCAGTGGTAGAGTATTTTTATTTAATTTAAAATCTTCCTGGAAAGTAGAAAGAGAGGTAGAAAAAAAAGAAGAAATAAAACAATTGCTAAAGTTTATATAAAATTTATTTAAAGCAAACAATGGAGTTTTATTTGAAATCTTTGTGAGGGACAAAAAACTCCAGACCACCTGGGGTGGCTATAGTTGCGATGTGTAAAGTTTAGTTTGTATTTTGATCAAACGTTGATCTTCTATTTTAATCTTTGCAGGCAAAAAAAAATACACCTGGCACTATAGACGTCGAGAAGTAAGAATAATAGCAAGGAACTTTTGTTTTATTTTATCTTCCTGGAAGGTGAGGCAAAAAAAGCGGCTAGAAGATAATTGCTTTAAAGTTTTATTAAAAACAAACCCTCAGTATCGAGGGAAGAAAAATAAAACACAAGACTATAAACCGCTGCAAAAAATATAATTGTCGGCGTACATGTGGATTTTATTTTAAATAAAAGTTTGCAGAGATGACAAAAAACGGCTATAGATAATTGCAGTTCCTTGAAGTTATATTTTACAACGGGAATGAAATAAACTTTTTACAGAGGGAAGAATATAAAGTTTTGTGTTTTTTTAAAACTTATATTTATATAATTGCTGGAGACAAAGAGGGTGGTGTTCACGTTTGGGCTTGCAGGGCGGAGATCCGCCATTCTAACGGCAACCTTCCTCTGAAGTTGATCTAGTAGTGATCATGGGCAAGAAGTTAAAGCTTCAAGTAAGACTTGGAATTATTTTGACTCTTCGCGGTCGCTAGTAACAGTTGATTAATATTACATTACAAATACATCATCATATGAAGTAATTCAGATCCCAGTGAATGTAGTTAAATAAATAAAAATAAATGTAGTTAAATAAATAAAAATTTATTTATTTAATTACAAATACAAGTGAATAATAATTTTTTAGGACTCACGCTAAACATTACGCCGCAGAATATTGTGAAAATTTATTTTGTGCTTCATTTATACGGTGTAATATGTTAATTAATTTTTTTTTTTAATTATTATTAAATTAAAATTTTTAAACATTTTAGTCAATTTAACAATTTAATTCTTTGATAATTATTTTGCACAAATGTTAAATATTTAATTTTTTTTTATACATTTCATTTTAAAAATATTGAAGAAAGTTTAAAAATTCAACGATTTAATTCTTTGATAATTATTTTGCACAAGTGTTTAATATTTAATTTTTTTTTTATGATTTTCATTTTAAAAATATTGAAGAAAGTTTAAAAATTCAACAATTTAATTCTTTAATAATTATTTTGCGGAAGTGTTAAATATTGAATTTTTTTTTTTATAATTTCTATTTTTAAAATATTGAAGAAAGTTTAAACATTCAACAATTTGAGTCTTCAATAATTATTTTGCACAAGTGTTGAATGTTTAATTTTTTTTTATAATTTTCGTTTTTAAAATATTGAATAAAGTTTAAAGTTTAAAGATCTAAAAATTTTTTATACTTTTAATAATTGAATTATTGTGAAAAAATTTAAGTAATAAAAGTTCACATAAAAAAATTATAAGTGCAAATTTCTAAAAATATTTTATTACAATAAACTGATTTTTTATAAAAGTTGTCAAATGTTTTCTGATTACAATATTATTAAATAATTAATACAATTTTTTGTGAGTTTTTTTTATAAAAAAACAACGAAATTATTTATAATAAATTCTTTCAGTCATCATTAAATCTATTTCTTCTTTCAGTTGGTGATATGAATATATTTCTTCTTCAGTCATTTACTGAATAGTTTTAAATGATATTTTTGTAATTAATTATTAATTAATACTGTTGTTTTTTAATTGATAATAATAAATAAATTGATAATTGTTACATATACTGTTAAATCTTCAACTGCTATAGAAAAATATTTTTGTTTTAATCAAAGCTTTTTACAGGTTAAATTATTTTTTAACAAAGAAGAAATTAATTCTACTAAAGAGGAATTTTTATGAAAAATAATTGCAACGTTATTGATCAAAATCAACTCAATATAATGGAAGCGTTGATTAATCCTTTAACAATCGTGAAGAAATTTTTCGAGAAACTTTTTCTGCATAAATGACAAATCTTTAAAGGAAAATATAGAAAATAAAATAATTTATCAACAGAAATGTTTTATAATAACCAAGGAAAGTTAGTATATATATTTAGTAATTATTATAAGTTCTTTGTTGAAAGTATTTTTAGATTTATTTATAAAAATTGAAATAAGATTGACGTGAAGAATAGTAAACAATAATCATATCTCATCTTTTCCTATTATACACGGAAAAAAGTAAACTGTAATATTCACTCGGATTCCGGTTAGTTTTTATAATTTCAAACAGTAAAGCGGACATCGGGGTGGCAAAAATGTAAATATTACAGAACTTAATGTAGAAAGTATAAAAGCCACAGTTTATAATTTAATATCCAAAATAAGTGATTAGTAGTTTTCACTATAGTAAATAACGACTCTTTCATCTTTAAAAATTACAGTTTCAAACAGTAAAAAATGTCATTTCAATAAATAGTCCATATTATGAAGAGAAGGGGAACTTAGATGAAAGAGAAAGGGGTCTCACTCTGGGAGAATTTAACATTTCAAACAGTAAAAAGTATACTTTCAAAATATACATTTTACCAGTCTAAGCAAGTCAATAATTACAGTTTGACTTTTAGCGTTGCGTTTAAAATTTACCATTTTACTTTGTAAATATTGACGTTGCTTGTATTAAAAATTTACTAACTTTATTTTATACTTTTTACATATCATAACATCATTTTTTAGGTACGAAATGATAAATATTAAAGTCTGAATTCTTAATTATTATACTTTAACATTTTAGACATTTACCTAGCGAATATTACTGTTTGAAATAGTATTTTCTTCCATGTAAAGAGTAAATTGTAACGTTTAAATTGTAAATATTACAATGTGAATAGTAAAATTACGATTTTACTGTTTGAAATGGTAATTTTTAGCAGTTGATCATTACTTATTATAAATCGACTGTTATTTATTACAGTTTACTTTTTTCCGTGTAATAATATTGAATTCCGTAAATTGGATTTTTTTTTATCAGCACTTTTTTCCAACAATTTTTCAACCACATCCTCGTCCTGCTTCAAGATCAGTATGTTTTAATTTTCAGCTCCTAAATAAAACTAACTTCAAATAACTACAATGTTCAAACTCAAAATTTAAGTTTGAGTATTTTTATATTTTTTTTTTTAACTTGTCAATTAATTTTAATCTGATATTATTAACTGCAACAAAGTGTATTGACATAATGACATTAAATTTAGCAGTCATGACCATTTTTTAATTTTTTTTTTACAAAAAAATTTGTTTTTGAAAAATGATTTAAAAAAAAAAATTGCATTTATAATTTTTTAAAATTTCCACAGGTCAATTTTTTATTTTTTTTTTTATTAAGTTTATTTTAAGTCGCTATAACAACTTAGGTCCTCTGCGATTACTTTAAACACATTATTTAGATATTAAGTTCAAAAGACCATGTGTATTAAATAGATAAAAAAAACATATTTAAATGTTAACAGTTTTAACAAACATACTTCTAAAAAATAGACAAAACGTAATTAAGTATGTTACGTTCACAAATTTTTGGTAAATTAATTTAAAAATTATTTAAGTCCAGATTTTGACCTCGTTAGGATGTCAATAGACTCCAGGTGGGTCGTGTCACTGGTTTACTCCGCGAAGTCACTTTTAAAATTTAAGTTTATAAAATTTTATGTTACTTTCAATTAACCTGCCTCAGGTAGGTGATTTTAGAGTGCCTGAACGATGGCTAGCGCTTTGGCGATTTCACCAGGGTGGAAAACAGCTAATAAAATAATAGTTTAAAAAAACTAAAAACACGCTTTTTATAGAAAACCAAACTAAAAAATAGAAAATAAATTTAAATTAAGAATAGTGTTAAAAATTTCAATAAATATAAATTAATAATAGTGTAAATAAAAAAAATGTATTTTATTTTAAAAAAAGCGTGAGGTGCATGGTGTCAATAGTTATAAATATTTTATTGACAGATATGAGTAGAGTGATTATCATTTTGATAATATCTTAAAAAGCACCCCACGCTTTTTTTAAAATAAAATACATTTTTTTCATTTACACTATTATTAATTTATATTTATTGAAATTTTTAACACTATTCTTAATTTAAATTTATTTTCTATTTTTTAGTTTGGTTTTCTATAAAAAGCGTGTTTTTAGTTTTTTTAAACTATTATTTATTTTTTACTTTTTAGTTTGGTTTATTTATAAAAGCGTGATTTTTTAGTTTTTAGTAGATTTCATAGAAATCTAACTATTGCATTGGTCCTCATGACGGAACTTTTGAAAAATTTTGCTATATTTCGACTCAGCTCGTCAAGCGAATTCAGAAAATGCATATGGTTCAAAAGTTTATATATGTATGTATTTATATATATATATATATATATATATATATATATATATATATATATATATATATATATATATATATATATTTATATATATATGGGATATAACGCGGCTTGTCAGGACGATAGCGTCGCCAATTTACAACGGATCTCTACCAAACTCAACATACTTATTCTACAGATAAATACCAAAGTCAAGTTCGAAGATGAGCTTAATCGGTCAAGTAATTTAGAAATACCAGGATTTCAAAATTTTGAAAATCATAAAAATTCATATTTCTTCACTTTCGAACTCGAATAACTTTTGAATGGGATAACTTATTGCAATTCTGTAAATTGCATCCGAAAGCTCTTTAAATAAGCTTTAATGTGAGTACCATGTCATATGTGTAGTCTCAAAATTATGCCCCATTCCCCTATGCCAATTATGAAATTTGCTATTGCACTGGTTTTAGTATTTGTCCGTCGATATATATTTTTGTCGATTGCATATAAGTTAAAAGCCCTAGTTCTGTATACAATCTTCGTTATATTTTTTTCTATTCATGATGAAATCTACTTCCATTTCGGCTGCCGAATGGTCTTTTTTTTAAACTATTATTTGTTGATTATCAAAAATATTCAGGCGCGCAAATTACCCACGGAGAGTTACATACTGACATACTGACATACTGACATACAAGTGAAGCTAATAAAAAATAATTATTTATAAATATTATAAATACGGGGAATCAGAGTTCGATTTCGGAGAGCGAGCCTGAGAAACGGCTACCAGAACCAAGGAAGGCCGCAGGCGCGCAGATTATCCACGAAGAGTTACTGACATACTGACAAACTGACATACAAGTGAAGCTAATATAAAGCGTGTAAAAAGCGCTTACACCCTGGGGGATAAGGTTTTAATAATAATCCATATTAATCGATTGACAATTAATAAGATTTATTTAAAAAGGATTAGGCAGGTTCAGCCTCGGACCAGCAGAGATTGCTCCTCTGCTAAGTCCAAGGACTGACTGCCCCAGATGAAGTCTGAAGACAGAATGCATGAAAAATATTAATTACATTGGGTTTTTATAATGATTTTTAGCGACGTTGCATCTCAGGTTACCCTATATGAACATCAACGCAGTCCAAATCCCACAACGTAGACTGTTTAGTCTACTGGGCTGCGTTGACGTTCCAGAAATCTGTTATCTCGAGGTATTTCCGCTACGAGATACCTCAAATAACGATTAATTTATTATTTTAAATCAAATTTTATTTTAAATATTAATTAATAAAATTTTTAATAAATTTAATATTTGCCAAAACGTAACAAGTACTTTCTAATTTTTTTTAACGAAATTTATTTGTTAAAAAAATTCTTAAAATTATTTAATATCTGCTAAATTTATATTATACACTTTAGCAGTACACTGAAATTAACTAACAGAAATTTTTTTATAATTTTATGCAATTAAATAATTATGAAGAAAATTCCACATGTGAAAAATTAAAAAAAAATAATTAATGGAAATTTTTTGTAGTATTTTTTTTATCGCAATTGATTTGTGATAAAAATTAAATAAAAATGACAGCTAACAGCTGACTTCATTTTCCATTTTCGCGGTTTTTTGCGCCCCCTACTGCCAGTTTTTTTAAGCTTCTGATCAACTGTTTACGTCACAATGACTGTTCTGTTGGTTATGGAGACTCCAATTTATATTTATAACGAATAGTGCTCCATAGGCGACCGCTTGAACATGAGTATAAAAAAAAGACAACAAACTTAAAAACATCAACTTGATCCTCTATAAGTTTTCGTACATACTCTGATTGATATATAATTGATAACAGTGTTTAAAACGAAGTATGACAAAAATACTCCAAGTTCATCGGTCGTCTGTTATCTATTAAACTTGAATAAAAATGTTTAAAGTATCTACAATACACTATTTACACGTTCTTGTGTATCACCCATAATAATTTGGCTGTTTGAATTTGATGATGTACCTTCAACATATCAGCTTTTCAAAAGCCATACATTTAAAATGAAAAAGGTCAGTAAATAAGAATGATCCATGTGGAAAAATCCATGGTCTGTATATAAATGTGTGGTTAAATTTAAATTTTGACAACACTGTTCTGGTAGAAGACCACGAGTCTCTGAATAAACCTCGTGATTAATTAAAGAAAACAAAAATGCATTCATCCAGTAATATTGGTCCGGATTATATTAGCTTGAATATCAATGATTTTGATATTAATTCTCGCATAACATCCAAAAGCCTCTGGAGGGTAAGCTGTTGATATTTATTTTTTATTTACTAGAAATCAAAATTTTATTGATAGACAATATGTAATTGGTTTTTATTTTTTGACAGCAATGGAACCAGCTATCACGGTTTCAACGGAACATATTTTATATTTTATTTGGAACGGTATTAATTCTAACGTTTTATTTTTTATCGGGTAGTACAAATTCAAATATTGATTATGAAAAATTAAATTTAGTTAAAGGAACTTCTAACATAGCAAAGGTAAACCTTGAATTTATGTAATTTTATGTGACACTAAAATAGCAGACATCTGAGAGTTATTTTTGACGGACTGTTTCACTGAAAAAAAAGTTGCTAAAAATATGTATGCGACTTTTTTTTTATCAAAAGTAATTTAGCATTTATTTAATAGTTTTTAAAATTTTATAGCAAATAAATTATGGCAAGAAAAAAACGGGCATGTAAAAATTTTTAAAAATAAAAAATGCAATTTTTTAAAAATAATTTTTTGGAACAAATTTTTTTGATAAATAAAATTAAAAAATTATTAAGTAACTGCTAACTTTATTGTCATTTTTTTATGAAAATTAATTTAGAATATATTTAATAATTTTTAAAATTTTATAGCAAGTAAATTATGGCAAAAAAATTGGCATGTAAAAATTTTTAAAAATAAAAAGTGCAATTTTTTAAAAATAATTTTTTGGAACAAATTTTTTTGATAAATAAAATTAAAAAATTATTAAGTAACTACTAACTTTATTGTCATTTTTTTATGAAAATTAATTTAGAATATATTTAATAATTTTTAAAATTTTATAGCAAGTAAATTATGGCAAAAAAAATTGGCATGTAAAAATTTTTAAAAATAAAAAATGCAATTTTTTAAAAATAATTTTTTTGATAAGTAAAATTAAAAAATTATCAAGTGACTGCTAAATTTAATGCCATTTTTTTATGATTCATATAAAATTGTGAGTTAAAAATTATATAGAGAAAAAAAATTCCAAGGAAAAAATATGACAAAATTTTTAATTTTTTTTACAAATATGAAAAATATAAAATAAAAAAATGTTATGTAATTTTTAACATGTTAAATAATTTTTTTTTATTTAATTTTTCATACAAAAATATTTATAAATATCTTTTTTTCCCTTCCGGGCGTAAAGCGTCAACTTTAGCCCCGCTGCGCGAAACGAAGTTGTCGCTTTCTGCCTTCGTCGGGGAAAAAAATAATATACACTCCTCGGAAAGTAAATAAGAAAACCAGATCACAGGTGATTGTTGGCCGAGGCGAAGCCGAGGTCAACAAACATGTGATCTGAGACATTTCTTACTTTACTTCCCTAGGGGTGTAATATAATATTTAAAAAAATTTTTTTCAGTGAAACTTGATAAATTTTTTTTCTATCAATCACCATTTGTTTATCAGAAAACTTTTCAGAAGTATGAAAATTAATTTTAGATAAAAAATATTCTAAGAGATGCTATTTTTTTATCACACTTCTGTCTATTTATTTGTGATGAACATTGATAAATTTAATTACATGTCATTTGTTAATTAATAATAGCTGGAAGAGTTAGTCTTAGTAGACACCGGTGTCCACGCAGAACAGGTCGGAAATGCCGAGACGGGAGATCATGATGACAATGTAGATCACCTCGATCACGTTGAAAAAGAAAAAGCAGTAGACGCTCAAGTGATAGAGGAGCCCGAATTCCAGCCAGAAATCAATCAGATGGATGATGATCAGATCGGAGAGCCCCCGCAGCCAAAGCCGAACGTGGTAAAATTCAGTGGTCCTCAAAATGACCGGCAGAAAGCTGTCGTTAAAGCTTTCAAGCACTCTTGGGACGGCTATGTTAAATATGCGTGGGGGCATGATAATATCAAGCCAATCTCCCGGGGTTACCACGAATGGTTTGGTCTAGGGCTCACTATTGTAGATTCTCTCGACACTATGTACATGATGGGTTTAAATGAAGGTAAATTATTAATAATTGATGATTCAATTATGGTATAAAAAATTTTATATTATAATCAGAGGATTCAGGATTAATCAAAAATGTTTTTTTAACTAATTACAGAGATCAAATTTTGTTTAGGATGTTTAATTTGAAACTGCAATTTTTTATTAAAATTAAAGGCTCAAATTTATTTTTTATAATATATACTATTAAGAAAATAAGAAAAATGTTGTGTCCAGGATAGTCATATGACAAAATCGGTTTTTTAAGTGAAATTTAGTGTCATTGCAAAGATCTTGATTTGAATTTGTGCCTTTTCAAGATTTCATATCATTCTCACCGATAGTCAATTTATTATGATAAGTATTTAGGCTGCATTCGAAAATTCACTATCTCTAGATACATAATTAAGAAATGACCTTGTATATTGTGAATTATCGACATTTTTAAAGATATAAGCTTACCCCGACATAACACTCATCGAGACTTTTCATTTGAGTACCCACATCAATTTTTCATATATATATATATATATATATATATATATATATATATATATATATATATATATATATATATATATATATATGTATATATGAAAAATATATCAAAATGCATGTGGGTACTCAAATGAAAGCTCATTATAAGTGTAACATCGGGATGAGCTTACATCTTTAAAAATATCAATAATTAAGAAATGACCTTGTATCTTATAAATTATTGACATTTTTTAAGATATAAGCTCATCCCGACATTACACTCATCGAGACCTTTCATTTGAGTACCCACATCAATTTTTCATATATTTTATACATTATATATACGTATATATGAAAAATATAAAAAATTCATGTGGGTACTCAAATGAAAGCTCTTGATGAGTATAACATCAAAATGAGCTTACATCTTTAAAAATATCAATAATTAAGAAATGACAGTGAAATTTAACAAAAATTTGTTTTTATGAATGATTTATTAATATGAAAAAAACAAAAATTTTTTTTAAATCTACGACTTCACCTGGTCCAAATTACTCTAAAAATTATAAATTTACCTTATCAAATTAATTTATTTCATTTCAGATTTTGCAAAAGCTCGAGCGTGGGTCTCAGAAAGTTTAAAATTTGACCTAAACCGCGACGTAAACCTTTTCGAAGTAACAATCCGGGTTCTCGGTGGTCTCCTAGCAATTTACCATTTATCCGGCGACAAGTTATTCCTCCACAAAGCAACAGACCTCGGCGACCGTATGATGCCAGCGTTCTCCACAAGCTCTGGAGTTCCTTACTCTGACGTGAACTTGGGTACAAAAAGCGCTCACAGCCCAAAATGGGGCCCAGACAGCAGCACAAGCGAGGTGACCTCAATCCAATTAGAGTTCCGCGACTTGAGTCGCAGCACCGGTCAGCCGCGTTTTGAAGCTGCTGCTGCTAAGGTCTCCGAGCACATCCACAACCTGGAGAAATACGACGGCCTGGTGCCGATCTTCATAAACGCCAACACCGGGCTTTTTAGGAAACACGCGACAATAACTTTGGGAGCTCGCGGAGACAGTTACTACGAATATTTACTCAAGCAGTGGCTTCAAACAGGAAAAACGATTGATTATTTAAAAGAAGACTACCTCCTGGGTATCTCAGGAACGCAAAAACACTTGTGCAAACGCACTGCCAAGAACAAATACCTGTTCATCGCTGAGCTAGTGGGCGTTTCTAAAGACATGAAGCCCAAAATGGACCACTTAACTTGCTACCTGCCAGGGACTTTGGCTCTGGGGACTCACCACGGTCTCACTGAAGAGCACATGGCTCTCGCTAAGGAACTTACGGCCACTTGCTACCAAACTTACGCAATCCAGCCGACTTTCCTGGCTCCAGAGATCACGTACTTTAATGTACAAGGCCTCAATGAAGATGATAATCAACTAGACATGTATGTCAAGAGCACAGATGCGCACAATTTGCTAAGACCTGAATTTATTGAGAGCCTTTATTACATGTGGTACTTTACCGGCAACAAAACTTACCAGGATTGGGGCTGGCAGATATTCCAAGCGTTTGAAAATTTCACTAAAGTTGAGAACGGCTACACGAGCATTGGCAATGTTCGCAATCCCCAGAACACTAGGCCAAGAGACATGACCGAGAGCTTCTGGTATGCTGAGACTCTAAAGTACTTGTACTTGCTGTTTGATGACACCAGACAGCTGATTGACCTTGACAGGTGGATCTTTAATTCAGAGGGGCATCCCCTGCCCATTTATGAAATTTAAAAATGACTGAATTTTTTGGTAGTGAGTTTTTTTAATGTGACTTAAAATTTTTTTTTTGGCAATTGTAAAATAGAAATTTTTGAGAAATTTATTCGACTGAGAAGAAATTTATTTTTAATGCCATTTTTAGTGTTGATACTAAAGTTAGCTGACAATTATTTTTTTTTATAAAAAAATTAGTTAAAAAATTCTTATTAGTAATTTTTTTTAATTTTAACATGTAGAATTTTTTAATTAAATTTTTTTAATAATAATTTAATTGCTATAAAATTTCTGTTAGTTTTCTTCAGTGTCTTCAATATAAGGTAAAAGACCCTTTTAATTAAATTTTATTTTAATTAAAAAAAAAAAAAAAGTTTGGAAAATCCAAAAGTGCACGACTCATAATGCTCATTTAATTATGAAATATTAATAAAATAAAGAATGTGAAAAAAATATATAAAACAGCTAAAATAGCACGATAATGCGCAAGCGCCTCGAGTGCGATAAATGATATATATAGATATACAGTCTTCTGGTTTTTGTTTTATTTTATTAATTGTACATAAACGACACTGAATTACCGAGCCGTTCGCATTTGGTGACCTACAATTCTTTAAAAGAATTTTTAAAAAAAAAATTTAACTCAATTAATGCATTTTTTCGCAAGTTACAGTGTTTTCAGAGTTTCATACATGACAAACAGGAAAATTTTTTGACCTATTTTGATGTTTTTTTCCGTTTCTATTACACTAAATCAATTTTTGAAAAGTGTTAAATTAATCTCCATTAAATTATCTTGACAATAGTATGCAAAATATATTTATTCTATGAACTAACAAGACTATAGTAATAAAAATAGTTGCCGAAATGAAGCGAAAAAAATTTTTCGATCGTAAAGCACTCTCTAATGCTTCGCATCATGAGTCGCCCAATAAATCAACTCTGATAAATTAATAAACATAATTTTTGAATCATAATTTTTAAGATAATTGATTTTTTGAATGCATTTTATTTTTTTTAATTAGAATAAAATTCCAAGTGTCAAACAACTAGACCAGTGTCAATAACTGGGTCTTTTACATTATGATACTGAAGTTAGCTGAGAATTATTTTTTTTTATTTTTATAAAAAAATTAATTTGTTGTATTTATCACAAATTTGAGTTATATATACATTAGAAATAAACTTTCTTTGTTGCTGTAAGATGGACAGCGGTGCTTCTCGGCCTATCTTACCTTACCCCTCCCCAGTGCTCTGTTAGCACGTCTGGGGATGTTGTAGGAGTATTTAGTAGCATAACACTAAAAATTTTATATTTGCTATTAATTTGTTGTATTTATCACAAATTTGAGTTATATATACATTAGAAATAAACTTTTTTTTTTTTTTTTTACAATTACAATTAAAAAATTCTTATTAATAATTTTTTCAAATTTTAACATGTCGAATTTTTTAATTAAATTTGTTTAATATTAATTTAATTGCTATAAAATAATAAAAAAATTTCTGTCAGTTTTCTTCAGTGTCTTCAATGTATGATACTGAAGTTAGCTGACAATTATTGTTTTTATTTTTATAAAAAAATTACAATTAAAAAATTCCTATTAATAATTTTTTCAAATTTTAACATATGGAATTTTTTAGTTAAATTTTTGCAATAATAATTTAATTGTTATAAAATTATAAATAAATTTTTGTCAGTTTTCTTCAGTGTCTTTTTTTAGTGACGTATTTTTTTTAGTTTGAAACATTCCATGTTTTAGAAATCACTGGTTTTGGTAGAACAGAAGACGTAATATTCTTTAAATTAATTGAAATAGTGTTAATAGGAAAAAAAAAAAAATTATTGTTGAATGTCTGGAATTTTCAGTATGATCTTCAATTAGATAATCACTGATTTAAGCCAAAAGTCTTTTTGGCATTACATTGCAATTTGTGTAGAAAACTCTAGTCTTTTTACAAACATATTAATATATCCAGAGTTAAAAAATATGATAATAATAGTAATAATGATATTAATAAATTTAATTTATATATTATACATATTAACAATCTGACTTCCGAAGAACGCACTTTAATATTGTAAACGGCATTTTACATTATAATTGTTCAAAAATGACGAATTGTAAACTTTTTTATATAAGAATTTAAATTTAAATAAGTAAATATTATTTGTACAGAATAGAATATTGCGTAATTTAATAGGAATTATGTAAAAAATTATAAACAATTGTATATTGTTTTTAATTTATAATGACGATTGATTCATCAATCAATAGTCTTTTTGTAAAATTATTAATTAATTAAACTGTATTTAAATAAATAAATAAATAAATATTGATAAAAAATTACTCGATTATTTTTTTTTTATCAATCAGTCAATAAGATGAATAATAAAATCGATTGATTTTTATTGATCAATATTTTTTATCTATAAAAAAATTATTTCTTCTTTAAAAATAAAAAATAAAATGTTTATATTCTTCAAAGTAATTTTTTTTTTTAATTCTCGCATTGGCTTTCAGAAAATTGTCGCTGTCAGTCATTTCTTCACTCCTCCATTAAAACCAGCCTTTAACAATCTCCAGTGTTATGATCTGATCCGATGTTTAGTAAGTTTTTACTGCTGTAGATGTCTCAATATTATAGTTAGATTCGGCTCAGATCGGCGGGCTCTTTAAAATTCGCTAAAGAATACGAAAGTATTCCTGTTACGGACTTTCGTGAATAATAATTAATATTATTATTAATTTATACTAGTTAGGATGAGGATTTGGCATTCGGTATTATGAAGTTATATGGGATATATTGTAAGATGTTTCATATACAGGAGTTACTTGCTTACTGCTATTCGCTGTGAGTGAAGCCATGGTAGGGGAAATGAAATCGACTGAAGCGTTCGCAGTGGTTACTTTCGGAGTTACGGGAGGCTATTATTCCTAAAATTATAAGCAAGTACACGTGGAAGTATTTATTTTGTTTTAATTTTAATAAATTAAAAAAAAATGAGACACCAGAGTTGTTGTGTCTTAAAAAATACCAGCAGAAATATTTACTGCATTCTTTTTTATTTTTTATCTATATACGTACTTGTTGTTTATTTGTTTAGCTAATAAACTAAACTGCAATTATTACACTGATAAAAGGATTTATTAACTATTAATAATTTAATTTATTTGAAGACAATTATTTAATTTATTAAACTTTAATAAATATTTTTTAACATTCAATAAATATTTATTTGGTAGGAAAGTACATTTATTAATAGTTAATAACTATTTATTAATAGTTAACGAATATTTATTAACAGTTAATAAATATTTTGTTGAGTGACTTTGTTTTGCTTGTAATATCATATGATATGAAAATTTCTTATAAACAAAAATCATTTTTATAAATTATTTGTATTAATTATATTACATTATAATAACGTTTATTGTAAAATACCGAATTCTATCATAGCTCATAATTATCTTTTGTATTTATAAATATTAAAAAGGTTAATTTATTTAGTGAATTGAATTATTATCATGTATTCCAGCTATAGGATTATAAAAAGTGTCAAAAGAAAATGCTATTTTTGCTTTTGATTTTAAATAAATATTTGCTAACAGTTAAAAAATATTCATTAACAAACAAATCCTTCTATCGGTGTATAAAATTGTCACATATTTTTTATAACTTTTTTTTTTACAATTATTTATAAAATTTATTTATTTTTATGTTTCTTGCTATTGACATACGTATAAAAACATACTCTGACAGCCTCCCGTAGTTCATATTTTGACTGGCGCTGCAGTCACACTCATAGCGAATATCTTAATTTTCCTAAGTTTTACATCGAGTTAATAACTTATTTTAGAGAGGAGATTTTAGCTTTAGGGTTGGATTTATTATAAGAATGATTTCTAATTGGTCGATTTCTTCAAGAGTGGGACTCAAAAGTAAAAGTGACGCCTTCGCTTAATTTTCTCTCGGAAAAGTGAAACTAACCATGTGTTTAACACATGGCGTCGTAGTCGTTGCCTGGTTAGAAGAAAAGCCATAAAAAAGGGAATATTTAGTTTAGCCTAGGATAATAAAGTTTAGTTTAGTTTAGTTTATTAACAAAATTATGTCAAGGCAGTTGCCGAATGACAAAGAGTAAGTATACATATAATTTTACATTATTGTGCAGTTTAACTTATAAATATTTAGAGTGTTTTACACAATAATATTTTTAGATAGGTGATAATATTATATACTACATTAAAAATTAATATAAAAATTTAATTTATAAAGAATTAACTAATAATTTTAAGAATCTTTGATGTTACTAAAGAGACAGGTAGGAAACTTTAAATTAAAAAGAAGCTATATAAAGAAGGTTAACGAAGTTTGAAGATTAATAAAATAATGATAGAAGCATTTACAACAGTTTATGATCAAACATCTAAATTAAATAAATAATCAAAAATTTTATTTTTGAAAACCTCCAAGCTTGATGAATTTATAATGTCCTCTGGTAGTTCTTCCCATAATCGTATAACTGTAATTACGAAAGAAGACTCATAATGAGTGGTACTGAAATTTGGGAATTTAAAGAGAATATTATTTTTCTTGGCTGCTAGTCTCTCAGAGCATCTTACAGTAAGGTCTTCTTGAAATAATTCGCGCAAATAGCTAGGTTTATCAATTTCTAATAATTTATAAAAGTAACAACAAGTAAAATAAATTCGACGACTCTTTATCGAGAGCCATCCCAGTTCACGTCTATAAGGCGAGACATGTTCATCTCGCTTTAAATTGAAGATGAAGCGAATTGCTGAATTTAAAGAACGCTGGAGTTTACAATCATTTTCATCAGTTGCATTTAATAATACTATAGAGCAATAATCAATTAACGGTAAAATAGTTGCCGATACAAGTAATTTTTTAATTGATGAAGTGTAAATATTTCTACGTAATTTCAGGCTACATAATGCCGAATTGATTTTACTTATAGTTTTTGATGTGTGTAAGTTCCACGATAAATTACACGTAAAATGAACTCCAAGGCACTTGATTGATTCAATATAAGGTAGAGGTACACCATCAATTTCTAGCTTTGGAATACCTTCTCGCATAAGAGCTTTTACTTTGTTATTTGATCCCATTACCATTGCTTTAGTTTTAAGTAGATTTACTTCTAACCCATTATCTCTGGCCCAATCAACTACTGCTTGAGCATCTACCCTCGCGGTTTTGAGAATGCCGTAAAAATACCGTAATTTTTCGGCATTTATGCTCATGCCGTATATTTACCGTTATAATTCGGTAATAATGCGGTTAAACTATAGTTGTTTTGGCCAGTTTTTATACTGTAGTTATCCAGTATATATACTGCACTTATGCTGTACAGTTACCAAAAATATACTATACAATTACCGCATTAATGCCCAAATTTTACCCAAAAAATTCCAAATAATTACCGTAATAATACAGTAATTTTGCCGAATATTTTCTGACATAATGGACAATTGTTAAAGATTTAGTTTTATTTTTAGTTCATTTCTATGTTAGAAATGAATAAAATGAAAAATTTTAAATTTTGCTTTTTATTCTCCATCGCTACTTTGCAAAAATAAATACTGTTTTTGAATAAAAAATATGTAGAATATTATTTTTTAATTAGGTATTTAGCAGTAATTAATATAAAATAATACATATGTTAAGTAAATATATTCTAATTTTAATTCCAATTTTAATTTCTCACTTAGAAAATTGCAAAATTTTCTAAAATCGAAAAGTTATATTATTTCACATATATAATTATATTATTTAATTTTAAATATGCTTATCGTAAGATGGACGGTGTGGCTTAATGTTTATAGAATAAGCAAAAAAACAATATGGTATAGACTGGGTAGCTCAAATGGTAGAGTAGCCGACATGTCCTCAGGAGGTTCTGGGTTCGAATCCCAGTCCGAGCGTTATTTAATTTTACACAATTTTTTAAATATGGTTTTAATACAATCATTTTACCGCCTTATTACCGTAAATATGCCGCATTTTCAGCGTAAATATTCTAAATTTTTAGCGTAAATGTATGGCATTTTTTATTAAATGTTCCGTAATTTTTCGATAAAAAAACTGACCAAAACAACCGAAAAAATGCTGAAAAAATACCGCATTAATACTATATAATTGCGACATTTTTTCAGCATTTACAAAACCGCTAGGGTAGGTTCAACTGTCTAGTAGCTTCATGGATTTAAAGTCCTTTATTCAAAGTCGTAAATTGTAGTATTTTGCTAGAGTCTCTAAGAAACAAAGATGTATTTTTTATTTAAAATTTTAGTTTCTCCTTTTTATAGCTTTTCTCGAGATATTATATTTTATTTTCCTCTCGAGTGACCATTCTATATTTAAGTATTGATGCTGATGCGGCTATATATCTCCATCGTAGGCATCCGTCGACCTTGTACAAGCTTCGGCAATAGATTCGTTTAAAATATCCAAAAATTCACCCAAAAAATATTTGGATTGCTCACGCTTTTGTGTTTGTCAGATATGCAGACGATAAGCCGCCTATTAAACTGAGACCTTCAGTGCGGGAATAGGTCCGCTGCAGGACTTAGTGCAATAACAATTAATTGCTCCCTCACCACCAACGTCGCCTAATGTTTTGCCAACATCTACCACAGTTTCTAAGGAATTACATCTCTGCCACCTTAATGCGCAATCACTACATAGCCACTTTGCCGAATTTAAAGAATTTTTTAGAACGCATTCCTTTGATGTTATTGCAATTTCGGAAACTTGGCTTACTGATATTCCGTAATGAATTAATTTTTCTGCAACCGATGTTGCGCAGAGGAGATGTACGACAAGATTATTTAAGGCTTCCAGCTAGCCATCTTGCTTTTTATGAGCAAATCTTACAAATCTTGATTAGCAAATCAAAAATTAGCTTCTTATTAGCAAATCTTACAAATCTTGATACTTTTAATGAATTTCGTAGCGCTGCATTCAACTATTTTCATATTTTCATAGTCTAGAATCGATTAATTAAGATACTATGTAGTTGTTTCTCATCTGAACGGATTAAAATTAATTTAATTTAATGTAACTTAAATTTATATTCTATATTTGTACTAAAATTAATACTATGTATTAAACCATTGTAAATAAATAATAGTTTAAAAAAACTAAAAACACGCTTTTTATAGAAAACCAAACTAAAAAATAGAAAATAAATTTAAATTAAGAATAGTGTTAAAAATTTCAATAAATATAAATTAATAATAGTGTAAATAAAAAAAATGTATTTTATTTTAAAAAAAGCGTGAGGTGCATGGTGTCAATAGTTATAAATATTTTATTGACAGATATGAGTAGAGTGATTATCATTTTGATAATATCTTAAAAGCACCCACGCTTTTTTAAAATAAAATACATTTTTTCATTTACACTATTATTAATTTATATTTATTGAAATTTTTAACACTATTCTTAATTTAAATTTATTTTCTATTTTTAGTTTGGTTTTCTATAAAATGCGTGTTTTAGTTTTAAACTATTATTTATTTTTACTTTTTAGTTTGGTTTATTTATAAAAGCGTGATTTTTTAGTTTTTTTAAACTATTATTTGTTGATTATCAAAAATATTCAGGCGCGCAAATTACCCACGGAGAGTTACATACTGACATACTGACATACAAGTGAAGCTAATAAAAAAATAATTATTTATAAATATTATAAATATGGGGAATCAGAGTTCGATTTCGGAGAGCGAGCCTGAGAAACGGCTACCAGAACCAAGGAAGGCCGCAGGCGCGCAGATTACCCACGGAGAGTTACTGATATACTGACAAACTGACATACAAACTGACAAACAAACTGACATACAAGTGAAGCTAATATAAAGCGTGTAAAAATGTAATTTTCTCTTATGTATGGCCACAAGGGATTACGATCTCATGGTCAAATAAATAATATATCTATCTATCTATCTATTCCATATGTTTTATTTTCTTTGTTACGATGTTCTTAATATTATTCTTATTATTTTTCTACAAATAATTATTCTTATAATTATATTATTAATCAATTATTTGTCTGATTTGAATTTAAATAAACCGCTAATTTATATCCTATGTAGATGGCGGCATGTGCTGCTACATCACACCAGTTTTTAAGCCAGCTGTTTATTGGAAATATATCTCCTGTCAATATCAATGACAAAAATTACACCCATCGACAATTGAAAAATTTCTTCTAATGTCAAAAATAATAATCAAATCTATCAGTTAATTAATTTTGAAATGATGAAGTATAAATTAATATTCATAATTTCACTGACTTACATTTCAGTGGTAGTGTGTCAGGTTAGTTATTTTACCTTTTTTGTTTAATTATTAATTGTTACAATTTTCAAGACATTTACATTTAATTTCTTGTTAATAAATTCAGGCGAAATCTTACGATGACAAAAGATGCAAGTGTATATGCCCAAGTATTTCTTCTGTGATCAACACGACAACGCCATCGAATCCAACAAACAAACGTATGAATTTCATAGGAAATGTTTCTCCATCTGATTGGTAATTGTTGTCAATTTTCAATTACTTTTTAGAACGCTTAATAATAATGACATTAAAGTTAGCAGTCACTTAAAAATTTTTTAATTTTATTTAACAAAAAAATTTGTCCTAAAAATCATTTTTAAAAAATTACATTTTTTATTTTTTTAAATTTCTACATGTCAATTTTTTTTGCCATAATATATTTGTTATAGAATTTTTAAAATTATTAAATATATGCTAAATTAATTTTCATTTAATAATATTGTAAGCTATTTTAGGTAGATTTCATAGAAATCAATCTTTTGCATTGGTCCTCATGTTGGAATTTACTCGGAATTTTGTCGTAATATCTCTTAACTAGTCGAGTAAAGCTCAAAAATAACGTTAGTTAAAAAATTTATATATGTATGTATATATATGTAATATAACGCAGGATGTTGCCGTGATTGTGTCTACAGTTCTTGACGGATCTAGATGAAATTTGTTACACATATTCTATAGATAATAACCTTGGATGAGTTCGAAGATGAGTGAAATCCATCAATAAGTTTAGAAATGGCAGCTCTTTAAAATTATCAAAATAGTGAAAATCACGTTTTCGGTGACTTCATTGATGTATAACTTTTGATTGAAAAGAGATACCTAATTTGTGACAAATTCATGTGAAAGCTCATGAAATTACCTTTAATTTGACGTATATAACATTGACATTTTGACCATTTTTAGTTATTTTATCAAAGTTAAGAGTTCTATTGAACCATTTTCAGGCAATGTGTAGTGCAACCGACTTATGAATGTTATTCTGTTGAGAATTCTCAACAGATCCTAATGAAATTTAGTATGCAAATTCTTTACACAATTAGCTTGCATGAGCATTAAAATGAGTGAAATCCTTCGTTTAGTTTAGAAATAGTAGCTCTTCAAAGTGATCAAAATAGTAAAAATTACGTTTCCGGTGACTTTATTTATGTATAACTTTTAATAGCAAAAAGATAGCTGATTTTTGATAAATTCATGTAAAAGCTTACAAAATTACTTCTAATTTGACGTATACAACGTTAACTTTTTGACAATTATTAGTTATTTTATCGAAGTTACAAAAAATTGAAATCTACCTTCCATCTCGGGCGGAGCCGAATGGCTTACTTTTTCAGTAGATTTTATAAAAATCTAACTATTGCAGCCGTCCTCATGGCGCAACTTTTAAAAAATTTAGCCATTTTCTGACTTAGTTTGTCGAGCTGAGTCAGAAAATATATATAGTTCAAAAGTTTATATATGTATGTATTTATATATATATTTATACGATATAACGCGGCTTGTCAGCACGATAGCGTTTTCAATTTATGACCGATTCTTCTCAAACTCAGAATGCTTTATCTATCGATCAAGACCAAGGTTAAGTTCGAAGATGAGCTTAATCGGGCGAGTAATTTGGAAATGACAGGATTTTGAAATTTTGAAAATCGTAAAAATTGATGTTTTTACTACTTCAACTTGGTATAATTACTGAACTAGACAAGATATTGAAATTCGGTAAAATGCATCGTAAAGCTCTTCTAATAAGCTTCAATTTTCACTACTTAGAAGTAGTACTAGCCTCAATATTACTTCTTTTAGAGTTCGTTTAATGAAACAGTTTTACTGTTGCAGCCGTTTTAGAATTATTGTCTACATCATAGCTTAATCATGATGTAAATTCAATAATTACGATATTGATCAGTCTTTCGTGTAATGTTTCCGGGTAGGTTGTCAGTAAATATATCACAAATTAGTTCTAACCATTGTTTTCTTCAACTAAAATTTTATCCGGTTGCAAAATTCTGATTAACTTGAAAACTGTTGTTTCTAAGCAGTTACTTAAAATTTGGACTTTTATAATTCAAATCTTATAATCTGTGCAATTCTTTGGTAAATATTTGAGAAACTTTTTCTTCACAAGATAATTTTTTTTCCAAAATTTGTTGTAAATAGTTTTAAATTTATTATTGAATTTTGTTTTTAATTCATGAATTAAGTTATACATTATCAGTGTTATTATATTATTTTATTAAAAATCAATTTTTCTTATTTAAAAAATCTACTTCCATTTCGGCTGCCGAATGGCCTTTTTTTTTTCTTACAGCAATTGCGACGGAGTTGTACTGCCAAAAATTAAAGATCAGCTGAATGGACAAGAACTTATTTTTTGCCCACGATGTGAATGTAAATATGAAAATCGTAATACAACAATCATTAAGGTATTTATTCTAAGTTTATTTTTTTATGGTATTGAACAATTTTTTTTAATTAATTAAATTAGAACAAAGCAAAAATATTTATAAAAAATTACACTTTTAATTTTTAAAATCACGACGTTTCGTCGGTTTCCCGATTTCCTCAGGCGCTAAAACAATTAAATACAAAAATACTTTACAATAATACTCATATAATTATATTAATAACAAATAATATTATTATAACTGTGTATGACCTAGACAGTACAAACTTAACTCAAAAATTAAATTTATAACTAAGTCTAAGAATACAGCAAACACATGCCTTAATTACAAAACATCAATTGTTAAAATCATGTTAAACAAATCGAGGCAGGCTAGCACAGCCTGAACTTATTTCCCATAAATATTCAAATTAATTAATTCATATTTGTGTTAGCCTGCCTCGATTTGTTTAACATGATTTTAACAATTGATGTTTTGTAATTAAGGTATGTGTTTGCTGTATTCTTAGACTTAATTATAAATTTAATTTTTGAGTTAAGTTTGTACTGTTTAGATCATACAAAGTTATGATAATATTATTTAATATAATTATATGAATATTATTGTAAAGTATTTTCGTATTTAATTGTTTTAGCGCCTGAGGAAATCGGGAAACCAACGAAACGTTGTGATAATTTAAATAAACATTTTATTTTGTCCTGAATTCCTGTGAACATAGTTATTATTTTATAAATATTTCCATCAAACTGTGAACTATTATTTTATTTATTAATTATGGATATGAACAACAATGCAATGAATTTTTCAGTCAAAGTTTTTTCAATAAAAAAAATGATAAAAAATTCTTTAATATTTTCTAAATTTATTTTGATTATTATTCATGAATTTTTTTTAAATTTTTCTTGAAAAATAAGATCTAAAAAATTATTTTAACATAAATTAGTAATTTTTTAGTTTTTAAAAATAAATTTTTTTTAAATAAATTTTTCTAGCAATAATTTGTAAAGATAATTTTAAAAATAATTGGGTATCTCTAAATTTCAGTATAATTATTTTTAAAAATTAATTTATAATTATTTATATAACAGCAATATTAAATATTATTTTTCAGATAGTTGTTATTATAGTAATATGGGTAATATCATTACTTGTAATCTACATGTTGTTTTTAATCTGCCTTGAGCCGTTATTAAACAAACGTCTGCGTAAAAGTAACAGTGGTGGTGGTTATGAAGAGCATACAAATGAAGATGTAAGAAATCCTCTTATATTATATTAAATTAAATAAATTTTGATGGCTAAAAAAAAAAATTATAACTTTAAAATGATTGACAGGACGAAACAATAGCGTCAAACGCTGCGGGTACTTCTCACGCAATGGGAGTTCGAGGGAACGTGTTGAACCGCGTAGGTCACCAACAGGACAAATGGAAGCGGCAAGTTCGCGAGCAGCGTCGTAATATTTACGACAGACACACTATGCTAAATTAAGCTAAAGAGTTAAAATTATTAATATTTAATTGTATAAAAAAATTACCTTAAGTTGTTATTATGAATTAATTATAATTATAATAAGTGATAAAATTTTATAATTAGATCAGACATATTTTTTAATGATTAAATATTTGATTTACATAAAAGAGATAGACACACTTAAATTTTTATTCAATAGAAATCTAGTCGTGACAAATATTTGGTGCATGGTCAGATCTGTCAACGAGTACACAAGCACACAATTTAAATATGCTTTTATTATTGCAAATAAACTGTAAAGTCACATTAATTATTCATTTAAATAAATAAAATTAATGTTTAATTAATTATTAAATAATTAATGAATTATTGAATTTTGTTCTTTGGAAGAAATTTTAGTTTATGCAGCGACCGACTGAAAAATAAAAAAACATTTTTTATTAGTTTAAAATTAAAAAAAAATTTTTTTCATTTTAGTAATTAATTTAACAGACATCTGACAATTTTTAGATATTTATGATACTTAAATAATGAAAAAAAATCCTACATGTAAAAATTTTAAGTGCAGCTTTTTTAAAATATTTTTTTTAATAATTGAATTATTAGCAACCTTGCAGCCACTAAGTGACTGCCGTAACTTGTAAACTATATATATATAAAAAATTTTGCTTTATTAAATAATAACTTTTGTTAAATTGCATTTTACTTTCTTGAATATTGACATTTCCAAAGATATAAGCTCATTCCGATGTTACACTCATCGAGAGCTTTCATTTGAGTACTCACAAGCATTTTGATATATTTTTCATACATACATATATATAAAGTATATGAAAAATTGATGTGGGTCCTCAAAAGAAAGGTCTCGATGAGTATAATGTCAAGGTGAGCTTATATCTTTAAAAATGTCAACAGTCCACAAGATACAAGGTCATTTCTTAATTGTTGCTATTTTTAAAGATATAAGCTCATCCCGATGTTACATTTATCAAGAGCTTTCATTTGAGTACCCACATAGCATTTTTATATATTTTATATATCGACGGTACTTTGGTAAAACCTCGTATCTTTTTTTTAAAATACATAGAAGATACGAGGTTTTACCAAAGTACCGTCGATATGTGGTATTTGTGAAATATATAAATATATAAAATATATGAAAAATTGATGTGGGTACTCAAATGAAAGGTCTCGATGCGTGTAGTGTCAGGATGAGCGTATATTTTTAAAAATGTCAATATGACATTTGGAGATAAAGGATTTTCGAATGCAGCTTGAATCCTTATCATAATAAATTGATTATCAGTGAGAATGATATGAAACCTTGAAAAGACACATATTCAAGTCGAGACCTTTGCAATAACACTAAATTTCACTAACAAAACCGATTTTATCATATAAATATCCTGGAGACAACATTTTTTTTATTCATTTATTAACATAAATTATTATAATTCAAAAAGTTATCAAATGTCTGCTAATTTCAGTATAATTTAAAATTATGATACTGAAATTTAGAAACATTTGATAATTTTTTTAATAAATAAATTACAGCGAAAAATTTATTAAAAAAATTCCACCTTTAGAACCTTAAAAAAATAATAAAAATAATTTTCTAGATCTAGTTTATCATGAAAAAGAAATTAAAAAATTGTCTAATGTCTGTTAATTTAATTGTAATTAAAAATTACCTTAGCAATGTCGACTCCAGCTAGAGTTTTAACTAATTCAGGAACACGCGTAACAATATTAAGAACTTCTTCAGTAAGCTTTTCAGCTCCGACACTTCCAGAGCCATTAGAAACCATGGTGATCTTTTTCGCTTGAGATAAAGGGGCAGCTACTTCAGCGGCGACCTTCGGTAGAGTTTCAAGCATCATGTCGACCATAGCGGCATGCCCGTATTCATTCCAAGCAGCGGCTTTTTTGGCCATCTGACTAGCTTCGGCCTTGGCCTTAGCTTCAATAGCAAAAGCTTCAGCTTCTCCGCGAATCCTGATCGCTTCAGACTCAGCTTCAGCCTCCATTACAAGTCTCAGTTTATTGGCCTCGGCCATTTTCTCGAGGCGGTACTTCTCCGCGTCAGCTGGACGTTTTACTGTCGCGTCTAATTCGCGCTCGCGACGCACCATTTCTTGAGCTTGCACAGCAATCTCTTGACCACGCTCGATAACTTTAACCTGCATCTGTTCTTCCATGATCCGCTGCTTTGTCTTGGCTGCTTGCAGCTCAAACGCCATTTCTGCCTCTGCTTTCTGAAGAATATAAAAGTTTTTAATTTTTTTGTTATTTCTTCGTTAAATTTAATGAAGAAATATTTTTTTTACCTTTGTTTGAACCTCGACATCATAAGCAGCTTTTTTCAATTCAAAGTCTCGTTGTGCTTTAGCAATTTCAGTGTCGTTGAGAAAACGTGAGGCCATGCGTTGTTCTTCAGCAATAGCTTCACGCATTTGCGCATCTCTTCGCGCTTCAGCTTCTCCAATTCGCGCATCTCGCTTTACTTCTGCTGTTCTTGCCATACCGAGGGCTTTTAAATAACCCTAAAAACATAAAATTATAAATAAATAAAATATATAAATATATATATATATATATATTTATATTAAGGCCATTCTTAGACTGTATATTCTTCTTTAATAATTTTTATGACTTTTAAAAATATGAACAATATGATCAGGATCACGGGTAATTGGAAAAATATGGTTAAATCAATTTAAACAATCATTGATTTGCAACGTTTCGTCTTTATTCTTAAGACTTTATCAAGCTCTGGAAAATAATATAACAACATAAAATTGTGAATTTAATAAACATGACAAATATACAATAGTATTATTCTAATGACTATCCTCAACAATGTCTAAATAATCGTCAAATTGAAATAAGTACATACGCGATCTTTTTTTAGTGTAGTAACCATTGCGATTACCAATAGATAATTTGATAAACACACACGGAAAAAAGTAAACTGTAATAAATAACAGTCGATTTATAATAAGTAATGATCAACTGCTAAAAATTACCATTTCAAACAGTAAAATCGTAATTTTACTATTCACATTGTAATATTTACAATTTAAACGTTACAATTTACTCTTTACATGGAAAAAAATACTATTTCAAACAGTAATATTCGCTAGGTAAATGTCTAAAATGTTAAAGTATAATAATTAAGAATTCAGACTTTAATATTTATCATTTCGTACCTAAAAAATGATGTTATGATATGTAAAAAGTATAAAATAAAGTTAGTAAATTTTTAATACAAGCAACGTCAATATTTACAAAGTAAAATGGTAAATTTTAAACGCAACGCTAAAAGTCAAACTGTAATTATTGACTTGCTTAGACTGGTAAAATGTATATTTTGAAAGTATAATTTTTACTGTTTGAAATGTTAAATTCTCCCAGAGTGAGACCCCTTTCTCTTTCATCTAAGTTCCCCTTCTCTTCATAATATGGACTATTTATTGAAATGACATTTTTTACTGTTTGAAACTGTAATTTTTAAAGATGAAAGAGTCGTTATTTACTATAGTGAAAACTACTAATCACTTATTTTGGATATTAAATTATAAACTGTGGCTTTTATACTTTCTACATTAAGTTCTGTAATATTTACATTTTTGCCACCCCGATGTCCGCTTTACTGTTTGAAATTATAAAAACTAACCGGAATCCGAGTGAATATTACAGTTTACTTTTTTCCGTGCAACTATATTTATAAAAAATACAAACTATTGATAAAATAAATAAAATAAAAAAAAATTAAATAAGCTTTTATTTAGAAATTGTTGAAGTAAGTCATTAGAATAATACTATTGTATATTTGTCATATTCATTAAATTCACAGTTTTTTGGTAATTGTTATATTATTTTCCAGAGCTTGATAGTTTTAAGAATAAAGACGAAACGTTGAAAATTAATGATTGTTTAAATTGATTTAACCATATTTTTTCAATTACCCGTAATCCTGATCATATTGTTGTTTCTTAAACTGGAAGTGAATCGTATAAAAAATGAATTTAAAAATATGTTTTTTTTTTTAATTTTAAAAATATATCTTTTTTAATTTTAGGTTAAAATTATGAAAATTTTTGATATAATAATTGAAAAAATAATTTTTTCAATTAATTACAAGTAGATTTTATTGAAAATAATTGAAATTTAGTTAAGAAGTTTCATTAGACATCAAAATGGCAGTATGACTCAAAATGGCGCATCTTTAGGTTAGAAGACTAACTTCAGCACGTTTGACTGATTGTTGGTAAAAATGATGTTTTTTAAGGGGTTACATGAGTTTCACGGTTCCAAAAAATCAATTTTTTTTTTAATGTTTTATTAAATTCTATAACATCTGTAGAATATTGTCCTAAAGTTTAAAATCGATCCCAATACTAGTTTCGGAGATACAGTTTTAAAATTTCCGCGCTCAAGGCGCTGTTGTATCGTCACTCAAAACTTTAAATAATAATTAAGTTAGCCGATATTTTTGATTTTTTTAATTTTGCTTAATTAATTAATTTAGAACAAAAAAATATTTTTTTAAAATTGCACTTACAGTTTTTCAAATTTATTACAAATGAAATTGTTTTTTAATTTTTTTTGTAATAATTTTTTCAATAAAAAATTTTTTTTAATTTTTAGATGTCAGCTAACTTTATTCTATGTTTTCAAAGACGGTGGCCAAGATTTCTCAAGAACTACTCAACCGATCTTTATGAAATTTTAAACAGGTCTTCGAGATATAATTTACAAGGTCTTGAACGAAGGATTTTTTTTTTCAATAACAATTAATTAAAAAAAAAAATGCCGCGAAATTTGAGTCAAATATTCAATTTTTTTGTAAAAATCTCTGCCAAAAATCCAATTTTCATTTTTTTTTTTCCTTCGTTCAAGACCTAGTTTGAAGTCTTAAATAAAGCACATATTTTTTTTTTCATTTCAAATAATCCTATTAAATATGTATCTTTAAGGGAGTAAAAAGTTTTAATAAAATATTTCATTTTTTATATTAAAAAAAAATTGTTGAAAATAGGTCATTTTTTCCCGGAGGAAACCCATGCAACCCCTTAAATAATTTTTTGTGTGTAAAAAATTTATTGATAGTGAAAAATAATGAAAATAAATGTAGCAGATATTTAATAATTTTTTTAAGAAATAAATTAGTGCAAAAAAAATTGGCGAAGAAATTAAAAAAAAATAAAAAATGCAATTTTTTTTTAATAATTTTTTAGAGCAAATTTGTTTGTTAAATAAAATTAAAAAATGTCCAAGTGACTGCTAGCTTTAATGTCATTGAAAAATATTAAAAAAAATAAAAATTACTGTCTAAGAACGCTCTTATATTAATACACACGGTGAAAAAAATAAATTGTTAGAAAACAGCATTATACTAGTAAAAATTCTAAACTAAAAAAGATTTTATTAATTGCTAAATAATTCTAATTGCAAAGTAACGCATAAAAATGGTTAAATTTGATGATGATAATAAAAACAATAAAAATAAGAGAGAAGTCATGCATTAACATACCTTAGCCCCCTGTAAGTAAAGAAAACAAATAAAAATCAATTCAATATCATAATTATCTATATTAAAATATTAATCAATAGTTAATTAATAATAGTAATAATAATGATAATAATAAAAGCATCAACTAATGAGCTCATAACAATCTAAGGGTAATGACTTTAAAACTATGGGTTGGTATGTTAAAAAAATCAATACTCATGCCTCTCTCAATTAATGAAAATTATGTCTAATCATTTACTAAATAAGATAATTGGTAAATAAATAAAAATATGAGAGAAAATATAGTAGTTTTATTATTTTAGAAGTAATCACCTCTTCGTCGCGAATATCTTTCAGAGTGTATGACACTACTGTGATTCCCATGTTGACGAGGTCGCTACTCGCAACTTCGAATACTTCTTTACTGAATTTCTTACGGTCTTTATAAATTTCTTCCACCGTCATGCTGCCCATTATTGCACGCTGATGGCCCTCAAGTGTTACCAGGGCGATGTTGTGAATTTCATCTTCATTTTTTCCGAGAAATTGTTCGCAAGCTGTTGATAACATTTCTTCATTTTGTCCTTGAATTTTCACCTAAAAAAATTTTTTAATTATTGGATAAATATTTATTAGTACTACTAACAATAATTATTAAAAAAAAAAAAATAATAATAATAATAACTAGTAACCTTGCAGTGACTATGTGACTGCCGTGAATTGTAAATTATAAATAAATAAAATTTTGCTCTATTAAATAATGACTTTTGTTAAATTGCATTCTACTTTCTTAAATACTGACGTTTTTTAAGATATAAGCTCATCCCGATATTACACTCATCAAGACTTTTCATTTAAGTACCCACATGACATTTTTTATATACTTTATATATATGGTATTTGTGAAATATAGAAATATATAAAATATATGAAAAATTGATGTGAATACTCAAATGAAAGGTCTCGATGAGTGTAATGTCGAGGTGAACTTATATCTTTAAAAATGTCAATAGTTCTCAAGATACAAGGTCATTTCTTAATTATTGACATTTTTAACGATACAAGCTCATCCCGATATTACACTCATCAAGAGCTTTCATTTAAGTACCCACATGCATTTTGACATATTTTTCATATATACATATATATAAATATAAAAAATATATGAAAAATAGATGTGGGTACTCCAATGAAAGTTTTCGATGAGTGTAATATCAGAATGAGCTTATATCTTTAAAAATGTCAATAGTTCTCAAGATACAAGGTAATTTCTTAATTATTGACATTTTTAACGATATAAGCTCATCCCGATGTTACACTCATCAAGAGCTTTCATTTGAGCACCCACATGCATTTTGATATATTTTTCATATATACATATACATAAATATATAAAAAATATGAAAAATTGATGTGGGTACTCAAATGAAAGGTCTCGATGAGTGCAATGTCAAGGTGAGCTTATATCTTTAAAAATGTCAATAGTTCTCAAGATACAAGGCAATTCTTAATTATTGACATTTTTAACGATACAAGCTCATCCCGATATTACACTCATCAAGAGCTTTCATTTGAGTACCCACATGCATTTTGATATATTTTTCATATATACATATACATAAATATATAAAATATATGAAAAATTGATGTGGGTACTCAAATGAAAGGTCTCGATGAGTGTAACATTGGGATGAGCTTATATCTTTAAAAATGTCAATAGTTCACAAGATACAATGTCATTTATTAATTATCGATATTTTTAAAGATATAAGCTCATTTCGATGTTACACTCATCAAGAGCTTTCATTTAAGGACCCACATGCATTTTGATATATTTTTCATATATACATATATATAAATATATGAAAAATTGATGTGGGTACTCAAATGAACGGCCTCGATGAGTGTAACATTGGGATGAGCTTATATCTTTAAAAATGTCAATAGTTCTCAAGATACAAGGTAATTTCTTAATTATGTATCTAGAGATAAAGCATTTTTGAATGCAGCCTAAGAACTTATCATAATAAATTAATTTATCGGTGAAAACGATTTGAAATCTTGAAAAGGCACAAATTTAAGTCAAGACCTTTGCAATGACACTAAATTTCACTAAAAAAAAAACCGATTTTATCATATGACTATCCTGGAAACAAAATTTTTCTTATTCTCTTAACAATGTAGATAACAATAATCTCTTGACCTAAAAATTTATTATTATTATTTTGAATAGTAACTCTTTACTTATATTATTATTTACAAAATTTTTTTATGAAAATAATCTAAAAAAAATTTTTAAAAATTTGACATGTAGAAAATTTGAAAAATTCTAAATGCAATTTTTTAACAACATTTTTTGAATTATAATTTTTATTGATTTTAATATCATAATTATTTTTTTCATCTAGATTGTACTTCTCATCGATTTTTCGCTAATTAACCCCTTGGGCATAATTATTATTGTCATTATTATTATTCTTAATTAATTTGATGATACTAAAATAAAAATATAAATAAAATATGCACAAAGTTGCAATGAATAAATCTGTAAACTCAGTATCAAGATAAAATAAAATTACATTAAATCTCTAGGAATTAAATAACAAAAAAACGTACTAAAAATATCCTGATACGTTAATAACAAATAAAAATAAAATAAATTACCTGTGCAATTCCAGTAACTGAAATAGGTACACCTTGACAAGTGTAAACAGTGGGACTCTCAACTTGTAATGTCATAGTATTTAATGAAATTCTAAAAAATAAACAAACAAAATTACATAACTCGGAAGCCTGACAGTATCTATAATAACAATAATAATAATAATAATAATTGAATAATTACTTTTGTACTTGTTGAACAACCGGCCATACGAATACTCTCCCTCCAGGTACAAGGAGCGGTTTGCCATAACAGCATCCTGAAAAGAAGAACAAAAGTAAATAAACAAACCCAAGGTCACAAAAATAAATACCCAGTTTAGCTTTCAGGTTATAAAAGCATTAAATGACAGGTCAATTAATTTAAATGAATGAAATGGAGGCTTAAGTGGGTGAATAATTACCTGAAACAACAAGAGCTTCGTTGGGACCACAAGTAACAAACCCGCAACTCATATTTATTTTGGTCGGCTTACCACGCCCGTAATTATGCTCGCGAATTGTGAATGGTATTTATATTTAAATTTAATCAAAATATATTTATTTTTTATTTAGTAGCAAATATATATTTATTTATTATATTACTGATAGATTTCAGACAGTGGAAAAATATAATTCGAGAGTCTAGACGCTGTATTGCGCTGTTCTACTGACGCACTAACACCAACAACCTGAATGCCGACACTCTACATCTACGTGGCTGTGTAAGTACATATTTACGTGACGTACTAGCTAGTTATCATCTTCATGTGTGTACATAAGCTTTTGTCACAGTGTGAGTAGATTGTCATGGTGGTGACGTCAGTGAGCTATAGGCTATAGCGCCGGCGTAGTTTAAATTCCTAGCTACTATACAAGGCTCTGACTGTACTGCTATGCCGTGACAATGATTATTGGTTCTCCCTTGGACATAAAAAAATTATTGCCTCCAGCTTTCACCACTTATTGTCAATGTTGATATTTGATGGGACAATTGATAATCTATTATTCATTTTTAAGGAGAAAAATTAATAACGCAATAGGCGTTGAATTTTTTTTTCTTCTTAAAAAATATTGATTGATTTTATTCATTACTCCAAATGATGAAATTTTTACTATCATTATTATTTTATTACCATTCAAATATTTTTTTTTAAGTATTAATTATCATGCTTAATCTTTGAACTTTAATTTTTTTTTAAAATAAATTTTAGTTAGCTGTCACTTGAACAACTTGAACATTTTTTAATTTTATTTAACAAAAAAATTTGATGAAAATTAATTTAGCAGATATTTAAGAATTTTTCTAATAAATAAATTACTGCATAAAAAAAAATTGACATTTAGAAAATTTAATAAATTAAAAATGCAATTTTTTAAAAATAATTTTTCGGAACAAATTTTATTGTTGAATTAAATTAAAAAATGGTCAAGTGACAGCTAACTTTAATATCATAAAAATTTGTTCTGAAAAATTGAATTTTTAATTTATTAAATTTTTTCTCATTTTTTTATCCAGTAATTTATTTATTAGAAAAATTCTTAAAATTATTAAATATCTGCTAAATTAATTTTCATGTTATTAGTTATCAAATATTACTTACAATAATAATTAAATTAAATTTGCTAAAAAAATTCTTTTTATTAATTAATAAATTAAAATCTTCTAAATTGTTTCTTAAATCTCTCATAATGATAATCATCCGTCGCCTTATCAGTTCCTTCTTTATTTTTTTTCTTTGAATCTTCTTCAGCTTTTCTTTTATTATATAAATCCCTTTTCGCTTTCTTCGCTTCATTGTCATCAATGTTAACTATTAAAAAAACATTAATTAATCAATTAATTAAATTAAATTAAGTTAATTAATTACGAATAATTATAATAAACTTACATCTATTGTGTTGTACAAAATTCACGGCCATATTAGTGGGTACAAATTGCGACGGCCCTTCTTGCTTTCGGTGTTTTTCCCACAGTAATTTTAATTTTGCTTCCTCGGTAGCTTCAATGTTTTTTATCTTGGCTCTAAAAAAAATAAATGAAATAATTTTTATAAAAGAATTAAAAATTTTACCAAGTTTAATTTTAGTTACTTACTCTATTCCTAAATCAACTTCAGGAATTCCGGATAACATTTGGTTGGACAACATTTCTTCGCTCTTTTGAGTGGAACTCAGTCTTAAATGCTCAGGAACTGCCTGTAAAGCTGCTTCTTCAGGCGAGCAGTAATTATTTTTGTCACTATCTTGTGGATTGTCTGAATTGTTACTCAAAGTATTTTTTCTTTTTGTCAACTCTTCTTCGATGTACTTCAACCTGGTAGAAAATATTTATAAATAAAATTGGAGTAATAAAATATTTTTTACACAAGACTCAATAAATTTACTGAAAGAGGAAACTTAAAATTATATTATTAATAATAACTAGCAACCTTGCAGTCACTATGTGACTGCCGTGAATTGTGAACTATAAATGAATAAAATTTTGCTTTATTAAATAATGAATTTTGTTAAATTGCACTATAATTTTTTAACTATTCACATTTTTAAAGATATAAGCTCATCCGGAGCTTATATCTTTATATAAATTTTAAATATATATATTTATAAATATATAAAATATATGAAAAATTGATGTGGGTACTCAAATGAAAGGTCGCGATGAGTGTAACATCGGGATGAGCTTATATCTTTAAAATTGTCAATGGTTCACGAGATACAAGGTCATTTCTTAATTATTGACTTTTTTAACGATATAAGCTCATCCTGATGTTACACTCATCAAGAGCTGTCATTTGATTACCCACATGCATTTTGATATATTTTTTTCATATATACATATATATATATATATATATATATATATATATATATATATATGAAAAATTGATGTGGGTACTCAAATGAAAGGTCTCGATGAGTGTAATGTCGGGATGAGCTTATATCTTTAAAATTGTCAATGGTTCACGAGATACAAGGTCATTTCTTAATTATTGACTTTTTTAACGATATAAGCTCATCCTGATGTTACACTCATCAAGAGCTTTCATTTGAGTACCCACATGCATTTTGATATATTTTTCATATATATATATATATATATATATATATATATATATATATATATATATATATATATATATATATATATATATATATATATGAAAAATCGATGTGGGTACTCAAATGAAAAGTCTCGATGAGTGTAATGTCAGGGTGAGCTTATATCTTTAATAATGTCAATAGTTCACGAGATACAAGTTCATTTCTTAATTATGTATCTAGAGATAGAGCATTTTCGAATGCAGCCTCAACACTTATCATCATAAATTGATTATTGGTGAAAATGATATGAAACCATGAAAAGGCTCACCTCCAGGTCAAAACTTTTCTAATAATACCAAATTTTGCTTATTCTCTCAATAATATAAATAATTAAATAAATAACTTACATTTCTTCATCTTCATCTCGTTTGTTAGTTTCTGCGTTAAATTGGGTACCAATACCAGTGTCATAGGCATCATCTTTGACTTTAGCATTTTTGAGACTTGCCATGTTAACCATACCACCAGTTTTGACATTAAACGGATCTGATGACTGTAAAAATAAAAATTAATTTAAATAAAATTCAATTTAATATAAACTTTAGCATAATTTTAAAAATAATTTTTTGGAACAAATTTTTTTTGTTAAAGAAAACTAAAAAATTGTAAAGTGATAGTTAAATTTTATTTTATAAATAATTATTAAAAAAAAAATATTCTTACATTAACTACAGAATCACCACTGACTTTTTGTCCAAGAGCTAAACCTATAACACTAACTCCCTTGGGTTTCTCACGGAGTTTTTGAATTATTTTTGTTTCTTCAATCTTGCTCCTGTAATAAATAATTTAATTATTTTTATAAAATAATTTTAATAATAATAATTATTATTATTATTAAATAAATAAATACATACATAACTGAACCATTTTTTTCATCATCACTGTCATCACTTTCAACTTTTCTTGTCCTCAATGGAATGTTACGTTTCTTCTTTTTAAATTCTATTTTCACAGGCACTTCTTCTGAGGTACTCATTTTAAAAAATATTAAATAATTTATCTGTTATTATCAACAAATTTACTTGATAAATTATAACCTACAACTCCACTTGAAATCTAATAATTTATTTAAAAAAAAAAATCAGCTGTACAAATTTATAACTTTAATTTTCAGTGAAGAAATGACAATTTTCAATTAATCAAAGTATTCTAACAATTTATTTTTCTTCTTTTATAAATTTTGGAGTTACTTTATTGTTTTTGGTGTTATTATTTATTATTTACAGTAGATACTCTGTAGACACATGGATCAGCTGTGTGATAACGCTCAATGTGCGCATGCGCCAAACTAGATGAAAAAGAAAAAAGAAATAGGTCAAAAAATAGAAATTTATTTTTGTAAGTAATAATTTAAAAATTTGAGTAAATAAAAAAATAAATAAACAAAATTATACTAATATTTGTAAAAAAAAAAAAAACTAAATATAATAATTATTGAATTTACTATTTTTATTTTAATTATTAAATGTCATATTGAAAACGTCCAATGGCTATAAATAAAAATATTAATAAAAACAATTAAAAAATTTAAGTTTATAATAAAATTAATAAAAAAATAACTACAAAAAATATGATGATACTAAAGTTAGCCAACGTTCGAAAATTTTTATATTTTTTTTAACAATTAAATTGCAAGTAAAAAAAATACTTTAAAAAAATTGCACGTATAATTTTTCAAATTTTCTACATGTGAATTTTTTTTTTTTTAATTTTATGGGAACAATTTTTTCAATAAAAATAATTATAAAAATTTTCAGATGTCGGCTAATTAAATTTTCATAAAAATATGCGGTATTATTTATAATAAAAAATATAAAGAAGAAATTTTAAGTCTGGATCTGGATCTTGATGATTTAATCTAGCTTGAAAAAATAATAATTGTTACTTATAAAAATAAAAAAATTTTAATTAAATAATCTATAGCTTAAAAATCAACTGTATAAACAAACTATAGAACACATGCATTCTTTCCCACCATAGCGCGCCCCGCCCGTCCCTACTATCGTTATTGTATCGTTTAGTCAACGGACACAACTTACAATTTACAATTTGTAATCAAGTTGCACGTTTACAAGATCTAAAAATTCATTTTTTTGCACCTTCTTACCCCAAAGAATCAAATTTTATTACATACAATTAATATGTAACCGAACCACAGTGACTGAAAATAAAAAAACTAAAATTACAAAAACGTAAAATTATTAAAACCATCATTGGGCGCGGTTTGTACGTGAGTAACCACTTGTTAGCTTTTACACAAATAATAAATATATAGTTATTTAATGTAAACTTATAAATATTAATATTTATGTTTCAGAAGTAAGTGATAAAATTAATAATATTTTAAAATGTCAGTTTTGGACGACCGCGAGTTGTATAAAAACAACACGTATTTTACAGAACATATTTATGGAGATTTCACACCTTTTTATGCAATAATTGCTGTCGTTTCTTTGATAGGTGGAACTATATTCATCCTTAATATCATCTGCTGCTGGTGTTCGCCCTATAACGGTTATTGGAACGACCGTCATACTGGTAATTATTTATTTTAGTTTTTACAATAATAATAATAATAACAATTTTCATTTTTTCCGAAGATCGGTGATTTTACTAATTAAAGAGTTCTATATTTCAAAGCCATTTTCCCCCATCCAAATTGATGTTAGACTAATTTAATTTTTCATTAAATTTTTATTTATTAAATTTATTTTCACCACATTATTGTCGGTATGAGCACTCAATACCATCCTCGGGTGAATAACAACAATTGAGATTGTTGATTTTTTATACCCGGCATTTTCAATAAATTTATTAAGACACTGAAGATAACTGACATAAATTTTTTAATAATTTTATAGCGATGAAAAAAATATGAAAATTAAGATAATAATAAAGTTAGCCGACATTTTTAATTTTTTGATTTTTTTTCGATAATTAAATTAGAACAAAAAAATATTTTTTAAAAATTGCACTTACAGTTTTTCAAGTTTTTTACAAATGAAATTTTAAAAAAAATTTTACGACAGTAAAGTTAGCAGTCATTAGAGAATTTTTTAATTTTTTTTAACAAACAAATTTGTTCCAAAAAATAATTTTTAAAAAATTGCATTTTTCATTTTTTTAAACTTCTACATGCCGATTTTTTATCTTATTTTTTGCTAAATTTATTTTCATAAAATTTTTTGTAATAATTTTTTCAATGAAAAAATTTTTTAATTTTCAGATGTCGGCTAACTTGATTTTCATAAAATTAAGATAGCCGACATCTAAAAATTTTTAGAATTTTTTTTTATTGAAAAAATTATTACAAAAAAATTTCATTTATAAAAAACTTAAAAAATTATAAGTACAATTTTTTAAAAATATTATTTAGTTCTAATTTAGTAATTTAAAAAGAACATATCAAAAAATTAACAATGGCGGCTAACTTGAAAATTGTAAAAAAAAAATTAATTTAAAAATTCCACATGTGAAAATTGAAAAAAAAATTTTTTCAAGTATTTTTATTATTGTAATTGATTTTTTATAAAATTAAAAAAATTTTTTTTAACATTACTTCTTAAAAAAAAATAACTAATTTTATTTTGTTTAAAAAATTAAAGGAAATCGCTGGATATCTTCTCTCTGGGTAGTGACACCTCACAAAAACCCACCTCTGGATTTATCAGAACTGAGCCATCGCATCAAGCACCAAATAATCGACGAAAAGTTTTATTACCCACCTTCAGTAGTCGGGGACGAAGAAATTCCATACCCTGACTCAAGACTCGACACACCGCTGCCCCAAGAATATATGGAATTACAAAAACGAGAGAGTGACATTTAATTCAAGTCTCTTAAACATATATTTAAAGTTCAAATTAATCTACTCTCTGGTAATTAATAAGTCTTCAGTAATTAGTACGTCATAAAATGGGCTTACACATATTCTGGCCAGCCAGCGCCTGCCTGACGCTCTTCGTCGTCGGCGTGATAATGATTCTCATCAAATACGGGCCTAGTATTTGCGGACGAGGTCAGGACTCGCGGTACGAGCGGAAAGAGTATAACGAGGAAGATGAAAATAGTCAGGCTTACGCCCGAGAAATTTCGGAATCAGTGGCTTGAAAAACAAAAATTAACTAGTGGCCTCATCACGTACCTTTTATATAGATATTTTATAACTCACTTTTATATTTTATTATGATAATTAATGAGAATGTTCCGTCCATTATGTAATTTTTTACATAGAGCTTATTGAATCTCTTAATATTTATAATGCCAATGTTTTAGATTTTTTTACACTTTTATTTGTATTTTTATTGTGAAGAATATAATGAAATAATAAATTAAGGATTATTAAAATTAATGATAAGTTTTTTAACATTAAATAATAAAATTTCCTCATTAGATTTAAAATTTTTATTTATTAAATTTTTAGATAATCTTCAATTTATAAAGAAGAAATTAATGATATTTTTTTTAATAATATTTCTTATTCATATTTAAAATTTATATTTAATGAATTTAATCTATATTATTAAGAGAATAAGAAAAATTTTGTGACCAGGATAGTCATACAATTTAGTGTCATTGCAAAGGTCTTGATTTGAATTTGTGCCTTTTCAAGGTTTTATATCATTCTCACCGATAGTCAATTTAATATAAGTTTTTAGGCTGCATTTGAAAATGCTCTATTTCTAGATATATAATTAATAAATTACCTTGTATCTTGAGAACAATTGACATTTTTAAAGATATAAACTCACCCCGACATTACACTTATCGAGACCTTTCATTTGAGTACCCACATCTATTTTTCATATATTTTATATATTTATATATATATATATGTATAAGGTAAAAGCCCCAATAGATGATCACGTACCAGTATATGATCACTCCATGTATTTGTATATCTATATTCATAAATATAGGTATACAAATACATGGAGTGATCATATACTGGTACATGATCATCTATTGGGGCTTTTACCTTATATGAAAAATATATTAAAATGCATGTGGGTACTCAAATGAAAGCTCTTGATGAGTGTAACATCAGGATGAGCTTAAATCTTTAAAAATATCAATAATTAAGAAATGACCTCGTATCCTGAGAACTATTGACATTTTTTAAGATATAAGCTCATTCCGATATTACACTCATCGAAAGCTTTCATTTGAGTACCCACATCAATTTTTCATATATTTTATACATTTATATATATATGTATGTATGTATGAAAAATATATCAAAATACATGTGGGTACTCAAATGAAAACTCTTGATGAATGTAACATCAGGATGAGCTTACATTTTTAAAAATATCAATAATTAAAAAATTACCTTGAATCTTGAGCACTGTTGACATTTTTAAAGATATAAGCTCACCCCGATATTACACTCATCGAGACCTTTCATTTGAGTACACACATCAATTTTTCATATATTTATATATATGTATATATGAAAAATATATCAAAATGCATGTGGGTACTCAAATGAAAGCTCTTGGTGAGTGTAACATCGAGATGTGCTCATATCTGTAAAAACATCAATATTTTAGAATGTACAGTGCAATTTAACAAAAATCATTATTGAAAAAACCAAAATTTATATATTTATAGTTCACAAGTCACGGCAGTCACACAGTGACTACAAGGTTGCTATTCTTATTTTTAATTAGTCTTCATTTTATAAACAAGAAATCAAATGACATTTTTTATTTATTTTATTGACAACATCTTATTATTGTTACATGTTTTTAATACGTAAGTTAATTACATTATACAAGATTTATTTAATTAATACATTAATTATTAATAATTATTGATTAATTTAATATTTTTATTAATTAAATAGTCGAATGATGGAATGAGTTGTCTAACTTGGAATTCATAATTATCATTAAAACAATAATTAGAGTAGCAAGTGAGACCGTCTAAGGTTATAGCAGGATTTAATCTCTACGCATCTAAAAAGAAAGTATTAATAACAATATTACAATTGTTATAAATTTAATTAATAGTGTAATAGTTGACTCTACTGTCATTTTATAATAAAAAGAACTGCTAAATGGCACAAAGATTATTTCTTCTTTTGCGCTATGTTACAATGCATTGAATAACACTGATTAACATACGGCTTTATTAATATTATTAATCAATTAATTAATAAATGATATTATTCATTAATTTTCACAATTAAAGTTATTACAATTACCATTATTGTATATTATTGTACATACAATAATGAAGAATATATGGAATTTTAAATCACGATTTAATTTAAACGCTTTAATCTTAAATTATTAATTGTTACAATGATATGGTGTTAAATATGTAATTTAGTACTACATAAAAGTAATGTAGTATTGAGTACATGTCCATAAATTTATTTTTCTTTTTTTAATTTCGTTACTAAACATTGTAACGCATACAATTGTATCATAAAGTTGAAAGATTATTATCGAATATTTTATTAATAGTTAATATTATTATATTAATTATTATTATTATTATTATTATCATTATTATTTTTTTTTATTGAGTAATTTGAATTTGATTTTAATGCTCAATAAAATTGAGTTTTAATTAAATTTAAACAGATTATTTATTCAATTATGTCGTTGTCACTCGTTAATAACTATTAACACTTTTTAAAATCAATAATGAGTACAAAAAAATTCTTTTTCAAGATTTAGAGATTAAAGACAAATATTTTCTATACTTTTAAAGTATATATTACTTCAATAATAATGATAATATATTATTGTACATTATTTTATTGTATCGAGTAAAAAAAAATTCAAAAAATTTTTTTTTCTCACCGTCAAAACGTTAACAATAGTTTTTTTTATTTTTTTTCTTTTTTGTATAATATCTTCTGTAAAATAAATGCCATGGCTTATAAATGTTTATTATTATTTTTGTTTTTTTTTTTTTTTGTATTTTTTTTTTTGTTATATTTTAGTGCGTCAGTCAGTAATATATTTATATTTATATATAACATTATGATATTTATATATAATATTATAACGCTATTGAATTATCGATTGCCAAAAAAAGACGGGCTTACGATTAATTTTTTTTTTTTTTTTTTTTTTTTTTTAATTGTACAGCTTTATGTTGACTGTTTACTGTTTTCCAGTCTTTCTATTGCGATCGGCTGAAAATGAAACCAATTGCCAATTAAATATAATTAAACGACAGATAAATATTTAGGTTTAATTAAAAATAAAATACCTTTGGTAACTTTTTTCGAGCTTGCAGCCTCTGGTTTACAGCTTTTAGTAATGCGACGCGTTTGGTCGCATGATGAATCGCTATTGGCTTTTAAATTATCCACTCGTGTCATTGACATATTTACACATGCACTGAATGTTCCTTTGTCATAGCGACACGCTAAATTACATTTTAATTAAATTAATTAAAAAAACCAATTAATACAAAGAATAAAAAAAAAATTATTTGTATAGTTAAATTAACATTTTAATTAATGTCTGTTCCACACAATTGTTAAGGCGAGTGATTTAATAATTTATTTCACAAAAAAACAAAAAATAATAATAATAATTTTTCAAAATAGCGAATTATTATTAATATTGTTATTATCTATATTATTGAGAGAATAAGAAAAATTTTATGTCTAGGATAGTCAAATGATAAAATCGGTTTTTTTAGTGAAATTTAGTATCATTGCGAAGGTCTTGATTTGAATTTGTGCCTTTTCAAAATTTCATGTCATTCTCACCGATAGTCAATTTATCATGATAAGTATTTAAACTGCATTTGAAAATGCTCTATCTCTAGATACATAATTAAGAAATGACCTTGTATCTTGTGAACTATTGACATTTTTAAAGATATAAACTCATCCCGAAGTTTCACTCATCGAGACCTTTCATTTGAGTAGCCACATCAATTTTTCATATATTTATATATATTATATATATGTATATATGAAAAATATATCAAAATGCATGTGGGTACTCAAATGAAAGCTCTTGATGAGTGTAACATCGGAATGAGCTTATATCTTTAAAACCGTCAATATTTAAGAAAGTACAGTGCAATTTAACAAATATCTCGTGAACTATTGACATTTTTAAAGATATAAGCTCATCCCGAAGTTACACTCGTCGAGACCTTTCATTTGAGTACCCACATCAATTTTTCATATATTTATATATATTATATATATGTATATATGAAAAATATATCAAAATGCATGTGGGTACTCAAATGAAAGCTCTTGATGAGTGTAACATTGGAATGAGCTTATATCTTTAAAATCGTCAATATTTAAGAAAGTACAGTGCAATTTAACAAATATCTCGTGAACTATTGACATTTTTAAAGATATAAGCTCATCCCGATGTTACACTCATCGAGACCTTTCATTTAAGTACCTACATTAATTTTTCATATATTTTATATATTTATACATATTAATATATGTTAAATAATATATATTAATATATGAAAAATATATCAAAATGCATGTGGGTACTCAAATGAAAGCTCTTGATGAGTGTAACATCGGGATAAGCTTATATCTTTAAAAACGTCAATATTTAAGAAAGTACAGTGCAATTTAACAGAAGTCATTATTTACTAAAGCAAAATTTTATTTATTTATAGTTCACAAGTCACGGCAGTCACATAGTGACTGCAAGATTGCTAGTTATTATTATTATTAAAATAAGTTATTATTAAAATAGTAAGTACGAGAACACTGATTGCTGAGAAATCTATTGTTTACAGAGACATAATTTGGTATAATAAGCTAGCTGATTTAATTAGAAATGAAAATATAATAAATAATTTTTAAATTGATTTGAAAAAATATATATCTGTGAACATAGGACCTTTTAATAAGTTAAATTATAACAATACTTAGTACTGTGATATTTGTGATAAATTTGGTTAATAATTATAAGAAAAAACATGTAAGAGTATTGTAAAAAATAGCTGTGAGCTAAATGAATAAATTATTATTGTTATTGATTTGGCATTTAAGAAAATAATAATAGTAATAATTTTTCAAAATAACGAATTATAATTATTATTAAATAATTTTAAATTGACATAATAAATAATATAAATAAAAATAATAAATATTTTATTTACCTTTGCCCTTTTTGCATTTCTTCTGAATTGTTTTAGTTTGTTCACAAGTTTTGTCTCCTTTCTTCAAACTCAAAGTACGTGATCGCATATTTGTTTTTGGATCGCATTCATTCCATTCGCCTTTTGAATATCTACAACTTGATCCATTACTTCCTGACGCTACAATAAAAAATAAACTATTACTTCTTTTATAAACAAAATTAATACATCACTTAAAAATTTTACTTTGTTTTAGAAATAAAATTATAGTCATAAATTTTCTTGTATTTATTACAGAAAATTTGAGTATTTTTATTAAAAATAAAAATAAAAAATATCTATGTACATGATTTTATAAGTAGACTAAATGTTGGTTGTACTCAATTTAATGGAAATCGAATCCTTTTGAGAACAAGTATAAACATAACTATCTATTTTTATTACTTCAAAGATATTCATACACAGTAAAGTAATAATAATAATAATAATAATAATAATAATAATAATAATAATATGGAAAGAAGAAACAAATATTTTTTATAAAATATAAAATATTTAAAATAAATTTTTAAAAATAAAAGAAGAAATGATTTTTTATAAAATTCATTAAAGAAGATGATAATTTAATTTAAAAATTATTAAATAAAATATAATTAAAAGATACTTTAAAAATATATATTACTTTTTGTTTGTATATTTGTATGAAATGAATAACGAGGATAATAATATCAAAGAAGAAAAGAAATATAAATATCGGATATTTTAAAATGATCCTTAGAATAAATTTAAATAAATTCTATTTTAATAACATTGATCTCATGAAACTTTATTTAATAATAAAAAAAAAATCTCTGTACATTATTAAAATGGAATTTATAAAATCTCTGATAAATCTTAAACTCAATTTCAGAGTACAAAGTATAAATAATTGAAATAATATTCTTGAAACATAAATGAATAAATTAATTAATTGGAATAACGAATCTCGGTATCTCATAATAATAAAATGTGCATCAAATGAAATGACTATAATAAAATAAATTATGTGAAAATATTATGATGGAACGTACCACGGTCTTTAGTACCTCGTACAGTTCGCACGAGTACTTCTTTGTCATCTTCTTCCTCCCATACATCGGATTCAGCTTGTACCGTAATTGCCATTATTGAGAGTACAACTCCCAGCAGCAATATTAAGCTCCACCACAGCTTCATTGTACCTACCAATAAAAAAAAAAAGGATTATATTTAGTTTACATAATTTATTTATTTATTTAGAAAACGCTAATCGGCAATATACATCCATGAGATTAGAATAAAAAGATGGAAAAATATATTATTTATAATTTCGAGAAAAATGAAGAAATAACAATTTCACATTTTAAAGATTTGTCAAAAATACTACAGTTTATCCGGTGAGATTTATCAGATTACTAAAAAAAAATAGAAAAAGGAGAGATAATAAATTTATTTAAATTAACTTGATTAGTTTGATTAATTTGATCCCAAAAGGAGCTTCTTGGATATGTTTATGAAGGATCTATAGATATCATAGATCCATTGATAATTTAAAAATTATACATCTATTAATTAGTTTATTATTCTTTAAATTATAAATTATAAATTTTTTTTTAAGGGGGAAGTCCATGTAAAAGCCTCAAAATCGTTCATTTCTTAAAAATATTTTTAAAGATGATAAAATAATTTTATTGTTTTTTAACTTTAACACAAATTTATTGAACCTTTCTAGAGTACAAAAGTAATTTTTTTTTCCTTTCAAAATGGAGGCTCAGGATAAAAATTAAAGTGTTTTCTTTTTAGAACATATTAATGACAAGGATAAACCTTTAAAATACAAAAAAAAAGTATAAAATTCACTATAAATTAATCTTTTGAAAAAAAATTCAGAATTTGGGGCTATTTTTTGGACCTCAAAAAAGTAATTTATCAACGCAAAATATCTGAAATTTTAGGTTTGTCCTTCTGGTAGTAATATAGAGAAAGGCCTCACCAAATTTCAAACAAATCGATCAATAACTTTTTAAATTACAACACGAGCAGTTTTTAAAAATTCAATTTCGAGATAATCGCATTTAAATTTATAGTACGCACTACAATACGCACTCTGGTCGCTCCATTATAATAGCTATAACTTCGTCAATATTTGAGATTTTATTTTTTCCTCTCATCAGTACATGCTCAACATACTATATTTTCAGATTATTGAAAAAAAATTAATTTTTTGAAAAGTTTACATGGACTTCCCCCTTTAAAAATTATAATTTCTTATACATTTGGAGCTGTATTATCTACTACTATTTATTTATGAACTGGTTGACGTTGAGAATTTTGTACACATGTAAGGTAAAAGACCCAATAGCGGAACGAGACCCAGTACCGGAACGATTTCAGGATTATTATATTATATCTTGTTGAGTATGATGTGGAATTTTAAGAATTGCACGCCTCATAGCGCGAAGCGCGTGAGGTTGTGCTTTATACTCGACTCGTCAAGGTCAAGCAATTTTGTGATCTTTAAATGCCTCTATTACAATCATATTACACTTATACAATAATATAAGTAGATGTACACGGAGAAAACACTTAAATTAAACCATCTTTTACTTTCTAAAATCATTTCATGTAGCTATTTTGAAAAAAAAACGTTTTGAAAAAAATTTTACGTGGACGCCCGGATGTCACCCCATTTTGGATGTACCAATGATTACTCCCGAACAAATTGATATTTCAAGACCGGACTTTTTATTAGATTTAGAATGCGATGAACTGGGTCCGTATTTCATATCAGTAGCCTAGTTTACGTATTTTTTTTTTAAATTGAATTTTTATTAAAATTTATTACGATATAACCGTACAAAGACAAACGAATTTTTCTTCTTTGTCACGTGAAAACTATGGCGCCACTTGATAAAGCTAGATTTTTTTAGACTGCGTGCGCATATAACAAGAAAAAAGGGCGCTGATATTAAAAAAAAAAAAAATACTCTGTAAGAAATTACTTAATTATAATTTTCTTTTTTTTTTATCAGTTACACAATTTATTTTTTCTTAAAAAATGAATGAGCGTTATGAGGCGTGCACTTTTGGATTTTCCAAACTTTTTTTATTTTTTCGAAATCTCAATGTTTTGGGTATGAAATAAAATATAAGCAAAATTTACAAGTCTATCAAAAATATTAAAAAAAAATAAAAGTTATCGGACCAAGCTGAGTCCTATGACTTACTTCGATTCCTTAAGGAATTTGCTAATAAAATAGTCAGTAGTCTTAAGCTTGTAAAAAATTTAAAAAGCAACTTTTTCAGTAATTTTTTTTTTTTTTTTATGTGTTCGTAGAGCTATTAAGAATTCACAGTCTTAAGTGTTTATAAAAACAAAATTAATTAAAAGTATTAATTGTTGCTGTTCGTCTATTGGTACACTTAAAATTAGCTCGACCCAGTACCGGAACAGACTGCCATGTTTACTCTGCCGCCTGACACATGCAGTGTATTGTACTAAAGAGCAAGATTTAGTGCAATAAAAAAAGTATTTGTGGTTTAATAATTAATACAGTGCGTACGTTTGTTATAACAATATCATCAAATATGCATAAACTTCAGTTTTAAAAATAAAACTAAATTTTTGTAGTTAATATTTTTCTCTAAAACTAATTTATAAAGTTTAACCTCCAAATTGCACGCCTCATAGCGCGAAGCGCGTGAGGTTGTGCTTTATACTCGACTCGTCAAGGTCAAGCAATTTTGTGATCTTTAAATGCCTCTATTACAATCATATTACACTTATACAATAATATAAGTAGATGTACACGGAGAAAACACTTAAATTAAACCATCTTTTACTTTCTAAAATCATTTCATATAGCTATTTTGAAAAAAAAAACGTTTTGAAAAAAATTTTACGTGGACGTCCGGATGTCACCCCATTTTGGATGTACCAATGATTACTCCCGAACAAATTGATATTTCAAGACCGGACTTTTTTTATTAGTTTTAGAATGCGATGAACTGGGTCCGTATTTCATATCAGTAGCCTAGTTTACGTATTTTTTTTTTAAATTGAATTTTTATTAAAATTCATTACGATACAATCGTACAAAGACAAACAAATTTTTCTTATTTGTCACGTGAAAACTATGGCGCCACTTGATCAAGCTAGATTTTTTTAGATTGCGTGCGCATATGACAAAAAAAAAGGGCGCTGATATTTAAAAAAAAAAATACTCTGTAAGAAATTACTTCATTATAATTTTTTTTTTTTTTAATCAATTACACAATTTTTTTTTCTTAAAAAAGGATGAGCGTTATGAGGCGTGCACTTTTGGATTTTCCAAACTTTTTTGTGTTTATTTGTATTAACAAATTGAAATGATATATTTTTTCATAAAATATTATTTAATTCAAGAGTATTTCACACTATGAAAAAATATTCATCGTTAAATTTATATATCAATTAATAAATTGTGTACAGGTTTTATTAAGATGCCAAAGGTCAAAGGGAATAATAAATGTTCAGTATAAAAATTATATTTTTTATAAATAAAATTATCTCTTTTATAATTAAATACTATTTTTAATAAGTTTAATTCCTCAACTAATCATTAACTTCATTATAATTTAGATGAAGCATAATTTTAGCATTTGGAGAAATTTTTATGATTCACTGTTCCGGTATTGGGACAACTATGTTCCGCTATTAGGGCTAGTCATTTTTAGCGTTCCGGTACTGGGTCTTTTGGACTTTTTCGAAAAACATTTTTTTTATTTATTAAACTTTGATTAAACTTATATTTGAATTTGTTTTCACACAACTAAATGTTTGTTTCAACCGATCTATTAAATTATTTCTTTTTCAAAGTTGCCTGTATAATTTTAAAATAATAAATACTGATACACGGTCTTCGTCGTTCCGCTATTGGGCCCTTTACCTTATTGTTGTACTTCAGAAATTTTTTTGTAATGATTATTGGTATGACTATGTTTTGACAGAATATTCGAGGTAATTTTTTATTGCTTGTGATTTTATTTAATTTATTTGTTATTAGTTGCTGATGTTTACTTATCAGTAATAGTATTGATTTTTTATTAATTTATTTATAATTATTAATTATAATTTTTATATTAATTTATTTATAATTAATTTTTTAAATGATTGTATTATTTATCTGTCAAACTAAATATCTGAAGATATTGATAGTCTTTTCACCTGATCCTTATTACATATTATATCTCAAGACCTGAAGTTTTATTATAATTTCTTATTTAATAATGCCTAATTAAAATAATAAATATCATTAATAAAATAGCAAAATATGTTTTGATATATTGTATGATTTTCAATCTCCTCTTCCCAATTTCTTCCCTGAATTCTAAAAAAAAAATCAAATAATTTAATTAAAACAAATAATAACAATGCGAGCGTAATTACAGGCTTTGTCTATATTCTTCCCAAGTGCTCTTACAGTTCTAAAAAACCAAAAGTGAAAGACGACTAAAGGAATGTCAACAAGTACGTGAAAGAATCTCAACAAGATCTTGAAGTAATCCTACAATAACAATAAAAATAAAGAATAAATTTTTTTTTCAATACTTTTATGGAGAATCCACTATCCAAATAAAGTATTATTACTTTTAATATAAAAATATTATTAAATCCATATTCTTCTTCATGTCCATTTAAAACTTTTGTTTGTTTAGTTTTTATACTCTTATCGTCTTTTTATCTCTTCCTCTTTCTATTCAATATAATATTATTTTACTTAACTTTACTCTTTTTCTTTAATGTACATAGATGTTTTTACATATTATATACTTTTTATAAATTTTAAAATAAAACCCAGAGCTGTTACGGCTCGTTGACAATGTAATCTAAATGGTATGCTAGACGGACTGAAAAATAATCCGTACAAAATAGCTGAGAGTACAGCTGAAACAAATTTATCCATCCATGTGTACAGAACATATATAAATATATATATACTGTAACGAGATGTATGATATGTTATTTCGTTGGCAAATACTCGGACAACTCCGGCACGGGGTTAACGATCGGACTAGTTGACGCAAGTCATCAAGTTGCAATTGAATAAAAACCACAACTACACCTTTTATTTTATTAATCTAAAACATTTATCAAAATTTATTACTTTCATTTTTTACAATCCTTAATTTTTTGTTGAAATTCATTTTTATTTTTTTTTTTTTTTTTTTTTTATTCATTAAAATACTAAAATAGATTGGTTATTTTATTTTATCAAGGTCAATAATGATAATATATTTAATCTATTTATATTTAGTGACGAATATTGTCATGGTACAGCGAGAAGAGAACAAGTGAATAATCAACCGCGTGTTGGTTATATACACGAGTGAGCTGGGATCGATAAGCCCTATAATCTCTGATTATTTTTTAGTTACTATTCCAACTGCTTTAACTTTAAAATAATTATTTAATTAATTTTTATTTAATATTGACTAAAGAAGAAATTTTAAAAAAAATGAGAAGAAATACCAGCAAAAAATAAAATTGAAAAAAAATTGTTTTAACTTCATTAATAATTATTATATCATTTTTTGTTTGATATTTATTAAAGAAGAAATAAAAAAAAAAGAGCAGAAATATCAACAAGAAATAAAATTGTAAAAAAATTGTTTTAACTTTATTAATAATTATTAAATCATTAATAATTATTATATCATTTTTTGTTTAATATTTATTAAAGAAGAAATAAAAAAAAATGAGAAGAAGTATCAACAAAAAATAAAATTGTAAAAAAAAACTCTTTTAACTTCATTGATAATTATTTAATTTTTGTTTAATATTTATTAAAGAAGAAATAAAAAAAATAAAATGAAATATCAAAAAAAAGATTGCAAAAAAATTGTTTTAATTTCATTAATAATTATTTAATTAATTTTGTTTTTAATATTTATTAAAGAAGAAATAAAAAAAATCAGAAGGAATATCAACAAAAAATAAAATTGTTTTAACTCCATTAATAATTATTAAATAATTTTTTGTTTAATATTGACTAAAGAAGAAATAAAAAAAATGTTGAATAAAAATGAGAAATATCAACAAATAGGATTGTAAAAACAGTAAAAAGATTTGCGCAACAAACCCCATCCCTTAAAATGTAACCAGAGTAGTCTTATCTAGAGAATAGATATTTAGAGATAAGAGTAGCAGCTGCTGGCAGCACTCTTACTCTTTTATATATATTTCTTCTCTACAGCATCGACTATTCTATCTCTCGGCGTATTGTTCACTGACCCGAATTTAAATTTTCCCAGTTGAGCGGCTAAAAAATATAAAATAAAAAAAAAAAACATTAAAAAGGTTACTTTTCTCAATCTATTTTGATATACGCTTTGTTAGCAGTAATTTTTAATCCACATGTTCACTGCACTATCAGTTAATTATTGATAATTTAAATTAATAAACATATTTATAATTAAAGTAATAAATATAAATATTTAGTGGCAATATACGGAGATATTAGCGTACAAAGAAAGATATGGAAGAAAATCAATGACTATTTCAGCAGCATTCTACCAATAAGAGAGTAAATATAATTATTACAGCTGAGAATTAATAATAATGATAACAATCGGGAAGAAGAAACTGATGAATAGACTCAGTGTTATAATTATTATAACTAGTTAAATAAAATTAATCACTCACTTAATCTGCAAATTAATTGAAAAAATAAATTTTTAGTCGGATGAGCTTTTAATGGTATGAAATGTTATTATTATTATTATTGACTTTATTATTAAAACTTACCTGTGATAAATGCTGAAGAAATGAGAAGCTAACAGTGATCTTGTTTATTTAATCTTGTTATAGATTTAACAAAAATGTCGAGTGCACAAAGCTCGCGGTTTTATGGTAGATAGCTGATACACTGAGTCTGAGAGGTGATAGACTCTTTTCTCTTTTCTGGTGGTGCTTTTGCTACTGGGAGATGATTCGCGTGGAGAGCGGCTGCGCGTTGTGCTGATGTAGTCAAACAGAGACTATTCAGCTCCACTCTGTATTGCTCGAGAACAACAAACTCTGGACTGAAACTCTTTGGCTCTACTCGGGGTTTGCTCCTGTACACAATTTTATATAGATATATGTATATATAGTCACATACACATACTTACTTGAAGCTACAACACAGTAGATTTGTGGCAAAGTCTACCTACACAGACAAAAGGGAGAAACACTGGCCTCCCACTCGCTTTTGTCCATTTCTCGTGGCATGGACCAGGCTGCTGTCGATCTCGTTCTCGAAACCGACTTCTCGTCTCTCCTCGCACGGTAGTATTGATGCAGATGGATCATGCTAGATGGATGTGTATTAATGTATGGGCTTTTCAGTGTGTGAGTGCCGAATGACGAAGGAGTAGAGAGATGCTGCATGCAATACGCCCCCATGCCGTCATCCCGCTCCATGTTCTGGGTAAAGTTTTGCAGAAACACTCAACTCCACTGTACTGCGCTCTTCTCTTCTTGATGTTGAGAAAACAAACGTAAACACTGAAATAACATTGCAGCTGAGTGTCGACTCAGGAACTACGTTAATTTATCTTCATCTTTCTATTTTTGAGTCTAAATATAATCTTTTTTTAATATTTTGGTCAAGATCGATGATAAGATTAAAAATTTTTTTTGCAACTAAATTACTATGGAAAACAATGATACTAAAGTTAGCCGACGCTTTTAATTTTGTGATTTTTTTTAATAATTAAATTAGAACAAAAAAATATTTTTTTTAAATTGCACTTACAGTTTTTTAAATTTTTTACAAATGAAATTTTTTTTTCTTTTTTTTTGTAGTTATTTTTTCAATAAAAAAACATTTTTTAATTTTTAAATATCGGCTAACTTAATTTTTATTGAAAAACATTTAATTTTAAAATTTCATGAAAATTAAGTTAGCTGACATTTCAAAATTTTTTATTGAAAAAATTTCAATTAAACAATTAAAAAAAAATTAGAAAAACAGTTGACCCTGAAGGCCATCCCTGCAACTTTCCGCTAATTTCATACCTAAGCGCTTAAAATTGCACTTATGACGTTTTCGAGCTTTTCGAGCTCAAAAATACAATTTATGTGTTATTTTGAGCTCTTCGAGCTCAAAAGTCTTATCAAAATTTGATGAAACACGATTTTTCTAATATTCAAACTGCTGTAACTTTTTAATAAATCAACCGATTTTCACGCGGTAGGCGGCGATCGATGTGGTTTTTTGAGCTCTATAAATGATTCTGAACAAAAAAATTGATCTGATAAAAAATTTCGGAGTTATTACAAAAAAACACTTTTTTCGATTTTTTTCGACAACGATATCTCACGAACGCATCAACCGATTCTGACGCTCTATGTGGCGATCGATGCGTGATTTCAAAGTTAAGAGCTGATTAGTTTTTGAAGTTGATCGGTTCAGCCAATTCGGAGATATTTAAAAAAAATAAAAAAAAAAACAACTTTTTTTGTCATTTTTTTTGCAATTTCTCGAAATCTACTGGTCCGAATCGGTTCCAACTTACAGGAAATCTAAGTTTGGCAAAGCCCTTTCGAATGACACCAACCGCGATGAAATCGGTCAAGCCGTTCAAAAGTTACAAGAGGTTTACACACACACACACACACATACATACATACAGACGTACGGACATTATCGTGAAAATAGTCAGGAAAGCTTCCTAGGACCTCGAAACGTCGAGATCCGATGAAAACTCGATTTTCGAAAAACGGGGTAAAACCAATAACTTCCCGATTTTTGAAAATTTTCAATTTTCTTAGCGGGAAGTTAAAAATTTTACATGTAAAAAACTTGAAAACCTATAAGAGTAATTTCTTATAAATATCTATGAAAATTAATTAAGCATATATTTAACAATTTTTAAAATCTTATAGCAAATAAATAATGGCAAAAAAAAATTAGAAAAAAAATGGACATGCAGAAATTTCAAAAAATAAAAAATCCAATTTTAAAAAAATAACTTTTTTAAACAAATTTTTTTGTTAAATAAAATTGAAAAATTCTCAAGTGACTGCTAACTTTAATGTCATAAATATCTTTATAGTTGTAATTTATTAATTAATAAAAAAAATCAAAAATTTTTAGACGTCTGCTATCTTCAGTGTCATAAAATTTCACTTGAGAACATTTAAAATAAAATTAGTAGTGGAAATTTTTAGAATTTTTTTATTGTAATTGATTTGTTATTAGAATTTTAAAAAATTTGACAGATTTCAGCTTACTTCAGGTTCATTTTATATTAGATTTTTTTTTATTATTTTTTAGCTATTAAATTATTATGAAAAATATTTGATTAAAAAATTTCACATGTAAAAGTTTAAAAAAAATTATTATTGAAAATTTTTAGAAGAATATTTTCATTGTAATTAATTTGTCATAAGAATTTTAAAAAGTGACAGCTGTCAGCTGATGAGTATTACTAAAAAAATATTTAAAAATGATTCTGCGGCTTTTTTTTGGAACTAAAATTAACAATCTGTCATTTTTTAAATTTTTGTATCACTTAAATTATTACAAAAAAATTTCAATAGAAAAAACTCGTCTAGAAATAAAAAAAATACAAGTACAAATTTTTATAATTTTTTAAATTAATGAAAATTTATTTAGAATATATTTAATATTTTTAAAAATTTTATAACAAATAAATTATGACAAAAAAAATTAACGTAGAAATTTAAAAAAAAAAAAATGCAATTTTTTTTTAAATAATTTTTTGGAACAAATTTTTTTGTTAAACAAAATTAAAAAATTCTGAAGTGACTGCTAACTTTAATGTCATTTTAAATTAATATTAAAAAAATATTTTTGTTTAAAAAAATTAAAAAAAACCATTATTACAAATTTTGAACAATATTTTTAACTTCCCGCTAAGAAAATTGAAAATTTTCAAAAATCGGGAAGTTATTGGTTTCACCCCGTTTTTCGAAAATCGAATTTTCAACGGATGTTGACGTTTTAAGGTCCTAGGAAGCCTCTACCGAATGTTTCCGCAATGATGTCCGTACGTCTGTATGTATGAGTGTGTGTGTGTGTACGGCCGTATGTAAACCTCTCATAACTTTTGAACGGCTTGACCGATTTCATGTTGGTTGGCACCATTCGAAAGGGCTTGACTAAACTTAGATTTTGACCATAATTTGGATCGATTCAAATGAGTAGATTTTGAGCAATCTCAAAAAAAAACTGCAAAAAAAAATTTTTTTCAAATGTGGTTTTTTTGGAATAACTTTTAAACGGCTTGACCGATCAATTCCAAAAACTAATCAGCTCTCGACTTTAAAAAAACACGTCGATTGCCACCAGCCCGGTCGAAATCGGTTAATTCGTTCGTGAGTTATCGTTAACGAAAAAAATCGAAAATATCGTTTTTTGGGAATTACTTTGACATTCCTTGTTTGATCAATTTGAACTTAAAAGTTCTTTATGAGGCTTTAAAAACTGCGTTAAATGCCACCAACCACGTAAAAATCGGTTCATTCATTCAAAAGTTATTGCGGTTTAAAAATTCGAAAAATAATGTTTTATCCAACTTCTAGCAGATTTTTGAGCTCGGAGAGCTCAAAATGATACAAAAATTATATTTTTGAGCTCGAAGAGCTCAAAAACGTAATAAATGTAGGTTTGTGCGCTTAAGTATGAAATGAGCGGGAAGTTGCAGGGATGGCCTTTAGGGTCAACCGTTTTCCTAATTTTTTTTAGTAAAGATAGCTGCTGGTTTGTATCATTTTTTTAAGATTAGAAAAAGAAGAATAAATACTTACAAAAAAAATAGAGCTGAATAGTTAAAAAAAATTTTTTTTCATGGGGAAAAACTTCAATTTTGATATTTATTTCATTTGAAAGTATTTTTTTTTGACGCATCTGTTTCTACAGCTGTTTAAATGTCATTGTACTTGACCTACGAAAATAATGTAAGTTGTCAGTGTAATTATTGAATTTAGTCACGTAATTATCTTCCATTAACTTTAAAGTGAAAAAAATGAGACGCAAAACACGGAAATTAAATGAAAAAATATTATCTAATAGAATAAAAAGGAAGAGTGATAAAAAGCAAGTGAAATCGAAAGAAAACATTGGTAAGGATTAAACAATCAGATTCAGGAAACCCAGACAGTAATTAAAGTAAACAGAGAAGAAATGAATGTACTTGTAATTAAAGTAGTTAAAAAAAATTGATAAAGTTAATTTTGAGAATAACGGGAGGTTTGTTGGCGTGGCTGGAAAGTAAGAAACAATTATCGTAAATATGTCTGGAATAAAACAGCAATAAAAATGACATGATAAAGGGAGAAAATGATGTCGTTGATACAATTAAATGGAATGATTGTCGTCAAGTTGGTTGACATCGTCGAGTTGTCTTTTATTTCCTTCCTCTTCAAACTGGCATTCGCCCTCCATACTCTTTTTGTCTATAGATAGTAGTGGATTATCTGGATATATAATACAGTGGTGGCACTGTTACAGTACAACAGTATAGTAGTTAAATGTTGAATGTTGAATGTTGAACGTTTCAGTGGTGATTCGCCTACGGACATCCAATGCCACCGACTAATGTCATTTTTAAGTTCCAAAGCCACCGTCTGGTCGGCCTGGTGGGTCTATCAGGCTCATCGTCAGCGACAGGGACAGAGAGTAAAGAGTAAAGAGCTGATATGAGCAAAGCGGGCCGGGCCATCCACGCAACACATAATATAACTAAACAGCAATTGCGAAGGAAATGGGATCAAGTTTGAATGATTGCAGAACTAAGTCTGTCTTTCCGGTGTTATTATTAATTCACTCGGATAAAACAACTTAAAATTTAAATGATGTAAAATTATGGTTTATAAAGCATAAACTTCATTTAAGCTACGTCGCTCGCCAAAATTTATCTTTTTATTTTAATTAAAATTTATTTACCAGGTATTTAATCATTTTCAGATTTTTTTTTTTAACAAATAAATTATGGAAAAAAAAATTGACAAGTAGAAATTTGATATTTAATTTTAATTAATTGATATCTAATTTCATGATTACATCTTTGTTATCATAATATGCTCTCTTGTTTTTCTTTTTTCATTTTAAAATGATACTTTATATATTGATATTAAGTCTTTTTATTGATAAGTTTTTGTTTCTCCAGGTCTATGTACAGGTGTTTTTTATAACACCTCTATAGGTGCATATTTTGTATGTATATACTAATTTTGTATCCTGGTAATAATAAATAAATAAATAAATAAAATTTGAAAAATTAAAAATGCAATTTTTTGGAAGAAATTTGTTTGATAAAAAAAATTAAAAAATTCTCTAATGACTGCTAAATTTAATGTCATTTAATTATAAAAATAAATCTAGCAAATATTTAATTATTTTTTTAAAAAATAATTTATGGCAAAAAAAAAAATTGTAAATTTTTAAAAAAGTAAAAGATGCAATTTTTTTTAAATACTTTTTTGGAACAAATTTGTTTGTTAAAAAAAATTAAAAAATTCTTTAATAACTGCTAAATTTAATTTCATTTAATAATGAAAATTAATTTAGCAAATATTTGATCATTTTTGAACAAATAAATTATGGCAAAAAAAATTGACAAGTAGAAATTTTAAAAAATAAAAAATGCAATTTTTTGGAAAAAATTTGTTTGATAAAAAAATTTTAAAAATTTTTTAATGACTGCTAAATTTAATTTCATTTGAAGTCTGAAAATAAATTTAGCAAATATTTAATAATTTTTTGAACAAATAAATTATGGCAAAAAAACTGATGTAAAAATTTAAAAAAATAAAAAAATGCAATTTTTTAAAAATAATAATAATAATGGGAGTTTTACTTGTATCACTTGGTCAGTGTTGTACAAGGGAGGGTGAGGTATTATTTTTTCACTTCCCTTGTTACACAACACTTTTTTCCAGCTCTACTCTGTATTTACCTCCATTATTATTATCACTTCACTTACTACCTTCATTTCAATCCCACCCCCCTGCATGTGGGGATTTTTTTCATGCCCGACACACACTTCTTAATGCGGCTGTGGACTGACTTGTGCCTTCTGTACCGCATTTTTACCCTGATCCTCACCACTTGGGTATTGGATCAGTAACATGGGGAAACCACAGAGAAAACCCATGTTGGTACAGTCGGAGCTGGGTTAAGTCTACAGTGATTGATAAGAAACTCTTCTTTATCGACCACTGAAGCATTAGGCCCCTCTCTCCTAGTGTGCAGAGATCCCTCGCGCTAGCCAACGCCAACTAGAGTGGTCACCCATTCAAGTTGTTGCTTAAATGGGTGATCGCCCAAGTCAGACGTGTGTCGCCCGGCTATCTCTGCCATTTCCAGAGGCTGGCAACATACCGCAAATATTTTTATTTATAGTCACTGAAAATCATTGGTGCGTGCCGGGATCGAACCCGGGTCCCACTCTTTCGAAAAGCGGGCACCGACTAGGCTATTGCCAGTCTAATTTTTTAAAAATAATTTTTTTGAAAAAATTTATTTGTTAAAAAAAAATTAAAAAATTCTTTAATGACTGCTAAATCTAATTTCATCAAATTATAAAAATAAATTTAGCAGATATTTAATAATTTTTTGAACAAATAAATGATGGCAAAAAAAATTGACAAGTAGAAATTTTAAGAAATTAAAAATGCAATTTTTTGGAAAAAATTTGTTTTGTGGCGGTCATGTGACCGCTGACATTAAAATTATTTAAAAATTAGTAAAAATTTAGTTAAAATTAAAATTATTTTGTTAGACATTTAGGCTACAGTTAAGATTTGAAATTGTAAAATGTAGTAAATTCAATAGAATAATTTAGTTGTAAACTTTCAGTTGTAATAGGATTAAGTTGTAAATATTTGTACATTTTAAGATCCGGAGCCTTTTCTCTCCGGCTTGTGGGTTTTTCCCATGAGTTTTTTCCCAACAACTTTCCTCAAACCTTTCCTGTTTATTACTCTTTTTTCTATGTGCAGTAAACCCAAGCGATAGAGGACCCGAGGTCAGCATGGCCAGCTGTACTCTCGGGCCCGCTGACGTCACGAAGGCTTATTGCCCCTTTGCACTTTTCTCACACTTTTCTATTTCCCGAAGATTTCCTTCGTGTCCCTTCGCAAATCTTCGGGGCCTTCTACCCCACTACTACCCTTTAAACTTCGACTCTGATACCCAAAGTGCAGTAGTGGACACCATTATTCCGACCTAACTCCCCGTCCTGAGTGCACGTGGCTCCGGGTGATATATTTCTGTCGTGAATCGTTACAATATACATAGTAAATTAACCTCACGTTTACTTATTAACAGAACCTATCACCGTACCCATTAAAAATCCTAAAGTTTGATAAAAAAAATTAAAAAATTCTTTAATGATTGCTATACTTAATGTGATTTAATTATGAAAATAAATCTAGCATATAATTAATAATTTTTTGAACAAATAAATTATGGCAAAAAAAAATTGACGTAAAAATTTAAAAAAAAAAAAAATGCAATTCTTTTTAAATAATTTTTTTAAACAAATTTGTTTGTAAAAAAAAATAAAAAAATTCTCTGACTGCTAACTTTAAAGTAATTTAATTTTATCACCAGCTTTTATTTATTTTATAATTTTGACACTTACTAAATTATCGCTACAGGCGATAAAATTTTTATTTAAACAATTTTTCTGAATTTATACTTCATTAGTCAGTTAATTGACAACATATATTTGCGTGATAAATTTTACAAGCAATCGAACATCAATATACTTCAATTAATACTCTTAAAACTTAACAATTGCCTGTAAAACTTTTAAAACGAACCCTATAGACTAAACTTTTCGTTTAACGACCATAAAAATGATTATCATTCACGCGAGTTATTTTTATCCGAGTTATTATTTCCGGGTTATTTTGTCCCAGACTATAAGCCTTAATAGAACTTATATTTGATATTATATGACGAGGACAAAAAAATAAAATAAAACAGTTAATGAAATGTTTTTTTTATTTTTATTTTTCTCTTCAAAAATAAACATTTTGAAAATGAATGTTTACGAGTTCGTGTAGTTTCCTTAAAATCTATTATCTAAGAGCTGCATTGTAGACATACACATGACATGCCTGATTATTTATTTATTGTTTTAGTTGATTGTTGTTTGCAGTATCCCAAACAGCGGAACTGTTAGTAAAGATTGACACCAAAACCGCTTGGCAATTAAGATCATTGTTAATTTATATTACAATTAATAATTATACCTGATTTCAAACTTTACCTGTATATTATGCCATTCTTATTAATTACTATTTGTGTGTTGTATTTATTATATTATTGACACAGTTTTTTATTTATGAGATTGATATTTGAAACAATTTTTTTAAATTACAGTACCGCTAATTGTTTATTTTATCACATCGGTACATTCCGTAGATTGAAACCTGTCATTTATTTTTTTCTCTTTATTTATTCTTCATTATCATCAACTCCCTTTTTTATTTTCTTATCACTAATATTTATAAACACGCTTACATTAGACGACGGCATCTTTAGCGGCCTGAACGAGCTCATCAAATGAATTCTCCAAGCATTGTCTCAGCTCGGCGTAACTTACAACCAATACACTTTGCTCGTCACGCGACATTAGACAAATCTAATTAAATAAATAAATTCTTATGATTAAATATTTATAAATGTGGCCAGGATTTTTTCTTTAATTATAAAATAACAATTGTTAAGGCTAAAATATTGGTCTTAAAAAAAATTTTTAAATGAAAATTGTTCAAAATTTAATTGTCTAAAAAAAATGTCTATTATGAATGTTAATTTTTTTAATTAAGGGGGAACTGTGACGGTCGAAAAAAAAGTGATTTTCGAGAATTTTTTTGACAGGGAAAATAAAGAAATTTAGGGATCGGATTTTTTTTATTTTATTAAGGGTACATTAAAGATTATTACCCTAAATTTTTATTAAAAAATATTTAGTTATTACAAAGTTATTAACAGAACATATTACAGAATTTTAAAAATTTTTTTAGCCGGGTTAAAACAAAAAAAAAAACAGTAAAAATAATGAGAAAATTTTCAATCAGTCGGCATTTTTTTGAAAATTAACATTTTCATAACTCCGTAAGTGCAACGATAACTACATCCTTACTGATTAGAAAGCAGTTTGAGTTTTTATTTTCAGATGATCCGTTTTTGAGTTATCGATGCGACCATGGAGAGGGAAATTTTTTCTAGTGTTCTTAGAGATTGTTAATAACTTTGTAACAATTAAATATTTTTTAATAAAAATGTAGGGTAATAATCTTTGATGTGCCCTTAATAAAATAAAAAATCCGATTCCCAAATTCCTTTATTTTCCCTGTCAAAAAAATTCCTGAAAATCACCTTTTTTTTCGACCGTCATAATGGAGTTCCCTCCTAAGGCAAAAATATTGGTTGTATAAAAAAATTTTTAAATAAAAATTGTTCAAAACTAAATTGTCTAAAAACAATGTCTCTTATAATTTTTTTAAGACCAATAAAAAAGACGTACATAAAAAATGAGAATTTTTATAATCTTCAAAAATTTGAATCATTAATTTTTAATTAAATTTGAATGTGAATTTTTTTAAATTAAGGCAAAAATATTGGTCTTGAAAAAAAAAATTTTTGAAATAAAAGTTTTTCAAAATTTAACTATCTAAAAAAAAATGTCTCTTATAATTTTTTTTCGCAGGACCAATATTTTAGCCGTGAGATTTAAAATTAAAATAATTTTGAAATTTTAGAAAAAATCTTGGCCTTATTTATGGACAAACATAATACTGACCTTGTCAGGAGACCCGGCATCAAGTTTATTAAGACAGGACACGACGTGTGCCATATCGAGCCAGGGACGATCGTTAGGGGTGACTTGGTGAAAAACGTAGTCTCTAAATAACTTCAACATATACCGATCGCCGGTCTCGGCCCATGTTAATTCCATATTAAGCTCTGGCCTTTCGTTGATAGTCGCGAGTTTCACCAGTAACCTGAACAGTCGACCATTCTCGAGCTCTTTAGCCAGCTCGTTCTCATGGACGTCAGCCCGCTGCTGGACAGCGTCCAATTGAGTGTAAAAACGTGCTCCGATCATCGGCATTAGATCCGTTACACTTTTTCGTGCTTGATCTGACAGCAAATATCTATTAAATCAATAAATTATTTTATTAATAGCTGATTGTTTATTAATAATGATAGAGATTTATTTTTAACGTTTCAGTGAGGCAAATCTATTTAATGAATAACTAACTAGCAACCTTGCAGTCACTATGTGACCGCCGGGACTTGTGAACTATGAATAAATAAAATTTTGCTTTATTAAATGATGAATTTTGTTAAATTGCATTGTACTTTTTTAACTATTGACATTTTTAAAGATATAAGCTCATCCCGATGTTACACTCATCAAGAGCTTTCATTTGAGTACCCACATGCATTTTCATATATTTTTCATATATACATTTATATAATATATATAAATATATGAAATATATGAAAAATTGATGTGGGTACTCAAATGAAAGGTCTCGATGAGTGTAATGTCGGAGTGAGCTAACATCTTAAAAAATGTCAATAGTTCACAAGATACAAGAACATTTCCTAATTATTGATATTTTTAAAGATGTAAGCTCATTCCGACGTTATACTCATCGAGAACCTTCATTTAAGTACCCACATGCATTTTAATATATTTTTCATATATATATATATATAATATAAGTATATGAAAAAATTGATGTGGGTACTCAAATGAAAGATCTCGATGAGTGTAACATCGAAATGAGCTTATATCTCTAAAAATGTTAATAGTTCACAAGATGCAAGGTCATTTCTTAATTATTGATATTTTTAAATATATAAGCTCATCCTAATGTTACACTCAAAAAAAGCTTTCATTTGAGTACCCACATGCATTTTGATATATTTTTCATATATATAATATATATAAATATATAAAATATATGAAAAATTGATGTGGGTACTCAAATGAAAGGTCTCGATGAGTGTAATGTCAGAGTGAGCTTACATCTTTAAAAATGTCAATAGTTTACAAGATACAAGGTCATTTCTCAATTATGTACCTAGAGATAGAGATTATCATTGAAATACACTGACCAAAAAATTTTGCTTATTCTCTTAACAATACAGATTACTGATTATTAATTATTAATTAACTTACAGAATAAAATTACGGAGATCTGTTGAATAAGAACGTGCAACAAGTTCAAGTGACGCTTGAATATTATCACGATGGACGGCCAATAAACTGCGGCATGCTAATGCTAATACCAATTTTCCAAGAGCAATAAGATCTTCTTGCTGATAATGAAGAATAAGCGACAATGGGTTCGCTGCGTTACCGTCGAATGTCACGACATCGGGTACTGCTGCGCAACTTAAACGCAAACGATTTCGTGATGTCAGTAAAACTTTTGTTGGATCTAAACATCGATACGCTACTCCTGTAATTTAAATTTATAATTTTTAATTTACATTTAAAGGATTTTAGATCAAATTTAAATTAATCTGAAAATTTTTGAAATTTTTTTTTTCCCCTTCAAAAAACATACCACCAGAATGTATAACTCGTAATGCAGCAGTTAGTTGTATTATATAACTCCAAATAACGCTCTCTGGGAGCATGCTGGAGTGTTGTTGCCGTAATATTGTATTTTTCGTATGACTGTATGGCCGTGGGGCATTAGGGTCCGAACAGAACGGATCAGCGTATCCGTTTAACTCCGTCCCTGAGAAATGTTTGCTGAGAAGTGTCTCGGCGCCAGGATGATAGTCGTACACAAATACGATAGCTGTAATTTATTTGATAACTTGTTAATATCAAGTTGATCTAGATCAATTTAATTTCATTGAGATTGACGTTTTTTACACTCACAATTATCGCCAAATGCTTTTGTTGTAAAAACTTCGAGAAGTTGAACCACGTTTGTATGAGATATGCGCTTCCACATGTCTACTAGTACCATACATTTTGTATTGCCAAGTCGAAAATCTGTAATCAATTTTTTTTTTATTATTAGTAATTAAGGGAGTATTCTAGTCTAGAGGTCTGAATTTCAAGCGTTTTTTGGCAATTAATATAAAAGAAGCAGTTAATATTTTTACTATATAATTTTTTATCATTTGTTTATTGATATTTCAAGAATACAAAAAAAGTACATTTCAAAAAAAAAAAAAAAATTTTTAAAAAGATATAAGTCCTTGAAGTAGAGAAAAAAAAAAAGGCCGTGTCCTTGTGAAAAGGATTTCTCCCTTTGTATCTATCTGAAAAAAAAAAACAATGCCAAATTATTGATCAGTACAAATGTCATTGTCGCACAAACCAACAAAACTTGAAAAAAAATTTTTTTTCACAAAATGGCGGCTGTTTAAAAATAGAAGTCGATTTTTTTACTCATTTTTCAACTTTCTCCAATTTTTTAAAAATATTACAAATTCGAAATTTTCAATTTTTATTGGTTAGTGCGAAAGCGAGATAATTGAAGAATATTCATGCTAAATTTCAAGTAAATCAGCTGATTAGAACCTAAGATATCTGCATCACCGTATCGAAAAAAGTAGTTTCGAGAAAAACGCGTTTAAAGTTTAACGTTCAGTTTCAGGCAGCGTAACTGATAAAATAGTACGGATAACTTACATTCTCTTAATCAGCCATCCCAGCTTCATACATTGGGCCTTTCTCTACTTCATATTGACTGTTTTCAGTATTTCTCTCTGTATAACGAGCAGTTCTTTCTATTCCTCTTTTGGAGCATCTGAAGCTCGTACCTCAGACCGTTCAATCCTTACTGCGTTGCGCCTAACAGCAAACCCATGGGATTCCAGACCTATTTTTATTCTCATTAGACTCATTATTTATAAAATAGGATAAAAGCCTTCATTGAAAATGCAAACTGCTAAACAATTAGCAATCTCAATTGTCTGGGACCCGGCATGGATATGTTCGGGTGCAAATGTCCATATTAAAGAGTTAAGTGACCCGTTGTTATTTTGAGTTTCGCTGCTCAAGCAACGTTCTAATAAAGAATCATCTGATAAGCATTCGTAAATAGGTTTCATAACTTTTAAAACCTTATCAGTTAGAGGTGGATTTTCATGGTGAAAGTCATCCTCAGTTCCTTCGGCCGCTGCTTTCTGCCACTTGCACCAGCTGTCTGGTCCAGGAGGGCAATTCATGTGCTGAGGCTTCTTATCAGTTGAAATTTTATGCAAGTACGTGGCCCATATTTCTCGTTTCATATCTTCAACGGATTCAGGATGACGACGGATAGCTAATCCGTAGTACGCAGACAACTGAGTGATTACTTTATCAGTCAATTTACCAGCACCCTTACCACCAATTCCACTATTTTCTTTTTTTGCCTTCCGGAGACGCGATCCCATACGTTTTTGGACGTGTCCAACACATTCTTTTTTAATAACAACAGGGTTACTTTTGTAAGGATCTATATTAAGAATACGTTTAAAAGTCTTTGAGTCGCCATCTCCGATATACTTCACATATTTTACTCCATGCTTTTCTTCGGATCTACTAAACATTTGCACCACTGCGTCAACTTCCATCTTCCCAGCACTTCCTTGATGATTTATTGCGCAAGAATCTTCGTGTTCGTTATACCAGTCTTCATAAGGACTGATGTCGTCTTTTTTTTTATTCTTCCAATAATTGCACCTTTGGCAAAAACTGGACTTCACGACTGTGTCTATAACTTTCTTACTGTATTTACCTACAAGTGTAGTGACTCCAAAAAGTGAATTGAACCCTCTCTTTTTCCACGTTCCATCGCCGGAAACTGTAAAATGTGTAGGGTCCGCATTCGAATCTGAGGCTGTAATTAATTCATTCTCTTCTTTCACAGCTTTAGAAATTATCAAGTTATAAATAGTTGACGCAGCCAAATGTAAATTATCAAGACAATTATAGTATGTACCAATAGCCAAACCGTGTCTAATATCCATAATACTACAGAATATATTGATACCTTCTCTCCTAACTCCGATGAGCCTCATAGCAGTCCAGTAACCATTCGACGATTTATTTCAAATGCTTTATTTACAAATGGGCATGACTGAATATAACGTGTATCTTTGCAGCCACATTGTACTCCAATTTTAAATCCTAGTCCTCGTGCAGTTGTCCGAGAAAATGAAATTTTTTGCTTACATGTAGCACATATTATCATCAGTGCAAGAGATGAAAAAACAGAACAGAATTCCAATATACAATAACCAAAATTATAGTCAATGAGAATTTCATCGTCATTTGAACTCTTCAACTTTGCAGCTGATGCACTAGTAAAAGATAAATCTTCTTCCAAAGTATGTTGATTACCGCTGAACTTCCGTTTTCTTGGTTTGCCTGGACGATGAGGACTTTTCCTCGAACCTTTTCTATCCATATTAGAAGAATCAGCAAATATTCACTTTGATTTTAAAAGAATATCACAAGAATGCACGCGTAACTTCTCACTTACTTATACTTCTTCACAGCTTCGAGGTTTACATGGAACTAACTCAAACTAAAAACAAATTGAGTATAGATTCTTGTCTAATACGTTACAATGACCTTCAGACTATTGATATAGTAAACTAAAAGTATATGACAAGAAAGAAAGAAAGCTATTCATACTCAGGTAGCCCGGACCGCCCGTAGTCTATTGTTGCAGTCGTCCGCTCAACCCGGTCTAGTTGCCACGACAATAAAACGGCTGTAACTTTGAAAATAATTTGAATTTTGAAAAATCCTTTCAGGGAGATATTTTTGAATATCTAAACTATCGAATTATGAAAAAAAAATTTTTTCATTTTTTTCAAAATTCTAGACTAGAATACCCCCTTAATTATTTTTTATAATTTATATATTTATAAATTATCTAAAAAAATTTTTTTTATCAATAAATCATCAAAAAAAGTTTTTTTTAATTAATAAATTATCAAAAAAAAATTTATAATGAATTAATTGTGAAAAAAAAAAAATTTTTTACAATTAATAAATCATCAAAAAAAATTTTTTTAATTAATAAATTATCAAAAAAAAATTTATCATGAATTAATCGTGAAAAAAATTTACAGGTAAAAGCCTAATAGATGATCATGTACCAGTATATGATCACTCCATGTATTTGTATACCTATATTTGTGAATATAGATATACAGATACATGGAGTGATCATATACTGGTACGTGATCATCTATTGGGGCTTTTACCTTAATAAATTATCAAAAAAAAAATTAGAAAAACGGTTCACCCTAAAGGCCATCCCTGCAATTTCCCGCTAATTCCATTCTTGGGCACTTAAAATTGTACTTATGACATTTTTGAGATTTTCGAGCCCAAAATATAATTTGTGATATTTTGAGCTCGCTGAGTTCAAAGAAACAATATTTTTATGCATTTGAGCTCTCCCAGCTCAAAAGTCTGATAGAAGTTTCATAGAACACTATTTTTGGAATTTTCAAACCGCAATAACTTTTGAATGGATCAACCAATTTTCACGCGGTTGGCGGCATTCGACGCAGTTTTATCATCCCCATGAGTTATTTTCAGGTTTTAATTGATCGAACCAAAAATTTCGAAGTAATCCCGAAAAAACATTTTTTTCGGTTTTCTTTCGTTCACGATATCTCTCGAACGAATCAACCGATTTCGACCAGCTTGGTGGCGATCGACGTGGTTTTTCAAGCTCAAGGGCGGATTAGTTTTTGAAATTGATCGATAAATCCGTTTAAAAGTTATTCCAAAAAAAATTTTTTTCTTATTTTTTTTGAGATTTTTCAAAATTTCTCAAAATCTATCGGTCCGAATTGGTTCAAATACACAGGAAATCTAAGTTTGAGGGAACTCTTTAGAACGCCGTTTAGTAGATTCTGATCGGTTTAGTCGTTCAAAAGTTATAAGAGAGTCACACACACACACACAGTGACAACATCGCGGGGGTAGTCAGGGAAGCTTCCTATGACCTTAAAACGTCGAGATATGATGAAAACTCGATTTTTGCAAAACGGGGTGAAAACAATAACTTCCCGATTTTTGAAAATCTTCGATTTTCTTAGCGGGAAGTTAAAATTGTAAATAATTAATTGTAAAAAAAAAAAAAAATTTACAATTAATAAATTATCTAAAAAAAATTTTTTAATCATAAATATTAATTAAAAATTACCATGGACACGACGTAGACAATAACGAACTCCATTTTTCAAGCTAGTAGCTTTATAGGTAGAAGTTTGGTACCCCAACACAGTCGAAGCGGGTTTATGAATCGGCTCCAATGGACAAAGCTCGTGGTAATTATCAACCTCCGTTGGCAAGTCGGGAAATTGTGCTGGATTGGGCTGGCTTAACGTCAGCGAATTTTTGTGGAGGATATCCATACGTAGATTGGTGCTCATAAAAAAACTCGAATTTACTTGGGGAGGTGGTGGCGTGGACGGTGCTGATGTACTGTTTGCTGCTGGTACTTTTATTGGTTTCGTTGCTTGAAGGTGTCCTGGTGTATTTGGATAAACATATCCTACCTGACTGTTGCCGATCTTTAATCACACCAATAAATTAGCGTTCAGTAATCTGATTAAATTTTTGCTTAGTTATTTAAATATCTAGAAAATTAATGATACTAAAATTAGACATCTAAAAATTTTAATAAGTAAAAATTTTGTGTCCAGGATAGTCATATGATAAAATGACCTTGTATCTCGTGAACTACTGACATTTTTAAAGATGTTAGCTCACCCCGACATTACACTCATCGAGACCTTTCATTTGAGTACACACATCAATTTTTCATATATTTATATATATGTATATATGAAAAATATATCAAAAATGCATGTGGGTACTCAAATAAAAGCTCTCGATGAGTGTTACATCGGGATGAGCTTATATTTTTGAAAATGTGAACAGTTAAGAAAGTACAGTACAATTTAATATAATTAAGAAACGACCTTGTATCTTGTGAACTATTGATATTTTTAAAAATATAAGCTCATCCCGATGTTACACTCATCGAGACCTTTCATTTGAGTACCTACATCAATTTTTCATATATTTTATATATTTATATAAATGTATATATGAAAAATATATCAAAAATGCATGTGGGTACTCAAATGAAAGCTCTTGATGAGTGTAACATCGGAATGAGCTTATATCTTCAAAAAAGTGAATATTTAAAAAAGTACAGTGCAACTTAACAAAAGTCATTATCACATAGTGACTGCGAGGTTGCTAGTTTTTATTAAAAAACATATTTTTAAAAATTGCACTCCAAATTTTTTTAAAATTTCTACATGTGAAACTTTTTTTATTTTAATTTTATAAAAAATTTTTAGATGTCTAAATTTAGTATCATGAAATTTTTTTTAGTTACTCCAAAATTAATTACAGTAAAATCGTTTTTACTCAATCCGAATTACACATTTAAAATATCAAATAAAAATAAAAAAAATCTTACGACTTCATTTCCATCATCAGCAACATTGTCAGCAGTATTATTAACATAAAAATACGTCGTTCCTCCGACATTCTCCTGGGAATGATATGAATTAGCAAAAAGATTCGGCGAGCTGCTGGTGCTACCAGCTAACCCACGTCCTGGCACAAACTCTGGACTTGCTGTTGCTTTTTTATTCGACTCCAGAGACAAGTTAGACAGATGTTTCGTCACAACATTGGCATTAAGCGTCGTAGCTGGACTTTGGCGGTTCTAAATATTTACAATTAACATTTAAATTTCGATAAAAACATTTAAAATAAACCCAAACAAAATAATTACCATATAAGTAGCAAGCTTTGACTCCAACGGGACGACATTCGCCTGCGGTGAGTAAGTAACAAACATTGATGGATCCATATTGTAACATCTACATTTACCAATTTATCAACTCACTTCTTTAGCTCCTATAAAAAATAAATTAATTAATCACAATAATAATAAAAAATAATAATTAATATCTTGTCAATAAAAACATGGTCAGAGTGAATCATAAAACAAGTAAATATAGATTGAAGTAAAGTTATAAAAAGTACGTTATTGAAGTAACAGCAATGGCAGCTGATTTTGACAATACCCCAGTAAGGAAAAAACCAAGTCACAGATAACCTTGACAGTTGAATTGAGAATTGGCAATTGGTATAATACTTTTCACGTCATGAAAATTATCAGTTTTAAAATAGAGTAAACTGGAAAAAAATTCACACATTTAATCAAAATTTTTTTATAATAATTAATATATTAATTATTAAATAAAAATGATTGAAAAAATTAATTAGCAGATAACTACGCGACAAATTTATAAGGTACGCCGTCAACATAACCCATGAATCTGTCAGTGACGTCGCGTCATTAATAGGCGCGAAAATCCCTCAAAAAACGCGGGTTTAATGACATTTTATAAATAAATATTATCCACACTTATGTCTTACATAATAAATCAACATATTTAACGGGTTAAGTACACGATTTTAAGTAGATTTTATATTTGTTATCAAGACAAAGAATCTTCTGACCAGCAATTACAACTTATAACCCATCCAGTGTTTATGGTGTTCTCCCTTCTTTTTTCTTTCATAGTCTCTAAACTTCTAACCTCTCACTCTGCTCACCACACTTATATTTACTCTTCTCTGTTTATTTTATATTTTCTTTTACTTACTTGTTTACGTATTTATCTTTCTCTTTTTTATTTATATATATGTCAAGTACTCTATAGGTACATATTTTCTTTGTGCTTCGATCCAGTCCACCGCTTTGTTTCATGTGCTTCCGGTTTTACGGACACAACGTCGTCGCGTTTAGTCACTTTTTCACGCGCGGTACTTTTAAAACAAACTAAAATTTTACAATTTATTTTTTTTGCAGTAATTAAATTTTCCTTGGCAAAAAAATTTATCTTGGAGAAATAATAAGAAAATTTTATAATTTTACTTACTTTTTTTTTGTATTTACATAATAATTTTTATTTCTTATCAATTATTAAATAAAATAATTGATTTATCTCACGCATAAATTAATAAAATTAATTAATATTTTCATTCACTTTATTATTTAACCTTAATCGGAAAATAAATAATATTCAACTGGAAATAGAATAAATATTTTATCCGCAAGGTGGCGCGTCAGTACTCCTACATGACTGTCGCGTAAATAATGCATTTAAAACTTCCAGAGCATTCGATTCGCACACACGCTTCTTAAAGCTTAGTCGGTGCTGTATTTTTGTTGTTTAAAATAATATTTACTGCAATTTTTAATTATCAAGCGACAAAATGATCATCCCAGTTCGTTGTTTCACTTGTGGAAAAGTTATTGGCAATAAATGGGAAGCTTATCTGGGTCTTTTGCAAGCTGAATACACTGAAGGGTAATTATAACCTTAAATATGACATTTTTTTATGAAATTCCATGTTTTGAATATTTAATTTTTTAAAAATGAGATAACAACTAAATGAAAATTAAGTTAGCCGATATTTAAAATTTTTTTTATTAAAAGAATTATTACAAAAAAAATAAAAAAAAAATTCAATTTTAAAAAACTTTAAAAACTGTAAGTGCAATTTCTTAAAAATACTAGTTAATTAATATTTAATAATTAGAAAATAACTGAAAAAATTAACAATGTCGGCTAACTTTACTATTATACAACTAAATATGACATTAAAGTTAGCAGTCACTCAACCTTTTTTTTATTTTTTTAACAAATAAATTTTTTCCAAAAAATTATTTTAAAAAAATTACATTTTTTATTTTTTTTTAATTTCTACATGTCAATTTTTTTTCTAGTTTTTTTTTGCCATAATTTATTTGTTTAAAAAAATTCTGCATCTAGATATTTAAGATAAATAATGAAAATTAAGTTAGCCGGCATCTAAAAAATTTTATAATTTTTTTTATTAAAGAATTATCACAAAAAAATTTTTTTGATTTGTTAAAAACTTCAAAAATTTTTAGTGCAATTTTTTAAAAATATTTTTTAGTTATGGTTTAATAAATTAAGCAAAATAAAATAATAAAAAATGTCGGCTAACTTTATTATTATAAATAATTATGACATTTATTAGCAATCACTTGATCATTTTTTAATTTTTTTTTTTCAACCAAAAAATTATTTTTAATAAATTACATTTGTCATTTATGACTAAAGTCAGAAGTCGCTTGACCATTTTTTAATTTTTTTTAATAAATAAATTTACTCCGAAAAATTATTTCTAAAAAATTGCATTTTTTATTTTTTTAATTTTCTAAATGTCAAATATTTTTTTCTCATTTTCTTTGAAATAATTTATTTCGTAAAAAAATTTTTTAAATTATAAAATATCTGCTAAATTAATTTTCATTTTTGCATGTCAATTTTTTTTTACCATAATTTATTTGTTACAAAAATAATTTAAATTGAATAAATATCTGGTAAATTAATTTTAATATTTTTTTCTACAATTTGTAATAAAAATTTCTAAAATTGTCAAATGTCAGCTGATTTCAGTATCAATTTTTAATTGACATTCATTATTTCTCCGTTATAGAATTCAAAAATACACTATTTTTTTTAAATTAATTATTAATTTAAGTATAAATTAATTTTATTTTTGACAGCGATGCATTGGACTATCTGGGATTAAAACGCTACTGCTGTCGCAGAATGCTTCTCGGCCACGTGGACTTGATCGAGAAATTACTTAACTACGCTCCACTTGAAAAATAAACACTTCTATTATTCCGACATGTAAATAATTACTTATAAGCTTACTTTTAAAAAAAAAAATATATATATATAAAACTAAAAAAAAATTTTTCTTATACATTATATCATGGGAAATTTATTTCAATAATAAAAATAATAAAAATTCACTAGCATGATTATTTTATTTAACTTATTTTAAATGCAAGTTTATAATCTCATTAAAATTCATTTTAACAATATTAGCATTCAATAATTATTTTGTAACAACGTAAAAAATAACGCTTATTTACAAAATAGATTATTTAATTTAAAGACCAGAATTAATGATTTATTTCATTGACTAATTTATAATTACTTTATACAAGGCACTTAATTTCGGCGAGATATTGCACTTACAATTTACCAAATTTTTCTAGTAGCCTCTGTAAATTGGACAAATACATTAAGTACAGTTCAATTAATTAAGGTCTAAGTATTTTCATATAAATTATTTAAAGCGTCAACTGTATAAAAATTCAAGTCTTAAAAATTACATCAATAAATATAACAATATTATCAATTTATCTCAAAAAAAAAAAAAAAGAAAAAAAAAATTCTGACTAAAAATAAATTTATAATTAAAAAAAAATCAATAGTACACCACCATAGCCAGCAAAAATCAATTAATGTAAATTACGAAGTATTTTAAATGTTATGAAGATTAATTAAAATATGTAATAGTAATTACTTAATAACTAAAATAATAACTAAGGTCATTTTTGGATAGCGCCACTTATTTTATACTTAATTAAATGATTTTGAGATATCTCATTATAATTTAAACTTAAAAAAAAAATACCTTCGATGGTTAATTTCGAACCAAATACAAGCCCGATAATGATAAAATGAACACGATGATATTTTTATAAAACTAAAGTTAGCAGACATCTGTCTTTTTGTGGACTTTAACAAAAAATAAATTAATATTAAAAAAAATTTTTTTTACAATAATAGATTTTATCACCTCCCTATTCTTTTAAAAATATTTTATGTGTTGAAAAAAAAATCCTAGAATCATATCGACGTTCTAATTAGCAAATTGTCTAACTCCATTTTAGAGAATTTCCCATTAGTACGAAAGAAACAATTAGTTCAAAATTTATTATCAATTTAAAAAACCATTTAATACCATTAATATCTAATAAAGGTATAATATTTTGGTTTGAATTATTCAAATAATTTATAATTGGACTATTGCTACATCAAAATGTTAAAAAATCACCCTCTAAAAAATAAGGAGTTAGACCATTTACTGATTAGATCGTCGATATGTCATTTAAAACTTCAGGATAATTATGCAGAAGTGGGGTTCGACCTATTTTTGAGTGTAAAAAATCGAAAAATTGATCTTTTTGAACACTTTTTTTGTCAAATTGTTCTTCACGGCAGATTTTTAATAAAAATGATAAAAAGTATGAAAATTATTTTTTTTTTTCCATTAGAAACTACAAAATTTTTGATTTTAAGTGTTTTTTAATGAAATAGTGACCATGCAATTTTTTCTGGTTATTGAAATATTTTTTTTCTTAAAGAGCGACAAAAATAGAAAAAAAAAAAAATTCAGAATATCATAATTTAAAATTGAAAATTTTTTAATTTTCAAATGAAAATAAAAAACATTAAAATATTTAATTTTCATACTTTCTATCACAAATTCGCCGTGAATAAAAATTTTCAAAAAAAAAAAAAAATCTTTCGATTTTTTATTTTTTTTCACTTTTTTCTAAAATAGGTCGAGCCCCACTTCTGCATAATTACGAACTTCAGCATCATATACTTTTATGATCCTAATATAAAAATCTAAATGAACTTTGAATTTACACAGTTCAAAACATTTCTCTGGCGATGCTTTGAATAGCAGAGGTGGTACCGAGAATCAGCGCGGTAATTCCAATCAAGGTGACTAAAATATTTTTGTAAATTATCCAATTGAAGCGACCGAACCCGACATTCCAGTAGGTGATAATTTCGATGCCTACGGGAGCAAGAAGTCCAAGCAACGAGAAGCAGAACGCACCTACAAGTTCAACGAGCGGTCCGATTTTTGGGATAGCGATGGCTAGGAGGACGCAGATGGTGACCATGATAGTGCGCATGGTGTACTCGGCAAGCCGAGGTCTCTTGGGGAAGCGTTCCTTCAACATGGTCCAGCCAATGTCAATGCAAACGTAGAATTGGAGCCCGAAGGTGAAGAAAACCGCAAGCCCGATTAATACTTTTACGACCTGGGCTGGTACCAAGTGGATCGGCAGGTTTGAGGTGACCACCGCTTTTACCCCTTCCCCGTACCTCAAAAATCCAAGGAACCCGAGGAGGATGTAGATGAGGGTCACGAAAGACATTCCTCGGTTAAGTACTCCGCAAATTCCTACAAAGTTCTGGGGCGTCTTCATGTTGTTCTCCAGAGGCATTATCACTCCGATAGCTTCCATCGCGAATATTGTCACTCCGAAGAACTGGGGGAAGTCGCCGAGCGGTCTGGTCAGCACCTCCGGGGTTATTGAAGGCAACCCGTCGACCAGGTAGTAGAAAGTTATCGCCAGTCCGCAGCCCATGAACAGGTTCGCTACCATCGAGAACGGCGCCAGGTACTTCAGATCCGGCACATAGACTAGCAATGTCAGCGGAATAAATAGTCCGGCTACCAATGTTCGCATAAAGTTGTCGCTTAGTTCCATTTTTGGATCTATCGGAATTCCTGCATGCTGGTCCATGTAATACTTTATTACCTGGCCGAAGTTTTCGGCTATTATACAAGCGTACGCGCTGCAAGTTCCGAAATATGTTATCAGCAGACATATCTGGATGGTGTACCTGGAGAAAATAAAATAAATTTAGTTTTTTTTTTTATAATTAAGAAATTTTTTTTTAAGGTAGTTCTTTCCCAACCTATAAGGTAAATTACCCAGTACTTGAACACTTATAAAAATAGCATCAGTACTTGAACAGACTTTTCGAATTGTTATAATACAAAATCCGTAAATTTATTATGAGTAATATGCACATATTATAATTATAAAATGATACAGTAATTGATTTCTGTAAGTTTTTTCAATTATAAATCAAAACAATTATATTTTTATTAACTTAAAAGTTGACATGTCGAGAATCACCGATAGATGCTATTTTTTTCATGAAAAAGGTACTAAATCGTAAACCGAACAATCAGTCAAAAAAAACAGTATATCATCATTAGGGATAGGTATACGGTCAGTAGGAAAAAAGTAGTAATTAGGTGTAACTTAGGTGTAAATTAGGAGTAAATTTGCTACTTGCTACTTGTTACTTGCTACTTAATATTAAAAATACATTAGAAATAAACTCTTTTTAAGTTAAGTAAGAAAAATTGTACCATTTAATAAAATAGTCTTTTCTAAATAACATATATTTTTTGCAAAGACATAAACTATAATTTTCATGTTAAATTTTAGCGTTTAACTATACCTCCAAATTTTCAGAGCGGTACCCAGAACTTGAACAGGCTGGGCCGTATAATTTTAACAGCATTATAATCTCTAATAGGTTTATAGATAAGTGATCAGCATTGTGATTAATATTAATTACTGCAATTTAAATAAGTTTTATGTCTAAAAATGAGTGTAGTTAAAAATTATTGAACGTTTTGAATTGAGTTTTTTGATTTATAATTGAAAATTTGCTTTGTCATTCATAAAAAATGTAATTAAAAAATTAAATACAAATTTTTTTCATTTAAATGAACATATTAATTATTCACAGTATGATTTTTAATATTATTCAATAATATGTTATGATTCTTTTGATATTTCGATAAAACGTTGAAAATTTTTGGTGTGCCTATTGCCATATATTTTATTAGTTCAACTACTGCGGCTTGTCAGAATTGATTGTTCAACTACTACTCCTTTCATAGTCTATTTTAAAAACGTTGTTAAAATATAAATAATCAATTATCTGCGTTATTTTGCGCTTCAATCAATTCAAAATTGTTTATATTTTCATGAAAATCACTAATTTGAACGAATAATTACATCTTTATATATTAAAAGTATGGTCAAATAAGTTTTACTTTAAAACCTGTTCAGCTACTGGGTACTTTACCTTAGTATAGTTTTCAGAATTTAATGAATAAGTTTGTAATAATTAAAACTGAGTGGTAATAAGTCACTACAACATCCCTGGTTAAAAAGAAGAATTCAAAATGATTTAAAATGTTAATTTTTTATAAAAGAAAAAATCAAAAAGTATTAAAAATATTCCGAAGAATTAAAATTTGACTTTTAAGGTAACTAAAATTTATAATTAATATTAATATTTATAATATAGAATATTTATAATTAATACTAATATTAATATTCTATTAAATATGAAATCACTATGCTAGCTATAAGTCATCTTGTTATAAATCAAAAAAATTTTTTTTTATATACTAACTGTTGTATTATTAACCCTGTTAATGGCCCCTAGGCTGTTGGGTTTGTTTATTTAAATAAAATAAAAATAGATATTAAAAATTTTTTTTTAAACATTCAAGTGCAAATTTATCTTTAAGGTAGTTCTTTCCCAACCTATAGTTTATGCTACTGCTGTCTTTTTCATTCACTAGTGTCGCTTCTTTTACGAGCTATTGCTTACTTACTTCCACATATGACTTTATTTGTTTATTTTACTAGTTTACCAATGATTTTTCAAAAACTATGTGGTAGGGAATTCCAGAATTTTTTAGGGTAATTAAACATGTATTAATCTAAGTAATATTAGTTTTTCGTGAAATTCTTGAAATTTCTTCAATACAAAAATAATAAAACTTCGCGGTTTTCTCTCTCTTTTTCCATACCGCCTGTGTAAAAATGTCATTTCCAATTGTAATTATCTTTGGTTACAGGTGGTAAATCGTCTCCAAATTTTAACAGCATGTGCACTATGCATTTAATTACTTATATTATAAATTTGGAAGATTTCTTAAAATTTTGCTCGCACAACCCAACTACCTTAAAGAGAAAAAAAAAGTTACCTGGAAAATTTAGAAAATTTACGTCCCCATTTTGGTCCAGTAGCAAATGCATTTTCCGCAATATCAGCAAACCCCATTTTCGTTCTGTGTGTTTTGTGATATAGTACATGAGCGCATTTTACCTGGAAATCAATAACAAAAGGTCAATAATTTTTACATACCATTTTTTAAAATTATATTTAATAGATAGAATTAATTTGTCGGTAATTAATATTTATAATAATCTTTCATTAAAAATTAAAAAAAGAAAATTTCTTATCGATCCAATAAATTAATAAATAAAAAAATCAATTAGTTTAATAATTTGTCAAAAGTTTAAACAATTAAATTTGGTATTTACTAATTATTAAAAATTATGATACATATATACTAATTATTAGAAATTATTATAGTAAAAAAAAAAAAAATAGTTTATTTAAGAGGAATTTTCTTGATCCAAAAAAATGATTTTAAAAAGATTGTCTTGATTCTTTGAAAATAATTTAATTCTTAACCCGTAGTGGTCACTCTTTTTAAGAATTTCGTAGTGGTCATACTGGGTTTAGTTGACCCCATGCACGGAAAAAATTGTTGCTATTTGCGTTCTTTTCAATATTTTCACTCGAGCCGTACATGAGAGTAATTCTTAACACTTCCGTTGAATAATTCAATCGTTTTAAAATTTTTTTTTTAATTGTTTAATTATAAAAAAAAATGCGAGAAAGTTAAATTTCGAAAAATTTGACTTTTTTTATTAAAAACTTAATTTTTTGAGATAAATGAAAATGACTTCCAAGTTTCTACTCCAGATATCGCATACTTTGAAAAAAAAGTGGTGTCATGTCGAGCTTTTCAAAAAGTATATTTATTTGTGCAATTGAAATCGTAAATTTCCATGAATCTCAAAAAAATCTTCAAACAATAATAGATGGTACCACAGATACTATTTTGAATGATATCTTCGAGGCAAGAGCAACTCAAAAATTGCCTGGGGTCATCTGGACCCATAATGATCACTATGGATTAAACAATAATAAACTAATCAATTTTTGCCCTCAAAACCCTGTAGGGAATGCAAAAATAATTAAATCAATATACAATAAATATAAATTATTTTTAATTATGTTTTCTTAATAAATAGAGTAAATTTTTCGTTAACTAATATTTATAATTATCTTTAATAAAAAATCAAAAAAAAATTTTTTATCAATTCAATAAATAATTAATCATAAATATAAATAATTTGAATAATTTATTCTCGAGGTCGCGAGTGATCTCTGACTAATTAATAATTAATAACTGAAAGTAATTAAAAAAAATTTACCAAGATATACGAGCAGTGAGTGCAAATAAGTGAGACGAAAATAGTTCCAAAGATACCACCAATCAATCCAGAGCTTTTGAAGGCATAGGGCATAGCCAGAGTTCCAGTACCCAAAGCTGCCTTCAATAAATGTGTCAACGTATCGCAATCTCTAAAAAAAAAAAAAAAAAAAAAAAAATTATCAATAGTAAATAATAAATAATTTATATTTTTTTTCAATGCTTATAATACTTACGTAGTTGGATTGTCAACTTTGCGCTCAGTAAAGGGATTGAAACTTTTGTGATCGGTTAATGGAACTGCGACCTCCGGGTCTTTGGCTACGACCTGCACTTTGTATCTGCCAGACAAAAGATTTATTATTATTACTGATAGCGCGATCAATCGATTCATCATTTAAATTTATTTCCTACCAAGTTCTGAGACTTACAAAGTAGCAATAATTTTTTTATTAAAGAAAATGTTAATGATTTTTTTTTTTTTTTTTTTAACATTAATTATAACGCGGGAGGATCAATTGTAACAAATATCAATCAATGTACATTTACAGCTAAACAATTATCAATTATTTCAATAAACTATGCAATTATTGCGCAATAGATACGCATATCTACGTGCAGTTAACTAGCACGATACTCCACTCTATCCTTGTTCTACATTTGTATGTTCAGCATTTAGAAAATATACGGTATTAAATTAACAGAAGAGAATTTTTGTTTAAAATAAATTGCTGACAGCTAAATTCTTCTAAATGTTATTTGAGTCATCTAATTAGATAAATGACAAGGGAAATTAAGAATTAACTCATTTATAAATTATAAGCTGGGAAACTACATCAAAAGTACCTACGACAATTATTGTTATTATTACTATTATTAATATTATTAAATTATTAATGCTACGTACTTATTTGTTAATACCTCATCCTGAGGTAAAAACGTGTGCATCTCTGTCGGCGTTTTATTCGTGCTCTCAACCTGGAAACATGCCAAAAAATATTTATAAAATATTTTTTATTATATTTAATTATTGTAATTTGTTCAAAAAATTTAAAGACCTTTTTTATATTAATAAAAAAAATAGTAACCTTGCGGTCACTATTAAATAATGACTTTTTTTAAATTGCACTGTACTTTTTTAACTATTGACATTTTTAAAGATATAAGCTCATCCTGATGTTACACTCATCAAGAGCTTTCATTTGAGTACCCACATGCATTTTCATATATTTATATATATAAATATATAAAATATATGAAAAATTGATGTGGGTACTCAAATGAAAGGTCTCGATGAGTGTAATGTTGGGATGAGCTTATATCTTTGAAAATGTCAATAATTCACAAGATACAACGTAATTTCTTAATTATTGATATTTTTAAAGATATAAGCTCATCCCGATGTTACACTCATCGAGACCTTTCATTTGAGTACTCCCATGCATTTTGATATATTTTTCATATATATATATGAAAAAATGATGTGGGTACTTAAATGAAAGGTCTTGATGAGTGTAACATCGGGATGAGCTTATATCTTTAAAAATGTCAATAGTTCACAAGATTCAAGATCATTTTTTAATTATGGATTTAGAGATAGAGCATTTTCGAATGCAGCCTAAATAAATAAAAATCTATTTTATCATATAAATACACTGGTCACAAAATTTTACTTATTCTCTTAATAATATAGATTATCTTTGATAAGAAAAAAAATTTATTTTTAAAAGTTTAATAAATTTTTTTTTTAAGTTTAAATAATTTTTTATTGGTTTAAAATTAAAAAACTTATAAAAAATAATTTTTTCAACTCAAAAAAAAATTTATTCAATCAAACTTTAATATTAATATTAATTTTTAAGGTCATTTAATTTTTATTTAACAAAAATAATTCTTTTGGCACTCACCATTTTGCAGTATTTGATTGTAGTTAAAATCTCTCGAAAATTTCCACTGCAATCAGAAAAAAAATCATTAAAACACATGACATTTACATTTTGACATCTCATTTATATTTTAATAAATATTTATATTATCCATTTAATTAAAGTATCAAACTAATAATTAATTACACTTAACATTGAAAGAATACAAGTGTTACAATGAATGATAACAAAAATTAACTCCGATACATAATTATCTAAAACAAACTTTGTCCGATAATTTATATTATTCCGTGACACCGCAATTTATCCAGCCGCAAAAACCTACATAAAATTACATAATTACCAGGCTGTGTATAATATTAAACATCCTTAACTTTTTCACACACAATGTTTGTACATAAAATCAAAAACAATACATTGATAATTTATCTCTTATTTTCTTATCAGCATTTTATTTTTTACAATTGTTGCAAACAATTATAATCGGTATCACTTTTATTGTTAAAAAACATAAATACATTTGTAAATCACGATTTGTAACAAACCGGACACGCAAGAAGATAAGATTATAATATTAATATTTTTTTTTTTATTTTCAATAGGTGAATAAATGTTTGCCAATATCGTTATATAGTAATGAGGCAATTGCTTGAACAAATAATTAAAATTTAAAAAAATGAATGAAAAAATTCAGCCGCCGGAATTAAATGGCTCTAATTTATATTTTACGATTATGATTCAATTAAGTGGAAAGCCTTGAATGAAATTTAATATTTGAGCAATTGCTCTTTCTTCTTTTAATACCAAACCTAATTATTCTCTATTTATAGTCGCCCACACATTTTTCTCCAATTCACGCTAATCTATAATTCTTAAAAGCTAACCATTTTTACATACTTGACTAATTTTTTATTTTTAACACGTTAATTTATTTCAATACTAAAATTTTTAATTAAAATTAAATTATAATTAAAAAATAGTTTTTTAAAATTGTGCGTGTAATTTTTCAAGATTTTTACAAATTAAAATTTTTTTTTAATAAAAAAAATTTTTAAATGTCAGCTAACTTAATTTTTATTAATATACCGTGTCACTATTTTATATTTACTTAAAAAAACTTACACCAATGTGAAGAAATCAGGTCATTAGTATTTAAACAAAATAATATTAAAACAGGTTTTTGTGAAGAAATTTTAGCTTCATTTCTTCAGGCAAATAATCTGATAGTTAATTTTTTATATACATTTATCAAAAAACTATTTGTTTTTATCAACTAAGTTATCTATTGATAAATTTAACAATTAGTTACAAAATTATTTTCAAGGAAAATATATTGTATAATTAGTGATAATATTCATAAATATATTTATTCCATCTACGTTGAGAAACTAAATATTTTTTTGATATTTAAATTAAATTTATTTTTTAAAAAATTATTTCTTCCTAAGAAGAAATAATTTTTATAATTATTAAATCACGAGTTATTTTTTTTTCAATGATTTTTTGTCCTTAACATATGACTTCATACATGTAAATAAAAAAAAATAAATAACATATTTAAATATAAAAAAAGAGTCTAAATTTGTCGTGTTTAAAAATAACTACAAATACATTAATTCAAAACTATATTTTTAAAGACCTGAAGATAAAATTTTTTTTTTTCAATTTTTATACAATTGTAAAAAAATTTTGTACTTCAAAAATAATTTTTATTTATCTAAAATTTTAATAAATCAAAATTATTTAAATTTCTTCAATTATTTTAACAATAATTAATAATTTTAATAAAAATAATTTTTATTAATATTTATCTAAAATTTTAATAAATCAAAATTATTTAAATTTTTTAAACTATTTTGACAAAAATGAATAATTTTGATGAAAATTCTGAAAAATAAAAATTTCTTCAATTGTTTTAAATATTTACCTTACAAAAATAACAATATATTCTTAAAAAAATGACTCCATCACTAAAAAATTTGGTAATTACCGCAAGTAGAAAACTGATAAAAAAAAGATATCACAAAAAATAATTGACTCCGATAATTAGATGTCAAGTCAAAGTTTACCCGATAAGCTCCCTAAGGTAGTAATTAAATTAACTTAATCAGAATATTTCTTCCCGACAGATAAAGACCTGGTGAAATTTAGCAACTGAAATATCAGCAAGTATTACATCATGCGACGGTGGTGCTTGATTTCAGTCACATAGATGTCTAGCACACATATTTAAATGCAGATATAACAGTACTTGCTACTTCAACCGTGCAACTGAATCTTAAAACTAATTTTGTATTCTGTACTATTTCCCCAGTATATATTTATACTGTATACTATGTATTTATATATACATATGTAAAGTATCGTGTTCATTGCACTCTTTTATGACGCCATCATATGTATGTCTTTTTAAAATATCCACGTGGTCAAAGCCGCTGCATGAATAGACGGGCATGAGCAAAAGCATGTTAGAATCGGGCGAAACACGTGAAAGCCCGACACCAACCTCAAAATATTTATACCAAACCACCTATGCAGTATTAACTGTATTAACAATTAAATTAAAAAATTTTAATTTTATTAGAAACTATTTTTTTATTTTTTTTTCTTACCTGAGACAAACTCGCTATAGCACATCACTTGCAACTGAAGTTATGTTAATTAAAATGTCTTCTTGCTAAAATACCGGCTGTGACTGTTCAGTATTTTATTGCAAAAATAAAAATAAACTTTTATTATAAATAAATGTCCAAGCCGGCACACCGACACGCGTGTAATTATTTTAGTAGTCAGCTGCCAGATGTAGAAGATTCTATCCTAGGTACGCGTACGTGGCAAGAATTAAATACGGACTGATCAACCGGTTTAATAACACACGATATAAGATCGGTCCCCTTTCCCGCCTTAGCCCACACTTACTACACTTTCATAACCTTACATTATCTACCCCACTCATTATTTTTAGCTCTTATATTATACTCCCACTTATGCTCCGAGTTAGACTGAGCATTTCAGAACTACAGTTCATACTCCCCACTTGTTTAATTATCAATTGTTATTATATTATTTTGTTCTTTCTTCTTTTAATTTTAATCATTAAAAGCGGGATTTTTAATTTATAAAGAGACTTTCGGTATTATTTCTTGGTAAGTTTTATAAAAATTAATTTAGCAGTTATTTGATAATTTTAAGAATTTTATCAACAAATAAATTATGGCAAAAAAACAATTATAAAAAAAATTAACATGTAGAAATTTTAATAAATTGAAAATGCAATTTTTTTAAATGATTTTTTTGAACTAATTTAATTGTTAAAGAAAATTAAAAAATTGTCAAGTGACAGCTAAATTTAATTTTTTTATTTTGTTTAATTTATTAAATTATAACTAAAAAATATTTTTAAAAAATTGCACTTATAGTTTTTGAAGCTTTTAACAAATGAAAAAAAATTTTTTTTATTTTTTTGGGATAATTTTTTAATAAAAAAAATCATAAAAATTTTTAGATGTCGGCTAACTTCATTTTCATAATTTAATTAGCTTAAGTTTTTTATTGGAAGAATTATTTTATTTATTTGTGACTCTGAAATGAAAATTAAGTTAAAAATTTTTAGAATTTTTTTAATTTAAAAAATTATTACAAAATAATTTAATAAAAATAGTTCCCATGTAGAAATGAAAAAAAATAATTAGTAGGCATTTTTAAAAATATTTTTATTATTGTCTGAATTATTATAAAAATTTTTTAAATTGACAGCTATCAGCTGACTTCAGTATCATTTTTATTTAATCTAATTACAATTCTAAGAAGATTAATTGAATAAATGGTTCAATAAATTATGAATTAATAAAAAATTTTAAAATGCGTGGGGGTCATTTTTGAGATACTTTTAAAATAAATTAACTTTTATAAATATCTGTCAATAAAATATTTATAAAAATTAATTTCATCAAGCAGCGCACGCTTTTTTTAGAATAAAATAAATTTTTTTGTTAATTATTTATATTATTTTAAATTATTCAAAATTACTTTATATTTCTTCAGTTTATAATATTGAAAATTAAAAGTGGTAGATTGTAATATTTAATTAAATTAAAAGAATAATACTGAATAATACTAAAGTTAGACGACGTTTTTGATTTTTTGATTATTTTTCATTTATTAAATTATAATTAAAAAATATTTTTAAAAAAATGCATTTATAGTTTTTCAAGTTTTTTACAAATGAAATTTTATTTTTTAGTAGATTTTATAAAAATCTAACTATTGCAGCCGTCCTCATGGCGCAACTTTTAAAAAATTTAGCCATTTTCTGACTCAGTTTGTCGAGCTGAGTCAGAAAATACATATAGTTCAAAAGTTTATATATGTATGTATTTATATATATATATATATATACTAAAGGTGTTTTCATGACCGAATTGTATATATATAATGAGTGTTTTTTCATGCCGTCTAGGTCAAATAACTAGTAGATGTTGTTCAAGTCAAGAGATGGATACTTCCATCTTCCCTTATTGGTTGAGAGATATGGAAGGGGCCCGGTAGCTTAACTGGTAGAGCTCCTGACATGTTATCAGGGAGATCCAGGTTCGATTCCTGGCTTGGCAACCAACCCCATTTATTTTTTCGAAAGTCTGTCTTTACTCTCATTCAAAATAATTTCTTTCATTTCTTTCAATTAATTAACATCTTTAGTACTCGAATGGATACTACAAGCTTACAGCTTTACTAGTATTCAAGTTTGATGGATTTCCATCGAACTTATATACAGAGAGGATATTTTTTAACCAATAAGGGAAGATGGAAGTATCCATCTCTTGACTTGAACAACATCTACTAGTTATTTGACCTAGACGGCATGAAAAAACACTCATTTTATATATATATATATATATTTATACGATATAACGCGGCTTGTCAGCACGATAGCGTTTTCAATTTTTAAACGATTCTTCTCAAACTCAACATGCTTTATCTATCGATCAAAACCAAGGTTAAGTTCTAAGATGAGCTTAATCGGGCGAGTAATTTGAAAATTACAGGATTTTGAAATTTTGAAAATCGTAAAAATTGCTGTTTTTACTACTGCAACTTGGTATAATTACTGAAGTAGACAAGATATTAAAATTCGGTAAAATGCATCGTAAAGGTCTTTTAATAAGCTTTAATTTTCACTACTCAGAAGTGGTAATAGCCTCAATATTACTCCTTTTAGAGTTCGTTTAATGAAACAGTTTTACTGTTGCAGCCGTTTTAGAATTATTGTCTGCATCATAGTTTAATCATGATGTAAATTCAATAGTTACGATATTGATCAGTCTTTCGTGTAATGTTTTTGGGTAGGTCGTCAGTAAATATGTCATAAATTAGTTCTAAATATTGTTTTCTTCAATTAAAATTTTGTCCGGTTTTAAAATTCTGATTAACTTGGAAACTGTTGTTCCTAAGCGATTACTTAAAATTTGGACATTTATAATTCAAATCTTATAATCTTTGCAATTGTTTGATAAATATTTGAGAAACTTTTTCTTCACAAGATAATTTTTTTTCCAAAATTTGTTCTAAATAGTTTTAAACTTATTATTGAATTTTGTTTTTAATTCATAAACTAAGTAATACGTTATTAGTATTTATATTATTTTATTAAAAATCGATTTTCTTTATTTGAAAAATCTACTTCCATTTCGACTGCCGAATGGCCTTTTTATTTTTTGTAATAATTTTTTCAAGAAAAAAAAATTCTTAAATTTTTAGATGTCGGCTAACTTAATTTTCATCAATATTGACTATAATTTTATGGATAGTAGTATTTTACAGGTAAAATTAATAATACTGAAGTTAGCTGATATTTTTCAACTAATTTTAATTTTTGTAACAAATGACTTTGGTTAAAAATCGATTTTGGTTAAAATACGAGAATAAAATAATTAAATTAAATAAAATGAGAAAAAAAATTTTTTAATGAAAAATTTATTTTATTTCTTCAATTAAGAAAATTATCGGTAAAATATTATTAACTTACAAAATTAGCTGAGAGGTGATAAATTTTATCACCTTAACAGGCGAGACCATATTTTTCTCGCTTTGCTCTCACGGAGTTCAACGAAACTATCTCTGTCGCACTCCCAACAGCAGATCAATTGCAGTTTCGATTGGTTTCACGAAACGAATGAAATTTTTGAAAAAAACGCTTTGTGGTGAAATAGTTTATTAAATTATCTATTATCTCTAAAAACTTTTTTTCAAAATTTCCATTCGTTTCGCTAAACCGATTGAAACTGCAATCACTGGTCTCGCCTGTTAATTAAAAATTATTAAAAATAATGAAATTTTATTTTTTTTAACATTTCTTCTTTTCAATATTTCCGAATTTCTTCATATAAAATTTAGTTAGGCATGTCAAAAAAATGTATTAGTATAAATATAAATCCCTGAAGAAATATATTTATTTATTTTTACAAAATCTAATCCGAAAATTAAAATACTATTTATGAAAACTGACTTAGTTCACTTGCTGAGTTTTAGCCTTACAAATAAAATAAACCTTTAAAATAATTAATCATTTAAACTTTATTAATAATAATCATAACCTTTTGATGTTAATATTTTCACCATTCAATAAAAAAGATACAATTTTTTATTAAAAACTATTGAGCAGTAATACTGTATAAAAAATGTATTATTTACAATGTGAAGCGATACTATTTCTCTATAAGAATTATGAAAATACATGTAGGATTTTTAAGCAATGATTACAAATATAACTTATGTCGTATAAAATATCCTTGATAAAACTGTTAAGTACACTTAAGTTACAATTTTATATTTTATGAATAATTTTTGTAACAAGTTGCAGAAAAAAAAAATTGACATAGAAACTTAAAAAAATGAAAAATGCAATTTTTTAAATTTATTTAAAAAAAAAAAATAAAAAATGATCAAGTGGACAATTAATTTTCACACTTGAAGCCAAAGTACAAGAGACAAAAATTGAAGAATATCGGTGGATAATTTTAAACAACTTAACAATAAACTTAATATAAAAGATTACAATTAAAAAATGTGAACCATTACAAGTCTTATGTTATAATCAGTTGAGTAAGATTGTAATTAATTAATTGAAGCAATAGCAAACTTAAAATTAATTCTACATCATAGCTTCAACGATGCCTTGAATAGCAGACTTGGTACCAAAAACAAGGGCCAAAAGTCCAATCAAAGTAACGACAACATTTTTGTAAATCATCCAGTTGAAGCGACCGAACCCAACGTCCCAGTAGGTGATGACTTCAATGACCACCGGAGCAAGAAGTCCAAGCAACGAGAAGCAGAACGCACCTACAAGTTCAACAAGCGGTCCGATGTTGGGGATAGCGATGGCCAGGGAGACACAGCAGATCACCATGACCGTCCTTACGATGTATTCCCCAGTTCTTGGCCTGTCAGCAAAGTGTTCCTTGACTCCATTCCAGGCGATGTCAATGCAAACGTAGAACTGGAGCCCAAAGGTGAAGAAAACAGCAAGTCCAATCAATACTTTGACGACCTGGGCTGGTATCAAAGCAATCGGCAGGTTCGCAGTGATCACCGCATTTGCGTGGTCTCCGTACTTCATGTATCCAAGCAAGCCAAGGAGGATGTATACGAAGGTGACGCTTCCCATTCCTTTGCTGAGGACTCCGCAAATTCCCACAAAGTTCTGGGGCGTCTTCATGTTGTTCTCCAGAGGCATTATCACTCCGATAGCTTCCATAGCGAATACTGTGACACTGAAGAACTGCGGGAATTCATAGTATGGTCTCATTAGCGACAGTTGGTTTATTGGTAACATGTCTTGGACCAGGTAGTAGAAGGTCATTCCTAAACTGCAAGCCATGAAGATGTTTGCGACCATTGAAAAAGGCGCCAAGTACTTTAAATCAGGCACGTAGACCAGCAGGATCAGCGGTACGAACAGACAGGCTATTATTATTCTCATAAATGAAATATCCAGGGGGATTACTGTTTCTATCGCTGATGTTGTCGTGTTTACTACGTCGGAAACGTTCACTGGGGTGGTCATGTTGGCCATCAATACTACTGGCTCGGTGTGGTTCATGTAGTATTTTATTACTTGCCCGAAATTTGTCGCTATGATGATGTTGTACGCTGTACAAGCGCCGAAGTAGGTTGAGAAGAGGCAAATCTGGACGAAGTACCTGGAAAATTATTTTTTGGGTGATAAATTGTTTTTTTATGGTATTAAAGGAGTTTTTTAGTTTTATTTATTTTTACCTGGAGAATTTGGAAAATTTACGGCCCCACTTTGGTCCAGTTGCAAATGCAGTTTCTGCGACGTCAGCAAATCCCATTTTTGTTTTATGCGTTTTATAGTATAATACGTGGGCACATTTTACCTGGAAACAAATTTGGATTGTTTTTTAGTCATTATTAACGCTGATTTTTGCTACTATTTTCACGGAAAAAAGAAAACAGAAATAGTTACAGTATAAAATGTAAAATCGGTCCTGTCGTAATCAAAACTAGAAAAATTATAGTTAGAAATAACATTTTTCTAAATCCAAAGTTTGAATATTAATTTTCAGATTTTTCAATGTAAATATTGCATTCTACAATGTAATTCTTATAAAATCTGTAATAATTATAATCTGAAACTGTAATTTTTCCTGTTTTCATCACGGAGCGTCACGTTGCATTATATACTGTAATTTTTCGAGTTTTCTTTTTTCCATTTATTGAAATAAATGGTACAAGTTTTTTATTTTACGGCGAAAATATTGGTCCTATAAAAAATTTTTTGAAACAAAAGTTCAAAATTTAATTGTCTAAAAAAAACGTCCATGATTTTAAAAAAAAAACCAATATTTTAGCTGTAATTTCAAAATTAACATTCATAATTATCAAAAAATTTGAACCTTTGATTATAAATTTTAATTTTGGAATAATAGCTAAAATATTTTGGTTTTTTTTAAATCATAAGAATCATTTTTATTTCAAAATTAAATTTTGAACAATTTTTGTTTCAAAATTTTTTTATAAGTCCAATATTTTCGCCGTAATATCAAGAATTTGAACCATTTATTTTAAAATAGTCAAATTGTAAACTTACCAAGATGTAAGAGCAATGAGTACAGATAAGTGAGACGAGGATTGTTCCCAGGATACCACCTACAATTCCAGCGCCTCTGAAAGCGTAGGGCATAGAAAGGATTCCAGTACCCAAAGCTGCTTTTAGTAAATGCGTTAGCGTTTCACCATCCCTGTAAATTATTTTTTTATTTTATATCAATATTAATAATGATGATTAAATTAAGATAAATTTGATCATTTTTAGGATTTTTTTAATGAATGAATTAAATAAAAAATTTATAAAAAAAATTTCATTAATAGAAATTGTAAAATAAATTTTAAAAAATTAATTAAATTGCGAAGAAATACTTACGTAGTTGGATTGTCAATTTTTCGCTCAGTAAATGGATCAAAATTTTTGGAATTCGCCAGAGGAGTTGCGATTTCCACATCTTTTGAAACAACTTGTACTTTATATCTAAAAAAAATTAAAGAAAATATTTAAATTAAAAAAATTAAATTTTAATAAATAATGAATAAATTATTTTTTTAAATATCTTACTTAGATGTAAGCGCATCATCTTGAGGTAGAAAAGTGTGCATCTCAGTCGAGGTTTTATTTCCTTCAACCTAAAACAAAGTTTCAAATCGAAAAATAAATAATCATGAATTTATAATTACAAATAATTAAAATAATTAAATAGAATATAAATATTGTAAATTATATTACTCACCATTTTGCTGTTTAGTGATTGTAAGTTTCCTTGATAATAATTAGTATTTAAATCCAAGTAATTCCTGTAAGCAAAACAAAATGTTAATTAAATTATTAATAACTAATTGTAAAACTAGTTTAGAATTAATATTAATTTATTAAATTAATTTAATTAAATAGCCTTGACAAAAAATATTTGTCTAATTCATGAGATATTTTTTAGTTAAAGGTATTACAGTAATTTGTTGGCATTTGCAGTTGAGGCTTATTAATGTGACGTGACCCTTGCAGTCAATAAATTATTTTTTATACTTCTGGAATTTACACAAAAAAAAATACAATCGAAATATTTATTGTTGTCAGTCGAACCCTTGTTGTGCAGAAACAGGTTTTAAAAAAAATCACTGGGATAAAATTCAAAGATAAAAAAAAAGAAACGGTGTTATATTATGCATAAAAAATAATCGCTGACATAAATAAGCTACTAAGAGAGTTAGATAAATTATTATACATGCATACAAATTTTTAAGGAAATATTTATTTCATTAGACGTTTATTGAAATACAATAGACTACTTAGTATTTATTATTTGCAATAAATATTCATTTGTGAATTAATAAATAAAAATCAAGATAAGTCTAAATATATCACAAAGAAAATAATTTAGATTTTTAAATTGAAATACAAGACCCAACTAAACCGACAAAAGATAAAATTGCCGTAAGAACATTATCTTTTTTTGAAGAAATAAAATTACAAGTTTATTATTGGAGTCGTGTGTATTATTTTTACTATGTTCTAATGATAAAAAAATTTAGTTTAATATTTAATGTAATTGTAATTAATGTGTTTTATGTTTTAGGAAAAGTTCCCGAGACTATCTTATCCTAATATTTCGTTTATTTTGGTGATGAAATAAACTGGGTACAACTAGATATAAATTTGTCTGTGAGTACAATTATCTTTTGACACATTGTAAAGATTAATAATTACAATTACTATAAAAATTATCGTCAAGATAAAACTATTAATTATACTAAGGAAAACAATGACATCGTTTTTGAAACATAAGTTTACTATTTAATAAGTTTGTATTTTTAGATTTGGAATTTGTTTTAAGTATTTGATTACTTAAATTATTTAAAAAAATTTTTTAAATTAGAAATTTCCTTATTTAATTTAAAATAATTGTTTTATTTTTTTAACTTTAATAATTAAAATCAATATTAAATTCAAAACAAAAAATAATTAGAAATTAATTATTGGAAAAAGAATGTCTTTTAAAAATTTGCACTTTTAATTTTTTTTAACATTTTTAAATATGCAATTTTAATAAAAATTTTTTTATAATTATTTAGTAGTATGAAAAATCCAAAAAATTTAAACAGCTGTTAATTTCAATATAATTAAAAAAATATTAATATTTCATCAAAAAAAATTCTTTAAAATTAAATTAAATTATCTTCAATTTCAAACGTCTTACATTATAATTTCATAAAAAAAAACCTTAAAAAATGAATTTCAATGTATCCAATCCAGCATAAATTTATTGAATAAAATTCCCCGAAAGACATTTCATTTCTTCCCGAGTGAAAAGTAAAAAGACCCGTATTAACGTTCACAAAAACCCATTCTTTTCTTAGCGTCCCTATTTTATCCGGCCCTCCCTTATATGTATTCATTCAAAGTGTATATATATAACATATATATGAAGATACCCATGTGTATACAAATATATGTGTATCGAGAAGCCGCATAAACCGACACTAGCGGATGACGAACCACATGCAATATCGAGCGTGTACTAAAGTATGATGAAACATGCGAAGCCTCTTGCAAACCGAAAATTGCTAACGAATTACCTAAAATTATTAAACATATAAATTAACATTACAAAAGTAACCAAAAATATGAATTAATATTAATTTAGAAAATTTCTTCAATATAAATTTACTATAATATTTCTGTTTTATTATCTAACTACACTATTTAATTATTACTCATTAATTATATCCAAATCTTGTATTATTGCAATTCGGTTAAGCCTTGGCATATAACTAAATAAATAAATAATAAATATAAATAAATAATAAATAAATAAATAAATTCAATTTCTTCATTAATATTAATTCATTCAAAAATAAAAATAAAAATTCACTCTAAAAATAAAATAAAAATTTCTTAAAGTACAAACTAAAAATAAAAATTTCCGAGTATTTAATTACTCGAAAAAAAAACGTGGTCTTACCTTAAGTTACTATAAACTTTACTACAACATCATACTAGAGGTAAAACTTTAATGAAATCTATTGATTAAAAAAAAAATATAAATACTGTAACTAAAGACCCAACAAACCGTGGTATTTCCACCGAGTCCAAGCTTTAAGTGTTTAAAATTACAGCTTGCGGTGGTTAATACCACGGGTACATGCCCAAAATTGTTGGGACGAACTGAGACTGACAAACCGGTTGATTTGAACGAACTATCTGCAAACTAATTTCTTCCCCTTTTTCGCCTTTCCCGCCACTTACTAATGCTTCCCCTTCCCAGCTTGTTCTTCTCCTACCCTCGGAATTTCTTCCCTCACTTCTAAGAATTGGCTCCCCACTAGCCAATTATCTCCGCTGTGTACTGTCCGCTGCTTCAAGTAGTTATTTTAATCAACCATCAAACTTCTCGCTATTTGTAAAAAACGCTTAAGTATTATCGACTCCAATTTATCATCCTTGGCGAAGAAATAACGACTAAGCGATAACTGATAACGATAACGATTAGAATATTTAAAATAGTCGTTGCTTTCTTATCAGTTTTTGTTGCTCTGCTTGCGGCAGATGTGATTGAAATGTCTGTAAATAAAAGAAGAAATGTTTATCAATTTTAATGGTTTGTTAACAGTGAAGAATATATAAAATATTAAACACTTAACTAGGAAAATATTTTAACATACCTGGAATGGTTGATTATTTTTAAATATTCTTCAGAAGAAATTTTCTGCAACAAAACAATCGATTTTTAATTGACAAATTAGATGTAACCGGCTTTCCTTAATTGACTATAATTAGTGAACATTGTGTTTATGAGCGATGATATAATCTTTACGAGTTTTAATCAATCTCATGGACACACTATACATGATACGATATTCGATAAATTTTTCTATGAATGATTCTCTAGGGACTGTCGATCCTCAAGAATTTTTTTGACTCACAGGTCAATTAGCAGATGGATTTAGTTAATGTGATTCCGGCTCTTTTTATTTTTTGTCATTGTATTTGAATATATTCCAATTGCTTTTTAATGTTTTTTTTTTCTGTTATTTATTATTGTGTGAAAGAAGTAAACACTGATTTGGAAAATGACTATTATTTGAGTCTTTGTTTGGATATTTTACAGAACACTGTGGTTAAAAGTATGACCGTTAAAATTAGGGACTAAAGAAGCTTAGTTTAGAAAAAAAATTTTCATGTAATAAATGTATGAAAATTTGTAATTTATAATCTTTTAATGTTAATTTTTTTTTACTTAAAAATAAATTTGTACTTAAATATTTGAAAAAAAAAAATTTTAAGATTTAATAAATTATTAAAAAATTTTTAATATCTATTTTTAGTTACTTTAAAAGTCAAATTTAATTCTTTTTAATACTTTAAAATATTTTAATACTTTTTGATTTCTTCTTTTATGAAGAATTAACATGTTATATTAGATCTCATTAGTAAATTTAATTTAAATTCAATTGAAATTATTGATTGAAAAAATCCTTGTCGTGAGTTGGGCTCGAACTTGAGCCTTTTTTTTTCCTTTTTGAAAATATAATTTTTATTTAACTTCTTAAAAAATATGTTTGGTACTTAAGTCTAAAAATTATATCTAAAAGACTTTGATAATAATGTTGAGTAGATAATATGTAGCTGGCTGCAATAAAAAGATCTCGCCATTGAAAAATCTTGAATTAATATTTTCTAACCAGGGATTTTGTAGTGACATTACCACTGAGTTTTAACAATTACAAACTTTTATATTGGATTCTGAAAAAATGAAATTTGAATCGAAATTAATGAAAATTAAATTAGTTGACATTTTAAAATTTTTAGAAATTTTTTATTGAAAAAATTTCAATTAAAAAAAAAAATTTCACATGTAAAAAACTTGAAAAACTATAAGTGCAATTTTTTAGAATTATCTTTTTAGTTGTAATTTAATTAAAAAAAAAAATCAAAAATTTTTAGACGTCTGCTAACTTCAGTGTCATAAAAATTAATATTTCTTCTTTTAACGAAACTAATTATTAAATTGAATTTTTATAAAAATTTATCACTCAGAAATGTAATTAATAATATTATTACATTTTCCTGATAAATTATTGAAAATATTTTTAAGTTAAATAAATACTTATCTAAAAAAAAAACAATAATAAATTATGAAAATTAAGTTAGCCATTTAAAATTTTTTTTTCATTAAAAAAATGATCACAAAAAATAAAAAAAAAATTTCATTTGTAAAAAATTTTAAAAACTATAAGTGCAATATTTTAAAAATATTTTTTTGTTCTAATTTAATTATTAAAAAAAAATCAAAAAATAAAAAACGTCGGCTTACTTCAGTATTATTAATAAATTTATTAAAATCAAACTTAATCTTCAAAATCAATAAAATATTTAAAAAATGTATAAACGTCTTTTTTAAATTAATTCTACTCGCAATTCAGATCGCTGAAAATAATAAAAAATTTATAAATAAATAAAACAACCTGTCAAAAGAAATTCAAGGTTATAATAAAAATTATCAAGTATAATTATCAAAAATGTAGTTAAAAAAATGTCAGACCCATCATCTTCTAAAGAGCAGTACTTATTTTTGCTGGAGTTTTTCGTGCATTACATAACCGGAGAAAGAGTATCTAAACTGAACGAAACTCTCCGTGGACCAACGAGTATCTTATTACAATTCCTCGGGATCCAAAATGACGCAATCGAGATTACTCCAGCGCATCAGCAATTATCGCCATGGGCTCGTCCGGCAATCGGAGCCCGGGACGTCGAAAAATTTTACTCTGGGCGTTCTATTTTGTTCGCGATTCCCCAGACGGTAGTCGTGAACAAGAACGCGGAGTTCAAGATAAATTTGCGAGTGTACAAGAAAATGCCGGCTGACATTCACCCGGACGTGCTGATTGGTACAGGAGAGCTTGACATAACCAAAGAGTTTGTGGGATTGAGGAAAGAAATGTTCGACTGTTGGAACTGCGATGTTCCTGCGCCGAAGAATTACGAAGGCCCGGTAGAAATTTACCACAATAACCAGCTAGCTGCCTTCGTGCTTGCTTACGTTCGTATTTCTTCTTTTGGGCAGTCCATCGTCACCGCTTTCGACGCTCCAGCAACTGAAACTGGATCTTTTATTTTTAGAAGTGAATTTATGGACCAAGAAGCTCTTGCGTACAATTGCAGACTTATCAGTCAGAGCCTTTTCAATTTAAAAGCCCGTCAACGATCGAATTTACAGTTAGATCCACCATTTTGTCGAGAGAACTACTGTCTTCGTCAAGATGGCGGTGATAAGGATAGTGGAGGAGAGAATAAGGCGCAAGCGCGAAGTTTTGAATCTCCCGCGCTTTTCAGCCAACCGCTGGTGCTTAAAGTTTCCGGAATGATTGATCAAGAAGGTAATTTTAATGACACTGGTTATCAAAATGGCGATTTTGATGTATTTGTCCTGAGAATTGGGAAGAAAGGGCTGGTTGGCGAAGAAGAAAAGTCGGACATTCAAATCGAGTTACGCACTCCGAAAGCTTTGGTTGACACGCTGCCTGTCAGATGCGAAACGAGGGAAATTCAAACTGAGGCTGAGGAAGCTAAGGTTGATGAAGAAATTCTGGTTAGGAAGACAAGCAAGAAGAAAAGTAAAAAAAAGAATAAAAAGAAAAAGAAGAAATAAATGACAGTCGGTATTTTGTTTAAAATGTGACATTTAGTTTTATTTTTTTATTATTTGGGTTTTTTTTAGGAAATGGAAAGATAAAATTTTTGTGAATATTTAAAATGACAGAGCAGAAATTGTTTTTGATTGAATTCTTGGTCGATAGAGTCAGCGTCCCGACAGTACGAGCTATGCATGATGAATTTATGCCGGCGAAAACTTGTGTGTCTTTTAAAGTATGATTTTTATTTTATTTTTATGTAAATTAGCGAGCTAAGATTTATTGTTTTATTTTTTTTTAAGCTAAAAATGGATGAAAATAAAATTATCAGTGACGTTTTTTAGAATTTTCGTTTTAAAAAAAATTAATAGAAAAAAAATTTGACATGTAGAAAATTTGAAAAATTATAAGTGCAATTTAAAAAAATATTTTTTTTAATTAATAAAATAAATTGTTAATTTCTGATGATTTTTGTTTGGGGCTTTTAGTATTCCATAGTGACTGGTGGGACATTTGACTCTGGAATTCCGTCAATTATAAGCTATAATTATGTTACTGAAACTTTTACTATAGTAAAATTTATCTTATAATATAGAAGAATAACTAATTAACAACATCCTTTTGTCAAAAACCTCGATTACTTTTTAAGTTTCTCGTAATTATCATTTGACTGAGTGTAACTGGTGGGACATCGAAAAATCCTTCTCTCTTACCTTGGTATACTTAAAGTCCAATTTCAGTTCGACTACTAAACTTTTAAAAAATACTTCCCTCTCAATACAAAATTTATCCTACAAACATTCAATATTGTAACGTCCACGTTTTCAAAATATAAATATCTAATTTGTCCCCGGCTCGAAATTTGCTCGCCGGAGTCCAGGGTCATAAACGAGGATCACATTATCAATAACAAAATATAAACAAAACACTTCATTTTAAATAAATCAAAAATAAATAATAGTTTAAAAAAACTAAAAACACGCTTTTTATAGAAAACCAAACTAAAAAATAGAAAATAAATTTAAATTAAGAATAGTGTTAAAAATTTCAATAAATATAAATTAATAATAGTGTAAATAAAAAAAATGTATTTTATTTTAAAAAAAGCGTGAGGTGCATGGTGTCAATAGTTATAAATATTTTATTGACAGATATGAGTAGAGTGATTATCATTTTGATAATATCTTAAAAAGCACCCCACGCTTTTTAAAATAAAATACATTTTTTTTATTTACACTATTATTAATTTATATTTATTGAAATTTTTAAAACTATTCTTAATTTAAATTTATTTTCTATTTTTTAGTTTGGTTTTCTATAAAAAGTGTGTTTTTAGTTTTTAAACTATTATTTATTTTTACTTTTTAGTTTGGTTTATTTATACACGCGTGATTATTTAGTTTTTTTAAACTATTATTTGTTGATTATCAAAAATATTCAGGCGCGCAAATTACCCACGGAGAGTTACATACTGACATACTGACATACTGACATACAAGTGAAGCTAATAAAAAATAATTATTTATAAATATTATAAATACGGGGAATCAGAGTTCGATTTCGGAGAGCGAGCCTGAGAAACGGCTACCAGAACCAAGGAAGGCCGCAGGCGCGCAGATTACCCACGGAGAGTTACTGACATACTGACAAACTGACATACAAGTGAAGCTAATATAAAGCGTGTAAAAAAGGAAACCTCTTTATTGGCCTGATCATATTAATAAACGATATAAACAATATAAGCAAATTAAACAATATAAACAATACATTAGAACACTCTTTTCACACATATTCGCGGTTCAAAATCATTAACGCGGTTCAAAATCAAGAAACAATATAAGCAATAGACACTAATACAATAGAAACTTTCTACCCAAACATACACGACGGTATTCACGGTTCAAACTCAAAAAAAAAACGCGGTCTACAAAATACTAACTAGTTTCCCAGTAACACCCCCTCCCCCCCCCTCAGGGCGACTAGCCGTCATCCCTGTGGGGTCCTAAACTCTACCCTGAGAGCAAGTGGAGAATATCCTCCTCGCTCCCACCTACACGGCTCATGATCACCTACCGTACCTCAGCTGAAGGCTTCGGCACGGGGAGTAGCACTTTCATCCGGTCGGTTCACGATACTTACCTGGGCCTTGGTCAGACTCCAGGTAGAGTATCATCCTCTAGAATTACTTGGTGAAGAGTGTTCGTCCGAGTAATTCTCCCGAGAAAGAATTGCTTCATAATAATTTCTCACACGCTTAATTTCTTAATTTAATCATACTTTCGGTAACAATAATATAATATTATTAACTAAATAAATACAATAATTAAATAATAATCGCCGCACTAATAACAATAATTGTTTCTATTAATTTTTAAGTAATTAATAAAAATAAACTAAAATACTCAAATACAAATAGTAAAATCTGGGTCATAATATTATAAAGAATTAGACTGATTACCTACGTAGAAACAATTAAAAAAATTTTTTTTATTGTGACTGGTGGGACAGGCATTTGTGACTGAAGGGACAAGTACAAAATTTCTACATCAAGTTGTTTATTAAAAAGACTTTTATATTATTTCAACCTTAAAAACATTATTGTTTATATATTTAACTATAAATTATTTAGGATAATTAAAAAAAAACTAATTAAAAAACACAAATAAAGGATTTAGCATGCTGACAACATGATCTTGATAAACTTAGGTGTTAATTAATAAAGAACATAAAAAAATTTGTTCTTAAAACTATAATAATAAATATGTTAGTTAATAACAAACATAAAATGAATTTTTTCTGAAAACTATTAAAACAACATTTGACCCGTACACAAGTTAGTACGGCTGAAAAGTTACTAGGAGAAAAAAATCGATTTTCTAATAGATTAAAAAAAATTTTTTTTACAAATTAGTAAAATATAAACTTTTAATAATAAATTAGGACTAAATTAGAATGAGTTAGAGAAATTTAAAAATTTTAGTCATTTTCCCATTTTGCATGGAATGTCCCTATTATAATTAATGATATAATTAATAATGATTTTAGTGTGAATAAAAATGATCAAAGTTGCAGACAAAACATTAGTATTTATATGTTTAAAAATTAATTAAAATATTTTTGACATACAATTTTCCTTATTATGTTTTGCAACAATAATTGCAGTAAATATTTTGACAAATTAACAAACATAGTATTGATATATTCTTTTTTTTTTTTTTTTATTTAATTAATTAATTATTTTGAAAGAATTTCTAGATTTCTTCATTAAAGTACCGAAATTTTTATTTAAAACGCACTTCTCACGTGTTTTTTTCCGTGAGATGCTTACAAAAAATACTCCAAGAATTTTATACTATTTTAAATTAAATATCATAAAAAAAAAATATATATTTACAGTGTAAATACAATTAGATATAAATTTTATCAGATCCTAAGTTTACCAGCCGTAAATATTTATCAAGAAGATCCAGTGAGCGGAGCTCGCTCCGACAATTTCTTCCGCAAAGGAAAGTCGTGTTTGTTCGCGCTACCTAATCTGGTGCTCGAAAAGCCTCTCCACACCTTCCCAGTGACACTGTCGGTTTACAAAAAGCTTCCGGCAGGTGTTTTGCCAGACGTGATGCACATTGGCGCTCACCAGATCGAGATGAAAGAGCTTATGAACGGATTGTTGCGAGAACATGTCTTCAGGGGTTCAGACGCTTCCAAATCGCTCAAGAATACCTTCACGTAAGTCTGTAAATTCGGAATATTACCATCAATCATTACTTATTACCCTGACTTACTTCTTCCAGGATTGAAACAGCAACAGGACAAGTGGTAGGCAATGTAACAGTCTTCATCCGAGCTTCGTGCTTCGGAAAAAAGCTGGTTACTCAGTTTGAGATTCCTCATAATAAGAAGCCATATTTATTCAAAAGCCTGGATGACAGCAGTGTCTTTGAGTGCCAGAGAATCTCTCCAAGTGCTGTAAGCCCTGAATTTTCCGGGAAGAAATCAACATCTAGAAGAGATAATATTGATGCGAGAAATTGTCAAGCATCTAGACCTCTGGGTCTTTTTGAATCATCATACAAGCCGACTTTGACGTTTAACAAAACGTCTTTTTAATTATTAGCACAAGTAGGTTCCCTGATTGATTGATTAATCATTATGGAGAATTTTAATTGTTGAGAATTAAAAGCGATTGAAATTTTTTATTTTTAATCTTTCCAAATTTTTTTTTTTTTTTTTTTTTTGGCGCGATTACGAAGTTTTTAGAAGAATTAATTCTTTTTAACCGTTTAGTATAATTTTGCATTTAAAGTTAGCAGACACGAAAATTTTTTTATTTTTCTTAAACAATAAATTAGGTCTAGAAAATTATTTTTTAAAAATCGCATTCATAATTTTTTTTTTACTATAATTTGTTAGTTAAAAAATTTTCAAAATTAACAAAACGTCTTCTTAATCATTAGCATAATTAAGGTTCCCTGATTTATTGATTAATCATTAGGGAGGATTAAAAATCATTTAAAATTTTTTATTTTTAATCTTTCCAAATATTTCTTTTCTAATCTAATTAGGCATAGAAAATTATTTTTTAAAAATTGCATTTATAATTTCTTTGATCTTCTAAAAATAGAATTTTTAAAATAATTTTTTTTGCTATAATTTGTTAGTTAAAAAATTTTCAAAATTAACAAAACGTCTTCTTAATTATTAGCACAAGTAAGGTTCCCGGATTGATCGATTAATCATTAGGGAGGATTTTAATTATTGAGAATTAAAAATGATTTAAAATTTTATATTTTTAATCTTTCCAAATACTTTTTTTCTAATCTAATTAGATATAGAAAATTATTTAAAAAAAATTGCATTTATAATTTTTTTGATCTTCTAAAGATGGAATTTTAAAAATAAATTTTTGTTGCTATAATTTGTTAGCTAAAAAAAATACCAAAAATTTTCAAATGTTTCTCAAATTTCAGTATAATAATTTTGCATAGTGGAAATGAATTTAAAGGTATTTAATACTTTCAATACTTAAGATTTTTTACAAAAATTTGAAAATAAAAATTTTTTGAATCGTTTTTTCTAATCAAGGAAGAAAAGAAATTAAAAAGTATTTGATTTGAATACAATTAGAATCTGAAACAATACAAAATTTAGCTAGGACAACTGAATAAATCAATAATGATAATGAATAAATTTTCAGGAAAATATTGACCGGGAGAAAAATTAATTGCGAGTAGGCAATTAAATATTTTCCTGCAAAGCACATGCGCCGGAAGAAATAATAATGACAGTCACCCTTTGTCGGATTTTAGATTGTAGATGACACACTGACATGAGTAACGGAGTGGTTTCCGTTGGTGGTATTGGATTTGTTGAGTCATTGGGTTATATGGAATAAAAATAAACCAAACTAGCAGTGGTGGATGGTGGAGATAGGGGTTGTAGACCGCCGATATTGTAGCGCTTGCGCAAAATTAATTTCTGTCCGGATCAACCCTGAGGTAATATAATAAAATATATTGTACATCAGTAGCGTTGGTAACGTAATTCTTTAATCATATAACAGACTGATAGTTTTTTAGGCGTTCAGTAGTGCCTAAACACTGTAAAAAGGCCTAATGATTACTGACGTTGACGCCCGGATACTGAATGATCCAGTGGAAGATGGAGAAAACGCCTGAATTGTCCAGACGACTGGATATTATTTATTTAACCGGTGGTGAATAAAAACAAGCAGGATGAACGACTCACCGCAAAACTCTGAGGCTGTTGCTGCTCGACGAACCGGCACCCATGACAATAGTGCTGACGAAGATGATTGGAGTGCTATTGTTGAATGTGTATTTATTTTTTGCTTTTGTTTTACTAATTTAGATTCAAATTACGGAGCTAATTTTAGATCTTATTTTTGGGGAGACATTAAACTTAAACTGTCTGCAGAAAATTAGATGATGAAAATTACCGAGTCATATTTATATTCACATCATTTATAAATATTTAAATATGTCGACTGATTCTAATAATAAAACAGTCTAATGAAGATTTTCATATGCTTCAGAGTACTTAGATACCAAATTAAATATTCTAAGATTTAATTAGTTGCGTAATTTGAAGTAGGAGTGCTGTATTAATTACTGGTGAGTTGATTACTGTCTTTAATTTTTTATCAGACTGTCCTGGAAAGATCACCATCGGATAGAGTAACAAGAGCTGACGAGGATCGACGGAGACGTACTATTATTGTTGAAAAGAAAAACGGAACGTATGGTTTCACATTACAAGTAAGTGCACGTGTCATTTTTTATCATTATTATTATTATTCATTCTTGTTATTTTTTTTTATTATGACTAAAAATTTCATATAGATATGAAGAAACTTTAAAGGTATTGATAAACATGTTGAATTTCAAAATAAATTGTTTAAGAAATTTAATCAATAGCTTAAAAATTTTGTCATTATCTTAATAATCTATATTATTAAGAGAATAAGCAAAATTTTGTGGCCAGTGTATTTATAAGATAAAATGGGTTTTTATGGTTAAATTTGGTAAGGTTGTAAAAGTCTTGACCTGGAATGTTTTTTCATGGTTTCATATCATTCTCACCAATAGTAAATTTATGATGATAAGTATTTAGGCTGCATTCGAAAATGTTCTATCTCTAGATACATAATTAAGAAATGCTCTTGTATCTTGTGATCTATTGACATTGTTTAAGATATAAGCTCATCCCGATGTTACGCTCGTCAAGACCTTTCATTTGAGTACCCACATCAATTTTTCATACATTTATAGATATTATATATATGTATATATGAAAAATATATCAAAAATGCATGTGGGTACTCAAATAAAAGCTCTTGATGAGTGTAACATCGGAATGAGCTTATATTGTTAAAAATGTCAATAATTAAGAAATGACCTTGTATCTTGTGAATTATTGACATTTTTAAAGATATAAGCTCACCCTGACATTACACTCATTGAAACCTTTCATTTGAGTACCCACATCAATTTTTCATATATTTTATATATTTAGATATATGAATATATGAAAAATATATCAAAATACATGTGGGTACTCAAATGAAAGCTCTTCATGAGTGTAACATCAGGATGAGCTTATATCTTCAAAACGTTAATATTTAAGATAGTACATGACATTTTAACAAATATCTTGTTAACTACTGACACTTTTAAAGATATAAGCTCACTCTGACATTACACTCATCGAGACCTTTTATTTGAGTACCCACATCAATTTTTCATACATTTATATATATTATATATTTATATATATGAAAAATATCAAAAATGCATGTGGGTACTCAAATGAAAGCTTTTGATGAGTGTAACATTGGGATGAGCTTAAATCTTTAAAAATGTCAATAATTAAGAAATGACCTTGTATCTTGTGAACTATTGACATTTTTAAAGATATAAGCTCATCCCAATGATACACTCATCGAGACCTTTCATTTGAGTACCCACATTAATTTTTCATATATTTTATATATTTATATATATTATATATATGTATATATGAAAAATATATCAAAATGCATGTGGGTACTCAAATAAAAGCTCTTGATGAGTGTAACATCGGGATGAGCTTATATTTTTAAAAACGTCAATAGTTAAGAAAGTACAATGTAATTTAACAAAAGTCATTATTCAATAAAGCAAAATTTTATTTATTAATAGTTCACAAGTCACGGCAGTCACATAGTGACTGCAAGGTTGCTAGTTATTATTAAAATTTTTCCTGATACTAAATCTGTTCTCAGAATAGATAAATTAAAAGTAATAAATTAAATTATTTTATTATTATTATTACTATTATTATTATAAATCTGATTGCAGAGCTACGGAATTCACTACAAACGTGAGCAGGAAATAGAAATGGTTACTTACGTGGACTTTGTCGAGTACGATGGACCGGCATTCAAAGCCGGGATGCGAGAAGGTGACGTTATTTTGTCAATCAACGGACATGAAATGGACCGCGCGGATCATAAGACACTGGTTAATTTCATTAAGAATTGTGACTCGCGTATGCGTATGGTCGTCTCCTTTGAAGATTGTGTGAGAAAGGTCGAATTACATATGCGGTACATTGAGCTTCAGCGTGCCCTGCAGTCCCGTTTAGCTGAACTTGACAGACTATGTGAGCGAGAGCGGTCTATTTTAATGGGTAGATGGAAGACTCATTCACTTCCTGCAAGAAAAAAGGCACCTAATTGCAGCGTCAACGACGAGGATCGAGACTCTGGTCCGGCTGGATTCACCTCGAATTTACCTTGCTGCAGACCCGCTACTTCCATTGAGCACCTACTTTTATACAGCGTTGTAAGTTACTATTTCATCATCCACATTGATAGAAGGATTTGTTTATATTTAAATTAATAAGCTTTATTATCTGTTAATAAATGATTTTTTAACATCATAGAATTTAATAAATATTTATTAACAGTTAATAAATATTTATTAATGGTTAATGAATATTTGTTAACTGTTAACAAATATTTATTTAAAATAAAAAGCAAAAATAACTATTTTTTTTTGACACTTTTTATAACTCTATAGCTGGAATACATGATAATAATTAAATTCAATAAATTAATTAACGTTTTTAATATTTTAAAATATAAAAAATAATTATAAGCTGTGATAGAATTTGATATTTTACAATAAACATTATTATAATGTAATATAATTAATGCAAATAATTTATGAAGATGATTTTTGTTTATAAGCACACAGAAAAAAAAGTTTACTTGAGTCAAGAAAATATTTTTTTTCCTAATTATTTTCTTATGCGCAAAAAAAAATTTTTTTTCGACAAGAAATTTCACTTATTCCAAAATTAATTCTCTTGCTTTAAGAAATACGTATCTTGATTCAAGAAAATTTATTTAAGTCAAGAAAATCTTGTTGTTTTGAGAAAATTCAGCCTCTTGCTCCAAAAAATTTAGTTCTTGATAGAAGTTAATTTTCTTGTCTTGAGAAAATTTCTCTCTTGCTCCAAAAAATTAAATATATATATATATATATATATATATATATATATATATATATATATATATATATATATATCAATAGAAGTAAATTTTTAATAATATTTTTATTGATTAACATGTCAAATGGGAAGATCAAATAATATTTCATCATTTTTTTTCATTCAATATGTGTAATTGCACGCTAAAATAATATAAAATGGGTATCAAATATTCAAGAGAAAAATTTTCTCAAGGTGAGAAAATTTTTTTCTTAGCTGAAGTAAGTGGCGCTGCTTCCCTGAAGTATCTAAAAATCTTGATCAAATATAAAAATTTATTGTATCAAGTATTTATGATAATTTGAATTAAGAAAAAATGACTTCTACCATGAATAGATTTTCTCGAAAAATTTTTACTTCGGCCAACACAACTTCGGTCTTCTTTCAGGCACCCGAAAATTTTCTTGAGCCAAGAATTTTGTTCTCCAGTCAAGAAATTTTTCTTTCTGTGCAATCTTGATATCATATGAAATTGCAAGCAAAACAAATTCACTCAACAAAATATTTATTAACTGTTAATAAATATTTGTTAACTATTAATACTTATTAACTATTAATAAATGTACTTTCCTCCCAAATAAATATTTTTTGAATGTTAAAAAATATTTATTAAAATTTAATAAATTAAATAATTGTCTTCAAATAAATTAAATTATTAATAGTTAATAAATCCTTTAAAGCTATCAGTGTAGTTGATGTTAATAAAATTTTTAAAATTATTTAATACTTGTCAAAATTACAGTATACAGACGGTCGACCATGCCTTATACCTCGGAGTGCTGCGTGTTTGGTGACAATAGGTCCTCCACGATCACGCAGCGATCACCACTATTTTTTATCTAAGAATTCCAATGACGTCAGCCTAGGACGATACAGCTATCACCAGACTAATGGATTACCTTCCACTCCGGCTAAAAATAAAGCCAACAGCGGTCAGCAGAAACCCGCAGGACAATCACAAATTTCGACCAAAGAAGATAACGCACATTCTACTATGCACAGTAATTTATGTGTAGCTTGTATTTCTAGCGCTAATCAGCGACAACGCGAACCTGCAGAGGGAGCGAGTCTGGATGTTTATGATCTTGCTAGTCCTTGTTGTGATCCAAATTGCGTACCAAGTCGTAGGAGAAGAGAGAAGCAGAGAAGAATGCGAAGCGAGCAGCAACAACTTCAACAACAACAGCAGCAACAACAACAACAACAACAACAACAACAACAACAACAACAACAACAACAACAACAACAACAACAACAACAACAACAACAACATCCAAATCATTGCTCAAGAGCATCAGGACATAGTCTTCATTCCATTACCAGCAGTGAAATTTCTACAAACGTCGAAAGCGGGGCATCTTGCTCGACTTCTCTAAGCACAGATACCCTCTATTGGGACCCCAATGTCCAGCATCGGCCTCCAACCTGCATTCAATACTCGAAGCCCAAATCCTGGGATAATTTGACCACTAAAGCTTTTGGAGGCTACGGTTTTGGGTACGGGTACTTGGACACTGCGGCTAAAACTCACAGCGCGGAGAGACCAAAGTCACATAATCGAAAGAGCTCCGGGTCTAATCGAAGGTCTACTTCTACTGCCTATTCTACGGGGTCACAAAGGCACTTTCAGCCGACAAAGTCTACGGAGAGCTTGCTGGTCCAGAGTCCCTATCAAAGCGAATTGGATTCCACTCACAGTTGCGAGTGCCTGGATAAGTCAGACAGAAGCAGTTCGACGACTATTGCTACCGCGGGGACTGCAGAGAAGCCTAAAAAACACGACCAGGATGGACATCACCATCATCATCATCATCATGACTCACATCACCATCATCATCATCATCATCACCAGGGCAGGCATCGCAAATCTAGTCATTCGGGCAGCAAAGACAAAACCGCCAAAAGTTCGGAAGTCACTAGACTTTAATTTTTTCATGGCCTAGTCATAGTAATTATATCTTAATAAATTACATGTGTATAATAAAAAAGAAAAAAATTGAGATCAAATTAATTAACAATGAGATTATTTATTTTTTAGTTTTATTGTTATTATTATTATCTCAGAAAATTATAAACTTGTTATTTTTTTTTTTAATTATCAACACATTTTATGAAAAATTTAATTCTAACTGAAGCTAAAGGCTATATAAATGATTCAATTTTAATTCGAGGTAAATTATCTTCCAGCCAATGGAAGAATATTATTTAACCTGTTAATTTTTATTCAAATTTTAGATTTCAAAATTATTAACTAAAATCAAACAAACGTATGCTCTTAATTACAATGGTGACAATGCAGTTGCTGCATGTCCGAATCTAAAAAAATTAATCCGGAATTAATATAACAATAAACTGAGAATAAAAAACTAAAAATATGTCAATGAATAAACTTAAACGTACCATTTGTAGAAATGCCATAAAACTTATTCTTAAACATACGTAGATAACGAGAAGGATATTCTCTACACACAGGAGGCAACAAGGAATCGGGGACCACATTTTTGCGATAATTCGATACTTAGTTAACTTCACATTTATTTTTATTTCATCTATTCATCTATAATATCCTTTTATTTACAATCCAATTAAAAAAAAAATAATAATAAAGTTAGCCGACTTTTTTAATTTTGATTTATTTTCATTTATTAAATTAAAACTAAAATAGTATATTTTTTAAAATTGCACTTACAGTTTTTCAAATTTTTTACATGTCAAATTTTTTTTTTTATTGTTTGTAAAAATTTTTAGATGTCAACTAACTTAGGGCCAGTTTTTCAACCAAGATGAAATTTTATCCAGGATAAAATTATTATTGTCAGTATCCTAATATAATCCTAATATAAAATTGAGATGAAATGTATGTGGCATCAAACTATTCGTAACGTGATTGGTCGAATATATCATAAGCATGAAAATATATGCAAATGCTATAGTCAGGCGCGCGCAAATTTGAATTCTAGTCCCATAATAAAATTGAGATGAATGTATGTGAAACCTAATATAAAATTGAGATGAAATGTATGTGGCATCAAACTATTCGTAACGTGATTGGTCGAATATATCATAAGCATGAAAATATATGCAAATGCTATAGTCAGGCGCGCGCTTGCGCGCGCAAATTTGAATTCTAGTCCCATAATAAAATTGAGATGAATGTATGTGAAACCAATTTATTCGTGATGTGATTGGTTGAAAATATTTATTCTCATTCTGATTGGTTAAAAGTGAATATAATATACATAAATGACACATAAATATATCATGACCATAAATATGAGGCGCGCGCTTGCGCGCGCAAATGTGAATTCTAGTCCTAATATAAAATTGAGATGAAATGTATGTGGCATCAAACTATTCGTAACGTGACTGGTCGAATATATCATAAGCATGAAAATATATGCAAATGCTACAGTCAGGCGCGCAAATTTGAATTCTAGTCCCATAATAAAATTGAGATGAAATGTATGTGAAACCAATTTATTCGTAATGTGATTGGTTGAAAATATTCATTCTCATTCTGATTGGTTGAAAGTGAATATAATATACATAAACGACACACAAATATATTATGACAATAAATATGAAGCGCGCGCTTGCGCGCGTAAATTAAATTCTAGTATTTATAAATATGAAATATATAGATATATTTTATCATATGATAAAATAGATTATCTTTATTATTCTCTCCATATAGTGTTGTAAGAACAACCAACTGAAGATAACGCTGCCAGCTTGTGATAATTTAAACGCAAAGAAAAAAAGCGTAAGTACTGTCATCTACAGAACTTAATGACAGATTGCAGAACTATAAATTTTGGATTGAATAAAATTCGACAGAAACTGCTAGAATTTTACCATTACCATTATTACTGTTATTATTATTATTATTATCGTTGCCCTGTAGGTAGAATACGTAGATAAATTTGCGTATAGCGTGAAACAGCTAAATCAGACTACGTGAGCGATTATTCAAAAGCCGATATTAGCAACTTTAATTACTAAGATATCAATTAAAATATTATTTCAATTGTCTTCTGAAGCAACTAAAGATGTCTGACTGGGATACTGTACCGATAACCCTGAGAAAGCGAGTCCCCAAAGGTTCAGCAATGAAATCCGAAAAGGTAATGATTTTTTTTTTTTATTTACTCCTGTTTTAATTACTCTTCATCATTGAATAATTATTTTTCTATTCTAGGCCGTTAACACCGCTCGTCGCCAAGGTGTCCCCGTCGACACTCAAGTTAAATGTAAGTCAGATAATTACTAATTATGTTTCTATTTATAAATAATAAATACGAGTTGAATATGTTTATTTTTTCGCAGGGGGAGGTGGATCAAATAAGCAGCATGTCAACACAAAAAACACTGCTAAATTAGACCGCGAGACAGAAGAACTTAAACACGAGACTGTTCCTTTGGATTTGGGAAAATTGATTCAACAAGGAAGACAAAATAAAGGAATGTCACAAAAAGATCTTGCTACGGTAATTTTTTGTATTTATTTAAAATATAATTTAGGACTTTAAAAATTTATTTTAATAAAGTTAGAAGACATCTGACAATTTTTATGATTTTTTTTTAATTTACAAAAATTAATAAGAAAAATTTGAAAAAATTATAAATGCAATTTTTAAAAAATATTTTTTTAGTTATAATTTAATTAATTAAAATTTTAAATGTCTTTTTTATAAAAATTATCAAAGTTTTTTAAATTTGATTATTTTTAAGATCTATCGATACTTTAAAGGTCATATTAATTATTTATTGATTTAATCATATTAAATATATGATTGTAAATTAAAAATTTTTTTTAAATGTATATCATTAAGAGAGTAAGCAAAATTTTGTGGCCAGTGTATTTATATGATTAAATGGATTTTTATGGTTAAATTTGGTATCGCTGGAAAAGTCTTGATCTGGAGTCATGCATTTTCATGGTTTCATATCATTCTCATCAATACTAAATTTATAATGATAAGTATTTAGGCTGCATTCGAAAATGCTCTATCTCTAGATACATAATTAATAAATGCTCTTGTATCTTGTGATCTATTGACATTGTTTAAGATATAAGCTCATCCCGATGTTACGCTCGTCAAGACCTTTCATTTGAGTACCCACATCAATTTTTCATAGATTTATATATATTATATATATGTATATATGAAAAATATATCAAAATACATGTGGGTACTCAAATGAAAACTCTTGATGAGCGTAACATCATGATGAGCTTATATTGTTAAAAATGTCAATAATTAAAAAATGACCTTGTATCTTGTGAACTATCGACATTTTTAAAGATATAAGCTCATCCTTACATTACACTTATCGAGACCTTTCATTTGAGTACCCACATTAATTTTTCATATATTTATATATATTATATATATGTGTATATGAAAATGCATGTGGGTACTCAAATGAAAGCTCTTGATGAATATAACATCAGGATAAGCTGATATCTTCAAAAATATGAATAATAAAGCAATGGCGTTGTATTTTGTTCATTGATGATATTTTTAACGATATAAGCTCATCCTGGAGTTACAATCATCAAGACTTTTCATTTGAGTACCCACATCAATTTTTCATAAATTTATATATATTATATATATGTATATATGAAAAATATATCAAAATGCATGTGGGTACTCAAATGAAAGCTCTTGATGAATATAACATCAGGATAAGTTTACATCTTTAAAAATATCAATAATTAAGAAATGGCATTGTATTTTGTCAACTAATTAAATTTTTAAAGATATAAGCTCATCCCGATGTTACACTCATCGAGATCTTTCATTTGAGTACCCACATCAATTTTTCATGTATTTATATATTTATATATATGTATATATGAAAAATATGTCAAAATGCATGTGGGTACTCAAATGAAAGCTCTTGATGAGTGTAACATCGGGATGAGCTTATATCTTTAAAAAAGTCAATATTTAGGAAAGTACAGTGCAATTTAACAAAAGCCATTATTTAATAAAGCAAAATTTTATTTATTTATAGTTCACAAATCACGGCAGTCACATAGTGACTGCAAAGTTGCTAGTAATTAATTAAATTTTTTATAATAGTAAAAAAAAAAAGTTTTGATAATTCTGGGTATTAATATAAAAAAAAAAATAATAAAATTACTGTCAACAGAAAGTTAATGAAAAAGCACAAGTTATCAACGACTACGAAGCAGGCCGTGGAATACCAAACCAAATGGTAATTGGAAAAATAGAAAAAGTACTTGGCATGAAACTTCGTGGCAAAGACCGTGGAACACCACTTGCAATCATCGACCCCAAGAAATGAGGCTCGGCAGGCCATTATTAAAAAATCATTGAATTAACAAATGGTTCTAAAAAAATGAAAAAAAAATGAAAAAAAAAAAAACAATTTTTAAAAGAATTGAAAAAATAAATCTCAAAGGTAAAAAAATAAATTGCATAATTACTACTACTACCGATAATAATAATATTTAAGATCATAATACAAAGTTGTTTTCATTACATTACATCACTTTAAATTAACTTAATTAATAAATTTATTTAGAGTTGTAGTAATGAGTGAATTAACAATAAATGTGTTATAAAAAATAGATTATTAATTAAGAAAAATAATATTTTGTATGAACTTTATCAATGTAATTAGAAGAAAACAGATGCATAATTATTACTGAATACGATTATTTACTTTATTATTGTAATTATTACTTAAAATATTATTATTACTATTATTATTACTGTAAATGCATAAACTTCGCTTTTCTGTCATTATTTAATTAAGTTGTATAGTTTATAATATAAACTTTTTCATTACTAAATAATTAATGTTAAAAATGTGTTTAAAGCAAAAATATTTTATTGCATTTATACCCGTAATAATAAGTATTTAATTAAAGTAGTGTAAATAAAATGTATAACACATTAATCAGTCTAAATGTTTTTAATACTCCAAAAATTTTTATTTTAACATTAACGTGATGTGATAAATTTTTACATATTTTGTTAAATTAATTAATTAATCTACAACTTAATCTATGTACAGATAATTAATTAACTCTACTGTTATTTTAATTATTTTTTCACCTCTTTGGCTAACGTGAAATACATTTTTAACAAATATTTGTTTACAATTACAATTTTAAATATAATTTATAAATTTGTTAAATTAAATATACATTTGTTCATAATAAATCACATATAATGTATCAAAATAGTTAAAAAATTTTTAAGTTGAAAAAAAAAATGTAATTATTTATCAATACATTTTAATTACAATTATCAAACGGATGGAATAAGGTGGAATTACATCTTAAAGTATATCAAGGCAATTAGTTTTTTTATCATTAAAAAATCTTAAACAGCACCGATTAACTGTATCAATATAACTATTTTTTTTTATCAACAAGGCGTGAGATTATTGTTTAGCCATGTTAACAAATAATATGGCAGCGGTATAAATTTAATTATTAATTAACAATATTTAGAATTATATCGCATTACGGATACCATTACGGCACATTATTATATATAAATACCATCGTCAAGTCATGAGGTGATTTTTTTTTGTTAATTGACTAATTTTTTAAATAAAAAAAAAAATATCTAGTATTTCTTTAATTTTTAATTTCTTCAAAAAAAAATTATAAAGCTTTCTTCAAAAATCCACCGAAAAATTAAACGGTATAAAATTATGTGAAAAAAAAAAACAAATCATAAGAAATTAAAAATTAAAATTTTAACGTCAATTAACAAATCAAAATAATAATCACCAGTTAAATTGCTCAATCTATAAATACATTAATATATAATACTATTACACTGAAAAAAAAATTTATTTTGTAAAAAATGAGCAATTTTGCAATAAAAATTTTTATTTCTTCTCCAAAAAAATAAATTTTCTTGGTGAAAAAAAAAATTCTTGATTTGGAAGAAATGTTCAATGAAAATTGTCTATAAAAATTAGTGGTAAATAGTTTCAAGTGGAGTCAACCATTTTAATTTTAATTTTTTTTTAACGAAATTTCTATTTGATTTTATTGATACTTTTTTTGAAAAATACATAAAAAAATGAACAATTTAAAAAAAAAGTTGATCACAAGTTTAACAAATTTTACAATTTTCAAAAAAATTTATAAATTTTTTAGAAAACTGATATTTAAATTTTTTTTTTGTTTGTTTTTTTATGTACTTTTCAAAAAAAAAAATATGTAAAAAAAAGATAAAATAGAAATTTAATCCAAAAACATGAGCCAAAATTTTTTCCAACTTTTGAAGGCAAAAAAGCAATCGAAATCTTTATTTTTTTCTTGCACAACATTTTTTACCATAAATGCGTCGTAAAAACAAGCAGAATCTATATTGGAGATATTGTAGTCTATATTGTAGTCTATATTATAGATTACTATAATGATTTTTTTTCCAAATCAAAAAACTTTTTTTCACCAAAAAAATTACCGAAAAAAATTTTCATTTCTTCAGCTACACGGAAAGAAAAAGATGACACTGGATATCATCCCAGATTATACTGAGTGAAAAAAAATTTCAGATAGTAGCTAGTATAACCCAGATTACAATTCACATAACCCAGATATCACGCAGTATAATCTGGATTACAATGAGTATAATTTGGACTTTTCCAACTACTATCTCAAATTTTATTTTCACCACAGATATCACTGAGTATAATCAGGGATAATATCCAGTGTCATCTTGTTCTTCCCGTGTAACAAATAAATTTCTAATTTTTTACAAAATAAATTTTTTCACAGTAGAATAATTAATAAATCAAAATTACAATTACAAATAATCCGTCACTATAAAAATATATATCCAAAAAATATATAATCTTCAAGTGCAAGACATCGGAATGTACCTTAAAACTAACTTTCATCCCAAGCCAACAACCCAAGGTCATACGGAAGTGGACCTGGCTTCAGAATTCTCCAGCATAACACACCTCTCACAAAGCCTATCAACTTTAGCCTTAAGATGCGCATTTTCCACATACAAATCTTTAATCAACAAATCCGCCTTTGCAAGTTTCTGCATCTGAATTTTATTAACCTCAAGATACTGCTTAAGCGACCCCTGAGTCTCTTTAAGAACATGCTGAAGACTAGCCCTCTCACTAAAATGCTGCTTCCAAATGCACTCAATAACCTTATCCGTGTACTGCTTCTGATGCTTGAGACTGACCTGCAAGCTCTTCTTCTTCCCCTCCAGCACCTGTACCTTGGTCATCAAACTCTTAATAAAATTCATATCAACCTTTCCCTGGCCATCATTCGGATACACATGACAATTCCTAAAATTCTGCAGCTCCATGATCTCCTTAACAAGGCACTCTTTCTGCTTCATCAGACTCGTGCACTTCAAATGCGCACTCTGCGTCTTTTTCTGCAACAACCTCTGCAATTCAGCTTCCTGCATCCCCGAATCTCTACAAAAGCAATCCTCGTTAATTTTATTAAGCTTCCCCGGCTCGAACTTGGAAGCCTGACCGTAGAAACTAAACCTTTTATTTTTATCCTCCTCAACCTGGACCCCAGCATCAACAGACTCATTTTTCTTCAGCTGTTCCTTAACAAAATTAATCTCAGTCTCCTTTTCATCCAACGCTTCCTGCATTTCTCTCCTAAACTCATCAAACTCGTCCTCAAGCTCAGTGTAAGACTGCTCTAGCGCAAACTTTTCCTCAATTGGCGACAATCTTCCCTTTTTTTCCGCCCCGCTGAACTGCTCTTCATACTCAGCAATCTTATTAATCAACTCAGTCAACTTATCATCACTGATCTTCTGCTCCTGCTCCATAATCGCCCGCTCTTCTTCCAACTTATTCTCCCAGTAGTCTTCACAAGAATAATACTCACTTCTCAGAAGCTCTAAATCAGTCTCCAATTTCTTGCACTGCTCCTCAAGCCGCTTCTTGTCACAGCTGTACTTGGCTTCCTGCTCCGCTAGCAAGCTACTCAGTCTGTCCCTGTCTCTCCTCAGCGCCTCTTCATTGCCATCAGTGACATCAACACTCACTGAAGCACTCCTAGTTAGAATTCTATCAAACTCTCCCTTCCTAGGCGGATAATCCCGCAATTTCTTACCAATCGACTCTTCCGAAGACATAATACTCCTCTTGCTTTTAGAAACAACAAAGTCCCTCAATGAACTCGTCTTCTCTTCTTTAGCTTCAAGATTTTTATCATCCTTAGCTTTATCCAAATGTCCCTCCAATTCATTAATAATCTCCGAGATATTCCTCTGCAATAAATCGGAATTAAAATCCTTATCAATGCTAATACTCTTCAAGTCATTTATTATCCCTGCTATTGCATTCGGGAGAGAAACTTTATCTTCTTTCTTAAACTCCGGGACTTTTCCCAAAGGCTCATAATCAGTAGAATTATCTTCACTGCTCATGCTCGAAAATTTGCTTATTTTCTCACTGAACCTCGACTTAAGCAGCTCGATTTCCGAAGTAAGTTCATCATTTTGATCTCTTAACAAAGAAGATTCATCCTGGAGCTTCTTAATCCTGTCCACCAACGAAATAACCTGCTCGCTTTCCCGGTCATCGCAGTGCTCAGCTTCATCACACTCTGCTGCTAGCGCCTGGACCTGGATCAACAATTGACCATTAGAAACTTTTAATTTATCTATTTGATCGTTCAAATTTTGATTATCAACTTCCAAACTCTGGTTTTCATTCAGCGCCTCTGCGAGTTTGGTTCTTAAAATTTGTTCCTCTTGCTGACAAGCTTGAAGTTGTTCATTGAGCGACTTCAAATTAGCCAGCTGAGCTTCTCTTTCTGAGGCGTGCTGCAAGGTAAGATCTTTAATTACTTCTCCATGCCGAGACTCAATAAGTTTGATCTGTTCATTGCGAGACTTCTCGAGCTTAGCGTGATTCTCGTCAATTTCTTGAGCAAGAATGTTGGCTCTTTCATTAGCTTCAGCTACGTCTACTTTAAGCTTGTCTCTTTCACGAGTCAGCTGGTCCACCAGCACATTAATGGACCGGACTTCTTCCTGATAAAGCACCAAAGTCGCTCTCAGGATGTCCAAGTGTGTGTTGGTGATCTCGGAGCCTTTAGGCTCGTGAGCTAAGCTCTGCAATTCTTGAGTAAGGACACTCATTAATTCAGATAAATTAATATTACCAGCAGCGCTTATTGCCAAGTCATTTAGCAGGACTATCGCGTCACTGACACCGGCTAATTGCCAGAGACTAATGACACTGCGGCGGTCTATAAAGCCAGTGTGATCTGGACCCAGCATAGTGAAGCTGCTCTTACAACCTTCTTCTCCGTCGCTCCACTCTGTGCCCAAAGAACCGTCTTCTAGGCTGCAGTTGCTCTGGAATAGCATCAGGAACTCGCTAAATGTTATCAGTCCGTCTTCGTCGCTGTCCAGCTTATGGAAGATCTGCTCCAACATCCTTTTAACGGACCCGTCGCTGATCGAGTTCTTCAGCAGCATGTTCAAGTCGCCGTTGCCGACTCCCAATTGTCGCGCGTTCACTCGCTTTAAAATGGAACTCTCGATCACCTTGTCTTCTTCTTGAGAGTCCAGGAGGGTCAGCAGACCGTTGCGGAACGCCTCGAAGGATATTTTATACACATTTTTTCCGGGATTTTTGTTCAGTAAATTTGAGATTAACTCGCTACCGCGCTCTTCTAATTGGAGCTTGTCGCAAAGACTTCGAAGCCCTTTTTCCGTCAACTCGGACTCACCTTTTTCCAAACAACTCTCGAACACTGACAGCAAACGCTGCTCGTAAGGATCGCAGCTGGACTCCATTGCATTTTATTTTAGGTTGGTTGTTTTTAATTCATTATTTGCGCACACACCTAAAATAAATATATTTTTTTTATAATAATAAAATTAACCTTGAGGTATCATTTATTGTGACGCAAAGCTTAGGTAACTATTTTTATTGTATTTTATTCAGCAAGGTCAGATTCATTTTTTTTAATCAGCAAATTATCTATTTTTTAGATAATAAATATTTTGATTTTTAATTATTTTAAGAAAATTTTATTTGAAAAATAATTAACAAAAATTTTTGCTGTCAATTTTTTTTTTTATATTAATGTTATTTTTTATTTCAAATAAATTAAAAAATTATTTAAGTTACTTAAGAAAGTTTTATATAATTAATATTTTGATTTTTAATTATTTTAATCAAATTTTATTTGAAAAATAATTAATAGAAATTTTTACTGTCAATTTTATTTTTTTATTAAAAAATTTTTGAGTAAAAAATTTTATATAATTAATTTTTTTATTTTTAATTATTTTAATAAAATTTTATTTGAAAAATAATTAATAAAAATTTTTGATGTCAATTTTATTATTATAATTTAATTTTTTATTTATTTCTTTCACTAAAAAATTAATGAATAAGAAATATTTAGGTTACAAAAATTTTATATAATTATTTTTCATGATAAATTAATTGTAAAATAAAATTGTCAGCATCAGCAATTTTATAAAATAATTTTATTGACAATTAATTTATAAACCACGTGACAAAAAAAAATAAATTTTGTTAAATAGGTAATTAAAAAAATACTTTACCAAGAATATTAATTATTGTTAAGCAATCAACTTTAGCAGGTAAACTGCACTAGTGAATAATTAACCTCTAACTGATTGTTTAAACAATAATTAAAATGAATTTTAATTATTAAAGCACTAAATAAACTCAAATATTTTTTTTTTTAAAAACTGGGTGACTGAGATGGTTTCTTAGTAGCTTCTAAACAATTATTATTTTTATAGGTTACAGCTATATATTATGCATGTATAAATATACACATATATGTACATGCCCAAAATATATATAAGATATATTAAATATCTGAGAAGGAGAACGCATGTATAGTAATTGTATTTGTAAATAATTCGACAGTAGCTCCACCACTGTCCGCCATTTTAATTTCTCAAGTCAATAAAATAATGAAATAATCTTTTGAGAATTTTAAGTTGGTTTTATATTTTAATTAGTGAAAATTTTTCATACTGGGGTATAATGGTTGAGCGTTGAATGGAGCAAGATTAAGTTTATTTGAAAAAAATTTCAACATGGCTAATCACTATGAAGTTCCTAGCTGGTAAATAATTATTTATTTATATTATTTTTTTTTTATTAGTTGCTAAAATTATTAATTAATTAAAAAGTGATAGGTTTGGTAGAATTAGCAAATATTTTATAAAAAATACTTATTAAAATAATTTTCAGGGCCGGAAAACCGCCGGTAGGTTTGCACTTGGACGTTCTGAAAGGTGACAAGTTGATTCAGGTAAAAACAATTGATGTTTATTTATTTATTATTTAAAATAGGTGAAAAATAAATGAACAGATGATTGAGTTAGACAAATGCTTGCAGAAACTGATGGTAGATGAGAAGAAATGTTATTTATTTGGCCGGAATCAACAGCTGAATGACTTTTGCATAGATCATGCGTCATGTTCTCGTGTTCATGCGGCTCTTGTTTATCACAAACATTTAAACAGAGCTTTTTTGGTTGATCTAGGAAGCAGTAAGTCTTTTTATTTTATTTATTTACTTAATATTTATCAACAAATAATATTTTTAAATGTTCAAAATAGTTAAAAAAAATTTTGAAATATTTAATAATTATTACCTTTAAAAAAAAAGCTTAAAAATGCTAATTTCTAACATCTAACTAATATTTATATATTATAAAATAAAAAAAAAAAGAAACTTGTATAAAACTGTAAAGTTATGCAAATAAAGCACAATAATAATAAAATATTTATTGTATGAGGTAAATTGGTGCTAAAAATTATCTGAGTTTAAAAAATGTTGCTGCTCTTATAAAAAATTATGCCAAAAAAAAAATTGATGAAAATTAAATTAGCCATCTGAAAATTTTTAGAATTTTTTTATTGAATCAAATTATAAGTGCAATTTTTTTAAATATTTTCTTACTCATAATTTTTTTTTTTAAATTAAACAAATCAAAAATTGTTAAATATTAGCTAATTTTAGTATCATAAAAAATTGACATTTAATTTTGAAAAAAATGTAATTTTTTGGAACAAATTTGTTAAAAATAATTAAAAAATGGTAAAGTGGCGGTTAACTTTAATGTCATAATAATTACTCCGAAAAGGTTATTAAATGTATAAATATTTTTATCAGTTTCAATTTTTGTTTTTTAGAAAAAAAAAATAAAATAAAATTTCAACTAATATAATTATTAAATTTTTTAATAAGAAAATTTTTCTAGTAGTAAAAAGAAGTGCTTGGGAAATATTAACTGCTTGATAATTGACGTAATTAAAATTGATTACTAATAAAATGACATTATTTAAATTGTTTAGCCCATGGAACTTACATTGGAAGTTTAAGACTAGAAGGAAATAAACCAACTCAATTGCCAATTGATAGTACATTTCATTTCGGAGCATCAACGCGTTATTATATTATCAGAGAGAGACCACAAACAGGATCGAGAACGATAATGGAAGAATTAGAAAAATCCTCTGATGACGTTGATGCTGGTGGGTTGCTTGGATTGCCTGAAACTGAAACGGAGCTTGATGTAAGTACTAATTAAAAGATAATGATAATGATACTGAAATTATCAGACATGTGACAATTATTGCAATTTTTATAACTAATCAATTTTGATATTAGGGCGAAAATATTGGTCTTTGAAAAAAATGTTTTAAGGGTTACATGGGTTTCTTCCGGGAAAAAATGACCTATTTTCAACAATTTTTTTTTAATAAAAAAAATGAAATATTTTATTCAAACTTTTTACTGTCTCAAAGATACATATTTAATAAGGGATTACTGAAATTAAAAAAAAAATATTAAAAACTTTGCTAATGTGACGTCATTTCCGGCGAGCCCTCGGAAAAAAGATACGTTCGCGTGATCAGCAGAATTCCTATCAGGATTATTTGAAATGAAAAAAAAAAAAAAAAAAAAAAATATGTGCGTTAGTTAAGACTTCAAACTAGGTCTTGAATGAAGGAAAAAAAAAAATAATGAAAATTGGATTTTTGGCAGACGTTTTTACAAAAAATTTAAAAATTTGGCTAAAATTTCGCGGAACTTTTTTTTTAAATAGTTTTAATTGTAAAAAAAAAAAAAAATCCTTCGTTCAAGACCTTGTAAATTATATCTCGAAGACCTGTCTAAAATTTCATCAAGATCGGTTGAGTAGTTCTCGAGAAATCTTGGGTACTGTCTTTGAAAACATAGTTTTGAGAAAAACGCTTTTTAAGTTTTGAGTGACAATACAACAGCGCCTTGGGCGCGCAACTTTTTAAAACTGTATCCCTGAAATTATTATTCGGATCGATTTGAAACTTTAGGATAATAATCTAGAAATGTTGTAGAATTTAATAAGACAAAAAAAATCAATTTTTTTGAAACCGTGAAACCCATGTAACCCCTTAAACAAAAGTTGCATAAAATTCAATCTCCTAAAAAAAATGTCATGATTTTTTTATACAACCTATATTTTCACTTTAATTTCAAAATTAAAATTCATAATAAGTAACTCAAACTTTTGCTAATTATTAAAATCTTAGTTTTTAAATTACGGCTTTCTAATTGGAGAAAATTATAGGAAGCATTTTTTTTAAGAAATTAAATTTTGAATAACTTTTATTTCAAAAATTTTTTTCTACAACCAATATTCTCGCCGTAATATCAAAATTTATCATTAATTGTTCTTCTGAAATTAAGACAATAATCATGCATGTGAATTATAATTTATTTGTTAAAAAATTTTTAGATGTCTTTTAAATTAAGTATTCTAAAAAATATAATTTATTTATTTATTTGTAAAAAGACGCCCTCGGCAATTTACAACAATATGTTACATTTTAATGTGTAGAATGTTTAACAATGTTCACATACAATAAATAGCATCTGTAAAGAGAAGATAAATTTAAGAAATTTAAAAAGTATTTGAAAGAAGAGAAAAACAAAACGAAAAAAAAAAAAAAAAAAAAATTAGTAATTGATAGTTTATAATCATTATTTGTACACCTGGAATACTTTTATTTAAGAATAATCCTTTTTGCTTCACTTTTTATTTTATCTGCTGGTCCTCCAAAAATGTCAATCCTGTATATCGGTGCACGCGTAGAGAATCGCGACCTTATTAATGGTAATTCCAACAGTTATAAAAAAATTATAAAGAAAAAAACTCTCATTTCAGAATTTAACAGAATTTAACACAGCGCACAATAGAAGAATATCAATGTTAGGAATAACCGACGACGATGTCCACAAATCAAACCGCAAGCGCAAGAAAAAAGGAATAACATTCAACGACGATGAAGAAGTAATCAACCCAGAGGACGTGGACCCTTCGGTGGGACGTTTCCGCAACCTCGTGCAAACAACAGTAGTCCCTAGTAAAAGAATGCGACTAGAAGGAGGATTAATATCTTTGTCCGACGACAATCACCACCATCATCACCATATGAAGCACTTCCAGCCGATAAATACGTCCCACTTGTACCAAGATTTGCCTCCGGAGCAATACACGCCTTCAGTTAACAATAATCCTTATTCCTCGCTAACTTCCGTGACTTCGCGTCTCGGTATCGCGCTACCGAACCCCGCACCTGACGTGGACATGACTCCAGCCCAGATCCAGCAAGACGTCGCTCCTCCGGTCCCCGAGGTTCCAGCCACTGCTGAAGCCCTAGCTCACGAGCCCAAGAAGAAGAAATACGCCAAGGAAGCTTGGCCTGGAAAGAAACCTTTGCCCACGCTTTTGGTTTAAGGAATTTTTATGGTACAATTAATTATACAAAATGAATTTGGAATGTAAATAAATATTATTTCAATATACAATAAATTTGTAATTGATATTATTATATAACAACGCATCATTAAAAAAATATATACACCGGTAGAAAAAATTTTTTTAATTTTAATATTATTTTTTTTTTTTTTTTCCCCACTTGGGATTAAATTAATTAATTAATTTGGAGATTTTTTTATTAATTATGGCATCGACTGGGTTGCTACGGCCAGAGGCCAAGTTACTGGTCCCTTAACAATAACATCTTCGAGGGCTTCTTTTATTAATAAGAAGCGACGCTTAAACTCCAAACCATCACCTTTGGACAATCTGAAGTCTACTAAAATTTGATTATCCATTTCGACGATGTTTGCCTTGAAAACTAGCGGCATTTTTCTTCTATCTACCGTCGAAATTGTCACCTAAAAATTAATATTAATTTTTATAAATTAAAAAAAAATTACATTAAATAATTTTTAATCTTATTTAAGGTTAACAAGTCAATTTTTTCTAAAAATTAAAAAAAAAAAAATTACATTAAATAATTTTTTATTTAATTGTTTATTTAACTAATAAATTTTTTCTAAAAAACTATTTTAAAAAAATAGCATTTATAATTTTTTTTGTCATCATTTATCTGTTAAAAAAATTTTGATAAAAAAAATAATTTAAATTAATTAAACTTACAATTCCGGCTTCATGAATGCGGTAAGTATAATTTTGTTTTTTAAAGGCATCAACAAGCCGAGTGACGGTATCATCACAATCAGTCTTAACAAAGAACCTGGTCATACGCCTGACCAGCTTCTGGAACGAGTTTTGGGTTGATTGAGTATTTTGAACCGGTTGCGTGGACAAAAGCAAGTCTTCTAAAGCAGCTGGCTGTGAAAACGAGAACCCAGGTCGCTCGTCCAAGTTTATGCGGACCGAAGAATTCACACTTGGGAACTCCGGTTGGGAGAGACAAACACGATTAGAATCTTCGTCGCTGTAACGTTTGAATTTGGCTCTTCTTTCCGCTTCAGCTTCGCGGTTTAAAATTTCTGCGATAAAAAATAATTAATAAATATTTAAAAAAAAAAAAAATAATTATTGACACTTGCAATTTTATTCTAATTAAAAAAAATGTTCTAAAAAAAAAATCATCTTAAAATTTGTAATTAAAAAATTATATTAATTTTTTTTTTTTTATTAAAAAAAATGTTCTAAAAAAAATCATCTCAAAATTTGTAATTAAAAAATTACATTTATTAAATTTTTTAATTAAAAAAAATGTTCTAAAAAAAAATCATCTTAAAATTTGTAATTAAAAAATTACATTTTATTAATTTATTGATTTTTTTTAATTAAAATAAAATTACAAGTGTCAATAATTGGTTCTTTTGTTTTAGTAATAAAAAAAATAAATAAAATAAAATAATAAAATAAAGGCGAAAATATCCAACGTTCTTACTTCGGTATTCTAGCTTTATGAATTAATAACAATCATACAGCTAGATGACCAAAGACAGTACGATGGACAAAATAAAATATTATAACGATCAACTATTATTTAATTATATTGTATAAATATATATATGAGTCATGATGCCTGGGCTTATGTACTTTGCTTTGGTAATCTAGCTTTATGAAGATCAATTACAGTCATAGAGCTGTATTACCAAAGGAAAGACAAAAGCCTTTTTACTTTAACTTTAATATTACTCTCGAGATCCGTAATATTAAATCCTGAAAAAAAAGTAACTACACTTAAAGTTTAGTTGTTGACTGAAAGTGTTCTCGGAGTTAGATACAAAGTACCCCTGAGACTTTAATTATGCTCAGAGTCACTCAGTACCTGACTTCGCAAACAATGGCTCTTCTTCAGATTTATGACTAAGCTGGATTGTCTAAAATATCAATTAATAATAAATAACAATAAAAAAAAAAATTAATTTAAATAATACCTTTATCTAAGTCATTCAGGTACCAACGGTGCAATTTAATATCTTGAATTTTTATCCTTGAAGAGGGAGAGTGAGTGAGAATTTTACGAATTAAACTCAAAGAAGTGTTGTCAATCTTCTTCCAAGGAGTCAGCTCCAGGTGCTGCGCCTCCCTCCAGGCTTTGTACTCCGGACAGTCCACGTCTGCCTCATCCCACGGCAGCTCTGTGCAGAGATGGATGATTAGACTGGAGCATGCAAATTGCAGATTAAATTTTTAATAAAAAAAAAAATATTTTTTATCAAATCTTACCACCGGCGAGGAGAGCGACGAGGATGATCCCGCAGGACCAGATATCTGCCGGCTCAGCGTGGTAAGGTTTGACCAGAACCTCCGGAGCTACATAGGGAAGCGTCCCACAGCGCTTTTCCAGGCAACGCTCTTTACCCTGCAGCCGGTAGACTGTCGCCATCCCAAAGTCGGTCACTTTTAGGTTGTCTTTTTCGTCCAGAAGCAAGTTCTCGGGCTTGAGGTCGCGGTGCGCGACTCCTCGACAGTGCAAGTACTCCACGGCTGTCATCAGCTGGCGAAAGTACTTCTGGGCTTCTGCCATCGGCATACCCACGTCCGGCTCTATTCTGTCGAATAATTCGCCGCCGGAGGCGTACTCCAGGAATATGTACTCCATGTTCGGCTCGCTGCGCTGCCCGAAGTAACGGATTATGTGCGGGTTTGACAACATGCGGTGCACGGTTGTTTCTTTGTGGATACTTTGCCTCGCATCTGGATGCTTCTTCAAGTCTATCATCTTCATAGCAACTGCTTCACCGGTTGATTTGTTTATTACCAATTTTACTCTACAAAATTTAGTTTATTTTTTTATTATTATTTTTTTTTTTCTAAGATTTATAATTAATTAATTAAAAAAAAAATTGACATTTGAAAAAATTATTTTTTTATTTCGCTTCATTTATTAAATTAGAATTAAAATGTTTTTTTTTTTTGGAGGATTTATATTTAATTAATTTAAAAAAAATTTTAATTTGAAAAAAAAAATTTTTAATTTTGCTTTATTTATTAAATTAGAACTAAAATGATTTTTTTTTTTTGGAGGATTTATATTTAATTAATTTAAAAAAAATTTTAATTTGAAAAAAAAAATTTTTAATTTTGCTTTATTTATTAAATTAGAACTAAAATGATTTTTTTAAATTGCATTTATGGTTTTTTTTTTATTTTTTACAAATGAAATGTTTTTGTAATTTTTTTGTTAAATTTTTTAAATTAAAAAAATTCTATAAATTTGTAGATAATTGTTATCTGAAGTTAGAAGACATGACAATTTTTTTTTTTTTTTTTTTTTCCAAACAAGTCAGGTCTAGTAAAACATTTTTAAAAAATTGCATTTATAATTTTTTAGAGCTTCTAAATATGTAATTTTTTGAATAAATTTTTCTTGCTACAATTTATTTATTAAAAAATTTTTAAAAATGATCATTTATGTCTCAATTTAAATTGATACTAAAATCAGCCGACTTTCAACAGTTTTATATTATTTTTATTAATTAAATAAGAAAAAAAATACTTCAAATAAAATTGCACGTATAATTTTTAAAATCTTCAAAATGTGAAATTTTTCCTTTTAATTTTTTCAATAAAAAAAATTATAAAAATTTTTAGATGTCAGCTAATTTAATTTTCATCAATTTCAGTATAATAAAAAAATATTTAAAAAATTAAATATAAAGTTTAATTCAGACATACTAAAAAAAAAAAATAACTTATCTGTAATAAATTAATAACGGCAAGACTCTTTATTAAATTTATTCTCAGGCTTGTTATAATATCTTGACCTCTAAACTTTATCAATTACCTAAATTTATTTGTAAAAATAGACATAACTTATCGCGTATCGTAATAATCGGCGACGCTGGATACTAGTTTATTTTATCGATGAATACAATATAATTAAAATTTGTTATGGTTACTTACTCCCCATAGGCTCCTTCCCCAAGAGTGTGCCCAAGATACCATCCTTCTACAAACTCTGTCTTCCTCTCTCGTCCCGCTGCCATAATGTATCAGCATACCTGACTAAGCAAAAAAAAAAAAAAAAAAAAAAATATTATCAATTATTGTGAAAATAATATTTTATCGGATTACTAAACAACAAATGTTTAATGAAATATCGATTGTAAATGAAATTAATAACGAATGTATTGAAATACGCAGTAGGATGCAACAAAGAATCGATTGCCGAGCCGGGAAATAATGAATAAAAACTGCTCTTGTTAAAAAGTAATTAACGATAAAAAATAGTTTAAAAGATTGTAAAAAAAAAACGGAGCGAATAAATGAAGTAACGATTACCTGACTTGTAGATAAAAAATGTCAGGACACGAGGAACACGTGGCTTTGGTTAGATGTTTAATTAAACTGTTAAATAAACGGTATTAACGTTACGCAACTTCGGAAATTTGATTAAAATAATTAACTGTCATTAATTAACAGGTTTGAGCGATAATAAAATGTTAAATAACACCGGAATTACCATGCTTTTAAGCGATTAAATATGAGAAATCGATCGCTAAACGGCATAACCGTTGCCGCTAACAACGACGAAAGAACGAGACGACGAGATCACTAGCCACCAGCTAAAATGGACAAGGGAAAATTATTAGCGCACGCGCACACATTATTCTCACCAACAATGGCGTAATTTTTTTGTCATGTTGCAATAATTATTAAATGTTATATTTACCTTGTAATCCTCAGATTTATTTGCCCGCGTTATCTTTTTAAGGTAGAATATTATCCTGGTGAATTACTGAGTACTGGCGATTTAATCATCGATGAGCAATCCGCGAGTAAACTTTGGAATACTAAGATGCCGGTCATTTGGCGGCAAGCGTCAACTCGAGATGCGCGCGCGCCACCCGTCATCTGTCATCTGGTGGAAGCATTCAGAAATTTTTATCAAATCGGAAATTTGTCAAAGAATTCGTTTTTTAACCCATTATTATTATTGTTATTATTTTACTTTACGAAACTAGTAATTTTATCCAGTTGATTATTTTACATTTTTAAAATTAAATTTTAATACTTCTGATTATAAAAAATTAGAGCAAAAATTTGACGTTTTAAAAATATTTAAGTAATTTACTTATTGGAAAAATAATATTATAAAAAAAAAATTTACTGTGCAAATAAAAAAGTTATTTATGATTAGTAAGTTGATAAATACTTAAAAATTATATTTAATGTGGTAATAAATTAATTTCATACTCATATTTTCCGGGAGTTTAGAAATCACCCCGATAGCTACACTTACTATAAAAATACTTGTAGTATAGAAAGTTTTGTCAAAGTTAACGTTAAGTTCACTCCAAAACTTGTACAGTAAAAGTTATATACAATTTGTGTTGAAGTTGTATACCTAGTAACTTAACGTTAATCTACTGCCGCAATTTGAATCCAAGTTTTAACCAACTTTTAATCTATAAAAAAGTTATTGTTAAGTTAGAATGATTTTTTAATAAAAAATTACTGTAAAATTCATAGAAAAATTAATGTTACTTTAAATTATATTTATTTGGACCTTCGTTGACTAGCAAACCATGATTTAAAAAAGTGTTTTGCAAGTTATTTGTCAATCACTTCTTATAAAAAATTAATGAAAAATAATAGGACGATAAAAAAAATTTTAATGCTTTGTAAATAATTTTATAAAAGGTTTCAGAGTATTTCTATATTCAAGAAAATTAAACATCACATAATTTCAGATATTTATTTTTATTTATAAATTATTAAAACATTTTTTTACATTTTTAAAGCTAAAAATGAAAATTAATTTAGCTGACATTTGATAATTTTAGGAATTTTTTTTAACAAGTAAATTATGGTAAAAAATAATTAGAAAAAAAAAAATTGACATGTAGAAATTTATAAAAATTAAAAATGCCATTTTTTATAAATAATTTTTTGGAACAAATTTATTTGTTAAAAAAAAATTACAAAATAGTCAAGTGATTGCTAACTTCAATGTCATAGCTAAAAACAAAAAACTATTAAATTAATTCAATTCACTCACTATATTCATAATTGCAAATACAATTTTACATTTTATACATTATAGAAATATTGTGTCAGATATAAGTGACTGAAAACGTAATCGCGATGTCTGTCTCAGATGGCTCATTTGATAGTGAGCTGTTATATTTTTTAATTTTAATTGTTGTTGATTTAATGTCTCTCATGTACTATTCTAATAACGTAAGCCTTTTTTATGAAAATCAAGTTTTTTTTTAGGCTAATTAGTATAAATCATCTATTAACTCTTTATGTATTTAACACAATAAGAATAAGAAAAACTATATTATTTACTTCACTATGTACAGCCCCTGAGGCTTATCAGGTATTAAGAAATATCATTTATGTTATCTCATAGAGGATAACATATAAATGATATTACAAATATAAATAATGCCGTGAAGCGGGAAAGAATAGGAGTTACGGTAATTATTACGTGAAGCGTTCCACATTCACGTAACAGGATATTGGCAGGAAAGGATTGAGAAAGGAATGTGGAGAGGATCATCTTAATGTGAGTTTATAGAGTATGCGAGAAAAAATTATTAGATAGCTCGGACTGGGATTCGAACCCAGAACCTTCTCTCATAAAGCCCGTATGGGCCAGATAGACAATTTATTTTAAGTAACAGGTCTTACGTTTATACCTGTGTATTATGTTTATATCTATGTATCAATGATTTAAATAAATAAACGCTTGAATAAAAAAAAAATTTGATAGTGAGCTTGGCTCGTAACCAGACGATTCGGGTTCAACTCCCCGGTTTAACCATAAATTATTGATTTATTTGTCACGTCAGTAGTAAAAAATTTTTATTGTGCTTCGTTTTTTTACCGATAAATTACCTACCGATGTAAAAAAGAGACAAATTCTGATAATCTGCCATATCAATGAGTATTTTCACTCATTTCTCATTTTGTCTAAAATTCACTAAAACTTCACTAAAAGTTCACATCAAGACTTTTACTACAACATTTTGATAAAAGTTAAAGTCAATTTCCAGCCTTAGATCCTAATATAAAATTGAAATGAAATATATGTGGCATCAAACTATTCGTAACGTGATTGGTCGAATATATCATAAGCATGAAAATATATGCAAATGCTATAGTCAGGCGCGCGCTTGCGCGCGCAAATTTGAATTCTAGTCCCATAATAAAATTGAGATGAAATGTATGTGAAACCAATTTATTCGTAATGTGATTGGTTGAAAATATTCATTCTCATTCTGATTGGTTGAAAGTGAATATAATATACATAAACGACACATAAATATATCATGACAATTAATATGAGGCGCGCGCTTGCGCGCGCAAATTCAATTCTATTTCTATAAAAGTTGGATTGCAATTTAAAGTTAACTTTTATAATTGGGTGGCTATCAGGGCACGTTGGTATAAAATTATTAGACAGAATTATTTTGCCGATTGTCCACCAGGAGGTAAACATGACAATTACATCTAAAATGGAGGCTACACGCGCGAATAAAAATAAAGAAAAGAGAATAGAAAATTAAATTTATTTACACCTTCAGTGTCATAGTATTTTACTTTTCATTCATGACACTGAAGTTAGCTGACAACTGTCAGTTTTTTAATTCTTACAAAAAATTAATTTCAATAATAAAAATGCTTTTTAAAATTTCAAATAATTTTTTTTTTACACGTGGTATTTTATTCATAATAAATTTCATTTCTGTAAAATTATAAATAAATTTCTAATGACTGTTAACAGTCTCATTTTTATTTACATGTCTTCTTTTACCTAAATAATTACTTAATAATTAATTTAAGGCAAAAAAGGGTTCATAAAAAAATAATTAGGTATTAACCTGGAGAATAACCTGGAGAAGTTGACCGACATTAGGAATTTTAATGACAGTAAAGTTAGCAGTCATCAGATAATTTCTTAATTTTTTTTGACAAACAAATATCTTCCAAAAAGTAATTTAAAAAAAATTGCATTTTTCATTTTTTTAAATTTCTACATGCCAATTTTTTTTATTTTTTTTTTTTGCCATAATTTAGTTCTTAAAAAAAAATTCTAAAAATGATTTAATAGGGTAGAAGTACCGTTTGTGGCCACTGTACCGGTTATGGCCATTTATTGTTCAAATAAACGATAGAAATGAATTTATATTAATAAACCATTACAAACTCAATTTGTTTTAATATAAATTTTTTAAAAGCTCAACAAAAATATGGTTATAATTTATAATAGGCATTATAATTTTTTATAAATTAATTCAAATGTTAACTGGCCAAATGGTACTTCTACCCTATCTGCTAAATTTATTTTCATAAAATTTTATTAGAATTTTATAGCAATTAAATTATTATAAAAAAAACGTAATTAAAAAATTCCACATGTAAAAATTAATAAAAATTACAAGTGAAAATTTTTAAAAGAATTTTTTTATTGCAATTAATTTGTTAAAAAAATTTTTAAAATTGACATCTGACGGCTAACTTCAGTATTATAAAATACTTCATGACAGTATTACCAATACAACCAAATTAAAAAAATAAAAGATGGCTTCTCTCCGCCCTTAAAGTTATAAATAGAGGAATATTCGTAGAAGGAATACAAGTTCCTGCTTAACCTTACAAACAAAAGACACGTAGAGTGTTTATTGAGGCTATAAACATAAATACACAACCACAAAAAGCAATAAGGTTATTTTTTGTTAAATATTATTGTTACTTTAGAAGATAGAATTTAAAAAAAAAATGGACGAAGATTCACGTACAATTTGGTGTGGAAATTTGAGTAACAAATGCACTGAAGATTTATTATACGAATTATTTATACAAGTAAGTTATTAATAAATTAATTAATATAATTGATGTTAGTATTGATTACTTTATTAATATAATTTTGTTTATAGGCAGGACCTCTGGAAAAGGTAAACATCCCAAAAGACCGCGATGGTAGCCAAAAATCATTTGGCTTTGTAACATTTAAGCACATGGTCTCGGTACCTTACGCTCTAAATTTATTCGAAGGGACAACGCTGTTCAACCGCGCTCTGATGCTAAAGAACCGCCAGGTGAACGACCCGAAGGGTGTCATGAACAAGTTCAACAATGACAACGTCCTGCAGTTTGGAAACCAGCCGCTGGAGAATTCAATGGCGTACAACATAGCCCGAAACATGCTTCCTATGTTCACGCCTCCCGGGATGGGCATGTACCCTAGCCAAATGAACAATTTTCCCTCGAAAGACGACAATCGACGTGGCCGTAGTCACCCTTACAACCGCGACAGAGAACGCGAGCGTGATCGAGACAGACAGGACCGCTCGCATCGCAACCAGCACCACAAAAATGATCACAGAAATCAACGACATTACCACAATCGCTCTCGCAATACTCGTTAATTTTCTAGTAATTAATTCTTTAAAAATTTATTTTTTATTTCATTAATTTAAGCGGACTTGAGACATACATTAGGCAAATTAAATATATCACTAACGTAGTTACTTTTCCGACAAAAATAATTTCTAGTTTGATTGTGCTCGCTCATCGATTTATTTATTAAATCAGCCGCTTTTGAGGCAATCATCATCACTGCTGCATTTATGTTACCGCTCGGTAATGAGGGTAGTATAGAAGCATCTACTACGAATAAATTTTTTGTACCCAGAACTCTGTAATAATTATTATAACTTAGTCAGCTATTGTCTTACTCGAGGGGAATTATTTTGGTAATTATTTACAAGTGGAGTCCAACATTTTTATTTTCATTTTTTTTAATGAAATTTTTATTTGATTTTATTTATGTATTTTTTTTTTTGAAAAATAAAGAAAAAAATGAATAATTAAAAAAGAAAAAAAAAGGATCACAATTTTAACAAATTTTCAAAAAAATTTATAAAATTTTTAGAAAATTGTGATGTTCAATTTTTTTTTTTTAATTGTTCAATTTTTTATGTACTTTTCAAAAAAATATATATTAAAAAAAGATAAAATAGAAATTTTTCCATTGTTTTTTACGAAATTTTTAATTGATTTTATTTATATATTTTTTTTTTTGAAAAATACATAAAAAATAAACAATAAAAAAAAAGATGATCATAATTTTAACAAATTTTCAAAAAAATTTATAAATTTTTTAGAAAATTGTGGTTCAATTTTTTTTTTCAATTCGTTTTTTTATGTACTTTTCAAAAAAATATATATCAATAAAAGATAAAATAGAAATTTTATCCAAAAACATGAAAGCCAAAATTTTTTCCAACTTTTGAAGGCAAAAAAATTATCGAAATCTTTTTTTTTTCCTTTCACGACATTTTTTATCATAAATGCGCCGTAAAAACAAGCAGAATAATAAAAAATTTGAAAATGTTAATTTCTTACCTAAATATGGCCAAAAATAGAGTGGACCCCACTTGTAAATTATGACCATTATTTTAAATAATATTAATTGCTAAATAAGCAAATGTATAAATGTTGTAAGAGTGTATAGAATATTTTTTCTAATTAATACATTTAATATTACCTGAATGAATTGTTTACTACACTTCCAAGTTTGCAAGTCCCAGCGGGGTGGTATGAAGTCAGCGTTAATTGCTGTACATAACATCTCCAGTAATTGTCCGTGTCAAATTTTATACCTTCACATCCTGGAAAGGGTCTTGTGTACAATGAGGCTCCTAGAGTTTTCATTGCTGCGGTCTTCACCAGCTTGGAGACCAATTTTAAACCTAGAAAAAAAATTTTTTTCTAATAAAATTATTGCTGGTATATTTTAATAATACCTTTAATTAAGATAGATATGTCATCTGGGTGGCTTAAATAATTAGGATTAATTTCAAGATCATCAGAAGGATCTGCAGTCTTTAGCTTGACTTCTCCAGTACTTTTGGGATGCAGTAAAACTGGAGCTATCGTTACAGCTGTTTTAAATGCCAGAGGAGCAAAATATTCGTCAAATACCTTTAAATAAAATTGAGGAATTAATTACTAGCTTAATTTAATAGATTAAAAATTAATTTAGCAGATATTTGAGGCCAAAAAAAAAAATTAAGAAGCAAAATTGACATGTAGAAATTAAAAAAAATTAAAAATGCAATTTTTTTACAATAATTTGATAAATAAAATTAAAAAATTATCAAGTGACTGCTAACTTTAATGTCATTTTAACTAATTAAAAATTGCATACTTGGTTTTTAATCCCCATCGCCTTGCGAAAAAACACTCCATTGTCCTGAGACACTCCAACAGGAATTACCATGAACTGAAGATCTGGTTTGTTTTTTTCAGCCAGTGTTCCTACAACTTCAATGCCAGCCGAAGTCCAAGGACCTGTTGATTAATTATGATTTATGATGGACAAATAATAATTTCTATAATTTTTTAAGTATATTTTTTGAATAATTATCAAGTAAATAAATATTTTTCACCTTGTTTATTGAAAAAGTAATTCAAACTCGACGTCGGCTTAAGTAACTCCGGAACACTAACTGATAATTTTTTTTCTAGAACTACTAAATCTATCCCGGTTAAAATATGATCTACCAAATTCTTCCCTACTGGCAAGTTACTGATTACTTTAATCTAAAAAAAATTTTTATTAAAATTTGATAGTGTATTTTTGTTTGAAATAATTACTTTTAATTTTTCTAGATCTTCTTTAGGACCAACACCCGAAAGCATTAGCAATTTTGGAGTTCCTATGGCTCCTGCGCTAATTATTACGCCTTTGGTGCCGTAAATTGTGAAAATTTTTTTCCATTTTGTAAATTCTACACCTTCTGCTTTATTATTTACAAATTTAATCTGAAAAATAAGTTATTGAAATTAAATTTAATTTATCAGATATTTAATCATTTTTTTAACAAAATAAATTATTGCAAAAATTAAAAATGCAATTTTTTAAAAATAATTTTTGGATGACATTAAAATTAGCAGTCAAAATCATTTTTAATTTTTTTTTTTTAACAAATAGATGTTTTCCAAAAAATTATTTTTAAAAATCGCATTTTTTATTTTTTAAAATTTCTACATGAAATTTTTTTCTACTTTTTTTTTGCCATAATTTATTTGTTAAAAAAATTCTTAAAATTATCAAATATCTGCTAAATTAACTTTCATATTTTTGAAAAAAATCTATTTGTTAAAAAAAAATTAAAAGAAATTTAAAAAATGTAATTTTTAAAAATAATTTTTTAGAAAAAATCTATTTGTTAAAAAAAAATTAAAAGAAATTTAAAAAATGTAATTTTTAAAAATAATTTTTTAGAAAAAATCTATTTGTTAAAAAAAAATTAAAAAATAGTTACATGATTGCTAACTTTAATGTCATCCAAAAATTATATTTAAAAATTGCATTTTTTATTTTTTAAAATTTCTACATGCCAATTTTTTTTCTACTTTTTTTTTGTCATAATTTATTTGTTAAAAAAATTTTTAAAATTATCAAATATCTACTAAATTAACTTTTATATTTTTTGGAACAAATTTTTTGTTACAAAAAATAAAAAAATGGCAAAATTACCATTAACTTTAATTTCATATTATTAAATTAATTTTTTAAAGAAATATTTAAAAATTTTCAATTAAAATTACCTTATTAACAAGAGCATGAGTAATAACAGTTAATTTATTCCTATTTAACAGCCTATCAGTACTCCATCTCTCTCCATTAATCATTGTCAATTGAACTTTTCTAAATTCTAATAATTCATTATCTATAGCCTCTTGATTAATTTTATCAGCACCTTCCAGAATTTTATCACACAATTCTGAACAATGACGCGTGTCACTTACTCCATTTAATTTATAGCCTGTAATAAATTCAAGCTGTTAAAAAAATTATTTATTAAAAAAATTAAGTACATACTTTTATAATCAGCAAACCATTGATAATCTTGAGGATGGCCTTCAACATAAGCCATGTAATTTAATCTGCTAGAGCCTCCTAAAATTTTTCCCATCGGCCATCGACTTTGCTGCAATTATTACTTTTTAATTAAAAAAAATAATAAAATAAATAAACTGAATTAATTTTAAAGAAAGAATTTTTTAATACATACGTTGTTAATTAGTGCTTTGCAAGCATGCTTCTGCGAAGTTGTTTTGTACTGCCAGTCATAATTTGACAGCTGAAACAGAGACGCGAGAACGGGAATGTCGGCGAATGGTGGAGCTGGACCACCGGCTTCAATTATTACTACTTTATGTCCTGCATCTGTTAATTTTGCTGCAAGTGTTATTCCAGCACTACCTGCTCCAACTTAAATTAATTATAATAATTAATTACTAAAATTTTTTTATTGAAAAAAAATATAAAAAAAAAAATTTTAAGTGTAATTTTTAAAAAATATTTTTTTAGTTATTTTTATTAATTAATAAATTTAAATAAATCAAAAATTTTTAAATGTTTGGTAATTTTAGTATCATATAATTTTTTTTATAAAAAATATTTACCTATGACGTAGTCAAAAAATTGTCCATTTTCAAAATTACTTCCTAAATAATCAATGAGAGTACTAATTGAATAAAAAATATTTAAATAATTAATAAAAAAGAAAACTGCAATAGCATAAATCCAGTATGCCGTCCATTTTATAATTAAATCCATTTAATTTTTGTATTTTTATACATAATTGAGGCTCCAAAAACGCGAACCAACTTGAGGTTTCCATAACTATGACAGCAGCGCCAACGTCAGTTTTTTAATCACAGCCACGTGTAAATGTTTACTTGTTACGGGCAGTGACAGATCAATTCCGTTTAATCACGCACGGAGTAATTATAAATATAAACAAAAAAATATATAGCAGAATTAAGGTAAAAAATTATTATTTATTACATTTTTTGAGTTACTACATAATTTATGGTTAAATATTGTATAATACTAAAGTTAGTCGACATTTTTATTAATTTTTCATTTATTAAATTAGAGCTAAAAAATATTTTTTAAAAATTGCATTTTTTGTAATAATTTTTTCAATAAAAAAAAATTTTTTTTATGTTTAGATGTCGGCTAACTTAATTTTCATAAATATTGTTTACCATTACAAGTAACAAGTAACAACAAGTATGTTTACTTGAAAAAATAATTCGCGTTGTTTTTAAGGTTATTCAATTATAATTATCGTAGAAGAAAATAATTTTTTAAAAATTCTTTTACCAAAATAAAAGAAAAAAAAAAGTCTATTGTAAATTAAACAATATAAATTTATTTTATAGATAAAAGATAAAAGAAAAATGCCGCTGCAAAGAAATAATCAACCAATTCATAAGAAAGTTGAAACCTGGGTTGTCAATAATGTATATAAGTACAATTTTATCGATGATTCAAAAGAGGATGATGTTTTGGTTCATGATATTCATTCTGGATTCGATGGTAAAGATAATTGGATTGTCAAGTTAATATTTTACCATCATCCTGGCGCTCTAATCAGAATCGAGGCTGTCCCCTGATAGGGTTGCAGTCAACTAGTCAGACTAACAACATTCCGAATTAATAAATTACTAGAACTTAGAAAGTAAATATTAAATTTAATTTAAAATAATTAATTTTACAAATTTTAAAATTCCGAAAAATATAATCTTAAATAAAGAAAAATCTAAAGCTATATTAATAGAATCTTTCAAAGTCACAAAGTCTCAATAAATTAAAAAACATAACAACGAAAATTTATACGCCAAAATGAATGAACAGACGAACACTCATTTAGCCGAAAAATGTAAATAATTTTATAATTAGATTAGAAATTTTTTTAAATTAATTTTAAATTAATTAATTTTTGAAAATTAATTTTATTTTAATTTACAAGCATGTATGGAAAACACTCAAATTTCATGATTGTAAAAGTGGACCATCTAAGAAAAATTTCCAATTTTTTGGATGAGTAATTTTCGGCCGAATCATTATTCGGATAGATGAGTATTCGGATGAATATACGTCGGAACAACCCTTTTTCGAAATCAAATTAATTTTAACTCTTGAGGAATATAAGATTTATATTTACTTTTATTCGATAACCCGGTGTTTTATAATTTACAAAATTGTTTTTCGGCTGTTATTCTATTTAAGCTAATGTATTTTATAAACTTTGAATGTAGCGGAATTTTAAATTTTCTAGAGTTTTAATAATTTGGAATGTTGTCGATCTGACTAGTTGACCGCAACCCCCCTGATAGCCACCTTACCTATAACTTACTGTCAATCTACGTCTGCAATTTGAAGCAAACTTGATGGAAAGAGTTGGCAAAGCGAGCGATTACCTATTAGTTACCTATAATTTACTCTGCAAATAGACGTCAAAACTTGCTGTACAAGTATTTCCGTCAAATTATAGTAAAGTTGAAAGGAAATTTAACTACAAGTTTGATTGTTAACTTGTATCCAAGTTGCGGCCGTAGATTTCCGTCAATTTGCTTACAACTGTTGTTGAGTGAAGAATTACCGCCAACTTGATGTATAAATTGCTGGAAGTCAACACTTACTGAGAAAGCGCTGGTTATCAGGGTCTTAGAACCCGCTAATAAAGATGATATTAACTCTTCAGCACTCTCGCAAAACGATTTACTATCATTACTCGCGCGATGAGAAAAACTTTCACGCCTTTTGTGGAAGCGCACGCATGCTTATACAGTCAACGCTCTATGTATTTGACTCGCCCGTACAGGACCATTCTCTGTATTTGACTCGTCCTTGTCCATAAGAGCTGTGTAAAATCGTCAAATACAGAGAAAGAATGTGGTCAAATACAGAGAGCGTTGAATGTAGCCCCTTTAATTTAATAAATTTCAAACAAGATAAATTTTTTAAAACAAAAAAAAATTGACTTATTTAAAAATAATATTTTATAATAATACATCCAAACACAAATGCACTCTTACGAGAACCTCCGAACTGTACCGATCAGACCCGATTTTTTAAATTCTGACCCCTCTACTTTACTATTGCGATGAGAAAATATCTCACAGAGTTAATAAAATTTATTTTATTTTTTTATAGTATAGAACAATTAAAATAATAATATTGCAATCTGAAATAATATTAATTTTTTGGCAGATAGAAAAAAAATCACATAGTCATTCCATTTGAAATTTGAAAGAAAATTTGAGTTATTGATGAGCGTGAGAGAAAATCTCATAGCGAGAGTGCTGAAGGGTTAAGCATCACGCGGTTACCACTAGGTCGAGGAATTTGTCAAACTGACTCATCGATGTTTAGAATGCGCCCACTCTTTGTTATTTTAAGAAACGAATTGCTAAGGGTAGGATCTTCAAGGGCAAGGTCAGAACATTTGTTCGGGAAGAAGTTGTCACTTTCAACCTATCAAGAACCCAACAGAATAATTAATAACACAATTACACTGCAAATTAAACTCCTAACTTATTTAGATTCTAAGCCCATGTTTCCATTGAACCTAGTATTGGGATTCATAGCAGATGTTCAGCAACCAGACTGGATTTTACAGTTATATGAAAATAGAGATTAGCGGCGATTTAACAATTAAGATACAAGATAATGAATTTCGAGCCCACAAACAAGTATTAGATCAACGAGGCTTTGCATTAAATAATGCAACTACCGAGGAAAATAATATTTTTATTCTTTCGGGCATAAGTCCTGAGATATTTGGTATGATATTGGAATTAGTTTACACGGGAGCTATCAAGAAATTGGATGACTTTGCTGAACCTTTATTAGAAGCTGCAGACCGATTTGAACTTAAGGATCTCAAGTATTTATGTGAAAGGTCATTAGCAGAAAATTATGTTGATTATAATAATTTCGCAGATGCCTACGTTTTAGCTAAACGCTGTAATGCTGATGAGTTATTGACTTATGCTCGTTATATGGAAATAGTGCTTTCTGGCAAAGAATGTCAAAGATGGTCTGAAAATAATCCGCCAACTGCTGAGCAATTGGAAAAATATTTATTGCCAATGAAACAAATACGGGAAGCAGAAAAAACTTCAACAGCACATCCTTCTGATGCTCTAGGTGTGTTAAACAATAAGTTTAGTGAGTGTTCTACAAATGGTACGTTTAAGTTTACTCATTGAAATATTTTTAGTTTTTTATTATATTAATTTCGGATTTATTTTTTTAGATTCGAACAACGAGAGTCCGTAACAAGATAGCAACAGCAATGTCAACATAATAATCATAAAAATAAAAAAATTAGATAATTCAACAAGCATCATCCAATTATTTAATTTTATTTTATTTAAAACGAATTTAGTCGATAATTTTTTCTCCGTCTTTTCTTCAGAACTTCAATTATACTGATTGCTGTAAAATAAGTTTGTTTGATATAATGCTGAAGTTAGCCGACATTGTAAATTTTTTGACTTTTTTAATTATTAAGTAAAAACTAAATAATATTTTTAAAAAATTGCACTTATAGTTTTTTAATATTTTTACAAATTAAATTTAAAAAAATTTTTTTTTTTATTTTTTTAATAAAAAAAATTCTTAAAGTTTTTAGATGTCGGCTAGTTTAATTTTAATTCGTTTGATTGTATAAGTTGTAGTAAAGTTGAAAAGAAATTTCACAATTTCAGAAATGTGAGTTAACTTGAGGTCTCCATAACTATGACAGCAGCGCCGTCAGTTTTTTAAATACAGACCACGTGTATATATTTACTTGTTACTTGTATTTTGGATTTAAGCTAGTTAATTTAAGTGACAACGATGCCGGTTGATCAACGAAGAATTAATGGTCCTGAAGTGACAGTACCTTATCAAATTTATGTTGATTCGACTAGTAGCAAGACAGAAAATCCAGAGAAATTTTTAAAAAATAGAAAAGATGGGAGACAAAATCAAGAGCTTAGAAAAATATGTAAGGTTATGTTTGTCAAAAAATATTTATTAATTTTTAATTAATTAATTATACTGAATTTATTAAAAATCTAGAAAATTTTAATATTTTTATAATAAAAAAAAAATTTATTTTTTTTAGTAAAAATTTTAAGTAAATTTTTAATAATTTTTTTTTTTTATAATAATTGGTTAGAAAAATTAAAATAATTCTTTGAATATCTTAATTTCAATGTAATTATTAATCAATAAAGTAAATAGATATTTTTTATGCGCTTATGATTATATTAATTTTTCTTTATTTTTAGTTATTAAAACTGGAGTCGTCAGCCAGGCCAAAGGATCCGCGTACATAGAATTAGGAAAAACCAAGGTGATATGTTCAGTTTTTGATCCACGAGATGTTCCCAATAAATCTGGATACAGTTGCCATGGCAATTTATATTGCGAATTTAAATTCGCGTCTTTTTCCTGCGCTAAAAGAAGAATTCATCAGCAGGATGCTGAAGAGAAAGAATTTAGCTTGATAATGCAAAGATCACTAGAACCAGCTGTTTGTCGGGTAATTTTTATTTTCAAAATAAAAAAATTATTTATTTATTAAAAATTTCAAATTAAATATTATTATTATTATTATTGTTATTTTAGCATGAATATCCAAACTTTCAAATAGATATCTATGCAATGGTACTTGACAATGGAGGATCTTGTTTAGGAGCAGCTATTACTGCTGCTAGTTTGGCTCTTATTGATGCTAATATTTCAACGTATGGTATCGTTACTGCGGTTAGTGCTGTAAGTATTTATTATTACTAGCAACCTTGCAGTCACTGCCGTGACTTTTGAACTATAAATAAATAAAAGTTTGCTCTAGTAAATAATGACTTTTGGTAAATTGCACTATTTTCTTAAATATTGACGTTTTTAAAGATATAAGCTCATCCCGATGTTACACTCATAAAGAGCTTTCATTTGAGTACCCACATGCATTTTTATATATTTTTCATATATACATATATATAATATATATATATAAATATATGAAAAATTGATGTGGGTACTCAAATGAAAGGTCTCGGTGAATGTAACATCGGGATGAGCTTATATCTTTAAAAATGTCAATAGTTCACAAGATACAAGGTCATTTCTTAATTATTGATATTTTTAAAGATGTAAGCTCATTCCGATGTTACACTTATCAAGAGCTTTCATTTGAGTACCCACATGCATTTTGATATATTTTTCATATATACGTATATAAAATATATATAAATATATGAAAAATTGATGTGGGTACTCAAATGAAAGATCTCGATGAGTGTAATGTTGGGGTGAGCTTATATATTTAAATATGTCAATATTACTTAAGATCCAAGGTCCTTTCTTAATTATTGATATTTTTAAAGATGTAAGCTCATTTTGATGTTATACTCATCAAGAGCTTTCATTTGAGTACCCACATGCATTTTGATATATTTTTCATATATACATATATATAAATATATAAAATATATGAAAAATTGATGTGGGTACTCAAATGAAAGGTCTTGATGAGTGTAACATCGGGATGAGCTTATATCTTTAAAAATGTCAATAGTACACAAGATACAAGGTCATTTATTAATAATGTATCTAGAGATAGAGAGTTTTCGAATGAAGCCTAAATACTTATCATAATAAATTGATTATCGGTGAAAATGATATGAAACCTCGAAAAGGCACAAATTCAAATCAAAACCATTGCAATTACACTAAATTTCACTAAAAAAAACCGATTTTATCATATGACTATCCTGGATACAAAACTTTTCTTATTCTCTTAATAATATAGATTATTAAATATTAATTTGATTAAAAAAAAAAAAAATTTGATAATAAAAATTTGTAAATTTTATTTGAGTACATTAAATTATAAAAAATGAATTTTTAAGGGTATTTACGCGGACACTGTGTTCCTGGATCCAACTACCGACGAAGAAGAACTTTGTATGAGTGTTCCCTCAAAAACCCACAAGTCTAAAAATCACGGGATAATTATGCAAGCGAGTCTTTTACAGAAGAATCAAGTTTCCGAGTTGTATTTTGTGGGAAATATTGATCTCGACACAATGCAATCTACCATGGAAGCATTGACCAAAGCCAGCGAAAACCTTTCTTTAGTTACTCAGCAGTACTTGGTTAAACTTGCATTAAAAAAGCATAAAAATAATATTAAAAATTTAGAATAAGGATTTTGAAATTTTTTTTAATTTAATAAAGAATATTTTTAAATTTTATTATTATTACTGATTAGAACTGAGCCTTAATAAATCAAAATTATTGCGTCTTATACTTATGATTATTAAAAAAATTAAATTTAATCCAGTATGAAAAATTAATTTACATGTTAATTTTATTAATTAGTCTTCAGGTTTTTCCGGAGGAGGTCCACAAGGTTGGAGCATTTTTTCCATCAAATTGAACCGTACTCGGGCTTTAGACTCATTCTCAGCAATTGCAAAGAAACTTAAAAGGTCATAGTGACCCATGAAGGAGCTACATGAGTCCCGGTGTTGGTTGACTAGCCACTCGAATTTTGTAGTATCAGCATGTCCAGTTCCGATATACTTTGACTGTAAATGCTCCAATTGACTGTGTATGTTATATCTCTCACCCATTTTAATGCTTGAAAAAAAAAAAAAAAAATTGTTAATGATACCATACCTAGTAATAACTTTACTATTTTAAAATTTTTTTTAACAAATTTGTTCCAAAAAATTTTATTTTTTTCTTTCAATTTCTACATATCAATTTCTTTTTTTTAATTTATTTTTTACAAAATTATCAAATTTCTGGTAAATTAATTTTCATAAATTCTTAGCAATATAACCTTAAAAACAATTTTAATTATTACACTGTTTTTTTTCCTCTTCATAAAATAATTATTAATTAATTGCAGATAAGTTTTTTTGATATTGTATAAAAGAAATAAATTATAAATAATTACCAAATTATTTATTTTCCAAATGTTTAGTTTATATATTTATTCAATTTGTTTTGATGCTGAACTCAAGACTGTCGTAAGAAAACTAACCATTTAACCTCAAACTCCAATTCGAAGTATACGTTGCGCGCGCAAGCGCGCGTGTAAATTTTGTTTTTTAAATTTTTTCTCTATCAAAAAAAAAAAAAAAAATTATTATAAGGATTATTAAAAAAAAAATGAAGGTATGTAATTATTAGAAATAATTCATTGTCAATTACAATATATGAAATTTACTTTTTAAAATATAATTGTTGAGAAATACTAAATTTAACTACTACTTTGTGGCGGCTCGATCAGCTTGGTCACGCTACAGCAAGTGCTATCACTCTAGCTTCAGAAACTGTTCGTAGTATTCTTAACATTTATGATATTATCAACACCATGCAGTAATTTTATTATTTAAAAAAAATAACTTATTTGTTTGGAGATTAAGATTATTGGCCAAAGTTATCAGCTGTGATCTTTATTATTTTTAATATGAGTAATTACTGCTTAAATTTCCTTTCAACTTTACTACAATTTGACGGAAATACTTGTACAGCAAGTTTTGACGTCTATTTGCAGAGTAAGTTATAGGTAACTAATAGGTAATCGCTCGCTTTGCCAACTCTTTCCGTCAAGTTTGCTTCAAATTGCGGATGTAGATTGACAGTAAGTTATAGGTAAGGTGGCTATCAGGGTAAAATCGCACACTGCCAGATGTACAAATATCAAAAATTTTATTCGAGGAAAATTCAAGTCAAAATAATATTGATGAGAAAAAACTTAAATTCTCTTTGAGTTTTGAAAACATAATAGTTAAAAATCACAGCACCATTTGATTGAAGGATAGAGAAGACATTTTCAGTAATTTCGAAAAGAATAACCAATGCAACAGCGAATCTCATAAAAAAATCAGGAAAACGGTTGACCCTGAATGCCATCCCTGCAACTTCCCGCTAATTCCATACTTAGGCGCTTAAAATTGCACCAATGACGTTTTTGAGCTCTTCGAGCTCAAAAATACAATTTATAAGTTATTTTGAGCTCTCCAAGCTCAAAGATATTGCTTTCCTATGCTTTTGAGCTCTTCGAGCTCAAAAGTCTGACGGAGATTTGACAAGACACTATTTTTTCAATTTTTAAACCGCAATAACTTTTGAATGAATAAACCGATTTTCACGCGGTTGGCAGCATGCGACGCAGTTTTTTAAGCCTCATAAAGAATCTCAAATTTTGAATTGATCGCGCTAGGAATTTCGGAGTTATTCCGAAAAAACACTTTTTTCGGTTTTCTTTCGTTCACGATATCTCTCGAACGAATCAACCGATTTTGATCGGACTGGTGGCGATCGACGTGGTTTTTTGAGGTTAAGAGCTGATTAGTTTTTGGAGTCGAACCATCAAGCCGTTTAAAAGTTATTCCAAAAAAACCCCATTTGAAAAAAATTTTTTTTTTTCAGTTTTTTGAAGATTTCTCAAAATATATTGATCTGAATCGTTCCAAATACTTTTCAAAATCTAAGTTTGGTCAAGCCCTCTTGAATGGCACCAACCGCGATGAAATCGGTCAAGCCGTTCGAAAGTTATAAGCGGTTCACATACTTTCACACACACACACACACACACACACACACACACCGTGACAACCTCGCAGGGATAGTCAGGGAAGCTTCCTGTGACCTTCAAACGTCGAGATCTGATGAAAACCGGATTTTTGCAAAACGGGGTGAAAAAAATAACTTCCCGATTTTTGAAAATCTTCGATTTTCTTAGCGGGAAGTTAAAAAAAGTTAGGAAAATCCAAAAGTGCACGCCTCATAACACTCATCCATTTTTTAAGAAAAAAAATTGTGTATTTGATTAAAAAAAAAAAAAAAAATTATAATTAAGTAATTTCTTACAGTATTTTTTTTTTTTTTTAAATATCAGCGCCCTTTTTTTTTGTCAAATGCGCACGCAATCTAAAAAAATCTAGCTTGCTCAAGTGGCGCCATAGTTTTCACGTGACAAATAAGAAAAATTTGTTTGTACGATTGTATCGTAATAAATTTTAATAAAAATTCAATTTAAAAAAAAAATACGTAAACTAGGCTACTGATATGAAATACGGACCCAGATCAGCGCATCCTTAAACTGATAAAAAGGTCTGGTCTTGAAATATCAATTTGTTCGGGAGTAATCGTTGGTACATCCAAAATTGGGTGACATCCCGACGTCCACGTAAAATTTTTTTCAAAACGTTTTTTTTTTTCAAAATAGCTATATGAAATGATTTTAGAAAGTAAAAGATGGTTTAATTTAAGTGTTTTCTCGGTGTACATCTACTTATATTATTGTATAAGTGTAATATGATTGTGATAGAGACATTTAAAGATCACAAAATTGCTTGACCTTGACGAGTCGAGTATAAAGCACCTCACGCGCTTCGCGCTATGAGGCGTGCAATAGCAGAATGTAATTTGCTTATCTCGATATCAGACGTTTGGGATATCGCACCTTGCTGAAAACATAACATTTTGTATAGTCTCTGTTAGGACTAAGTTGTGGCACCCAAACTTCCGTATGATGTATTCTGTTTTTAAAATTTTTTTTCTCCTATAAAAAAAAAAATAATTATAAAGATTATTAAAAAAAATTGATGGTATGTAATTATTAAAAAACAATTAATTGTCAATTATAAATTTTTATCTTACTAACCACTGGTAAAAAAGATGGCGCTGAAGTTAACAGACATTACAAATTTTTTTTAAATTTTACAATAATTAAATTATAATAAAAAAAAAATTTAATAATAAAATTTCATATGTAAGAATTAAAAAAAATTGTAAGTAGAAATTTTTGGAGACGTTTTTATTATTGTAAATAATTTGTTGTAAGAATTCAAAAAATTGACAGCTGTCAGCTAACTTCAGAGTCATAAAAAAGAACTATTTATTATTTTTGTAGGTACATGACGTAGATGAATAAAGATTGAGATGGAGGGGACTCAGTTTTGTTTTTAATACAATTTACCCGAATAACCTATCGACAAAATATGTAGATAAGTCAACTTGTCATTCTCGAGTTATTTTTATGTGTTGTTATTAAAAGTGATCTGGCTGTAGAAGTGTCTCGATTTTTATAAAATAAACAAGTGGCGCGAATATCAATCTGTAATAAAATATAAATACTCTAATAATTATGTTTGATAAGGTATGAATTTACATGACAGATTTAATCTCTGAGTTTAAGATATTTATTTTAATTAATTCAAGAATTCAAGAATTCAAGGTCCATATTGTAACCCACTTTTTAAAACTTTTTACTTGTTTATTTTGCTCAATTACACGGTACTGTTTCCATATTTTTATAACTCTTTTCATGTATTTATAATTATGAATATGTATGTAAGTACATATATAATACATGAAATATTTTCAGTGGACATATAAATGTATGTTTATATAAAAGTTTATTTTTATTAATCATATGATTTTTATTAAATGTCTAAGTTTATTTTTCAACAATACTCGAGACATATATTTACTGTCGGCATACCTTTAATTGACATATATTTATAATTGGCATTTATAATTGACATTTATTTTAAGATTACAGAAATTTGACACGTGGAAGATAATTTTAATTTAATTTATTAACACAATGGGATCGTTGCTGAGACGTAGTTTTTATTCTTCTGCGTATGGTATTGCTAGATGTCAGAAAAATAATTTAATTGTCCGGAGATTACAACAGACACATGCTGCACTTAGTTCTATTAATGAAACACACGAGGTATTTATAAATAATATAAACAATATGAATATTTCATAAATTATTTAAGAATTAAATTAAAATTAATTCACCTGACACTTGATCATTTTTTTAATTTTTTTTTTTTTTTTTTTAATGAATTAGGTCTAAAAAATTGTATTTATAATTTTTTAGAGTAAAAATAATTTTGTATTTTTTTTTAGCCACCAAGGAACAATAATGTAGTACCAATATTTAGGAACGCCATTAAATTTGGCGATAAAACAGCCTTAAGAGATCTACAGGGGTATTATACATACAGAGGATTATTTTTGAGCTCCAGACAATTTGCTGGAGAGTTGTCAAATATTTTAAAGGAAGGCCAGCAAGAAAGGATTGCTTTTTTGATGCCCAATGATGCAAGATATGTTATTGTTCAGTGGGCATGTTGGATGAGTGGACAAATTGGTAATTATTTTATTTAATAATATAGACATTTTTTATGTTGATAACAATTATAAATAATAGATTTCATTTTTTTACCTCACTAGTTTTATAAAATTTTAATTTTACATCATTTTTATTTTAAAAAATTGATTCAACTCAAAAATATAAACAATTTAATTTAAAAAAAAAAATTTAACTCAAATAAATGAAAAATTTATAAAATTTTAATTTTAAATAACTTTAAAAAAAAAAATTTAACTCAAATAAATGAAAAATTTATAAAATTTTTTATTCTAAAAAAATTAATTCAACTAAAAATCATGAAAAAATGTATAAAATTAAAATCTTAAATAATTTTGATAAAAAAAAAATTAATTTAACTTAAATAAATAAAAAATTTATAAAATTTCAATTTTATATAACTAACAACCTTGCAGTCACTATATGACTGCCGTGACTTGTGAACTATAAATAAATAAAATTATGCTTTATTAAATAATGACTTTTGTTAAATTGCACTGTGTTTTTTAAACTATTGACTTTTTTAAAGATATAAGATCATCCAGATGTTACACTCATCAAGAGCTTTCATTTGAGTACCCACATGCATTTATATATATATATATATATATATATATATATATATATATATATATATATATATATATATATATATATATAAAATATATGAAAAATTGATGTGGGTACTCAAATAAAAGGTCTTGATGAGTGTAACATCGGGATGAGCTTATATCTTTAAAAATATCACTAGTTGTCAAAATATCAATGTCAGTTCTTAATTATTGACATTTTTAAAAATATAAGCTCATCCCGATGCTACAGATATAGTACATACAGTACTATATAGCTATCCTATATATGCTACTCCATCTTGAGTACCCACATGCATTTTGATATATTTTTCATATATACATATATAATATATATAAATATATGAAAAATTGATGTGGGTATTCAAATGAAAGGTCTTGATGAGTGTAACATCGGAATGAGCTTATATCTTTGAAAATGTCAATAGTTCACAAGATACAAGGTCATTTCTTAATTATGTATCTAGAGATAGAGCATTTTTAAATGCAGCCTAAATACTTATCATAATAAATTGACTATTGGTGAGAATAATATGAAACCTTGAAAAGACACAACTCCAGGTCAAGACTTTTCAAACGATACCAAATTTAACCATAAAGACCCATTTTATCATATAAATACACTGGCCACAATTTTTGCTCATTCTCTTAATAATATAGATTAAAAAAAAAATTAATTTAATTAAAATAAATAAAAAAATATTTTCAGCCGTACCTCTAAGTGTAACAAGCCCACCTCCAGTCTTGGAGTACTACCTAAAAGATTCAGGATCAAAAGTTGTAATCACAACGACTGAATTTGCCCCGTTACTGGAACCAATCGCTTCAAAATGCAACTGTCGCTTGATAGTCCTGGACAATGCACTGCGACTCCTCGCCATGAAACCATTACCAAGATTAGCGAACAACAGAGACACTGACGTAGAGTACTTTGACGAGCCAACTGAGACTCCGTTGAAGGACGAATTTTACAATGACAGCGACGCAATGTTCGTGTACACATCCGGGACCACTGGAACGCCCAAAGCTGTGGTGCTGACTCACAAGAATCTGCAGTCCCAAATGAACGCGCTTATCTCCGCGTGGAAGTGGACAGACAAGGACATAGTCTTGCATACTCTACCTCTTAATCATATCCACGGAATCGTCAACGTCCTGATGTGTCCTCTTTACATTGGAGCGCGGTGTGTCATGCTCCCGAAATTCGAAACTTCCAGTGTCTGGACCCAACTTCTCGCTGTAAATCTCCAGAATCCCGAACGAGTCAATGTTTTCATGGCTGTTCCTACGATTTATATGATGCTGATTCAAGAGTATGAGCAGTTGTTCAGCAAGAATCCTAAAATTCGAGAATATGTTCACACAGTCTGCAGTACAAAAATTAGGTATCTTATTTTTTCTATTTTAATTTTTTTTTTAATAATCAACTAGCAATCTTGCAGTCACTATGTGACTGCCGTGACTTGTGAATTATAAACAAATAGAATTTTGCTTTAGTAAATAATGACTTGTGTTAAATTGCACTATATTTTCTTAACTATTGACGTTTTTAAAGATATAAGCTCATCCCGATGTTACACTCATAAAGAGCTTTCATTTGAGTACCCACATGCATTTTTATATATTTTTCATATATACATATATATAATATATATATAAATATATGAAAAATTGATGTGGGTACTCAAATGAAAGGTCTCGGTGAATGTAACATCGGGATGAGCTTATATCTTTAAAAATGTCAATATTTCACAAGATAAAAGGTCTTCTTAATTATTGATATTTTTAAAGATGTAAGCTCATCCCGATGTTACACTCATCAAGAGCTTTCATTTGAATACCCACATGCATTTTGATATATTTTTCATATATTCATATATATAAATATGAAAAATTGATGGGGGTACTCAAATGAAAGGTCTCGATGAGTGTATTGTCGAGGTGAGCCTACATCTTTAAAAATGTCAGTAATTGACAAGATACAAGGTCATTTCTTAATTATTGATATTTTTGAAGATATAAGCTCATCCTGATGTTACACTCTTCCAGAGCTTTCATTTGAGTACCTACATGCATTTTGATATATTTTTCATATATTTATATATATAAATATATAAAATATATGAAAAATTGATGTAGGTACTCAAATGAAAGGTCTCGATGAGTGTAACATCGGTATGAGCTTATATCTTTAAAAATGTCAATAGTTCACAAGATACAAGGTCATTTTTTAATTATGTATGTAGAGATAAAGCATTTTCGAATGCAGACTAAATATTCATCATAATAAATTGATTATTGGTAAGAATGATACGAAACTTTTAAAAGGCACAAATTAAAAAAACCGATTTTATCATATGATTATCCTGAACACTAAATTTTTCTTATTCTCTTAATAATATAGATTATTTACTTGTTAATTTTTTTAATAGACTGATGGTGAGCGGCTCAGCACCTTTACCAAAGCCGATTTTCGACAGATGGGAAGAAATAACCGGACATCGTTTGCTGGAAAGGTACGGAATGACTGAAACGGGTATGGCTCTGTCAAATCCGCTGGAAGGCCAACGTATTCCAGGTGTTTATTTATTCAATCACTAGAACCTGGATTTTTGTGTCAAATTTTTGATATTGAAGCGAAAATATGGGTCGTATAAAAAATTTTTCAAACAAAAGTTCTATAATTCAATTTTACAAAAAAAATACTTCCTATGATTTTCTCCTAGGACCAATCAGAAAGCTATAATTAAAAAATTAAAATTTTAATAAACATAAAAAATTTTAATTTATTATGAATCTTAATTTTTGGAATTATAGTGAAAATATTGGTTGTATAAAAAAATCATGAGAGATTTTTTTTAGAAAATTAAATTTTATTTAAAAAATTTTTTTCCAAGTCCAATATTTCCGGCAAAAATCTTGGGTCTATTAATCGCTTAGTTTGTAATAGAGAACAAATTAGAAATCATAATTTTAAATAATATAAAAATACTTTTAGGTACTGTTGGAACTCCACTGCCTGGTGTACAAGTTAGAATAACTGGCCCAAGTAGTACACCCGAAGTATTGGTTCAAGGTTCCAGCTCCGGCAGCAAAGTTGTCGGAAAAGAAGCTAAAATTCCTGTAAGTGGAGACTTACAAGTCAAAGGTGAAAGTCTCTTTCGGGAATATTTCAATAAGCCGGAGGCTACTGCCAAAGAATTTACCAGTGATAAATGGTTTAAAACTGGTGATTATTTTATCTATTCTAATTATTTAGTCCCTTAATAATTTTTGTTCATAATTTTATAATATTAATTTATTGTTTAATTTAAAAAAAAAAAAATTTTTTTATTAATTTAAAATAAAGATTTTTAAATCAACTGGGCAAAAATAAATTCAAGGGACTAGTAGTAAATATTTTATTGATTAAAATTATTTTTTTTTCAATGGAAATTTTTAGGTGACACTGCAATGTATGACGGCAGCGTCTACAGCATCTTAGGTCGCAGTTCGGTTGATATTATAAAGACAGGAGGCTATAAGGTCAGTGCCCTGCAAGTGGAAACGGTAATTCTTGGTCATCCAGACATCATAGATTGTGCAGTGGTCGGTTTGCCTGACATTACTTGGGGACAAAAAGTAAGATCAAGTTTTTCGATTCACTACACTTGTTTATTATCATTGATATATTTGTTTTCATCACGAATAACATATAATACTACTTCTTTTATGTTTACTGATAATTATTTTTAATTCAATACTTTTCAACTCCAGTTGATCAATTATTTATTTATAATTTTTTACAGGTCGCCGCTGTTGCGGTCACTCGCGAGGGATCAGAAATTCTGCTACACCAGATACGCGAATTCGCTAAAAAATCGCTACCCGATTACGCTGTACCTACGGTCCTTAAAATAGTCGACAAAATTCCGAAAAATAATCTCGGGAAAGTTAACAAGCCGAATTTACTGGCAGCTGTTTTTCCAAATAATAAAATTTGAAATTAATATTCATATCATGTACATGCTCACTGATATTTATATACGTAAAATATTTTTTTTTTTTTTCAATTGTCAATCAAAATGTTAATATTTATTTCTTTTAATATATTGTTATAAAATTTGTAAAAAATTATAGATTTGTTTTTGGATTTTAATAAAATTATTTTTTAGTTAAAATTGATTTTTAAATTTAATTTTTCGACAATAAAAAAAATGATTAAGTAGAAAATTTATTAAAAAAAGGCTAACAAATAAAAATTATTAGTAACCTTGCAGTCACTATGTGACTGCCGTGACTTGTGAACTATAAAAAATTACAATTTTGCTTTATTGAATAATGAATTATGTTAAATTGCACTGTACTTTCTTTAATATTCACGTTTTTAAAGATATAAGTTCATCCTGATGTTATACTCATCAAGAGCTTTCATTTGAGTACCCACATGCATTTTGACATATTTTTCATATATACATATATATAATATATATAAATGTATGAAAAATTGATGTGGGTACTCAAATAAAAGGTCTCGATGAGTGTAATGTCAGAGTGAGCTTATATCTTTAAAAGTGTCAGTAGTTAACAAGATACAAGGTCATTTTTTGATTATTGATATTTTTAAAGATATAAGCTCATCCTGATGTTACACTCATGAAGAGCTTTCATTTGAGTACCCACATGTATTTTGATATATTTTTCATATATTCATATATCTAAATATATAAAATATATGAAAAATTGATGTGGGTACTCAAATGAAAGGTTTCAATGAGTGTAATGTCAGGGTGAGCTTATATCTTTAAAAATGTCAATAGTTCACAAGATACAAGGTCATTTCTTAATTATGTATCTAGAGATAGAGCATTTTCGAATGCAACCTAAATGCTTATCATAATAAATTCACTATCAGTAAGAATGAAATGAAACCTTGAAAAGGCCCAAATTCAAGTCAAGACCTTTGCAATAACACTAAATTTCACTAAAAAAAAACCGATTTTATCATATGACTATTCTGTAAAGAAAATTTTTCTTATTCTCTTAGTAATATAGATTAAAAATTTTAAACAAATTAATTTTTTTAAATAAATTTTTTCTTTCAGTGTATAGAAAAAAAAATTTTAATGTTTGATAAATATTTAATTGCATTTTTAAATACTTAAAAAAAATGAGTCCGTATAAAATAAAACTACTTAATATTTCCGTTGGCTGATTTTATTTGACATGATCAAGATTATTAAACACATTAACTCGCTTTAGATTAAATAAATCGATATTTAAATCCACATCAGACTTTCTAATAGTTATAACGTTATATAAAGTAATACCGTAGTTTCACATTCAACTCAAAAAATATTAATAAACCTACTATATACTGTGTAAACAAAAAATCATCAAAGGTTTCCTTAATAACACGTGGACAAGTATAAAAAAAAAAAAAAAAAAAAAAAAAAAAAATCCCCGACAAAATATCAAGGAAAAGACAAATAGAATAAATCTTGAAATGTTTTAAAATAAAGATTCTACTAAGTGTGTTTAAATAATTTCCCCGAACGGATAAACAAATTAATATTCTAAGAAAATGATAATATTGAATAATAATAATAATGAAATTATAATTTGAAGCAGCACAGCGTTCATTATCTATTAATAGAAAATTTTCACAACAGTAAAAGTACTGTAATAAAGTATTATATGCATGTGAGACCTTCAAACAATTGTTTACAACGTAGAAAAATATTTATGTACCGAATTTCCAGTTAAAACTACATCTAATAATTTAAAACCAGCAGAATATAAAATTACATTTAAAGCAAGCAATTTATTAAGAAAAAAAGTGTTATAATATCTCCAAGATGGTTTTAACCAGAATATTATAAATTGATATTAAACTAGCAACCTTGCAGTCACTATGTGACTGCCATGACTTGTGAACTATAAATAAATAAAATTTTGCTTTATTAAATAATGACTTGATAAATTGCACTGTACTTTCTTAAATATTGACGTTTTCCAAGATATAAGCTCATCCTGATGTAACAGTCATCAAGAGCTTTTATTTGAGTACCCACATGCATTTTGATATATTTTTCATATATTTATATATATATAAATATATAAAATATATGAAAAATTGATGTGGGTACTCAAATGAAAGGTCTTGATGAGTGTAACATCGGAATGAGCATATATCTTTAAAAATGTCAGTAGTTGACAAGATACAAGCTAATTACTTAATTATTGATATTTTTAAAGATGTAAGCTCATTCTAATGTTACACTCATCAAGAGCTTTCATTTGAGTACCACATGATTTTTGATATATTTTCATATATAAATATATAAAATATATGAAAAATTGATGTGGGTACTCGATGAAAGGTCTCGATGAGTATAATGTCGAGGTGAGCTTATATCTTTAAAATGTCAATAGTTCTAAGATACAAGGTCATTTTTAATTATTGATAATTTTTAAGATCTAAGCTCATCCCGATATTACACTCATCAAGAGCTTTCATTTGAGTACCCACATGCATTTTAATATATTTTCATATATTTATATATATAAATATATAAAATTTGTGAAAAATTGATGTGGGTACTCAAATGAAAGGTCTTGATATGTAATATCGGAATGAGCTTATATCTTCAAAAATATCAATAGTTGACAAGATAAGGTCATTTTAATTATTGATATTTTTAAAGATGTAAGCTCATCCTGATGTTACACTCATCAAAGAGCTTTTGATTTGAGTACTCGACATGCATTTTCATATATAAATATATAAAATATATGAAAAATTGATGTGGGTACTCAAATGAAAGGTCTTGATGAGTGTAACATCGGAATGAGCATATATCTTTAAAAATGTCAGTAGTTGACAAGATACAAGGTCATTTCGTTATTATTGATATTTTTAGAGATATAAGCTCACCCCGATGTTACATTCATCAAGAGCTTTTATTTGAGTACCCACATGCATTTTGATATATTTTTCATATATACATATATAATATATATAAATATATGAAAAATTGATGTGGGTACTCAAATGAAAAGTCTTGATGAGTGTAATATCGGAATGAGCTTGTATCTTTAAAAATGTCAGTAGTTGACAAGATACAAGGTCATTTCCTAATTATTGATATTTTTAAAGATATAAGCTCATTCCGATGTTATACTCATCAAGAGTTTTCATTTGATTACCCACATGCATTTTGATATATTTTTTATGTATACATATATATATAATATATATAAATATATGAAAAATTGATTTGGGTACTCAAATGAAAGGTCTTGATGAGTGTAACATCAGGATGAGCTTATATCTTCAAAAATGTGAATAGTTCACAAGATACAAGGTCATTTTCTAATTATGTATCTAGAGATAGATTATCTTCGAATGTAGCCAAAATTCTTATCATAATAAATTGACTATCGGTGAGAATCATATGAAACCTTGAAAAGGCACAAATTCAAGTCAAGACATTTGCAATGACACTAAATTTCACTAAAAAAAAAAACAGATTTTATCATCTGGCTATCCTGGAAACAAAATTTTTCTTATTCTCTTAATAATAAAGATAAAAATCTTGACTATTTCCAAGAATTCAATTCTAGATGCTGTAACGCGATAAATTAAATAAAAAGGCATTAACATAATAATACATTGGTACAATTGAATCGACGGGAGTTGATGTAACTGGTATTATATCTCGAGCTCTAATACACAAGAAGTAGTGAGAATATGAACAAGTCAGGAGATTGGGCGACGCGCTGTCTGCCGCGTACCGAAAGTACTCTCTGGACTGTAGAGAATACTTGTTTACCTCGTATCGGCTTCTATCGAATGTCAGCATAAGTATACGAGTATCATCATCATCATTCTTCATCTGGCTCCCTACTTGATTAATAAGTATATAATTATAAAATGAATTAGCATTACATACTCACGGGAATTAAAAATAAAACTCGAGGATCGGGAATAAAACTCTCATCGTCACGTTTAATTGAGAAGAAACGAGTTTCCGGGAGATGATAATAATTTGTCAAGAAGATATCGGTCTATATATAGAAATATATAAGTTAAGAAGTATATATATGTATATTGCACACATCAACCTGTTTACTGTCCGCTATGTTGTTCTTACCATCAAATGCAGCTGCAGATGAGAACAGGTGAGGGTGCCCGTACTTATACTGGTTAGATATATCGCTGTATTTATTACCCACGTATATACTCCCATCTCCCATTATATATACAATACCAGCTGGTTTTACTGAAAATAAATAAAATAAAATTTATAATAAGTCGTTTTAATCAATGATCTGATGCTCTAAGCATTTTAAGACCAGTAGTAATTAATGCATACTTATTGAAAAAAACTTACTGGTTTTTATTGAATATTTTAAATTATTCTCTTCTCAGAAGCTTACGTATTACAGTATAATCCAGTTGTGGATAATTACTAAGGGGTGTAAACATCAGAATAACAATTTTTTATAAACTTTTTTTAAAAATTTTCAATCTACAATTTTTCCAAAAAAATTTAATTAATTATTATAGTGATTCTTAAAAAATTTTTTAAAGAAGAAATTGATGTTAAAAAAATATTTTTAAAAATTGCATTAATAATTTTAAAAAATTTTTGCATGTAGAATTAAAAAAAAATTTTTTAATGAGCTTCTTTTAAAAATTTTCAATCTTCAATTTTTCTAAAAAAATTAAATTCATTATTATGGTGATCCTTAAAAAATTTTTTAAAGAAGAATTTGATATTCAAAAAATATTTTTAAAAATTGCATTAAAAATTTTTTTTAATTTTTACATGTAAAATTAAAAAAAAAATTTAATAAGCTTCTTTTCAAAATTTTCAATCTTCAATTTTTCTAAAAAATTAAATTTATTATTATGGTGATCCTTAAAAAATTTTTTAACGAAAAAATTAATGTTAAAAAAAAATTTTTTTAAATTGCATTAAAAATTTTTATAAATTTTTGCATGTAGAATTAAAAAAAAATTTTTAATAAGCTTCTTTTCAAAATTTTCAATCTTTAATCTTTCTAAAAAATTAAATTAATTATTATGGTGATCCTCCGAAAAATTTTTTAGAGAAGAAATTGATGTTAAAAAAATATTTAGAAGAAAATTAAATAAAATAATTATTAAAAAACATTAAAGAAAAAAAATTATATTAAATTAAAAAGAAATAACTAAATATTAAATACAATAAATATTCAAAAATATTAAATAAAATAATTATTAAAAAATATTAAATAAAAAAAAATTATATTAAATTAAGAAGAAATACCTCTCTAAAGATAAAATGAAAAATAGCTGACAAGTTTGAACCAGATCGTAATAAATCACCAGTTAAAACCAAACCAGTGCATCATTCCAGAAGGACTACTCATAAAAATATACTTCTGCACAATAAAAGAATGATTACATAATTATAACTTGCATAATGAGCCATCAGGTGCCTGGAAACTCGGGAGCGTACTTGAGAGTTCTCTGGAACAAAAATAAAGACTAACCATTGGCAATACGATTATAGATTTATTCCTCAGATTGATAGTTGAGCATGAGAAGATTATTAATTTTCTATAACCCACCTGATCAGCAAGGCTTGGTGGGAATTAACATCTCTTGTTATCACATGACTCCACTCTCTCTTTACTCGAACTATAATACAAACATAATAATACACAAGATAATCCGCGGTATACCGATGAGTGTATAGAGTTAACTTCGTCCGAGGAGTAGAGAGAATTTCGAAATATAAAACCAAGTGAGATAGAATAAATAATGTTCTCTCTGTTCTCGCGAGAGTAAGTGGCTTCTACGAAGGTGGTCTCTTTCTTCTTTTAGTCGTCAATCTCACTCACTTAGTATTATATTATACATATACATAGATTTTTTGCTCTTATGCCCTCAACTATTCTCCTCTCTGTCGAGCACATTTTCAGACTTTGGCGAAATCGAAACAGAGGTTCAACACAAATCCGGCTGGCAGACCACACAAATGATAGTGCCCTAGCTCCCTCGTCGTATACCCGTGGGTGGTTGATGACAGCTCATCGAAAATTGGTAGTAATGGCCATTGTTTTAGGCTTCGTATGTGGGCGGACCGTAAAAGCCTGAAACTGGTAAGCCAAGTCGGGTAGAAGAATAGAAGAGAAGAAAGAAGAACATACATATATTTCTTCTTTAAGTAAAGGGAGCATACTTATAATTCACCAATTCTGTACTTCACAAGATATCACGTGCACTTGCTAATGGATTCCCTGGAAGCAATAAATATAATAACATAACTAGCAAGCTTACAGTCACTATGTAACTGCCGCGACTTTTCAACTATAAAGAATTAAAATTTTGCTTTATTAAATAATGACTTTTGTTAAATTGCACTGTACTTTCTTAAATATTGACGTTTTTAAAGATATAAGCTCATCCTGATGTTACACTCATCAAGAGCTTTCATTTGAGTACCCACATGCATTTTCATATATTTATATATATATAAATATATAAAATATATGAAAAATTGATGTGGGTACTCAAATGAAAGGTCTCAATGAGTGTAATGTCAGAGTGAGCTTACATCTTTAAAAATGTCAGTAGTTGACAAGATATAAGGTCATTTCTTAATTAATGATATTTTTAAAGATGTAAGCTCATTCCGATGTTACACTCATCAAGAGCTTTCATTTGAGTACCCACATGCATTTTTATAAATTTTTCATACTTACATATATATATAAATACATGAAAAATTGATATGGGTACTCAAATGAAAGTTCTCGATGAGTGTAATGTCAAGGTGAGCTTATATCATTAAAAATGTCAGTAGTTGACAAGATACAAGGTCATTTCTTAATTATGATATTTTTAAAGATGTAAGCTCATCCCGATGTTATACTCATCAAGTCAAGAGCTTTCATTTGAGTACCTACATGCATTTTGATATATTTTTCATACATACATATTTATAAATATATAAAATATATGAAAAATTGATGTGGGTATTTAAATGAAAGGTTTCGACGAGTATATTGTCAGGATGAGCTTATATCTTTAAAAATGTCAATATTTCACAAGATACAAGGTCATTTCTTAATTATTGATATTTTTAAAGATATAATCTCATCCTGATGTTACATTCATCAAGAGCTTTCATTTGAGTACCCACATGCATTTTGATATATTTCTCATATATACATATATATAAATATATGAAAAAATGATGTGGGTACTCAAATGAAAGGTCTTGATTAGTGTAACATCGAGATGAGCTTATATTTGTAAAAATGTCAATATTTCACAAGATAAAAGGTCATTTCTTAAATATGTATCTAGAGATGAAGCATTTTCGAATGCAGCCTAAATATATATCATAATAAATTGACTTTCGTCGAGAATGAAATGAAACCTTGAATAGGCTCAATTACGGTCAAGACCTTTGCAATGACACTAAATTTCACTAAAACCATTTTTATCATATGACTATCCTGGAAACAAAATTTTTCTTATTCTCTTATTTCTGCAGATAAAAAGCATTGCAATTGATAATAATACACACACCACGTATACTTACATACTTCCACAATATCCCATGCTCAGATGACCAGATAATAGAGATGTCCCGGCGGATGAGTCACGCCGAAAGCATTAAACATTCTGTCGAATATGCAGAGCGCTATGCGCATAGTTGGCGTAGGAGGCCGGTCAATTTGTAAATCTGGGTGACGTGGATAGGATGTTGAGTTTTAGGATGAGCATCCTTGTTATCTCTCCATATACCTGCCCGATGATTCAAAAAATGACTAATCCTCTTCTGGTGGTACGGCACAAATTTATTCTCTTTTGATAACGCCGAAAATGAGTAGATTAAAATCAATAAATTATTTTGTTTAACGTTTACGTTTTTGTGGGCAGCTCTTGACAAGCCGCTGTCCTTATCTGCACGTAGAGACAATATAAGATATCCTCTTCCACTTGAGCATAACCTCATCCTCACTTGTCTCTTTCCCACATTGACCAAACCGACGATTCATCTAAATGACTACCTTCGGTAGACTTTCTGGCTCCCTAACATAACTGAGTAGAATGTTACTTAAAAGAGTTGGACGGTCATCCGGTTATTCGTCAGGAGGCAGAGCGGTGTAACTCTAAATACAAAGAGGCCTCAATCTGATGGAATTATATACAAGAGAAGAGTCTTGGTCTGTGAAAAAGCCTACACGAGCATCGAATTATCGAGTTTACTGTACATCTTTATATTTACTCTCTCATTTTATATACTCCTCTTCTTATTGACTTTCTCTCTTTCTCTCTCTCTCTCTCTCTCTCTTGGGCCCACTTGTTCTCGAGAGGAAACTTCGAGAAGAAGAAGAAGAAGAAGAATATAAAGAAGAAGAAGAAATCTCGTGGTCTCCCAGGAGTCCTGGGGTCTCGACTCGAAGGAAAGAGTGCCGCCAAGGCAACCAAATATTTATGGGGTTCCGAACTGGACCACCCGGTAATTAAGACGACCCTGAAGCCGGGGCGGGGCACTAACCGGCACGATATCTTCTCTACCTTTGGTTGTTTCTCACCGCCTCTCCCGCCGTGTTTCTTCCTCGGATATGCTAGTCCTTCGTATGCCGAATGCCAACTCTACTCAGTATCTGGGCAGCTCTGGCCAATTCTTCTCTTATTCTTTATCTTGAGGTCTGATTCGATGGGAGATGCTTGCCTCTTATAAGAGCTTGAATCTCAAGACACCGCATTCCCCTGTGTTAACAATCATAATGCTCAGAATGATTCTTAATATACTATACTGTTTTATCTCAACTCGAATTTACCATTACCCTAAGATACGAATACCAGATTAATAGATTAAAAGACATATTGAATTGTTCAAGTGTGTTTCAACACATCAAGACAAATTATTCTTCATATGATAATAATCATTCCTGTCTACATATTATATCTGATTTCTCACTCTATTATTTCTTCGTTTATTATCTTGCTCTTCAATAAATTAACCAACCAACTCCTGGAAAATAAATAAATTTATTTTATTTTATTTATTTCTTCTTTTAAAATAATCACGGGTACTCATCTAAATAATATTTAATTAAATGAAATAAATAATAGTTATATGTAAGCTTGCAGGTCATTATTATCCAGATTCGCATAATATCTTGAAGAAGGAAACGCGTGGGTATTTCGACGAAATATCGCGAGTACGATTGAGTCGTCAAGCGGAAATGGCGTAAAATATCCAATTGCTAAGTGGGAAGTATGCGGGAATCATATCGGGCAGACAGCATGGCGCGCGGCAGGAAGACCGGTCGGCCAAGAAACTAAGCCATCATCCAACATTCTTCAATATACACATACACTCCCTTACTCTTCTTACCAAACTCATCATTACCATCTATGTATGTTTTTCTTTTCCATTATCATCCTAAGTTATGCATCTATGCAACAACTTACATTACCGGACAATATTTTTTTAATAGTTTACTTTACTCGCTAATCAACTATGTAAATAGTTAATTATTTAATAGTTTTGCAAATCCATCACCTGACGCATAGATTTACATTTTTAATAAATCTCTAGTACAGATATGTCATAAACTGCCAGGAGAGTTTATATTCTTCATGGTATTATATTGAGAGAAGAAATTTATTGAAAAAAAAATAAGAAATTAATTTGTTTAAAATTTTATTTTTTAGCTAAGGAAATAAAATTTTTTTAATTTAAAAAATTTTAATTTACAAATTGCAAATTTTTATCTAAAAAAAACTTTTTTTATCAAAAAAGTTGCTGTGAGAAAAATTTTTATTTCTTCAACTAAAAAATAAAATTGTTAAAAATTTTAAACAAATTAATTTGTTATTTTTTTAAAAAATAAATTTTTTCTTAGTGATATCTGTGGTGAAAAAAAATTTCAGATAGTAGCTAGAAAAATCTAGATTATACTGCGTGATATTTGGATTATATATACTCATTGTAATCTGGATTATACTAGTTACTATCTGAAATTTTTTTTCACTCAGTATAATCTGGGATGATATCCAGTGTCATCTTGTTCTTTCGATGTAGATTGATGATCATTCTTTCAATTTTCTTCAAGTTGAAACTGCTGAGGTTCATAAATTTCTTCAGGTAATAATTCAAAAGAAGACAATTACATAGAAAAAATAATTAAATTTTATCAAGAGAAAAATTCTTGAACCAAGAAAATAATTTTAAAGTTTCATTGTCTTGAATTAAGGCTAAAAATTATTGACTCAAGAAAAAATTTATTTAAACAAATAAAAATTTCCAAGTTTAAGAATTTTTTGACACAAATGAAGAAATAGAAATTCTTCAAAACAATTAACTTGATTTAAGTAAATTTTTTTTTCTGTAGTAAATTTTTTTTTAATCAAAAAACGCTTGCACTAAAACAAATTTTATTAGCTGAAATTAAATACCCAGTACTTGTAAATATATACCTTCAGAAGTTAGAATCAACTGTCTTCCCTGAAAGAAGAAAAGATAAAAAGTTGGTGAATGGGCTGGAGATGATGCTCCAGACTGCAGGTATCATTCCAATATCTGGTATCGAGTATCAGCAGGAGTATCACCAGGTGGGGGAGAAAGAAAGCGAGACGATGGTAATGGTGAGGTGTGGATGGTATTGGTGGTAGATAGCGATGGTGGTGGACGCCCGGAGGAGGGCTTCATGGTTACACTCTGGACAGGTGGAAGAGCCGAGAAATCCCAGCATCAGATCTCAAGATCTCATAGAGGGGATTGACGATTGTCGACAAAAGGGACTGATGGAGATCGGGGCCCGAGTGGCTTTGCCAGCGGCCCTGTCCGAATGGGCGCGTGTTATGTACTTTACTCAGTAGATCGACGCTCTTGGGTTTTCTTCTCTGGTCTCAGCTTCACTATAGCATATGTAGATACATACGTGTAATATTATACAGAGGTATTATATCTATATCTCCATATAAATATATATATATACATATAATACCACGTAGAGGATTCAGTAGGGGAATATATCGCTCTCCATCTTGCGCACGGCAGTCCGTACCGGCGGGGACGGTGTGATCGTGGAGAGCGCGAGGAAGGCTCCTTGGCGCTTGCTCCTGAGCAGCGACCAGTAGTCATACGACGCCCCTCAACCGTGTCGGATGAGTTCCTATCTAAGTGGATTCTTCTTTATCATCTTCGAGATTTTATTGTGACGTTAATGTGACTTGTGTTTATTATTATTTATATTTATTGTTTCATCACTGCGTTGGTAAATTTACTCCCTCAGTGTACAGTGATCTTGATAATTGTCATCCATTGTCCATCGTCTTCTCAAAAGTGTCCAGGACATTACTGCTACCACTACCAAATAAATAAATATCAATACCAATAATAATTATAATAAATTATTATATTCTTACCTGTATTAATTAATACGTGTGTGAATGGTGGATAGTGTCAGTGATAAGTGCTAGTGGCCGCGGCCAACCAAAGATTTCTCGCGGTGTATGAACACGCTGAGATGCCGTGGCTGCACGGACTACAGACTCACGGCTAGCTATAGGTAAAATATATCAATTACTTATCAATAAAATATTAAATCCTTTACATGAATCCCAATCATCATCATCATTATTAGTAAATAATAGTTCACAGTTTGATGGAAATATTTATCTGATGTTTATTTAAATTATCACGACGTTTCATCGGTTCCCCGACTTCCTCAGACTCTAGAACAATTAAATACAAAAATACTTTACAATAATATTCATATAATTCGATAACTTTATAACTACTATCAAGAATGTGCTATTTACGTATTGCTGAGTATTCTCCATGTTAAAAATCAAAAATCTTGTTTTTCATTTTCTTTTTTATCTTTCTTTATGCGTATCGCAAATTTAACTAAAATATAATTATATTTAAATAAATTATCATACTTTGTATGACCTAGACAGTAGAAACTTACCTCAAAAATTAAATTTACAACTAAGTCTAAGAATACAGCAAAAACTAACTATGGATATGAACAACAATACAATGATTATTAGTCTGATTTAAATCAAGGATCCAAGAAGAATATTTCTTCTTGGTACCCTGGCAAGGAGAGACTTACTCGATTTTCCAAAGAGTTTTATGATAGCTCCAACAGATTCGAGATTCGTCTTGATTATTTTCAACGATGACGTTTGTGTGTGTACATATCTGAATATATGTGTACGTATGTATACATACATGCTCCCGCGCGTTCCACCGTGGCAATCGGCCACCATCAGACTCACTCAGCGGCCCCGTATCCTTGCTTTTAGCGCTCGCGCGCAGATTCCACGACGCGGACCGCATTCCTCAAGCTGATGCGAGAACTAAGCCCAGCGTTACATTAGCTCTTTACGACTCATCTGCAATATTATATACATATACATAAACATATATTCTTCTTTATGTATACCTACACACTTTCCCTACATTAATTATTTAAAAACTAAAATCTTTCATCAGACTATCCATTTCTTCTTAGCGGACAATCTAATGCTTCTTCACAAATCCTTTCATCACCTTGGTCCCAGATGATAATCTACAAGAATAAATTACAATTATACCAGACAAAATGGCTTCTGTAAAATAATATTAATATATTCACCTGGTTTAAACATGTGATCTACCAATATAAATCTTATCCGGAAGCTGGTGTTTAAAATATAGAAGTCATCGTTGCCTACGTCATGATCATATTACTTGTTGACCTTGTCGTAGAAGCAATGTCTCTGATACCACACAAGTTTAATTCTCGGTCTAGTCCTAAATTATCGTAGACTAATCGTTTGTATGGATGTGTCTTCATTTTCTTCATCTTCATCCTTATCTTCACCTATGTACCCTGAAGAGACGTATGTACAAACAACGTGAGGAACCAGAAGATGAAGTGTAGACACAGACTACCGATACGAGGACTCCCCGGTCTCTGATGTAGAGGGAATGAGATAGCCGAGAGAAAGAAAGATCAAGCGGGGGAGATTATATACATAAGGAGTATCCAGCAGACAGCTTGGCTCTAGCAGCGCCAGCCTTGCCGTCTCCACCGATCGCGTCTCTCTGATGCCGCCATCTATATAAATATCCACAGTTCACCAGACTCTCCACGTATTTTTTAAAAAACATTTCTATTATTATGTTTCTCTTTGTAGAACAAATAATCTTTCATTTCCTCTCAACTTATTTCTTCTTCTTCATCTTGTTTTATTATATAAACTTCTTATTCCATAAACTTTTTTTTTTTCTTCGTCTTAATCTCTTCAAATGTTGATGGTTTAATTTTATTTTATTTACTGCATCTATAAATATTTACAAAACATCAATAAAACCTCAATCTTTTATTAGCGATGTTATATTTTAATGAGGTACAATGGAAAGTGAGATGAGCTTGATATAAAATGCGGTTATACTTAAACATTTACGATGTTAACTTGTATAAACACTCTATATATATACATATATATATATATATATAAATCCAAGGTAATATGTGTGTTGATCTTAATCTTAATATCTGATCCATCTCAGGTGATCATTTTATTTACGTATTTTATTGTCAACACATTGATTATTCCTAAGTGAAGAAGTAATTTTTATTACAAGGTGGTTATTTAAACTTTTATCATTTTATATGTTAGTATGTTAGTTATATTTATATATATACGTACTTTTATTTTTTCTTTATGTAAATATTTACTTTAGCGATAAAACTAATGCCACACCCCGGTAATTGTTTCAGGAGTGGCAGTCCCGGTGACTGGAGTTACGATGCGCACGTTGCTGCTGCTGAGATTGGTGTTTGTGGGAGTGGGCGTGCTAGTTACTGATATCTCTACGGCAACTACGTTACAAACTGATAACAATATTGCTCAGGCTAGTAGTAATTATATTGAGAGCAGTTCTGATAGCGTTGATGACATGGATCCCAACGATAAGCAACGGATAACAGCCAGTGTTGAGGCTAGTCTTCTTTCATTGCTTGGATTCTCCAAGAGGCCCAGACCTAAAGGCAAACCACATGTCCCGGAGTCTCTCAAGAAATTGTATGCCAAACAAAACTCTATTTCAAGCTCTAATATTGCCAAAAAAGGATTACACACCAGATCGGCGAATACTGTTCGGTCTTTTTCGCATATTGGTTAGTATTTTCATTTCTTCTTTGCCTAAAATTAAAGTAAAAATATTTTTTGAATATCAAATTATTACTTCGGACTACTAACCTTTTTTTAATATTTAATATATTTTATTATCAGAAAATTACAGATTTTTTAAATACATCTACTTAAAAATGTACAAAAAAAATATCAGTACTATAGAGATGATTTTATATGTACAAAAGATTGGTATAGAATTTATCCAAGATATTTTCTGAGTAAAATTTAAAAGCTAATTTTTAATTTTTATCTTAATTGATTTTTTACTACCAACAAAAATTTTAAGATTTTCTTTAGGTAAAAAATTTTTTTTATCCATTTCTTCTATTTTGCCTCAAACAGAACACCCAAATTTTGAAGCGTGCAATAATTCTAGTGAGTTATTTAGTGATAAAAATAAATTGACCTATGAGCATTTAGTAAGAAAAAGCTGTTAGTTAGAAAGCAATTAGTCAGAGGGTGGTCTTAAATGGCTGGTAATCTTTTAAGTAATCACCAGGTTGACGGGACTTCTGAAGGTATATATTGTCTATATAGATAAAGAATCTCTTCTCTCTTTAATTTAATCTCTCAAAGGCTGCACTTACTCGGCGCAACTTTAAGAACCATAACTTTAACCAAAGCTTTCTTGTGTCTCTCCTCACGTCGTTCATGGAATTCCTCGAGGTTATTCGTGCGCGTTTCAAAAAAAAAAAAATAAAAAAAAAAATATTTTTTCCCACATTCTTTCATACCGATGGCTAATGTAGCACGTCTCACGTTGATGACGGTTCTTCTTCTTCTTCTTAATTTTTTTTCCCCATTTTCGTTATCTCTGGAACAAAAATTAGTGTCTGAAATTTGGCATTATACCTCTGGTAGTAACAATTAGGTATACTTAACAAGTTTGTCTAGTGTTACCTGCGTCCGTATCTATATCTGTACCTGTAGCTGTTATATGTAGCTGTAGGTTTAAGTAATAAACAAGAATTCGAAGCGTTATGCACGGATAAGCAAGTTACCTTGAAGTCAAACCTTCCTTTCAATATATATGTATAAATATATGTGACCATTTGACTATCGTCATAAATATACCGATAAAGTAATAAACTATCAAATCGTTCTCGGGTGTTAGTTCTAATGGGACTATAACGGATATATGAAGGCCATCGGCTTTCTGTTTAAACCTCAAAATCTTTATTATTCCACCGTTGCTAAGTACCAAAGAATAAAGAAGAAAAAACATAAACACTCTATTATACTTACTATTATAGCACACACACGTATATTAAATTTCTTTCATTCAATCCAAATAAGTTCCGTTTAAGCCACTAATCGAGCGGAACACTGGATACAATTGCATGGCGGTAGTAAAAAATAATCCAATGAATGAATGAATGGAGAACAGTCTTTTTCCGTTGATGCTACCTCGCCGTAGTGTATCGAATAGCTTTCGTTTGAATCATTGACAGTCTTAGACCCTAAGGACTTGAAATCTCAATACATCCACTTCAAAGTATTCTTCTTTTGTAGTTATTGAGAAACGGATACCTCGGACAACAGAATATGGCTCGCTTTCTCACCTATTGTGTTCTAAATACGGCCTGTCAACGTCAATCCTCAACTAAACACATTAAAAACCACAAAAGTTTCTTTACTGAGGATAAACAAACAAACAATGAATACCGACCAGCTTCCTGATCGTTAAATACTCATATATAAATTTTACATTTGAAAATTTCTATCTAAGCTGATATAAAAAATATTAACTTGATTTAAAAATAAAATTTTTTAATCAAGTTAATTTTCTTATCAATTTACACTAAAAAAAAATAATTTGAATCAAGAGAATAATTCTTAAAGAAAAAAAATAATTTTTAAGAGTTTCATTGTCTTGAATTAAGACGAAAAATTTTTTTATTAAGTAAAATTTTCTTAATTTAAAAATTTTTCTATCTAAATCAAGAAGATAAAGTTCCTCAAAATTAATTATTTTAATTAGGTTAATTTTTTTATCAATTTACACGAAAAAAAATTAATTTCAATAAAGAGAATAATTCTTGAACAAAGAAAATAATTTTCAAGAGTTTCATTATCTTGAATCAAGGACAAAATTATTTAATTAAATTAAATTTTCTTAGTTTAAGAATTTTTTTGCTCAAATCAAGTTCTTCAAAATTATTTACTTGATTCAAAATTTTTTTATCAAGTAAAATTTTCTTAAATTAAGAAAAATTTCTTAGTTTAAGAATTTTTTTACTCAAATCAAGAAGATAAGCTATCAGATATATTATATTCTATCAATTAGTGATTACCAATTATCAGTTACTAAAATTTTTTTCTTGCTTTGTTTTTCTTTTCTTTCAAATTTAAAAAAATTTTTTAAACTCGTTAAATTTTTTTAATTTCTTAAATCTATCTTCTCTTTACACATGCTATTTATTGTACAAAATCATTATTACTAAACATTCTACACATGAAAATGTAACATATTGTTGTAAACTGCCGAGGGCATTTCTTTACAAATAAATAAATAAATAAATAAAGTTTTTCAAAATTATTTACTTTAACTAAGTTAATTTTTTTAATTTATATAAAAAAAAAATTAACTTGCATCAAGAGAAAAATTCTTGAACCAAGAAAATAACTTTAAAGAATTTAATTGTCTTAAATCAAGTAAAATTTATTTAAATTAAGAAAAATTTCTAATTTAAAAAATTTTTCTCTCAAATCAAGAAGATAAAACTCTTAAAAATAATAAACTTCATTAAAATAAATTTTTTTCTGTGTCCATACACAGAAAAAAAATGTTCTTGAATCAAGTATATAATTTTGAAGAACTTCATCTTGTTGATTTTAGTAAAAAAAAATTCTTAAACTAAGAAATTTTTACTTGGTTTAAGTAAATTTTACTTGATTCAAGAATTTTTCATCTTGATTCAAGACAATTACCCTCTTAAAAATTATTTTCTTGGTTCAAGAATTTTCCTCTTGAATCAAGTGAATTTTTTTTTCAGTGTACTTACAATAATAAAAAAAAAAAAAAAAAAATTATATAATTAACCAAACAAAAAATTTTTTTCTTACAGAAAGCCCACTGGATGAAAAATTCCAGTCGTCGAATCGTTTCCGGCTGTCATTCGACCTGAGCAGCATCCCTCAAGAAGAAGTCCTAAAAGCCGCAGAATTAAGCTTGACGCGAATAGCACTGGAATCTGGATCATCAAAAAAATTAGCCCGAATCTTAGTGCACGACATAATCCGGCCGGGTGTAAAAGACCAGCACAAGCCTCTGCTGCGACTAATCGACAGCCGGGTGATCGACATGACCAGTAATTCAACAATAAGCCTGGACGTGCACCCAGCAGTGTCTCGCTGGCTGCAAGACGGCAACAACCATGGCCTGCTGATCCAGGTGAGCAGTAGAAATAGAACCAGCGACTCCCACGTGAGACTGAAGCGCAGCGTCGACGAGTCCCACGACACGTGGTCCTCATCCCGCCCAACATTATTCACCTACACCGACGACGGGCGCAGCAAGATGGCCTCAGCCTCCGAGATCATGGACCGCCGGGCCCGACGAGCTGCTCTGCGAAAAAACAGACGCAAAGACGGCCGTGAAAATTGCCGAAGACATCCTCTGTACGTAGACTTCGTAGACGTCGGCTGGAACGACTGGATCGTCGCTCCTCCAGGTTACGACGCTTTTTACTGCAACGGAGACTGTCCGTTTCCTCTGTCAGACCATTTAAACTCGACGAACCACGCCATCGTCCAGAATCTCGTCTACTCGACGAATCCCGCGATGCTTCCTCGAGCCTGCTGCGTACCCACCGCACTTAGCTCAATATCGATGTTGTACCTGGACGAAGAAAACAAGGTTGTGCTTAAAAATTACCAAGATATGGCAGTTATTGGTTGCGGTTGTCGCTGATGCTATTAAAAGTATTCTATTAAAATTTTACGCAATCGACGAGGCATTTGGGATTTAGTAATAACTTGTATGGATAAATATAATTGTATATGTATGTAGGTACGTATTATATCAACACAAGAGATGTGTTTACAACAGCTGTACGTAAACGCTGGCTCTTAAATGACTCGACTGGATATATAGGATACAGAGTCACATGACGACTGGACAAGAGGACATACAACAAGCAACACGCAGTGATGACGTTGGTGCGTGTTTGCCACTGTTACTTGTATTGCTTTTCCATTCTCTCCCTACCATATGTATATAAATAAATAAATAAATAAATAAATAAATAAATATACATACAGCATCAGCAAGCGAGCAAGGATTGCTCCATCTCAGAATCTCATATCAGCTTTGGCTTGTATATTGCTCGTTAGACCGAGCCCCGGTACATACAGGAGAACGGGCGTCTCTTGAGAGCCCAGAGTGCGTGACGCTGCCGCATTCTGTACACTTTCAGTAATCGACAAACTCAATATAAAACAACTTATGTACATATGTATTAAACCAAGGTGCCTGGTTGTACGCTGGATACGCTGTCTTCTTGTCTTCTTGCTTACTCGCACTCTGTAATACATATATATGTATGTAGATATATATATATATATATATATATATATATATATATATATATATATATATATATATATATATATATATATATATATATATATATATATTTATATATATTTATACATATACATGAATTTTTACATACGTGTGCGTTTTATTGCTCGTTCATTCTCGGGCTAATGTATATAAGAGAGCTCTCTACTATACGCCGAACCTCCTTGGCTTGTATAATTTATTAATAAGGCGAGAAAAACCGGTATAAGACACTGCGACTGCATATCGTGTGTGTATATGTTATAAGCTTGTCCTCTGAATAGTATGTTTCAAATACCGAAAAACACTCATGGTAATTAGGAACGCTTGAGAGCTGAATATTATTTTATCTTTTTATTTTTAACTTTAATTATTATTATTAATATTAATATTATTTTTATTATTATTACTATTAATATTATAATTATTATTATTTTATATTATATGTATGCAGATGTATTACCTGGTTTAAATATGTCTTTTTTCACTTATTGATATTATACTAGTTGCCCACTTCTATGCAGTTATTTTCCGCACTCGGGATCCAGTTATGCTATTCATACTGGTCTTTGATCAAGTGCTTGCTGGATGATATGACGACGCTTTTTAAAAAACGTCTTTGTAAATATATATTTTTAGGATCTGAAAATTACAATTATAATTGTGTAAAAATTTATTTTTAATTTTCAATAGAGTAAAGCTTGCGTTTTTTTTTTAATTCGGATACCAATGACCCGTGGAGGCTGTGACTCCAATTGAAATTCTCCAGTGTCCATTTAAATGAGGTCGTGAAATATCTGAAAATATAAGATTTAATAATAAGTTGTTTTTTTTCGTAATGTAAATTGTACCTGCTAAGGATTACTATTTATTCGCTTATTTCTTCTTAATAATTATTTGTAAAACAATTACGCTGTATATTTGTACAGGATAGAATTAATTTATAATTATTTTTAGTTGATTAATTATTAAATTTAATTATTATTTTTAGTAAAGTGATGAGTAATGATAATAATTATAAGTTTTAAAAAATCAAATATCTCTCCTCGTAATCCTGTACCCTTTCCTCCCTCCTCTAAAAATAATTGATTGTATAATGTGTGAATAAGCGGAGTCGTTATGTGTAAAGATTGTAAATAATTCATTATATTTGTAAATTATTAAGTAATGTATATTTTTTAAAGCAAATATCTTACGTATGATAAATGAGATAAAAAATTCATTAAAAATAATTTAAATGTGGTGCATGTAAATTGCAAATAAATTAGAGTAACTATTAAATAAACATTCTTTCATTAAACACACTATTTATAATTAATTTATTATAGTCTTAATTACTATAATTAGTTTTTTTTTAGATAAAAAAAAAAAATTATCGCATATTGTATAACTATAATATTTATGTGTATTTAAATACTATTAAACATATATTTATATAATTATTTTAAAGGCTTTTATATTAAAAAATTTTTTAATTCAATAAACCGCGTTCAAATTAATTCAACTTTTTTTTTAACTCCAAAATTAATAAAACCCAAGAAGACTAAATATATGTCTAAAAAAAATATTCAACTAAAAACAATTTTTAAAATTTTTATAAATTAATTACAATAAAAAAAATACTTTAAAAAAATTTCAATAAATAATTTTTAAAATAAATTAATTACAAAAAAAAAATACTTAAAAAAATTTTTATAATAAATTAATTACAATAAAAGAAATACTTTAAAAAAATGTCAATAAATAATTTTTAAAAATTTTCCTAATAAATTAATTACAATCAAAAAAATACTTTAAAAAAATTTCAATAAATAATTTTAAAAAATTTTTGTAATAAATAAATTACAATAAAAAAAAATTTCAATTAATTTTAAAAAATTTTTATAATAAATTAATTACAATAAAAAAAATACTAAAAAAATTTCCACAAATAATTTTTTAAAAATTTTCACGTGAAATTTTTTTTATAATAATTAATTTGCTAATAAAAATTAATGTCAGTTTGAAAAATTAATTTCTAAAATGTAAAACAATCTTGCAATAAAGAGGAACAATAATTTTGGTACACTTTTAAGTATCTCGCGTGGGCAGTATACAAATAATAAAATAAGAAAAAAATATACTCGTAAGTATTTGTGATAGTATATATATGTAAGTATCAGTATATAAAGTAGGGACCTTTCTCTTTGTTCAGCGGGGACGGTAGATGTGGAAATTGTTTCATAATGAGGGGTCATGTTAGAACAGGACGTCGAATAGTCTTTGTTTTTGAATGTCCCTTGGGGTCCTGAGTGAGCGTTTTACCACACAGGTAGAGAATGCGGTCCGTCGTACCCGATTGAGGTAGTATTTGTGAAGAATACCCCCAAGCAACGGCAATGGCAACGTCTTACCTTGGTCTTGCTCTTGCTTATGAGGTCTCAGTCTTCGCTTGTGTCTTTGTTTTATTTTTTCTGGCCCGTGCCCAAGCCCGAACCCGCGGACTTCGAGGAGAGCATTAAACAACTAAGCCAGAGAGACCTACTACACGAGGTTGAACCGACAACTGCTGTATTATACACACACAGGAAGCCTTAGCTCATTTTTGAGCCGGCGAATTTACTCTTCTTCATCACAGTCATAATCATCATCATCTTCTTCTTCTTCTTTTACTTCGTCCCAGTAGAATTGTTCTATATGCCAGTCGAAAAGTCCTCGCCTCAATACATACAAGAACTAGACCGTACACCTTGATAATGGCTTCATCCTGTCGATAAACTGGCATCAGTGGGAGGCCAAAATAAAAGAATTATAATTATATAAAAAACGTTTCATCTAACCGTTAATATAACATAACAAGAATAGAAAATTTTAAGACCACCTATTCTCCCTCTACTCTTCTCTAACTTGCTTACTTGCTTGCTTGCTCCTCGTCATCTCATCTTCATCTTCATCTTCTTTATGCGGTGTTCAACAGCCCGACTAACCTAAAGACAATTTAACATTTCAGGTAGTCGGAATCTCAAACTACTCACCAACAAATATGCTGACTTGGACAATTCATGAGAAATAATAACAATAACCATTTGTCTCTTTTTCCACCCTGAAAAACATGCTAATGCTTTTTATCTGTCATTCACAGATTCCCCGAAAGTGTTTAACGATTTACGCATCGGGAACTTTTTTTCTCAAGTTTATTCTTGTTCAGTTTCATTCAACAAATTTTAAAAATGATTCACTTGTCATTGTTACTTTTTAATAAATAACTATTATTATAAATTTCAATTATTTTATCTAATTGTTCATCGTCAACTGCGACGTAAGCCGTTAACAATTATTTGAATGTCTTCTCGCCATCTGTGATCGGAATTTGCTATTTTTATTTGCGCGCGCATTTTTTTTTTCACATTTTACAATACTGAAATTTTTATGACTAATAGTTAGCTGTCACTTGAAATTATTTTTAATTTATTTAACAAAAAAATTTATTCCAAAAAATTATTTTTAGAAAAATTGCATTTTTTATGAAACTAAAATTAGCCGACAGCGAAAAATTTTTATTAATTGAATTAGCAATAAAAATATTTTTAAAAAATTACACTTACAGTTTTTCAAGTTTTTTACAAACGAAATTTTTTTTTTTATTTTTTTGTAATAATTTTTTCAATAAAAAAATATTTTAAAAATTTTTAGATATCGGCTAACTTAATTTTCATTTTTTATTTTTTTAAATTTCTAAATATCAATTTTTTTTCTTTTTTTTTGCTATAATTTATTTTTTATAAAATTTTTAAAATTATTAAATATGTGCAAAATTAATTTTCATGAAATTTTTTTTTATATAATTTTTTAATGACATTTAATTTAGCTGTCACTTGACAATTTTTTAATTTTCTTCAACACAAAAATTTGTTCCAAAAAATGATTTTTAAAAAATTGCATTTTTAATTTATTAAAATTTTTACATGTACATTTTTTTAATAATTTTTTTTTTGACAATTTATTTGTTAAAGAAAATTAAAAAAATTGTCAAGTGGCAGCTAAATTTAATCAAAATTAAAGTATCAGATATTTAATAATTTTTTTAAGAAATAAATTAGTGCAAAAAAAATAAGATAAAAAAATTGACATGTGGAAATTCTAAAAAATAAAAAATGCAATTTTTCAAAAATAATTTTTTGGTACAAATTTATTTGTTAAAAAAAAAAAACTAAAAAATAATCAAGTGACTGCTAACTTTAATGTCATAATTTTTTAATTAAATAATTGTCATTTTTTTTTTTTTTTTAAGTAATTAATATTTTTTTAAAATTAATAAAAAATTTCTTAAGTATTTTTTTTTTTAATTATAAAAGTACTTAATAATTATTTATTTCTTCTTTAGATTATTTTTTTTGTTAAAAAAAAATATAACTGTCAAAAAAATTAAAATAATTCCCACTCGACTTAATTTAATTTTTCTCCACGTGGTGGCAGCACATTTTGTCAAACTTTTGCAGAAGACACAACAGTCTGAATGCGCGCGCAGAAAAAAGAGGTTAGATTCGACTATTAAACGCTTGTGATCGTCGTCGTAAATAGTTTATTGTTGAGTGTTGACTGCTGCTGCGAGTTGGTAAATAAAATAACTGGTAATTATTTTTATTAAATAAAATATTTATAAAATAATAAATAATGGGTTCAAATAAACGTCACAAGTCTGATAAAAATAAGGAATCAAAAAAGAAAAGACACCGCAGCCGTTCGAGGTCTTACAGTCCGGATCCAGACAAAAGTGAGCGACATCGTCACCACAAAAAGCACAAGAGGAAAGAACGCAAAGATTACGACAGTGATGGTGAGTATTTTTATTATTATTATTAATTATATATTTTAAAATAAAAAATATGTGATTGATATTAATGAAGTTTTTTTGGTTTTCATTACATAAGATTATTTTCTGCAGTGGAAATAGTGACGACTCCACCACCTCCGCCGAAAATATCAAAGAACCACGATGTTACTCCACCTCCACCGGAGATATCAAGACCAAGAACACCATCACCACCTGCACGGTCCAGTGGATCAGGTGGGAATTCTACTCTGTCGATGTCCATCGAGGAGTCCAACAGGATTCGTGCCAAGTTGGGGTTGAAGCCCCTGGAGGTAACCGCCGCGCCGTCCAAGGATGACCCAGCGAAAATCAAAGATGACTTGGGGGAATTTTATCACAAGCCGGCGCAAAATGTCGCGGAAAAAAATCAAACTGAGAAAGTTAGGGAGAGGATTAATGTCCAGAAGCAGAAAAGAAGGATTGAGACTAATTTGTCGAAGATTAGAACTCTAGGTGATGATGATTCTGATGAAGATGCTCTGGCTTGGATTGAAAAAAATAGACAGCTGCAGGAAGAAAAGAAGAAAGCTGAGTTAAGGGCTAAGCAGCTAGATCAGCTGGACGAGGAGTTTGGGATTGGAGATCTGGTTAAGGAAGAGGTTAGGAATGATAGGAGGGCTGCTTATTCTGATAAGGATCTTCGGGGTCTTAAAGTTGAACATAATATTGTAAGTATTTTTTTTATTATTATTGTTAAAAATATGATTTATTCTTAAATAATAATAATAATAATTTTGGAGCTTGAATTTCATTATTATTATTAGCAACCTTGCAGTCACCATGTCACTGCCGCAACTTGTGAACTATAAATAAAGAAAATTTTGCTTTATTAAAGATATAAGCTCATCCTGATGTTACGTTCATCGAGAGCTTTCATTTGAGTACCCACATGCATTTTGATATATTTTTTATATATACATCTATATATAATATATATAAATATATGAAAAATTGATGTGGGTACTCAAATGAAAGGTCTCGATAAGTGTAATGTCAGGGTGAGCTTTTTGGGCGAGAGGAGGGAAATCTTCATAGACACCGGCTAGATGTTGGTGATGTTGGTTGCCAGTAGTGTGAGATTCTTACTCACTAAAACCCTCCCCTCTCTTGTACCTGATACTGCGGGACCGCGTTAGCATTACTTCGCAGCACCAGGCCCCCTCCACGCTGCTCCTGCAGCTTATTTCTCCGTTTCATCTTATTCCTCCGCTTCTTCTTTTTCTTCTTCTTCCTCCTCTTTTCTCTTCTCCAGCAGGACCTCTCTTACATATCCCGTCATTGCTGTCCAGTTGTCTGTCGACGTCAGCATCCAAGGGACGACGTCTTCGGGCCTTTGAGGCACTTCCTTCTCTTCCCGCCAACGCAGTCGTATTTCAGACCAACGTTGGCAGTCGAAAAAGGTGTGCTCAGCAGTGTCAGCAACTCCCGGACAGTAAACACAGTAAGGATCGTTTCGGATCCCCATACGATGTAGGTAGGCATTGAACTGTCCATGACCAGCAAGGAACTGTGTGAAATAGTAGTCTACTCCCCCGCAGTCCCTCAGTACCCAGTCACGGATCTGCCCAATAAGTCTATACGTCCAACGCCCTGTCTCCCTGGTTTCCCAGCGCTCTTGCCAGAGCTCAAAGGTCTCCTCACGTTCGCGGGTTCTCACGTCTTTCATGAGTCCTTCGCCAGCCCGCCGGGCATCCCAGATCCGCTTCCTTTCGAGACCCAGTAGGTCGATTGGAATTACCCCCGAGATGACCAACACAGCTGCCTCTGAGACCGTTCGATAGGCGCAGGCTATCCTCAGCGCACCTCTTCGTTGTACCGATGCCAGTTGCTTCCGATATTTCTCTACTTTGAGTGCCTCTCCCCATATCTCTACTCCGTAGAGCATAATCGAGTTAGCGACACCCATGAGAGCTCGTCTGCGGCTGCTCCTTGGTCCCCCGACATTTGGCATAAGCCGGGAAAGTTTTGCCACCGTCGTTGCTGCTCTTGTGGCCACACTGACAATCTGGTCTCGAAACGTCAATTTCGAGTCTATTGTCACTCCGAGGTATTTCAGAGCCCCCGCCTCTCGATGTGTTGATCCACAACTTGAGTCTGGAAGGGGTTCGGAAACCACCTCTGAGCTGTGAGTACCACCACCTCCGTCTTCGCGGTGGCCAGCATCAACCCATGATCGTTAAGCCATGCGTTGATGGAGGCCGCAACAAGCTTCACCAATCCCTGCGCTTCGCCTTCGTTCCGCGCAAGTATTAGTGCTGCCACGTCGTCAGCAAAACCCTCCAGCTTTACCTCCTGCGGTAGATCTAGGCGCAGAAGTGCATCATAAAGGATAACCCAGAGTTCTGGTCCAAGGATTGAACCCTGCGCTGCTCCTCCACTCAGCTCCTTCATGACCTGTCCTACAGTAGTCTCATACATCAAGTAACGATCACTTAAGTAATCATTTATGATGCGAATGAGATACTCCGATAGACCCACTTCCCCAAGCGCCCTCATTATATCCGGCCATCTTGCCGAATTAAATGCATTTTTGACGTCAAACGTCATCATTATGCATACTGGACGGCACTGATGATGACCCGTCCAGGCTTGTTTAGCAAATGAAAGCGCTTCCGAAATGGCACCAATTGTACTGCAACCCGGCCGAAAGCCATGTTGGTTTTCAGCCAGGCCACCAGCATCGGTCACTTCTTTCCGCAGTCGATTCCTAATAAGGGCTTCGAAAATCTTCCCTGCGACATCTAACATACACAGTGGTCTGTAGGACGAAGGTGTATAGGGTGGACCTTTACCTTTATCCAACAGAACCAACCGTTGCAGTTTCCATCTTTTCGGAAAGACTCCAGTCGAGATGCAGGCGTTGTAAGTATCAAGGAGCAGTTGTTCATGCTTTTTTATAAGGACCTTATAGGCCTCGACGGGAATGCCGTCAGGACCCGGGGCCTTACCTACCTTGAGGGACTTAACAACTGCCCGCAGCTCCACTGCTGTGAAAAGTGGGCACTCGTCATCGGATATTACACCTTGAGTGCATACCCGTTCTTCGCGATCGGGAAACAGAGTTTGGACTATTTCCTCCATCCTATCGGGTTCCATAGGAGCTACTGAACCGCGACCAACAAATTTGCGAGTGACGATCCGGTAGCCATTGCCCCATAGATCCTCATCCACTTCTCTGCAGATCGCCTTCCAGCACCTCCCTTTGCTCGCCTTGATCTCCGTGACGAGTCGCTTCTTCGCCGCTTTGTACTCGTCGTTCTTTTGCTGCCCAGTATCTCGCTTTCGCGACCTAAGTGCTTGCCTCCGCAGACGCAAGCACTCAGCCCTGAGCAGCGCAATTTCTGCTGTCCACCAGTAAACCGGCTTCCTTCGAGAGCTTGCGGAACGGCGAGGCATAGCAGCGTCGCACCCTGCAACGATCACTTCCATCGTTTGACCGACAAGTGTCTCAACATTTTCGCGCGACTCTGCAAAAAAGTCAGGAAGCGTGTCAATTCTATCTGAGACCGCATTTTGAAATGCGCCCTCATCCAGGAGTGACACCCTCCATCCTGCTTGCTTCATTTGTCGCTTCGGCACAGTAGGTGGGTTACCCCTCACACTGTTGACCGTATACGAAATATATTGGTGATCACTTGCCGTATACTCCTCCAAAACAGCCCAGTCTGAGATTACTCCCGCTGTCCGTTGAGTAGCAAAAGTTATGTCTAAAATCGACCAACGCGCGCCAACTCTCCGGAAGGTGGGTGTATTTCCCCTATTCACAATGACAAGGTCGAAACCTGCCGTCATGTCCAGGAGCTCATCACCCCGCGTGTCACTATAATCCATTCCCCAATCGATCGACTTTGCGTTGAAGTCACCACCTATCACTATCTCTCCTTCAAGATGGCGGACTACTCGTTCGAGATTGTCAACCCTCTTTCGGAAATCTACAATAGGCTCGCTGGGGGTGAAATAACACGACACGAAGGTAACTGCTGGTGTCTCGACCCACACAATGCCGTCCCTCGATCCACTGTTACGCACAGAAAGGCGACTTCGATCCGGAATCCAAATTGCCGCTGTGCCTGTAGGGTCACAGTACCAATTCGTCCCAGACACAGAATGGTATTGCTCTGATACCAGAACAATATCCATTTCGTTGTTACGATTTCTAGCGTAAAGCATATCAAGGGCCAGTTTGCACCGATGTAGATTCACCTGCAGCACCTTAGCCATTTTTCTTTTGGAGTACCTCCCGATAGGTCGTACACCGTCCAGAACCTGCCACGTGATCGAAGGCTCGCCCGCTTCCCACCGCTTCACAGAGATGGCAGCGCGGAGGCTTGGTACAGGTCTTCGACTTGTGATCCGCCTCACCACATCGCCAGCAGCAACCGCTCCGGTCTTCCCCTGCCTTGCACGAGCCAGCTAAGTGGCCCAGTCCATGGCAGCGATAGCACCGATCGAGTCGCTCCCAACGGCGGATTCGGCAAACCAGCCAGCCGACCTTGACCTTTCCCAAGGTCTCCAAGGCTGCAGCAGCCCCAAGTCTAGCCTCGATGAAAGCGCGGATGGATCCCCATTTATTGGGTTTCGTGATGGACACGTTGAGTCCATCCGCAGTCCCACCGATAGCTCCTGCCAGGGCCGCCTTAACCTCTTCGACCGTCGTAGCGGAGTCCATCCCGTCTATTACCAGCGTAGTGGTAGGGGCGAGATGGCGCACCTCCACGTCTCCTCCGGCTACCTCAGTGATCTTATTACCGAGCGCCGAGCGATCTTTAACAGATCCCTCGAACTCGATGAGAAGACCACCTTTTCTGGCGGTCCTCACGGCCTTAACCCCCAGACCCATTTCCTCCGGACGAAGTCCCAAGCGCAAAGCCCTCAGAACCTCATCAGAAGACCGGGACTTACCTGGGTCAATCAGCACTGCCTCCGGTCGTTGCTTCTTCCTCGGTCTCCGGTCGCCCTTGGCTGCTGTGATCCGCTTTGTCCCTGGTCCTGGTCCTGTAGTCCCTATTCCTGGTCCTTCCGGCTCCACTGTCACTACCAGGTCTACCTGGTCCCCTGTTCCTTCCTCTATTTGTTTCTTTTTCTTCTTCTTCTTTTTCTTTTCCACCAGTTTAAACGGCTCCTCCGGTTTCTTCTGACTGTCAACTTCCATCTCTTGTGTTTCTACACCTGTCTTGACATCATTTCCAGTGCGCTGTCTTTTTCCCCTGACAGTGGCCACTGTGAAACTGCCGTTTGCCTGCTTCAGCACATGTTTTTCTGGTCCTTCTGGTGGACTCATCGCCTGTCTCTTTTTACTCTCGGTGTTCGGCGTCTGTGCTGCTGCTACTTGAAGAGCCTGACGCTGGCTCCCGAAGTCCTCGAGCAGTCTCTGCCTTTCCTCCCTCTCCTTCTGGGACAGCTCTCGCTGAGCTATCTTCCAGGACTTACGGCTTACGAGGCTCTCTAGGAGTAGCCTCTCTGCCTCCTTCACACCTTTGGTGACCTCGTTTGACACCGTCCGTTTTGATCGGATGGTCTTGAGTGTCTCCTTTAAAAGTTCCTGGAGCTCCTCCAATAAATTATCCTCCTTTCCTATGGCTTCGTCCCTTTTTCCGTGGAGTGAAACCATCTCATCCAATTTACTGTCAGGGTGAGCTTATCTCTTTAATAATGTCAGTAGTTGACAAGATACTAGATCATTTCTTAATTGTTGATATTTTTAAAGATATAAGCTCATCCCGATGTTACACTCATCAAGAGCTTTCATTTGAGTACCCACATGCATTTTGATATATTTTTCATATATCTATATATATAAAAGAGGATGTTTGTATATATATGACATCGATAAACTCGTAAACTATTTGACCGATCATTATGAAAATTGGTATAATTATGTATTTTTTTACGGAGAAGGTTTATATATGCTATGCCCATTGATGTAACTCGCCACCAGGCGGCGCTGTAAAGTATCGACTTCCGCCCCCTTCAACCGATTGTCACAAAAATTGGTACGACCATGTATATTTCGACAGAGAAAACGAATATGCTATGCCCATTGATGTAACTCGCCACCAGGCGGCGCTGTCAAATATCGACTTCCGCCCCGTTCAACCGATTGTCATAAAAATTGGTATGACCATGTATTTTTCCACGGAGGAAGTAAATATGATGTCCATGTCATTAAATATTACCATCAGATAGCGCTTCAATGCATTAAGTTCTATAGCGATCAACTGATTTAAAATTTTATATGCGTCAATGAAGGCAATAATAGTATATTACACACCTAGGGAAGTAAATAAGAAAGCCTCAGATCACATGTTTGTTAACCTCAGCTTCGCCTCGGCCAACAATTACATGTGATCTGAGGCTTTCTTATTTACTTCCCGTGGAGTGTATACTATTTTTTTGTCCAACGAAGGCGGAAAGCGGCAACTTAGTTTAGCGCAGCGGGACGAAAGTTGCCACTTTCCGCCCGGAGGGCAAAAATAGTATTTTCTCATTAAATTCAGTGAGTTATTTTACAACTTATTTTAAATAAGAAAATAAGAGATATAACTAATCTTCACTTGTAAACAAAACATATAATTTATTTAAAAAACAAATCAGCTCACTTCAAATATATCATTTGTTATTTAACATCAATATTTGTCTGTCAAAACTAAACATAATTTTTTTTAAACCTGAACAAGATTTGCTGGAGTAATTTCAAATATAATTGGCTTCAGAACATCCGAGAACACGAATTATTTTATGTTTACCGTCGAGAAAAATAATGTGAACTACTTGATGATGTTAAAGGAGTATTCTGAGCTATTCATTCTAAACTTTTATGAACATCGAGTAGAATATAAGTGAATTCGATATATTACATATAAAGTCACAATTATAACTATAGAAAATACAAATTTGCAATCAATAACAACAATTTAAAATTAATTATCTCTTCTTTTTCTTAATTGATACGATTTTCAGGTTATCCACATTTACAATGCTCAAGCCTTGCATCGTAATTTGATCGCCGATGATGCGATGAGCCCGATATTCTTTTGTATAGATCACAAAGTGGATGTTACACTAACTGATATGTTTATGAGTTTATTTAAAAATTTTCACCCGCTAGAGAGAGAGCTTGAAGAAAATGAACTCGAAGATGGATTATGGTTGACATATTGCGAGAATAGAATTAATTATTTACAATGTATTGAAATATGTACTTTGTTCAATACACTAAGCTTTAGCCCGGCGAAGCGGGCTGGGTTCGCTAGTGCATATATATAATACATATAAATATGTGAAAAATTGATGTGGGTACTTCAATTAAAGGTCTTGATGAGTGTAACATCAGGATGAGCTTATATCTTTAAAAATGTCAATAGTTCACGAGATATAGGGTCATTTCTTGATTATGTATCTAGAGATAGAGCTTTTTCGAATGCAGCCTAAATACTTATCATCATTAACTATTGTTGAAAATGATATGAAACCTTGAAACCATTTATTTTATAGTATATTTATATTACTATAGTATATTTATAGTATAATTTAATTGATAGTACGATATAGCCTAAAAAATTACATTGAACAACGGGTAAGAGTAAAGTCAGTGGACTAAAGGCACAAATTCAAGTCAAGATCTTTCTAATGATACCAACTTACAACCATAAAAATCCATTTTATCATATAAATACACTGACTACAAAATTTTTCTTATTCTTTTAATAATATAGATTATTATTATTATTATTATTATTATTATTATTATTATTATTATTATTATTATTACAATATAATTTTATTCTTAAAAAAAAAAATAATACAATTCTAACTAAAAAATTGTTATTATTGTTATTGTTATAAAAATTATAATTTCTTCTCAAATAATAATAATAATTTTGGAGTTTGAATTTCATTATTATTATCATTATTATAAATTTTAAAAATTTATTCTCGTATAAATTAAAAAAATTGATTTTATAATCATTAAAGACTTAATAAAATATAAAAAAATTTTTTTTTAGGAAACATTTGCAGAAGGACAAACAGTAATTTTAACTCTCCAAGACAAAGGAGTCTTAGATGAAGGCAACGACGTTTTAGTAAACGTAAATCTCCGTGACGACGAAGTCTACCACCGTAACGTAAAGAATAAATTAAAGAAACCAGGTTACGACGCTTACGACGAGGATCACTACGACGAGTTTGGCCTGCCGAAGAACCAGGTTTTGGAAAAATACGATGAAGAAATTGAGGGTGAGAAGAAACAAAGCTTTATCCTGGGGATAGACAGCGCCAAGGAAGTCCAACAACGTCGTTCTGAAATAGTAAAACAGCGGCTAGCCAACAAGCGGCTTGAAAGTTTGAAATTACAGGAGCCGAAGTTGGCCAGCGAGTATTACAACGAAGACGAGCTGGCTAAGTTTAAGAAACGCAAGAAGAAAGTAAGAAAAATAAGACAGAGTAAGACTCTCAAGGCCGACGATTTGGTTCCTGACAGTACGGATTATCTGAGAGATTTAGGAAGTAGACGACGAAAGAAGCCCGAAGAGACCAAAGTCAAAGCTGATGTTTCAGACGCTTTGGATGTTGCGGACTATGAATTGCCATCTAGAGAGTTATTGAATGCTAAAATAGAAGAAGATGAAAAGGAGCCGGTGGTTAATCGAGTTTTGAGTAAAAAAAATCGAATGAAAGATTCTTCAAGTTCTTTTAATGAAACGCTGCTTAATTTAATTAAAAACGAGCCGAGTAGTGAAGAGAAAAATATTTCAGGTAATATTACGCTAAATGCGACGGCTGAATTTTGTCGCACGCTTGGAGAGATCCCGACCTACGGATTGGCGGGCAACCGCGAGGATGACGACCGGGAGATGATGGACTTTGAATACGACGAGCCTAAAGAGGAGCCCGTGGAGCTCGAAGACCCAGATGATGGCCGTGGAGCTTGGAACACTGTGAAATTAGACGAAGTCAAGCGCGAGCCAGTCACCCTGGAGGCTGCTATCCTCGACGCAGAGCCCTCTCTAGGTCAGGGACTCAGCGGCGCTCTTCGTGTGGCCATGAGCAAAGGGTATCTTGATCAGGAAGACTCCAACAGGCCTTCCGCGAGCAGGTTCGCTCATCTCCAAGCTCAGAATTATTCCATTGAAGACAAGACTTATGGAGATGATGACAAGTTCGGTCGCAGGGATAGATTTAATGGACCCTCGTCGGACTTCAAGGAAAAAGAAGGATTCAAACCTAATGTTAAGCTCGAGTATATTGATGATGAGGGCCATGTGCTCAGCTCTAAAGAAGCTTTTAGGTATTTGTCTCACAAGTTCCACGGAAAAGGTCCGGGGAAAAATAAAGTCGAGAAGAGGATGAAGAAAGCTGAGCAAGAAGTTCTTATGAAACGCATGTCTTCGACTGATACTCCTCTTGGTACGCTGAATCTTCTTCAGGCGAAACAAAAGGAAACACAGTCGCCGTTTATTGTGCTCAGTGGGAATAAACATATGCAGGCTACTTCTATTTCTAAGACCAAGCATTAGGTTTTATTTTTTTATTTTGTAGACAGGTTTTGAGTGGTTTGAAGATTCACTTGGGAATTCTTTATCAGAGTTTGTAAAATTTTTATTACTTTAAAAATTTATTTAAATAAAAAATTAGCAATGTTGTAATAAGAAATTAAGGTAATATTAAATGTATTAATTAGAAAAAATATTCTATACACTCTTACAATATTTATACATTTGCTTATTCAGCAATTAATATTATTTGAAATAATAGTAATTATTTACAAGTGGGGTCAACTGCATTTTTTGAAAATTAACATTTTCAAATTTTTTATTCTGCTTGTTTTTACGGCGCATTTATGATTAAAAATGTCGTGAAAGAAAAAAATATTTAGATAGCTTTTTTGCCTTCAAAAGTTGGAAAAAGTTTTAGCTCATATTTTTGAATAAAGTTTCTATTTTATCTTTTTTTGATACATTTTTTTTTTTGAAAAGTACACAAAAAAAAAAACGAACAGTTAAAAAAAAAAAGTTGAATATCACAATTTTCTAAAAAATTTACTAAAATTGTGATCACTTTTTTTTTTAATGTTCATTTTTTTGTGTATTTAAAAAAAAATATATCAATAAAATCTAATAAAAATTTCGTTCAATAATAATGAAAGTTAAAGTGGTTGATCCCTTTTGTAAATATTTACAGAAATTAATTTTTATTTCTTAGCTGAAAAAAAAAAAAATTATTTCTTCATCTAACAAATAAATTTAAAATTTTCAAAAAATTAATTTCTTGTCACAATAATTGTTATTTTTTTTTTTAATAAATTTTTTTAGTGTGTACAATATTGAGGTTTCATTTTTGCTTGTATTAAAAATAAAAAAAAAAAGTAATTAGGTCATATACTTTGTAAAAATAAACAAGAAAAAAATAAACGCCAAAACTAATATTTATTTTCAGATTGATACATTTTTTTTAACAGAACACCAAAAACACACATACAATTTATAATAATTTTTTTTTTCATCAATTGTACTAGTTTTATTAGTATTTAAAGTAAATTTCCATTATAATAGATAATAATAGTGCGCTTGGACAATTATGATCAATAAACATAATAATTATAATGTTGGCGTTGAGTTTACTTTTAAAAAACGGTTTAAAAATAAATGCATAATCACTGGATTTGTTTATAAAATTCTACTGCTATTATTTATATTGTATTTATATTTATATTTATATATATATATATTTATATGATACATGTAAAAAAAGACAACAAAAAATTAATTGAGATGGTTAGTTGCAATATCGTTAACATATCCTGAGTACATTTTAGCGGTACTATAAATCACACACGATCGATGCACGTTTTTTTTTTTTTTAATTAAAAATTAACAAGCTCTTGCTCTTATATTTTTCAGATTTTCCTTCTCGAGAGCTCTCGAGTCCACATGGAAGCATGCAACCCTATAATTTAAACTAACAATCAGCGAACGTTCGCTTTTTTTTAGTTCAAGCGTAGAATTGATTTTTACAAACATTCCCATACAACTTTTTAAAACAATAAAATTCTACTGGAAGTTCTAAGATGGGTTTAAATAATTAGTTATTTAGTACACAAGCTAATTATTAAGCAGTGGAACTAGTGATTAAAAAAATTTGCAATTACTTAAAATTTTAGTGATAATGCCTCTGATTAATTCTGTTAACTAAAATCCAGAGATTAAAAATATTTTATAAAAATTAATTTAGCTGATATTTGACAATTTTTTTAAAAAATTTATTAGTCTAAAAAAGATTATTTAAAAAATTGACATGTCATTTTAATAAATTAAAAATGCAATTTTTTTTAAATAATTTTTTTGAACAAATTTATTTGTTAAAAAAAATTGTCAAGTAACAACTAAATTTAATGTCATTTTTTTATGAAAATTAAATTAGCAGATATTTGACAATTTTTTCAATTTAAAAAAAAAATTAATTAATGCAAAAAAAATTGACATGTAATTTTAAAAAATTATAATTTTTTTTAAATAATTTTTTCAAACAAATTTATTTCTTAAAAAAAAAAAAAAAAAAATTGTCAAGTGACTAAATTAAATCTCACAAAATTTTCCACTGGATTTAAAAAATCTTTCGCTGACTAAAAGCTCTTTAAACAGTAGCAATTAATTGATTAATTAATAATCTAATTCTACATGATAACAGTAATAAAAACTTAAACAAGAAACGAGACCATAAATTTTTTTTGTTCATACAACTCATTCGTTCTAAATCACAAATAACTGTTTAAGAGCACCAAGTCTCACTTGATACATCATTACTTTATTTTATTTATTTTTTTTTAAATTTAATTTATAACTTATATGTGTTATCATGAAATAAATCTTTGGCAGTTTATTTATTTAAAATAAAAAATTTTGACAAATGCTTTTAATATTTTGACTATGTGTTTTTTTTTTTAATAAATAAGTTGTAAAAGTTAGTGTAAAGTCTGAGTATTCATAACACTGCAACGCTTATTTTATACTAGTACAATAACATAAATTACATTATTTTAGATAATAATGTCATATTATTTTCACACGTGGCCTAATTGATAATCCATATCAAGTATACAATTTTTTTTTTTATTAAAAAATTTTTTTCTTTCCTTTGGAGTAAGATATGCAGAGAGATAATTAAAAGATATGTATCTAACCAACTGATTATTTAACAAACCGATGTTACCAATCTTAAGTCTTTGTGTATGATAAATTTTCTTCGGCAGTGTAAAATTTAATAATTATAAATGACAAATATATTTTAACAATAATGAAGATAAAGACCGAATTTAATTTTAAAGCTTCCATTAACATTAACATTAATAATAATTTAGCTAAAATTGTTTATTTGTTTAATCGATAATTATTTTATTTATTTCTTCTCTATTCCTTTCTTTTAATACGATCTCTCTCCATGGAATACATTGATTGACATAATATTGACACAAATCTCGAGAAAAAAAATTAATCTAAGACCTACTAGAACACGCGAGACACTAGACGTTACTATAGATATACTCTTACTCATACAATTAATATTTACTTTATTTGTGTGTTACTTCTAAAGTTATTTTTTGGAACGTGATATCTATTTGGCACTTATTGACTTGCCTATTACTGATATTAAAAATTACTAGTTCAAGTGCCACGGGTCTCTGTTCTAGTGACTCTAATTAATTTTATTTTATTATTTATCTTCTTCTTTTTCTTTTTTATTTCTCTTACACCAACTCAACCGCTGAATTTTTCTCATACAAATTTAAAAAATCTATTGCTCTGACAAATTTATTTTTAAATCTGTTTTTTTGTACCATTAAACTTTGCCACGCGATTATTTGGATGGCATCGCTTTTAACTTTCCAACCAGCAGTAAATCAAAATTATTAGATCCAAAGCGAGATAAATTAAGTAGGAATTCAGTCATGTTAAATTCTTGTATAATAATAATAATAATAAATTCTTAGCTGAATATAAAATAATAAAATATAAATCAAAAATATAATTGTTAATGATAATATCAATAATAAAGATTAATTAAATACGCTGTCTTATATAAGTCGTACCTTTACTCTTTTGAGCTTTATCAATTTTAAGAATTCTGTTTTATATCAATTGATAACTTACTTGTGTAATTTTTTTTTTTTTTTTTTTTTTTTTTTTTTTTTTTTCACTGGCCTCTTCTATATTATTAAAAAAGCTGAGCAAATCACGACCTTGCGTATCAGTATATTTAATCCATGGCAGGTACATACTTTTCAGAGTGTTTTTGCCTTTTCCAGCAAATCGTTGATGAATTTCTATAAAAAAACAATAAAAAAAATTTTTTTTTATATAAATTAATGCATTTTTTTTTTTTTTAAATTTTGTTTATTTATTAGCTACATAAACAGCACGGTCATGAGCGACTTCAAGATTATAAACAATTTTAAATAATTATAAAGTAAAAGACCCAGTTATTGACACTTGCAATTTTATTTTAATTAAAAAAAAAAAAAACAAATCATCTCTGATAAATTAATAAATACAATTTTTGAATTATAAATTTGAAGATAATTGGTTTTTTGAAAACATTTCATTTTTTTAATTAGAAGAAAATTTTGCAAGTATCAAACAACTAGACCAGAGTCAATAGCTGGGTCTTTTACTTTAAATAATATTTCAAGAACACATAGAAAATAATAAAATTAATATTTAAGCAATTATACATGCATGAAAATTTTGAACCATAATAGTTGAATATTAGAGTAGAATATTATAATATTATAGTAGAATGCAACATTAAAAATTATTGTTTAAATATTTTTGTGTAATTTTTTCTAACGTTAATTTTAATTATTAATTTAGTAATAATTAATTTTACACTCCAATAATTATAATAAAATATTACCTTTACATCATGGGGTTTTTTAGCATCAACCAATAGTTCCTAAAAATAAAAAAATTATTTATTAAATATGAAAAATAATTTAGCAGAAATTTGATAATTTTAAGGAGCATAATCAGTGTGAAATTATCAAAAAATCGATTTTTTTTATATATTTCGATAGATTATACCTTTAAAAAAACATACTCAAATTTTAAATCAATATCTCAAATAGTTTTTGAGTTACAAAAAAATGCGTTTTTCTCAAAACAGCATTTTTCGAATTTTCTGGAGTGATTACTCGAAGACAAATGATCCGATCACTACCAAATTTTTTTCTGCATGTTCTGTATATAATTCTCCATACGATTACCTTCCAGTTTTTTGATCTGATCAAAAATCGAATTTTGGAGGTCTATCAAGCTAGCATGGACTCGTCCATCAGGCATTGACTTATTATTCAAGTAACAAAATTTATTTGTGGTTCTAAATTTGTTGCTAATTAGTTGCTCTATTTAGAATACTGTTGCTTGTTTAGATTCCGAGAAATCAATTAAATAATAATGACCGTCCAAGATGGGCTCTGCCACTGCTAGCTTGACATGCCTGAATTTTGGCAGGCTAAAAACGACCAAAATTTTGGGTAAAATTCAACTGTTTTTTTTTTTTTAAACGCCATTTTGTTAATTTTTGATATTTTTTTTCGACCGTGGGTCATCGTACGAACAATATTTTCTAGTTTAACGAGAATTTTTTTTTTTATTTATGCTTTTTTTTTTTAGCACCGTCGATCGCGTGTAACTCGGAAAATATTTAATTTTTTTCTTCAAAAATTTTACTGTATATTCTTAAAATATGTATTAATATACCCTTAAAATTTTAAAACAATTCATACAGGAGTTTTTTTTATTTTAATTCCCAAAAATCGCTTTTTTTTTGCTGTCACACTGGTTGCGCCCCTTAAGAATTTTTTTAACAAATACATTATTATTTATTATTTATTTAGTTTAAATGCCGAGGCAGCAAGCTGAGTAGCAAAATTAAATAATAAAAATAAAAAATCCAATTTTTTAGAAATAATTTTTTTGACTAAATTAATTTGTCAAATAAAATTAATTAAAAATAAAAAAAACTTACTTGTAAATAACTTCGCCTATGATCGTCGCTATCCATATCCAACAATTCATCAATATCAACCTCAACTTCCCGACTCTTGCCATTATCACTCTAAAACAATAAAATAATAAAAATAATAGAACAAAGAAAAAAAAAGTAAAGCAGTAATTAAATAAAAAAAAAAAGAAAAATAAATATTGGTGTATAATAAATTACCACTGATTCATAGAGCTTCTGAAGCTCATCAAAGAGCCACATCTCAACAGCGAGTCTCTTTCTAATTAAAGACATCTGATGTGAACCATATTTAGCCGTGAGAAATTTCTCACGTTTTTCTTTAACTTCACCTTTTTCCGTGAAAGCCACGTGCAAATTAGCACGAGCCGGGCTACGTTCTGCCGTCAATACACCTCCGACTCCTTCCATTATTTAGCAAACAATTATTATTATTATTATCACTATTCTTCTTACTGCAGGTATTATTTATTACTGTTATCTGTCAACAAAGGTAATAAATTTAATTTAGTATTAATTTAATAAAAAACCGATCAATAATTAATTTAATTTCTATAAAAAATTTATAGCCCATAAATTGATGACAAAATTTTTGATCCAAAAAAAAAATTATATTTTGTTATTGTTATTTATACTATTGTTGGACATGGAATTTTTACATCCTGTAACACTTTTCTTTGTGTTGCTCATATTACATGCATGCACACATCCTACATTCATGTAATGATAATAATTATTACACTATTTACATTGCATTAACATCTATATTTATATTTACGTTTACACAAGTGCTAAATGCTAATTATACTTACAATAAACTCTAATTTATTAGCCCGGTATATTGTTTTATTTTTAATGAGATTCTTAAACAAATATCAATTATTTTTTACATTAAATATTTTATCTTGCTAATAACCAAACGTTAAATAACAATTTTTAAATTTCACTTAATTATTTTGTAAATAAACACCAACATCGGTAATAATAATAATAATTATAATAATAATAATAACAACAGTAATAATAATAATAATGAATAAAATAAGTAACAAGCAAAACTCTAATCGCGTCTCCTGACAATTCACTTGACGATTGACAAGAGTCTAGTCTGCAACTTTGCACCAAAAGTCTGCTCGCTAGTCTCAAGTATTTATTTCAATGCACCTTTTTTCCACCGAATAATAAAGTACTTGTTAATTTATCAGCTGTTTCATTGGCTGACACATTACTGGGCTCCGCCAATCATTTCTTCTCAGCTGATTCTATATCTTCACTTGAAAATCAGCTTTAGTGTTTATATTGTAGTTATTATTGTGCCTCTAGTATTTACTGATAAAGTATTTACTGATAAATATTACTTATTCATTAAAAAGTAATTAAAATAATTAGAAAAAAAATATTTCTTTTTTTTTTAAAGATAAGTAATAAAAATTTGGAATTTTTTTTATTTTAAATTGATGAAAATATTTAAATCGATATTAATTAATGCATAATGCATTTTTTTTGGTAATTGTCAATTAATGCTTGTAATGACGGCTTCAAAGTGCAAAGTTAGACATATTGTTAATTAGTTTATTAATTTTAATAATTTACAAGTGAAGAAATTATTTTAAGTGTGGAAAAAAATATTGTTTGATATTTTGACATTTTTTATTTTGTTATTTTAATATTTATAATTATTATTGTAAATAAATAATTGAACTTTGAACAATAATTTACTTAGTACTAAGTCGGTAATTAATTTAAATTATTAAAAAATGAATCAAAGACCTAATTCATCGCAGTTCAATCAGTTCCAATCAGGATTCATGCCAAGGTAAGTCTGATGTTCATCAGCCACGTTTTTTAATCTCTTAAATTTATTTTAGCAGATATTTGATTATTTTTAGAATTTTTTTAAACAAATAAATTATAGCAAAAAAAATTGAGATGTAGAAATTCAAAAAAATAAAAAAATGCAATTTTTTTAAATAATTTTTTGGAGCATATTTAATTGTTAAAAAAATTATATTAAATTTAGCAGATACTTAACAATTTGTTAATTTTTTGTAATAAATAAATTTTCTCCGAAAAATTATTTTAAAAAATTGTATTTTTCATTTTTTTAATTTTCTAATTATCAATTTTTTTTCTTATTTTCTTTGACATAATTTATTTGTCAAAAAAATTCCTAAAATTATAGAATATTTGCTAAATTAATTTTAATGTTAAAAAAAATAAAAAATAGTCGGCATGAAAATTAACGTAACACATATTTAATAATTTTTTTGACAAATAAATTGTAGTAAAAAAAATAAGAAAAAAAATTAACATCTAAAAATAAAAAATGCAATTTTTTGGAACAAATTTAATTGTTAAAAAATGATATTAAAGTTCGCAGATACTTAACAATTTGTTAATTTTTTGTAAAAAATAATTTTGCTCCAAAAAATTATTTCTAAAAAATTGCATTTTTTATTTTTTTAATTTTTTAATTGTCAATTTTTTTCCTCATTTTCTTTGACATAATTTATTTGTCAAAAAAATTCCTAAAATTATAAAATATCTGTAAATGCAATTTTTTAAAATAATTTTTTGGAGCATATTTAATTGTTAAAAAAATGATATTAAATTTAGCAGATACTTAACAATTTGTTAATTTTTTGTAATAAATAAATTTTCTTCGAAAAATTATTTTAAAAAATTGTATTTTTCATTTTTTTAATTTTCTAATTATCAATTTTTTTTCTTATTTTCTTGGACATAATTTATTTGTCAAAAAAATTCCTAAAATTATAGAATATTTGCTAAATTAATTTTAATGTTAAAAAAAATAAAAAATAGTCGGCATGAAAATTAACGTAACACATATTTAATAATTTTAAAAATTTTTATAACAAACCAATTATAGCAAAAAAAATAAGAAAAAGAAATTGAGATCTAGAAATTAAAAAATAATAAAAAATACAATTTTTTAAAAACAATTTTTTCTGAAGAAATTTTTTTTTTAAATAAAATTAAAAAATTGTCAAGTGATAGCTAACTTGAATGTCAAATATATTTACTAATTTATTTTTTATGACAGTGGAGGAACTTATACACCAGGTGCTGCTCCACCGCCTCTTCCTCCTAGAGCAGTAAATCATGGAACAACGAGCTATAATCCGTACATGCGAAATTCTATGCTAGGTTACGGCGGCTACGGATACACAAGTGGATTTCCTTTTGGACAATTCAACCCCGGGTTCGGGTCCTACCCCTATGGATCCAGTTATGGAGCAGGACCAAGTGGAGACGTCGAGAACAGGATAATCCAGTTCGCGGAAGAAAGCACTAGGCCGGCTTTCCAATCAATCCAGTCGATCATCACTACGTTTTCTTCTGTTACGATGATGCTGGAGTCGACGTTCCTGGCCATGACCAGCTCGTTCCGGGCGATCCTCAGTGTCGCTGAAAATGTTGGGAAAGTTAGATCTATGTTCGTGCAATTGTGGAATACTTTTGCGCTGATACGATTCGCTAAATGGTTGTACAAATATGTTGCTTATAAATTAGGTAAATTTTTTTTATGTAATTTAATATTTTATTTAGAATAATTTTTTAAAAATTAAGATGGAATATTTATGATATTTAAATTTGCAGACATCTAAAAATTCTTGAAATTTTTCTAAAAGAATTTCTTTTTTTTCAATTTGTACTTATATTTTTTTTAATTTTTACATGTAGAATTTTTTTTATTATAATTTAATTGTTATAAAAATCTAAAAAATTTTTGAAATTTTTATAACAAATTAATTATTACAAAAAAAAATATTTTTTTAAATTTGTACTTATAATTTTTTTGAATTTCTACATGGAGAAGTTTTTTATTTATAATTTAATTATTATAAAAATCTAAAAAATTTTTAAATTTAGTATCATGAATATTTTCAATTTAAACAGCAATTTTTTTTTTAGTTTTAATTAAATGTAGAATTTTTTTGCTTAATTTTTTTCATTATAATTTAATTGTTATAAAAATATAAAAAATTTTTGAAATTTTTATAACAAATTAATTATTACAAAAAAAAATATTTTTTTTAATTTGTACTTATAATTTATTTTAATTTCTGCATAGAGAATTTTTTTCTTTATAATTTAATTGTTAGAAAAATTTTACAACTTTTTAAATGTCTATTAAATTCAGTATCATGAATATTTAAATTTAAACAGCAATCTGTTTTCTTTTTTTTTAATTAATTACTCTTATACTTTGCAGGACTATCCCCTACCGATCCTAGAGACGAAAGTCTATGGAAAAGCGTCGAATCAGTTGTTGGAGGCGAGAAAGGACCTTCAACATGGCCAATTCTTTTATTCTTCAGTCTCTTAGCAGTGATACCCTACCTAGTACATAAGTTAGTCAACAGTGTGCAGCAATCTAAGCCAGCAGCAGTAATAAATCCCCAGGCTTGGTTTGAATTGAACGAACCTGTCTATTGGGCGACGGCGATGTACGACTTCAACGCTGGATCCCCTGAAGAAATAAGCCTGAAGGCTGGACAAAAGGTCTGGCTTGCTCCACAGTCCTTACAGCCGAAAAATATGCCCGGGTGGTCGCGAGCGACTGACAAAACTCGAGTCGGCTTTATTCCTTCTAATTATATCAATGTTGGAGCGCAAGTCACCAGGAAAAGTGATACTGATGCTTATGCTTCTAGCTCAAGTACTAAAGACTTGGAGGAGAACTTCAAAGACGCTAATGCTGAGACTAAAAGGCCAGAATCTTGTAATGATGACGAATCTCTGGTTAATAATTCTTAACACGTAGTTTAAAATTCAATGTTAAAATATTCTTAACATGCCAGTACAGTGATAGTGGAATTTTTTATAATTTTAGACTTTAATAAATAATAAGAACTAATTTAATGAACTTTTTATAAGTAATTATTATTTATTATTTATATAGTGGTTTGTGTTGTTAAATATTAAAACTGTAACTCGTAAAATGAATTTTTTATACGCTAGAATTTTAAAAATGATCAAACTTTCAATTTAAAAAATAACTGATAGTTATATACTACTTTTTATTTAAGAAGGCAATTAATTTTTTTGAATTAGATAAAATTTACTGTGAACAATTGTATATAATTTCAACTTATCTGAAGAATAATATTGAAAATATTTGTATGCCAAATAATAAAATATAAACTTATTGTCATTTTTTTCTTTTTATTTTAAAAAGAATTTTAGTTAATTTTTTACTAATTGTAAATCAAAATTAATATGTCAAATAATTCTTTAAGGAGAAATTAAAATTGCATGTACTTTATTTTTAATTAATAAAAAATTAGGGATTATTTTGAAAATTTTGTCTTAAATAAATTTTTTAATAAAATTAAAAAAAAAAATAAACGAATTGTTAGAAATTAAAAAAAAAAATTTTTTCATCAGATATTAAAAAAAAAATAAAAAATTAAGGATTAAATTTATTTTCTAAAATTTTATTTTAAATAAATTTTTTAATTAAATAAAATGAAAAAAAAAAATTAGGAAAACGGTTGACCCTGAAGGCCATCCCTACAACTTCCCGCTAATTCCATACTTAGGCGCTTAAAATTGCACCAATGACGTTTTTGAGCTCTTGGAGCTCAAAAATACAATTTATGGGTTATTTTGAGCTCTCCGAGCTCAAAGAGATTACTTTCCTATGCTTTAAAGCTCTTCGAGCTCAAAAGTCTGATAGAGATTTGATAAGACACTATTTTTTGAATTTTTAAACCGCAATAACTTTTGAATGAATAAACCGATTTTTACGCGGTTAGAAGCATTCGACGCAGTTTTTTAAGCCTCACAAAGAATTTTAAATTTTGAATTGATTGCACTAGGAATTTTGGAGTTATTCCGAAAAAACACTTTTTTCGGTTTTCTTTCGTTCACGATATCTCTCGAACGAATCAACCAATTTTGACCGGACTGGTAGCGATCGACGTGGTTTTTTGAGATTAAGAGCTGATTAGTTTTTGGAATTGAACCTTTAAGCCGTTTAAAAGTTATTCCAAAAAAACCACATTTGAAAAAAATTTTTTTTTCAGTTTTTTTAAGATTTCTCAAAATCTATTGATCTGAATTGGTCCAAATAGTTTTAAAAATCTAAGTTTGGTCAAGCCCTTTCGAATGGCACCAACCGCGATGTAATCGGTCAAGCCGTTCAAAAGTTATAAGCGGTTCACATACTTTCACACACACACACACACACACACACACACACACACACACACACACACACACACACACACACACACACACACACACACACATACAGACACCGTGACAACCTCGCGGGGATAGTCAGGGAAGCTTCCTGTGACCTTCAAACGTCGAGATCTGATGAAAACTCGATTTTTGCAAAACGGGGTGAAAACAATAACTTCCCGATTTTTGAAAATCTTCGATTTTCTTAGCGGGAAGTTAATAAATTAATTAATTGTTAGAAATTAAAAAATTTTTTTTTCCATCAAATAAAAAAAAATAAATTACGATTAAATTTAATTTAACTAAAATTTTATTTTAAGAATTATATGTTTAATTAATTTTTTAATGAAAAAAAAAAAAATAAAAAATTACGGATTATTAAATTTATTTTCTAAAATTTTATTTTAAGAATTATATTGTAAATAAATTTTTTAATTAAGTAAATTTAAAAAAAAAAAAAATAATTGTTAGAAATTAAAAAAAAACCTTCCAAAAATTTAGACAAAAAAATTCGGTAAGTTTACGACATTTATTATCATTGAACTTGGTAACGTTTATTTACATCGAGAAAATCAATAATAATAATCATCATTAATTTCCATCATATATTATTTAAATTGCCGTTATTTTCACTGTAGATAATAAATAACAATTTATCCCTTTTTAGAAAATCCAATTGTAGAATAAAATTAGGATCCATTATTCGTGTACTATAAAATAAAGGACGGGATAGATCGGTCTTGTTGGAAATAAATCCATCCGGTTATTTAATAAGTAAATTAATATAATATAATTTAATCATAATAATAATTAATGGATAATATTATTATTATTATCTAAAGTAACTGCAAACAATCGACTAATTTATGCGAATCTTTGTTGTTGTTTAATGATTTGTATTTTCTAGTTAAGCTTTAACATTTTAGATAGGAGTTTTCTTCACAAGTTTAAACCAATGTCCACATTTACAGCGTCGTGGGATTCCTGAGTGTAACCACATCCAGAGTATACTAGTTGAGTCTTCCTCGCAAATACAACCAACAATACGACTGTTGAATGCACTTGGTACTTCGTTGGGCTGATCTTTAGTTCCAGGACCGCGAATGATTCCTTTCATCATGAAGGGATCCTAAAATAAATAAAAAAAGAACATTTTTTTATTAATTACTCTTCCTCAGAAGATTTCTTCATCTATACAGTTAACTTTTAACTCATAAAATTAATTAATAAAAAAAATTAATAAAATCTTACGTCGTTTCCAGATTGGTAAGCAAGCAGCTCACGCTTTTCAAGACCAGTCGCCAGATCCATGGGGTCAGGCATTTCTAAAAATCAAATGAAATTTATTGATTAATTTAAGAAGATAATTATAGAGTTGTTAAGTGATAAATTGCGGAGGATAATTGAGATAAATAAAGATTTTGCAGTAGGATGCCATTGCAATGTCTCGTCCAAGTCCATCACATTGACTAAATTACATAATGTAGCTTGTGTTGGGTAAGAATCAATGACATTGTGGTTAGCAAAATGATTATCAAGAGCAACAATGACTTACGGTCTCTACGGTATTTTCCACAGACTGGAGCTGTGGAAAATGTTCGGCTACATGCCTGGAATACAGCTCGTCTGCACAACGAGGCCATTTTTTAAAGATTTATTTTAATAAGTGTGATACTCGTCACTGTTTGCCGATCTCCGACGAATTTTACAGGCCACTGGGCACTCGACTATGAGACTCGTCATCCCTCTTCATTATTTTTATCTTTTTAACTCTGAAATTACCATCTGGAGGTAATTTGACAGCTCTGCAGTGACAAGGTGACTATAAAAGATAATAAATTTAATTACTAGTAAATTTTGACATTTTATAATTTTGACATTTTATAATTTTTTGCAAATTAGTTATTTTATCCATAATTATAACTAATGACATTAACAGGCGAGACCATCTTTTTCTCGCTTTGCTCTCACGGAGTTCAACGGAACTATCTCTGTCGCACTCCCAAAAGCAGAGCAATTGCAGTTTCGATTGGTTTCACGAAACGAATGAAATTTTTGAAAAAAACGCTTTGTGGTGAAATAGTTTATTAAATTATCTATTATCTCTGAAAACGTTTTTTCAAAATTTACATTCGTTTCGCTAAGCCGATTGAAACTGCAATCACTGGTCTCGGCTGTTAAAGTTAACAGTCACTTAACAATTTTTTATAACAAATAAATTTTTTATGAAAATAAATTTAGCAGATATTAAATAATTTTTAGAAATTTTTTTAACAAATAAATTATGGAAAAAATTTTTTTTCTATTTATTTTTTGTCATGATTTATTTATTTAAAAAAATTCTTAATATTATAAAGTATCTGCTAAATTAATTTTCATTAATTAATGACATTAAAATTAGCAGTCACTTTACCATTTTTTGACAAATAAATTTTTTCCAAAAAATTATTAAAAAAAAATTGCATTTTTTATTTTTCTACATGACAATTTTTTTTCTACTTTTTTTTCCATCATTTATATATTTGAAAAAATTCTTAAAACTATCAAATATCTGTTAAATTAATCTTCATTAATAATTATTAAGTAATTACTAAGTAAATTACACTGAGAATAGCAGACATCTGAGAATTTTTTTTTTATATATTTGCACTTGTAATTTTTGATAATTAATTTAGCGGATTTTTGATAATTATAAGAATTTTTGTAACGAATAAATTATGACAATAAATAATTATAAAAAAATTGACATTCAGAAATTTTGAAAAATTAAAAATGTAATTTCTTAAAAATAATTTTTTTTTTAAAAATTTGTTTGTTAAAAAAAATTAAAAAATTGTCAGTGACAGCTAAATTTAATGTCATTTCTAATTTTTTTACAATACTAAAGTTAGCCGACGTTTTTAATTTTTTAATTTTTTATCCATTAATTAAATTAGAACAAAAATATATTTTTAAAAAATTGCATTTAAAGTTTTTGAAATTTTTTACAAATGAAATTTTTTTTTTTCAATTTTTTTGTAATAATTTTCTAATAAAATTATTTACTTAATTTTCAAAATTTTTTTTTTAATTTTTAGATGTGAAATTTTTTTATTAAAATTTTTTATAATAATTTTATTATAAAAATCCTAAAGATTGACAGATGTCTGTTAATAATATACTAAATAAAAATAATTACTTACAGATGGTTAAAAGTCAAAATAGTGAAATGACATTTTCCTAATGAAAAAATAAAAAAAAAAACACTAGGTAAATATAAATAAATTACAATTATTATAATAAACAAATAAAATAAAATATCTTATGTATTTTTTTTGCAAAGAAGAAATTATAATTTTGCAATTAAAACTAAACAAACTATTTAAAATATAAATATCAAACAATAAGAATTAACAGTAGCCGCCATCTTGCCGTAAAATGACATGACAGTAATAAAAACATGTGAAAAATACGAAAATTATTAATTATTTAATTACAGATAGACTGAAAATACTAAAAAAGAATAAAAATAAATAAAGAAAACCTTTAAAAATAGATAATAAACATTAAAATAGTAAATAAAATAAAAAAAAATGATTGCGCAATCGCAAACTAGCGCAAGTGTAGTTCTCGGTGCAGGGACATATGCACTACCACATATAGGACACAAATAGTAATTCTAGATTGTTCCTTTCTCAAAGTACTTTAGCAAGTTAATGCGCGACATCTATCGCGGATCTAATATCACGGGTGCAACACCTGTATGCATGGGGTTTCTGCGTTAACAAACAGTCTACCGTACATATAATAAAGGACTGAGTTGACTAAAAGAAGAAATAAAAAGCTAGTTAATAAATCCTCGCGTTTTAAAAAGTTTAGTGTTGTTTTTCAGCTAAAGTGTTGTCACAGAGTAGAGAGAGTGCCCGGCGGGTCGTGTAGTAATCGGCCGCGCGGGATATTGGATATCCAGACAAGGAGCAGCACACAGCACAGGCCTTGGGTAGCTCGTGCCCGTGTGTAAGTAATTTTTTTAATGGATCCTACTATCGGCTGGTATCAACCGGAGCAGTTTGGGCCAGCTAAAGACTTGTGGCTGCAAATTTGGATCGCTGAGAAAGGCCTTGATACGTTGACATTAAAAAACGAAAACAGCATAGTAGGCTGTGGTGGCGGCGGCGGCGGTGGTGGGACGAACACTCTTGTTAACAGTGTTGGTGGTGGTGTACCAACAGCAATGGCTACTTCTGGCAACAAAGGCGCCCAGGACTTTGTTCCTCTCCAGGACAGTCACATCAACAATCACAGCAACGCGGCTGTTAACAACCGCGTTGCCCACCAGGAAGACCACCGGAATCACCAGACGACCAATCATCTCCAAAGGAGCTTACCAGTCACGTCAAATATGTACTACAACCCGTCTCGCAGGAAAAATGACAACCGAGCCAGCACTTATGGTCTCAATTACAACCACGACACCCTCATCGGCGAGTACGGAGGATGTCCTTGGAGGATTCCCAGCAAGCAGTACAGTCCAGGAATTATTGGGTAATTTTTTTTAACACCTGTCAGATTTTTTTAATTTTTTTTTTTTTTTTTTCCAGGGATTAGAATTTTTTTAAACGTAGTTAATACTTAGGAATAGTATGTCAGGTTGATTTTTTTTTACCAACATCTTTCGCTAGCCTTGAATATATTTAGAGAGTGGACCGCAATCCGCACGAGGGCGCTTACCAAGAGGTTAGAAATTACACGTGAGATTTTCTAAATCTTATGTTCAAGATGTTGGAATTTCAAGTGGAGTCTCCCTGGATTTTCTTACTTGGTTTTAGCCCTAGAATTTTTATGACCTGTCAGATAACACGCCTGGCAAATTTTATTACTCTAAAATTTTTATTAGCCGGATAATATTCTCAGGGGATTTATTTTAATCTCTATTTTTTTTTTTCACCAATTTTTATTGTTAGTTGTAAGACAAAAAAATTACCTTTTGTCATTTATTGACAGTGTTATTTACCAGTAAAATTCTTGACAGGATTTATTAGAAAATTTGTTAAGCTGATTTTATAAGTTTACAAATAGAAAAAGTATTATTTTATTTCTAGGTATTTTATGAGTCATTTATCTATCATTGATAAAGAAACTAAATATTGCTTGGAATGTAAAATTTGCTTGGAAAAATCGTGTGATATAATATGATGAAATAATTATTTTTTTTTTCTTTTTTTTCTTTTAGGCTTCATGAGGAAATAATTGACTTTTATAATTATATGTGTCCGACAATCGAAGAGCACAATTTGCGAATACGTGTTGTCAAGCGAATTGAGTCAATTATTTATGAACAATGGCCAGAGTCTAAAGTTGAGGTATTTGGAAGCTTTCGCACTGGCCTTTATCTGCCTACAAGGTTTGTTTTTTCTTAAATTACTGTTGGATAGATTTTTGCTGCAAATTCAAAACAATTTATAATAAATGGTTCTAATTTTTTATATTGCGGCGAAAATATTGGTCCTATAAACATTTAAAAAAAAAAAATGTTCTAAATTTTATTTTATAAAAAAAATGTCTTGTTTTTTTTCTTAAAATCAATAATTTCGGCGTAATTTTAAAAGTAAGATTCATAATTATCAAAAAATTTGAATCTTTGATAATTATGAATCTTAATTTTAAAATTACAGTGAAATTTTTTATCTTAAGAAAAAAACATGAGACATTTTTTTTATAAAATTAAATTTAGAACAACTTTTGTTTAAAAAATTTTTTATAAGACAAATATTTTCGCCGTAATAATAAAAATTTGAACCATTAATTTTGCGTTAAAAATTTTAACCCTAAATTTGACTCCAAAAATGATTTTTGATATTGCGGCGAAAATATTGGTCCTATAAAAAATTTTTTTAAACAAAAGTTCTCAATTTAATTTTATAAAAAAAATGTTGATTTATTTATTCAAATTGTTTGATGCAAAGGTATTGGCCGAATGGCAAACATATACATTGTAGTTTCAATTAAAGTACACGTAAGAAAAAAGATCAACGAAAAATAATCGGAATATAGTGATTCTAAAATAATAACATTCCAGGTGTACAAATAGTGATTATAAACTATCAGAAATATTATATTCTATCAATCAGTGATTATCAATTATCAATTACTAAAATTTTTTTTCTTGTTTTATTTTTATTTTCTTTCAAATTTAAAAAAATTTCTTAAATTTATCTTCTCTTTACAAATGCTATGTATTGTATAAAATCATTATTACTAAACATTCTACACATGAAAATGTAACATATTGTTGTAAATTGCCGAGGGCGTTTCTTTACAAATGAATAAATAAATATTAATTAAATGATATATATACATCATAAAATATGTCGATCATAAATTATATAAATTATATAAATCAGCTCCATGATAAATTTCGTATATAATAAGAAATTTATAGTAGTTTACATTTAATAAGTTACTTTGATGGTCTAGGCTCTGATTTAATATTTGAAGTTTATAGTTAGCTCTATCCTTCTTTATTCAGGAAGAATTCATAGGCACTAGTTTTGAAAGTATGATAGCTAAGCGAGTCAATTATTTAATGTCTCCTATGTTTTTTTCTTAGGATCAATAATTTCACCGTAATTTTAAAAGTAAGATTAATAATCATTAAAAAATTTGGATTTTTGATTTTAAATCTTAATTTTGGAATTACACCGAAAATATTGTTTTTTTTTTTTTTTTTTTTTTTTTTTTAATCATATATGAACACAGTTTTTTTTTTAATCACAGAAAGAACAAGATGATACTGAGTGAAAAAAAATTTCAGATAGTAGCTAGTATAATCCAGATTACAATAAGTATAATTCAGATATCACGTAGTATAATCTGGATTTTTCTAGGTACTATCTGAAACTTTTTTTCACCACAGATATCACTGAGTATAATCTGGGATGATATCCAGTGTCATTTTGTTCTTTCTGTGTAGGAAATATTTTTTTTATAAAATAAAATTTTGAACGTTTTTTAAAAAAATTTTTTATAGGACCAATATATTCGCCGTAATATTAAAAATTTGAACTATTTATTTAAAAATAGATTCAAAAAGAATCTTGAAATAAATTTTTTAATAAATTTTAATATTTTTAGTGATATCGATCTAGTTGTAATCGGAAGGTGGGCGAACCTCCCGCTGTTTACGTTAGAAAATAAGTTCCTGGAGTATGATATCGCTGAACCGAGCTCAATAAAGGTGTTGGACAAGGCTAGTGTACCAATAATCAAATTAACCGATAAAGAAACTGATATTAAAGTAGACATTAGTTTTAATATGAACAACGGCGTTAAATCTGCGGAGCTCATTAAAAATTACAAAAGACGTTTTCCAGTACTTGACAAACTCGTGCTTGTTTTAAAGCAATTTTTATTACAACGTGATTTAAATGAAGTTTTTACTGGAGGTATTTCATCTTACAGCTTGATTCTCATGACGATCAGTTTCCTGCAGGTATTAATTCTAATAATTTAATCAATATTTTATTTAAAACTACATTTGTATTAATAATTATTATTATTTAATTACAGTTACATCCTAGACAAAATGTACATGAAAATTCTAATCTAGGAGTTTTACTTATTGAATTTTTAGAGTTATACGGTAGAAAATTTAATTATGTTAAGACTGGCATTAGAGTTAAAGACGGCGGTACTTATATTTCTAAGGAAGAGGTAATTTTATTTTTATTTTTTAAATATTTAAATATCACACTAAAATATTTTATGAATTTTTTTAATAAATAAATTATAGCAAATATTTTTGCATTTAGAAGTTGTAAAAAATTATTTAAAAATAATTTTCTATACTTAATTTTTTTATCAAATAAAATTTAAATATAGTCAAGTATCTGCTAATTTGTGTAATTAAATAATCAGTAATTATTATTTACATTTTGTACTTATAGGTTCAACGAGACATGATTGATGGACACCGACCATCATTGTTGTGTATTGAAGATCCATTGACACCCGGTAACGACATCGGACGCAGCAGCTACGGAGCTCTCTATGTTAAAGATGCATTTGACTATGCTTATCATAATCTGGCTCAAGCTGTCAATCCAACAAATTTCATTGATTCTTCTAAGCATAGGTATTATATATTGTAAATTATATTTTTAAAATTTTCCAATTTTTAATTCCAGTCATTAATTATTATTATGTTTGTTTTTTATTTCAGTATACTGGGAAGAATAATCCGCGTTACTGATGAAGTAATAGAATACCGGAAGTGGATCAAAGACTCGTTTCCGAGTTCCGTCCTAGAATTAGACTCACTGTCAAGCTCGACTGGTTCAGACGCGTCAACTCTCTCAGCGCCTGCCAGTGATACTGTTAGTAATTGATAAAAAATTTTATTTTAAAAATACATTTTTAATTTGGTGCACTAGTTGAAACTTTAACTTAGAGAGAAAAAATTTTTTTTTAGCTAAGAATTTTATCTTAGCTTATGGCACGCCGTTTTAATCGCAAAATATTTTAGAACATAAAAAAAAAATTATTTTTTATTTAAAACACGAATTTTTTTTATGAACTAGAATATTAAAAATATAAAAATTTATGTCTTGACAATAGTTAGGAATCATTCTCTTGAAAAATTAAAAATATTTTTATTTAAAATATTAGAAAAAATTAGTTTTGTAAAAAAATTTTCTAAAAGAAATGTCTTGTATAATTTTTTCTCAGTTAAGATTTTTATCAAATTTTTTGCTAATTATAAAAAACTTAATTTTTTAATTGCAGTTTTTTTTATTGGTCTTAAGAAACAATTTTTTTTTTTTTTTTTAATTAAATTAAAAAAAATTTTTTTATACGACCAATATTTCTGCCGTAATATCAAAAATTTAACATTATTAATTATTAATTGTTATTTTGCTATTAAGGCAAAGATTTTGGCCCTTAGAATAACGTGCATACATTAAAAAAAAAAAAAAAAATGGACAGAAGTACCATTTTTGATCACTTGATGTTTTAGTTAATTTATAAAAAATTTAACTATTCAAGTAGAAATTTTATTGAATTTATAAATTAGTACATTTATACAAATTTAATTCATAAAGTCTTGCACTTATAGAAATATTTATACAATAATTTTATAATAAAAATTAAATAATTTGTTTAAATTATTAATTATTAAGTAATTTGAAAGAGCTGCTAACTCCGCCGCTAGCTCAACTAGATTACTTAATAATTAATAATTTAAATAAATTATTTAATTTTTGTTATAATTTGAAAATAAAGTGGCCAAAAAAGGTACACTGGCCACAAACGGTACTTCTACCCTAACTTAATTTAAAATAGTTAAGAAATTTTTGCAAGATTTTTATTATGGTTTATCATAACAAAAATTAACAAAATTAATGTAAATTTAATTTAAAGTATCTACCATAAAAGTACACGAAAAGAACAAGATGACACTGGATATCATCCCAGATTATAATGAGTGAAAAAAAATTTCAGATAGTACCTAGTATAATCCAGATTACAATGAGTATAATCCAGATTATAATGAGTATAATCCAGATATCACGTAGTATAATCTGGATTTTTTTAGCTACTATCTGAAATTTTTTTTCACCACAGATATCAATTTTCATGTATACAGATGAAAAAAAATTTTTTTTTTAAACTAAAATTGAAATCTATATAAAAAATTTAAGTTAATAAATTGTATGTTTTCATTTATTTTTAGGATTCAGAGCACAGTCGTGGGAATTCTCCAAACACAGGTGGACAGATAGAAGACCGCAATCGAGACCGCAATGCGTACAACAATCAACAGAATCAGTATACTCACAATCCGTGGAAAAAACCCTACAAAACTGGACATGGTAGACCTCGATATTAGACTAGAAAAATATAAAAAAATATAAATATAAATATATATATATATATATATATATATATATATATATATATATATAATATACATATATAGACACGCCGTTAAACGTTGAATATCGTTTTAGTAAATCACCAACACAGCTCGAGGGGAAGTTATCCGCGGGGAATAAATAACTCGCTGCATAACAAAGCTAAGAACTCCCACCACAACGGCATCATTAATAACACCAACAACAATAACAGTAGTAACACCAATAATAATAATAATATTAGCAATAACAACGGCGGCAGCCAGAGTCCTGGAACGAGGATTCAAGCTCAGAAGAGGAAGAAGACCTACAGCAACCGCGCGCCTGGTGACTGTGTACGGTGATGAAATTTCATCTAAGAATTGTTCTGCTGTTCAAGTGATTAATTGTTAAGGAAAACTGTTTGTTTGCCAAGGCGATTTCTCCTCAGGTAAACCCACGAGGCTTCTCGTCCAAATTAAATATTTATTAATAAATAATTTACAGATTTATTACACTGACGCAGAACTTACGGACATTTTATTGTTAAATGTTTTGTTAATATTTTATTAATATAAACATTTATTTAAAAGGTAAATTAAAACTTTGTAAAAATACGGTCTAGAGTTTTAAATATGTACATTAAGTTCGTCGTAGTTTAATGTATAAAGTTTCTGCATTTTATTTCGTATAAAAAAAAAAAAATGACAAAAAAATTATTTAAAAATAACGAAAATAAAAATATATATAAATATATAAAAAAAATACAATAATAATAATATTCATATTAATTATATTAATTATAATATTAATGATTATAAGTAATAAGTAAAAGTAATAATAATAATAGTTTTGATATTTTTTTTTCGATTTAAATTTTAATTATTAATATTTAATTGTAATAATTATTATTATCTATGATAATTAAAAATAATTGGTTCTTAAAACGTTTTAATAAATGAACCAAAGAATTGTTTTTCAACGTTTAACATGATTAATATCCCATGGATTTAATAATATGATAAACTGTCTCAGTTATCACTGTGATTTAATTATTGAACCATTTTTATCGTGGTCCGTTGGTATTATATAGATTTTTTTTTTTTTTTTTTTTTTTTTTTTTTTTTTTAACGAACAAAACTAACTATTTAATTAATAAAGTTTTGAGTTTGATAAAAAAAGTAATAAAGTGTTAGGTAATATATAAATAAATAAATAAATCGATTATTGCGATGTGATGCGTTTTATACACGGAAAGAACAAGTTGATACTGGGTATAATCCCAGGTTATACTGAATGAAAAAAAAAATTCAGATTTTAGCTAGTATAATCCAGATTATAATAAGTATAATCCAGATTACAATGAGTACACTGATAAAAAAATTAATTTGACTCAAGAGCCAAAATCTTGAACCAAGAATACCATTTTGAAGAAAATGATTTTCTTGCATCAAGAGAATAAATTCTTGAAACAGGAAATTATTCTTGGTTTAAAAAAATTTTCTTGTTTCAATAATTTATTGTCTTGGCTCAAGAAAATCATTTTTTTCAAAATGGTATTCTTGGTTCAAAATTTTGGCTATTGAGTCAATTTTTTATCAGTGTATAATCTAGATTACAATGAGTATAATCCAGATTATAATGAGTATAATCTAGATTATAATGAATATAATCCAGATTATAATGAGTATAATCTGGATATCTGGATTATACAGGATACTATCTCAGATTATATCCCATGTAATCTTACGCATTATAATCAGATATATTACTGGATAAAATAAGAGATTACAATGAGTACAATACAGATATCAGTCAGTATAATCCAGATTATACTGAGTGATATCTGGATTATACAGGATACTATCTCAGATTATATCCAGGGTAATCATACATATTATAATCATGTATATTACTGGGTGTAATAAAAGATTACAATGAGTATAATACAGATTATATCTAGTGTAATCTTACGCGATATAATCAGAGATACTACTGAGTATAAAATGGGAGATTACAATGAGTATAATCTAGAGATTACGCAGTATAATCTTGATTTTTTTAGCTACTATCTAAAATTTTTTTTTACCACAGATATCACTGAGTATAATCTGGGATGATATCCAGTATCATCTTGTTCTTTCCGTGTATTAATATTATTTTTATTAAAGATAGTATTTATTGATATGTACTGTTGTCGCAACTGTCTAAATAAGCAATTGATTGTGTTCATTATTTAAAACTATTAAGAAAAAATAATTGTCCGTACGGGAATCATAAATTAAAAAACCATTGCCACAAAAAAAAAAAAAAAAATTGTTAATGTAATTTAATCAATTGTACGTTTATTATTATATTAATATTTTTTATTATTCTTACTCGGGAGTATACTTTAAGAAAAAAAAAAAAAAATAATAATATCTGTTTTTTTTTCCCAATTTTTTTATTGCAATATTGTACCGTAGTTTTTCCGACAAAACAGTGTGTTAGTTTTTTACGCGAAACCTTATATATATATTCTTATAATGCTGATTTTATTTAATAATCCAACGTTTAAGTGGAACCACGTGAAAAATTGATAAAAATAAATTTTTAAATAATTATTAAGGATATACATGTTTGTAAATATTGTAAATTAATTTAAATATGAGAATCGTAAAATGTAATTGTTTAGTATACATGTAAAATAATTGTCTAGTTTTTTTTTTATATTTTAAATTCCATTAAATTAATTGCATAAATTTTTTTATATAGATTTGTGAGATAATTATTAAATTAAAAAACTAAAAAATAAGTAAATATAAATTCTTCCTTTTATCTAAAATAAAAAACCGAATATATTTAAATATGTAGGATATATTTTTTCTCATAATTAAATGCTTGATCGATTAAAATGTCAAATATATGTATACTAAGCTGTTTCTTATTAATTACATTTATTAATGAACTACATTTACAATCTATAAGTACAGAAATCAATAACAGATGTAATGTATGATGATTATGATGATGATATGGATTGTATGGATTAAAGCGACTGATATTCTGCATGAATGAAGCCTAAATAGATTATATGCTATTGTAATTTTATTTAATATGTATAAACTTACAAGACTGTATAGAAAGAAAAAAAAAAAAAAAAAAAAAAAAAAAAAAAAAAAAAGAGAAAAAAAGGTAAAAATTAAAAATAACAAAAAAAATAATTATTATTAAATAAATAAGCGGTCTTTGTAAGATATCACTTTATTTATATACAATACTGTATCATAATCTCAAGTACAAACATATAGTTCATTACGTTTCTTAATAAAATCAAAGGGCTTCTGCCTAGACAAATATTGTTTTTTTAATACTCACCTTTTGATAATTTTTTTTATTTTAATAGTCTAGATTATTAAGAGAATAGGAAAAATCTTGTATCCAGGATAGTCATATAAAGGCTGCATTCGAAAATATTCTATCTCTAGATACATAATTAAGAAAAGACCTTGTATCTTGTGAACTATTGATATTTTTAAAGGTATAAGCTCACCCCGATATTACACTCATCGAGACCTTTCATTTGAGTACCCATATCCATTTTTCATATATTTTATATATTTATATATATGTATTTGTATACATGAAAAATATATCAAAATGCATATGGGTACTCAAATGAAAGCTCTTGAAGAGTGTAACATCAGAATGAGCTTATAACTTTAAAAATATCAATAATTAATAAATGACCTTGTATCTTGTCAACTACTGACATTTTTAAAGAGATAAGCTCACCCTGACATTACGCTCATCGAGACCTTTCATTTGAGTACCCACATCAATTTTTCATATATTTATATATATTATATATATATATATATGTATATATGAAAAATATATCAAAATGCATGTGGGTACTCAAATGAAAGCTCTTGATGAGTGTAACATCGGGATGAGCTTATATCTTTAAAAACGTCAATAATTAAAAACTTACATTGCTATCTTGTCAACTAATGATATTTTTAAAGATATAAGCTCATTACGCCATTACACTTATCAAGACCTTTTATTTGAGTACCCACATCAATTTTTCATATATATATATATATATATGGAAAATATATCAAAGTGCATATGGGTACTCAAATGAAAGCTCTTGAAGAGTGTAACATCAAGATGAGCTTATATCTTTAAAAATATCCATAATTAAGAAATGACCTTGTATACTATGAACTATTGACATTTCTAATGATATAAGCTCATCCCGATGTTACACTCATCAAGACCTTTCATTTGAGTACCCACATCAATTTTTCATATATTTATATGTATTATATATATGAATATATGAAAATGCATGTGGGTACTCAAATGAAAGCTCTTGATGAGTGTGACATCGGAATGAGCTTATATCTGTAAAAACGTCAATATTTAAAAAAATACAGAGCAATTTAACAAAAGTCATTAATTAATAAATCAAAATTTTATTTATTTATAGTGTGAACTTGTGAAAGTCAGGGCAGTCACATAGTGACTGCAAGGATGCTAGCTTTTATTAATTAATATTGAAAATAAAAAAATTTTTTAAGATTTTCTATTTAAAATAGTAGATAGAAATATTTTTACTTAATTTTTAATTGATAAAAATTGTAAATAATTATTTCTGTGAAATTACAACTTCAGAAATTTTTATTTTAATTTAAAAAAACATAAATAATTATAAGTGACTAAAATTACTGAAAAAAATTATACAAAAATTGAGATATTTCAAAATTTTTTTTAGCAAATAAATTGTAGCAAGAATAATTTAACTTTTATAAGCTATTAAAAATTATAAATGCAATTTTTTAGTTTATTTTTGAAAAACAAAAAATGGTTGAATAATGAATAATAATAATTATGAAATAATGAACATACGGGTTTTATAATAAGAGTATAATTTATTTAATGCTTATTTTTTATAATAATCATGGCATTTTATTAGCTGTTTATTTCATTGAATGCCTTATCAATGATCGTGTAACAATACTTACAATGAAATTTTTATTCATGTTTTATTTTAAATTTAAATAATTACAACTCCTACCACGGCGTAAACTAAGGTTGCTTTGATGGTGTTAAAGAAGACCAACTTAATTGTCCTTCTTAGCGAGCTCCTCGGGGGTACGTTTGTTGAAACCCCAGATTGGATTCATATCAAGTAATCTGATACGTTTCAATTGAGCGGCTTGATTTTCTTTACTGAATGATTCCGGTAGCGGAGAGTAAACTGTAAAATAAATTTTATTCAACAAATCCATCCAGGAAATAAATGGAATAAAATATAAAATTTATTTTACGAACCGTTGAATTTAATGTACAAGAACATCCACAGAGCTATACTGATACCAATGCAGACACAACCGATGATTGCCTTCCAGTGTCCGTCTGGAGCTTCAAGCTCTGCGAAAGTTTGACAGAAACTTGCACGGTACAGTTCTTTCTTTTCGATTAATGACAATTTTTTCCAGTCACCTTTTTCTTTTTCTCTCAGTGCCTATTAAAAAATTAATTATTGGTAATTAATCTTTAGAAGCTCTAAAAAATTATAAATACAATTTTTAAAAAATAACTTTTTATGTCTTATAAAAAAAAAAAAATTATCAAGTATCAGATGATTTAACTAAAAAAAAAAAATTCTATTAAGGGGGAACACCACTGTGACGATAAAAAAAAAAAAAAGTAATTTTCGGGAATTTTTTTCACTAGAAAAAATTTTCCCCTCCATGGTCACATCGATAAATCAAAAACGTATCATCTGAAAATAAAAACCCAAATTGCTTTTTAATCAGTAAGGATGTAATTATCGTTGCACGTACGGAATTTTGAAAATTTTTATTTTCAAAAAAATGGCGACTGATTGAAAATTTTCTCATTATTTTTACTGTTCTTTTTTTGTTTTAACTCCGCTAAAAAAATTTTTAAAATCAAAATTTTTTAAATTTCATACGTGCAACGATAACTACATCCTTACTGATAAAAAAGCAATTTGGGTTTTTATTTTCAGATGATCCGTTTTTGAATTATCGATGCGACCATGGAGGGAGAAATTTTTTCTAGTGCTCTACGAGATTGTTAATAACTTTATAATAATTAAATATTTTTTAATAAAAATTTAGGGTTATAATCTTTAATGTACCCTTAATAAAATAAATAAAATCCGATCCCCAAATTCCTTTATTTTCCCTGTCAAAAAAATTCCCAAAAATCACTTTTTTTTTTTCGATCGTCACAGTGGTGTTCCCCCTTAAATTTTTGTGACAGAAAAAAATGACATAAAAAAAATTATTAAATATCAGCTGATTTAATTTTTCTAAAGAAAAAGTTCTATTAAATTTTTGTGACAGAAAAAAATGACATAAAAAAAAAATTATTAAATATCAGCTGATTTAATTTTTCTAAAGAAAAAAATTCTATTAAATTTTTGTGACAGAAAAAAATGACCAATTAAAAAATCAGAAGCTACTGAATTAAATTTATACTATTTATTTTCGAACAAGCGACGCCAAAAATATATTTATTTTTTACCTCAAGGTCAGGAGTCATCTCCTTGAATCTGATTGAAGGGAATGGGTAGTCCCAAAGATCCATGTAGTGAGGCTCGCCGTTTATACCGTACCCGACAATTTCGCGCTTGCCGATTTTCTTAACGTACGGTGGCACAAAAGGAACCTCCTCATGTACGCTGGACATCATCCTCGACGGCACGACTCGGCTGTTGAGCCTTAAGCACGTCACCAAGAGCTTCCCAGCCATTGTCTGAAAAATCGATAGTTTATCAAATATAATTAATATTAATTCATTAAAATATCCCAAGTTTCTGATGTCACAATTTATGTCAATTTATCAATTAATACGCAACATAACATCTTGACCATTGCATTTATTATTAATAATTGTTATCGTGAAATTTTCTCATGCTGATTACCTAATCGATATCACAGCTACTCTACGTCGTAATATTTGTCAATCAAAACTAGCTTCACTTATTAAAAAAATTCTCTCAATTACCTGTCACTACAGTTGGAAGTTTTTTCTCTACTAATTAGTGTTATTTTTTTAATAAAACAATAATTACCGTCTGTGATTTTTTTCCTTAAAACACAGTAGAATATGGCTACGATGAAATCTTCAGGCAGCCATTAAATAAAGGCCAGACTCGGAGACCGCAAATTTTGTAGAGGGAAGCACTTGATTATTTTACTATCGTACTGAAGTTAGCTGACAGCTGTCAATTTTTTTAATTTTTATGAGAATTAATTTAGCAGATAAGTATTTAATAATTTTTAGAATTTTTCTAGCAAATAAATTATGAAAAAAAAAAATAAGAAAAAAAGATTGACGTCGAAATTTTAAAAAATTGTAAATGCAATTTTTTAAAAATGATTTTTCAAAAAAAATTTATTTATTAAGTAAAATTAAAAAATTATCAAGTGACTGCTAACTTTAATATCATTTAATTTTTATAATATTTTTACAATTCAATGTGAAAATTAATTTAGTATATATGTAATAATTTAAAAAATTGTATAGCAAATAAATTGTGGCAAAAAAAATTGACGTAGAAATTAAAAAAAATAAAAAATCCAATTCTTAAAAAATAATTTGTTTTTGATAAATAAAATTAAAAATTTGTTAACTGCTTACTTTAATCTCATCGAATCAATTACAGTAAAAAAAAAGCTTATAAAAATTTCTATTAATTATTTTCTTTAATTTTCACATGTCAAATTTTTTTAATTTTTTAATTAAATTATTTTGATAATAATTTTATTGTCACAAAATTCTAAAAAAATTTTTAATGTCTGTTAACTTTAGTGTCATTATTTTATAACTTTTTTTTTGGTAAGAAAATTAGCAAATTATTATCAATTTTATTATAAATTTTTTTTTAATTACTAAAACAATTTTTAATTATTTATTTTTTACTAAAATATTTATTTTTATTAAAATAATTTTTTGTAATTAAGAAGAAATATTCAAAAATTTTAATTAAACAAAACTAGACAATAATTAAAAAATTTTCTTACTCAAAATAATAATGTTTTATTATTATTGTTATTTTTATTTATTGTTAAACTTCTAATTAAAATAATAATAAATAGTTTAAAATTACTTGTCAAATAATCAACTAGATGGCGTTAAAAACAAGTTTCAATTCTTACAATTTTAGTAGATCGATGCCGAAATTTCTTTTCCACGCTTCTGCTCGCGAACACCGTACGTACACTGATTATTAAACAATTATTTAATAAATAATATGTGTATTTAATGAAAAATATCTTATTTTGATAGAACGGTATTTATTGTTTTTTTAATTAAATCAATCTGTTGAAATTGATCGCTCGAAATTCTTGGGATTACACTGGATTTTATATCATTGTATTTCATTCACCTGTGCTTGACTCCATTATTACTCTTCAAACCTTAAAAAAATAATTTAATTATAATTAAAAAAAAGAATAATTACCAGTTTTTATTGCTATTATAAAAATTATTGTTTTATTGAGTTGTAATTAGTTCTGATGAATTTGTGATCAGCGTGAGAGTAAATGTCAACAGTGATCTAACCTAACTTTTAGTTTTTCACTTTAAATAATTTTTTTTAAGTGATTGATAATTAATAAATTTTTATTTAATTATAGAAAATGTTCACTGCAAGCGCTAAAATAATCAAAGCCGGCGGGGCTGAGCCCGACCAGTTTGAGTCTGGAATCTCTCAAGCTCTTCTTGAGCTGGAAACGAACAGCGACCTCAAGTCCCAATTGAGAGAGCTCCACATCACCAAAGCACGTGAAATTGATGTCAACAACAAGAAGGTACTTGCTACAATTATTTATTATTAATAAATAATTATAATACATTAAAATTAGTAAACCCTTAATTAATGTTTAATTTTCTTGAATGAACAAATTTTTAATTTATTAAAATTTTTTTGTGCCATAATTTATTTTTAATTAATTTTTTAAATTATTAAATATCTGATGAATTAATTTTGATTTAATTAATTTAATATAATAAACTAATTTTTATTTGTTATTATAATAATTAATTTTATTTTTTACAGTCAATCATCGTGTACGTTCCGATGAACAAATTGAAACAATTCCAAAAGGTCCAGACACGCTTGGTACGTGAATTGGAGAAGAAATTCTCTGGTAAACATGTTATGTTTGTTGGTGACAGAAAAATTCTGCCAAAGCCAACCCGTAAGACACGTACAAAGAACAAGCAGAAGAGGCCAAGAAGGTACTTAGTTATTTTTCTACAATTATTATTTACCTATTAATATCAATATTAATATTGATAAATTTAATAAATTCATATTTATATTAATAATTATTTTTGTCTTCAGCCGTACATTGACCGCTGTGTACGACGCTCTGCTTGAAGATTTGGTGTACCCAGTAGAAATCGTCGGCAAACGTATCCGAGTGAAGTTGGATGGTTCTCAATTGATCAAGGTTCATCTTGACAAGAACGAGCAAACCAACATCGAGCACAAAGTAATTTCATTTTTTATTATTGAGCGTTTGTGTATTTATTTATTAAAATTTTTTAAGTTAATTATTGATTATCTTGCTTATTTTTTTTAGGTTGACACTTTTGCTGGAGTTTACAAGAAGTTGACTGGTCGTGATGTCACGTTTGAATTCCCTGAATCTTACGTGTAATTTTTAAACACAATAAAACAAATGATTAAGATATAATTATAAAATTGGTTTTATTTATTTTTAAAAATTATTTAATACTTCAAATATTTTTAAATTAATTTTTAGTTTTAAGTTTGTATTTTAAAATGATACTTATTAAGATGATACAAATCAATTATTATAAAAAAAGTATTTTCAAAAATTTTCATTAATTTTTTAAAACTAAGTTTTTAGTGTTATTATATTTTTTTTAAAAATAAGAAAAATTTTGTCTCCAGGACAGTCATATGACAAAATCTGTTTTTTTTAGTGAAGTTCAGTGTCATTGCAAAGGTTTTGACTTGAATTTGTGTCTTTTTAAGGTTTCATATCATTCTCACCGATAATCAATTTATGATGATTAGTATTTAGGCTTCATTCGACAATGCTCTATCTCTTGATACATAATTAAGAAATTACCTTGTATCTTGTGAACTATTGACATTTTTAAAGATATAAGCTCATCTCGATGTTACACTCATCGATAACTTTCATTTGAGTACCCACATCAATTTTTTCATATATTTATATATATATGAAAAATATATAAAAATGCATGTGAGTACTCAAATGAAAGCTTTCGATGAGTGTAACATCAGGATGAGCTTATATCTTTAAAAATAATAGTTTAAAAAAACTAAAAACACGCTTTTTATAGAAAACCAAACTAAAAAATAGAAAATAAATTTAAATTAAGAATAGTGTTAAAAATTTCAATAAATATAAATTAATAATAGTGTAAATAAAAAAATGTATTTTATTTTAAAAAAGCGTGAGGTGCATGGTGTCAATAGTTATAAATATTTTATTGACAGATATGAGTAGAGTGATTATCATTTTGATAATATCTTAAAAGCACCCCACGCTTTTTAAAATAAAATACATTTTTTTTATTTACACTATTATTAATTTATATTTATTGAAATTTTTAACATTATTCTTAATTTAAATTTATTTTCTATTTTTTAGTTTGGTTTTCTATAAAAAGCGTGTTTTTAGTTTTTTTAAACTATTATTTATTTTTTACTTTTTAGTTTGGTTTATTTATAAAAGCGTGATTTTTTAGTTTTTTTAAACTATTATTTGTTGATTATCAAAAATATTCAGGCGCGCAAATTATCCATGGAGAGTTACATACTGACATACTGACATACTGACATACAAGTGAAGCTAATAAAAAATAATTATTTATAAATATTATAAATACGGGGAATCAGAGTTCGATTTCGGAGAGCGAGCCTGAGAAACGGCTACCAGAACCAAGGAAGGCCGCAGGCGCGCAGATTACCCACGGAGAGTTACATACTGACATACTGACAAACTGACATACAAGTGAAGCTAATATAAAGCGTGTAAAAATATCAATAATTAAAAAATGACCTTGTATCTTGTAAACTATTAAAATTTTTAAAGGTATAAGCTCACCCTGACATTACACTAATCGAGACCTTTCATTTGAGTACCCACATGCATTTTGATATATTTTTCATATATAAATATATAAAATATATGAAAAATTGATGTGGGTACTCAAATGAAAGGTCTTGATGAGTGTAATGTCAGGGTGAGCTTATATCTTTAAAAAAGTCAATATTTAAGAAATGACCTTATATCTTGTCTACTGATATTTTTAAAGATGTAAGCTCACCCTGACATTACACTCATCAAGACCTTTCATTTGAGTACCCACATCAATTTTTCATATATTTTATATATTTATATATGAAAAATATATCAAAATGCATGTGGGTACTCAAATGAAAGCTCTTGGTGAGTATAACATCGGAATGAGCTTATATCTTTAAAAGTCAATATTTAAGAAAGTACACTGCGATTTAACAAAAGTTAATATTTAATAAATCAAAATTTTATTTATGGTTCACAAGTAATGGCAGTCACATAGTGACTGCAAGGTTGTTAGTTAATATAAAAATTTAAACAATTTTTAGTATTAGTTTTAAAAAAAAATTTAATAATTTAAAACTAACAACAATAATTAATGTAATTGAAGCTTTATTTTAAATCTTAGTTACAAAAAATTTAATTGAAAATTTAATCTTTTCTCAAGCTACAGTAGTCATCTTCGATTCCATCTTTAGTAATTATTTTAATAGTGATTCCATCACCGGTTAAAATGTCTCGCTCAGCTGCTGATATAAAGACATCCTTGATGATGCTCAGAGCACGTTCTTTACTCAGTGGTTCCTTTTGAACGCCTTCCTGGTTTTTATGTCCAACCTAAAAACAAAATTTATCAAGAAGAAATTAATTCAATTTGATTGAATGTAACTGATTATTAAAATATAATCAATTACTGTACCTGGTTATCAAGAAGAGGCTGTAATAAGGCACCAGAAGAGCCACCAGCTCGGTACATATTCCTCTCGCAGTGACCAATCGGGTCGTAGCTGAAGATGCAGCCCTCTCCATTTTCGTCTAAGCCTGCGAGGATGTTGCTGATGTAGTACGGGAAGAATCTCTTATAGTACAACATCGTGGACATCATCTGGGCTGCAGCTGGGGTTGACATTTCTTTCAGATGTTCATGTTTGTACATCTGAAAAAAAAAAAAAAAAAACAAAAAAAAAATTATAATAATTATTATCACAAAATTGAGAAACATTTGACAGGTATTAAAATTAAAAAAAAAATAAATTATAACATTAAAAATTAAAATGAAATTTTTCTTATTAAAAAAATTATCACAAAAAAATTAAAAGATAAATTTGACATTTAGAAAATTTTTAAAATTATAAATAAACATTCCCTTATTAAAAAAAAAGATTTGAAAAGATTCACTCCAGGCAACTATATATCTATATATAGCAGTCAACTCAAATCTT